>NC_077228.1:206437478-207087478 GCF_027887165.1 Monodelphis domestica
TAAGGCTGGATCTGAACGCTGGTCTTCCTGACTCCGGGCCAGCACTCTATGGACTGCACCACCCAGCTGCCCAAAGCCATCTATCTTTACCAGCCGCTGAAACTGGGTCAAAAGCGAAATGCCTCATGTTCTCCCTAGATAGCGCCAGTTACTTTTCCTCCTTTACCATCTGATTGGTAAAGCCTTTTACTTCTCTTCCTTCTTTGCTTCCCCTATCTAAACAATCATGAGCCTGGCCACACTTCCTTCCACAGTTCCTTTTACAGATATTCTCTTTCTACATTCTAGGTTCTCAGGTTTGAATCTATGACACTAACAATGACAGGCATTTATGTAAGAACACTCTGAGCCCTCTGTATGTGTTCTGGAACCCTTTAGCCCTCTTTCAGAATAAATGCATAAAATAAAATATAATTTTAAATAAAATACAATATTTAAATAAATTAAATAATTTAACTTTAATCCTTTTAAATTTAATTTTTATAATTAATTTATAATTTAATTGAATATAAATTATATTATTTATATACTTATACATAAAGCATAATATAAATTATAAATTAAATTAAATTGATTACATTTTAAAATAAAAATTATTTTTAAATTATATATAAAAATTAACAATTATTTTATTATATACATTATATAATAGATTTCTATATTTCATATATTATAAATTTATTCAATCATTTAAATTTAAATAAAATAGAATACAGATTACCAAAGAAACTAACTAGATTGAAATACTACAATTATCAAAATACAAGTACCCCAAAAGTCTCCTTTAAACTAAACAAAGTCTTAGGGACACCCTGTGTTTTGTTTTTTTTTTAACCCTTCCTTTCCATCTTAGAATCAATACCATGTATTGGTTCCAAGGCAGAAGAGCAGTAAGGGCTAGGCAATGGAGATTAAGTTACTTGTCCAGGGTCTCATGGCTAGGAAGTATCTGAGCTCATATTTGAACCCAAGACCTCCCATCTTCAGGCCTGGCTCTCAATCCACTGAGCCACCCAGCTGCCCGCCCCCCCCCATCCTGTGTTTTTTAAAAAACAAGTTCATAGACCCCAAGTTAAGAGCCCCTGCTTTAAGGTTTGTCAAGTACTTTAAAAGAAAGAACTGACAAATAGAAATAAGCAAGATGGATTTTATATATGCATATCTCTTTCTGTCAGTCAAATGATTTCTTCTTTAGTGCAGAGAGGGAAGGAATGGAGGAGATAATTGGGAATTTTAATGTAACCAAAAAATTAATTATTTTTAAAGTGCTTTAAATATATTATCTCATGAAGAGATTAAAACAGCCCCTCAGGGAGGGTAGTCAGTGATTATTATTATGATTCAGTCATGTCAGTTGTGTCTGATTCTTTCTGACTCCATTTAGTGTTTTCTTGGCAAAGATGCTGGAGTGATTTATTGTTGAGTCAGATCAGTTGTGTCTGACCGGTTGTGACCCCATTTGGGTTTTTTTTTTGGCAAAAGATATTGGAGTTGTTTGCCATTTCCTTCTCCAGGTCATTTTACAGATGGGAAACTGAGGCAAACAGGGTTAAGTGACTTGCCCAGAGTCACACAGCTAGTAAATGTCTGAGAATTCAGGAAAATGAGTCTTCCTGACTTTCAGACCCAGTACTCTCTATCCACTGTGCCACCTAGCTACTTCCATATTAAAGATGAAGACACTGAGGCTTGGAAAGGTAAGTGACTTGGACACACCACTCACTCGTGTAAGTAGAAGAGGCAGGATTCACACTCAGCTGTTCCTTACTCCAAGTCCAGTATTCTGTCTTCAGAGCTTCACCACCTCTCAGCTTGTAGCTGGCTTTCAGGCTCTTCCCCTTCTATACTGCTCTTTAGGTAGCACCAGGAACCATTTTCTTAATGGATTCGTTCATTCATATAAAGTAATAACTACAGGACAATGCAATAGGCTCATCAAAAGGATTTATGAACTACCTCCTATGTGCCTCTTAGCACTGTGCTAGGCATTAGAGATATTGCCTTGTCCTCTTCCAGGAAAAATGAAAAACAAGGGGCAGTTAGATGGCTCAGATAAATAGATAGTCAGGCCTAAAGACAAAAAGGTCCTGGATTCAACTATGATTGCAGCCACTTCTTAGCTTTGTGACCCTGGGCAAGTCACTTAACCCCAGTTTACTAGCCCTTACCTCTCTTTTGACTTGGAACTGATATTTTAGTATTTCTTTTTCTGAATAGATACTTTTTTTTATTTTAAAAGTTTTTCCATGGTCCCATGATTCATGTTTTCTCCTTCCCCCTCCTAGAGTTGACATGCAATTCCATTAGGTTATATTATTATTGTTGTTGTTATTATTATTATTATTACTCAAACCCATTTCCACATTATTCATTTTTGTAAAAGAGCAATCCTTTAAAACCAAAACCCTAAATTACATATCCATAAAAACAAGTGATAAATCCCATGTTTTCTTCTGCATTTCTACTCCCATAATTCTTTCTCTAGATGTAGATAGCATTCTTTCTCATAAGACCCTCAGAATTGATACTTTAATACTGATTTCTAAGACAGAGAATAATGGCTTAAAAATTTTTTTTAAGTACCTGCCTTCAAACTTTCAATCTATCAGAGAATTTGTCAGTTGGCTTCAGCACACCATCCTTGTGAGGAACCAAAGGTTTTGTAGAGATGCTTATGCTTCTGAAATAACTTAAAGTTCTATTATTTTCCTTCTTGGAATCCCACATGTGAAATGCTTACCCATATTCCATGGGGCTGGAGGCGGGGAGAATAAAAATTGTAATAGAGAAGGAATGAATGAATGATTGAATGAATGAATGAATGAATGAATGAATGAATGAAAAATCATTTATTAAGCATTTACTGTGTACCAGGAACTGAGTGAAGCCCTAGAGATGCAAATATAAGCTAGAGGGTTCTTGCCTCAGAGAATTTACATTCTAAGAGAGGAAGATAAGACACTGAGGGCAGTTCTGAGGGTGTAAGACTGCACACAGATAACACAGCCAGGGGGAGCTACATGCCTGGTGGTGTGGTTTAAAAATGGCTGGGAAGCCACATGACACCAAGTGTGTGAGTTCCTGATGGGAAGGGGTTGAGGAGGAATGGCTAGAGCATAAGGTGCCTTACTAGGAGTGAGTGTAAGCCTGTGAATGTACTAAAGCAAACTTGCAATCACAAAATACGGAAAAGCCAACATTCTTATGCAGGTAATAAGAACTTGGGGTTTTAGAACCATAGTGATCAGATATTATGGAAAAGCATTATGGCAGTTAATTGGTTCTACCAAACTGCCCTTTTCTAGGAAAAGGGGAGAGATAATTTGTACAAGAATCACCCTATTCATGGATTCCAATCCCATTTCTCCTCCTTACTACTTGTGTGACCCCGAGGCAAGACATTTCATCTTTGTACACCTTGAGGTCTTCATCAGTTGGATTAGAAGACTTTTCAGTCCTTTCCAGCTCTAATATATGATACTAGAAACTCTAATATGAAGCCATGTATAATATAGAACAAGAGGTAATTAACCGAGCTTTAAGGAGGTAGGATAGCATATAGGGGTTAGAGTAATGGACAGTGAAGATCAGCTGACCACCAGTGAGTGGTGCTTTAGGCAGAGTGGCTAAGGTGACTGAAGTCCAAATGATGATGAGACCATGATCTAAGGCATTAGGTCTCAAAATGTAGTCTGTGGACCCTTGTGTGTTTATGGCAGGGAGGGAATTTCTCAAGACCCTTTTAGAAGGTCCTCAAGGTAAAAATTATTTTCATAATACTAAAATTTTTATCTGTTAAAGAAGTCTTCCATTTCCCAAATAACATCTTTGTGAAGCCAGATTTTCTTCACATCCTTCAACCAAAACAACATATTAGGACAGATTGAATGCAGAAGTAGATATGGGAATCCACCTGTTCTCTATTAAGCCAGACATTAAAGAGATTTGCAAAAATATGCAAACCAATGCCACTCACAAACATTTTTTGTTTTGGAAAATAATTATTTTGACTAAAATGTTATTTATATAAAAATTTAATATGGGTTTATTATTAATTTAACTGAATTAACAAATATTTGTAAATTTTATCAGTCTTATTCCTAATATGGTAAATATAGCTATAGCTTATAGATGGTAAATATTTTATTTAATTTTATTTTATTTAATAAAATAAATTATTTAATTTAATAATAACTGACTTGGAGGGGAGAATTTTTGAGAGTTAGTCTACATTATTAGCATTTTCTCCATCATTTTCTTAAGTTTAGACAATCCACAAAACAATAAATCAAGCCCAGATTTGTAGCATTTGATTTATAATGTGTAAAACTTAACAATTGGCTAAGCTTTTTTGAGCTGCCTCCAGAACACCCCTGGATAAAACTCATATAAACAAAAGCTCATTAGAGACCTTCGATAATTTCATACATACAAAAGAGATCCTGAGACTAAAAAATTTGAGAATCACTGTTGGAGGATTTCAGTGAAAGGAGCAAGTAGAGAAGTGACCAGAAGAAGCAAAACTGACTCTAGGTGAAGTGAAGGACAGAAGCAAATTAAAAGTCTAGTTTTAGTCTCCTTTCTCAGAATGCCCATTGCATAGTGGGTTAACCCATGGAATGATGAGTCCATTGGATGCAGAGGAGGAAGGAGAAGGGAAAGAAAGAGCAATTTTGCCTTTATCATCTTTAGCATCAACTAACCACGAGGGACAGCCAGACCCAGATGTCAAGACCGAATGCCAGGAGACTAATCCAAGGCATCAGCTTCAGGGCTGATCAGTGGATGCTTAAAGCACATAATTGCATTAATGAGACAGGATTATATTATCAAGTATCTTTGTGATATCAGGTGACCTTGGTAAAGCTCTTTCTCTCTATGGATCCGAGTTTCCCTGTTTGTTAAAAAAGGAAGTTAGTCCAGATCAGGAGTTAGCAACCATGGACTTGGTAGCAGTTTTTACACAAAATGAGGCTGTTGGCTAAAAAAAAAGCATGCTATGAGATATTGTTTAGCTTTTAGAAATAAAATAATTCAAGTCTAAAATTTTTATGTTCTCATATATGTTCCCATATAGGTACAAACATACACACGCGCACACACTCAGAGTGCCCCCACTGGAGTCCCTCACTTGGGTCTCCCCTCCATAGTCCTTGTCCTCCTCACATGTCACCATTTCCTCTTCTCCGTCCCATCCCACTCCATACCTTTGAGACTTGCTGCTGCCATGCTTCCTCCTTCTGTTTGCTCTTCTCCTATAGCTCATCCTTTCAGGATCAGGTGCTCTCTGCCTTTCCAGGGAGATCCGTCAGTGGCTGACCCCCAGAACTCTGTGCAGACAGAACTGCACCTTTATGGATTAGGTAGAGATAAACTCCCCCAGGTGTGAGTGGTGTATGCTGCTGCTAATGTTTCCGTTGTCTCTGTGTCTGGTTTTTTTTATATGTGTTTCTTGTCTCTCCCTATCAGATGGCGAGCTCCTTAGGGGCAAGGAGTCATGTCTTCTAATTACATTGTGTCTCCCCCCAGTGCCTAGTGCAGAGTTCTCTGCTCTCATTAAATTAAATTCCAATTCTCTTTAGAACTTTGACTCACATAGGGCTGGGCTGCCTGCGGAGAACTAGATGAAGCTGCTGATGCTAATTCACATTGGCAGGACCTCACTGGGAAAGGAAACATTCAAGGGAGCGATTTCCTAACTTCAATGACCCCAACATAACTTGCCTTATGGTAGGGATGAAAATACTAACAAAATATATTCACTTAGCCTCTCTCTAAGCCAAGCATCAGACTTAAAGGCTAAACAGAAACATAATACATTTCAGAAATATACCCTGTATCTGTAAAAGCTGAGATCGCCTTCCAGGGAAAGGAACCAGCTATTCCCATTTCTTCTGCTTTATTAGGCTTCCATTATTTAAATGAGCTGATGTCTCCAGTTATTTATTTGCAGCTGGCAAATTTGAGCATTGGGTTTCTGTTTAGCCTTCTATTCTCAAAGCTATTATTTTATTAAAGTAACATCTTCTGCCTTATTTAGGATTTGGGTAACTACCTTTTGGGCTTTTAATACAATATTGCAACATTTTTAACAGATGTTCCCATACCCAGACTATAGTTTCCAAACTGCAAAGTATGAAAAGCTTCTAAAATATAGAGATTTAGTCCTGCGATTGTTTTTTTTTTTAATTTTCAGTCATGTCTGACTTTATGAACCTATTTGGAGTTTTCTTGGCAAAGATACTGGAAGGGTTTACCATTTCCTTTTCCAGCTCATTTGATGGAGGAGGAAACTAAGGCAAATAGCTATGAAGTCACACAGCTATTAAGTGTCTGAGACTAGATTTGAACTCATCTCTTCCTGACTCCAGGTCCAGCATTCTATCCCCTGTACCACCTTGCTGCCCTGAGAATTCAAAAGCCTGTGAGAATAGGACAAGGTGCTTCTCATTCTTAATTTCTGTCCACATCTACTCCCCAAACAGCTTTCAGGAGGCCTACAGAAGCTGAGCTTAATTCCCAATGCTATTCTTCAGTTAAAAAAAAAAGGCAATAAATTGATTAACTTGTACAGTAGACCTCAGAAGAGTAAATATAAAGAAGTAGCAGGATAGTGGCCTGTTCCCAGACTGTTTCTATCTGAAACCCACTGAAAAAAAAAAAAGAGCAAAATAATCATGTATATTAGACCTCTGATCTCATTGGTATAAGGAGTTCCTTATAATGAAATTCCAAATAGATCACCACGTGGAAAGTTTCTAAGACTAACAATAACAACAATAATAATAACTGAAATTTATGCAAGTATTTCTCAAATATTTATCAATATTCTCAAATCCTGAGAAACAGTATTTCTCAAATCATTCAAGGAACTGTGAATCACCCCATTTGGTTTCATATTTTATTTTTTAATTAACTTTGTTATTTGTTGATAGATATTTTTTAAAAAAAGTAATTTTAGAAAAATTTTATTCCAAGTCTCTGCCAAAGTTTTGTTAAAAAATGAAGGTTTCTTTCAGTCTTGAAAAGTCTGAGGCCTAGAAAGCTTCTAAGGTTTTGTCTACCTGGGTTAATGGCTGGTTAAGTGCCAACTCCAGGTTCCTCATCTATAAATTGAGGAACTTTGTGATTTTAGGACTATTAGCAAGTGAAGTCATATTTTCATATTCCCTGTTGGTCTCACTATCAGGAGTCAGGCTCAATACATAAGCCTCCATGGACTTGGACCATCAATTAAGGCAGAAGTTTTTACTTGAACAAATTGCTTTGGAATAGGAATTATTAAGAGGAGCCCAACAGAAAGCACCACATGAATTTTTTGATTGTTCTGGCTGCCCTCACTAGACCCCCATTTCTCTTGCCTTTTCTTAGACATCCTGACATCAGGCTTCCGATTTACAGGTGAGTCCTGCAATATCACAGCTGGGCTTTTCTTTTCAGGATTTTGTTGTAATTGAGCATTTCATCCACTTGCATGAGTTATGTGGTGATTGTCATATTCTAAAATCTTCACACACATATGCAGTCATCGCCATGAACCAAAAGTCCTCGTGGCGTAGGCGGGAGGAGGGGCAGTTGTTCTGAAGGGTTCCTGATGTATGTTACAGGATATTCACAACACACCCCAGCCGATGATGGATCGGATGAACAGGTCTCTGAAACATCTGCTAAGAGCACTCCAACTACAGAAGGTGGGGACTTCCTTCTTTCCTCGCACCCTCCACCCAGTGCTTGGCCATGCTCCTTGCCTTTATTTTGCAATGCTTAAACCAATCCATTTCATCCTTTTCTGATCAAACTGACATCTAGAACAAAGGGATGCTTTTTTTAAGATTTCCAGAGATGGGCCTTGAGAAGGTTTCAGAACCACGTGGAGCTCTCTTACTCCCTTGTCACAGTGGCAGCTCTCTCTTAGGTCTGTCCTTTGGAGGCTTCCTTTCAGAAGCTCCTCTTTATGTAGATCTTCACGACTAACCTGCTCTCCTTTCCAAAGTTCTGCCATCAGATCCGAGTCCTCCATTCCCCTAGGCGATATAGCCTAGACCTCCCAGCTTCTAATCTTGCTCCCCAGACTTTTAAGGACTTTTAGGTCCTTGCACAGCATCTTCTATGTTTATGTTGTTAGATTCTCAGATTGTCTTTTCCTCCCATTTTAATTGTTTTCTTTTCTCCCTGGAATGGTTCAAAGCAGCCAATGTTCCTTTCGGGTCACGGATATTCTAGAAAGGATTTTTGCTCAGATATAGATGAAATTAGACTCTTGTGGTCTCTTTAAATTCTGAGATTCTTTGATATCCTTTGAACATTGTTCACACGACATTCAGTTGTGTTTGATTCTTCATATCACCCATGGAGTTTTCTTGGCAAAGGTAGCATTGCCCACCTACCTTTGATGTGCACCTTTTACCTAATTCTTACCAGTGGTTCCAAGAAGCTGTAGCATGCCCAGTGGCCATAGCCTGGTAAAATCATCTCAGAAGATGCTAAACAAGGTTGAGGATAACCAACAAGCCTCAAAACCGGCAGTGATGAGGGGGACATCTACCCCAAGCACATGAAGTTTCCCCGACAGAATGGGTAGATGAGTACAGTTTATCCCAAAGACCATGAAGGCGGCTGAAGCACATGCTATGAAGTATTTAGAGATTGAGACATCAAAGATGCCAAGGACATCTGCTGCATTCTGGGCCAGTGCCACTCATCCAGACATTCAGTCTTGCTGCTGGACTTCAATGGCTCTGAAAGTGAGATGAGTTTGAGGACATGGTGCCATTCTGCCTCACCTAAATCCAATTCACTCAAGAGTCAAGACATTACCCTGTGATGTAGTCCTCTGAAAATGAAGCATGAACAACAATGACAACTGAAATAACTTGCCACTTCTTTTCCAGCAGATTAAGGCAAACAGAGATTAAGTGACTTGCCCAGGGTCACACAGTTAGCAATTGTCTGAGGCTGGACTTAAACCAGGTCCTCCCTACTCTAGCTGGCACTATCTGCTGATCCCTCTAGCTATGTCATCCTGAGAAGATACCAAATACAACTAAAATATAATATAAAGAACATTATGAATATCCCTTTATTTAGCTCTTTAAGATTCACAAAGATTTACATTTCTTACAATGAACTGGTGAAGTAGATATTATTTTATAGATAAGGAACCTAAGGCTGAAAGGAGTGAAGTAAGTTTCTGATGATTATTTAGTTGGCAAATATCAGTCAGAGGTTGAACCTTGTCTCCTGACTCAAAGCCCAGCTTACTTTCCACTTATACTCTTAGCTTACATTTGTGTGGCTGCTTTATTTAAACTAATGGTTAAATCAAAAGCCCTAAAGGGCTTTACATAAGCTCTCTCATTTGACTCTCACTCTAACCCTGAGGGGTAAGTGCTATTATTACCTCCATTTTACAGATGAGACAACTGAGGCCAAAAGGCCTAGAGTCACACAGTTAGCAAATGTCTGAGAGAGTATTGGAAACTCAGGTCTTTCTAACTCTAGCACTATTGCCTAGCTGCCTACAAATTAAGCTGCCGCTCATCCTCCTTGTCCTCAAGGAGCTCAGTCTTGTCAGGGAGACATAGTTGGAGCTTAATAGTTCAAGTTGACTCAGAATAAATATAAAACGTTTCCTGTTTTTCTCAAGACATTCTCCTGAGAATATCAGCAGTAACGCTCATTTGTTGTTCAGCGTCCCTTAAGACTGATCTTGGATCTCTTCTTGGCTTCTTGCTTTTCTCTAGACTTTAGAACATGTAATGTCACGTCCAAGATATCATCAAGGAATTTTTGTTTTGTTTTTTTAACCAATTCATACTCAGAACCTCAAGAGTTTTCCACATACACACACTTCTGAGAAGTGAAAGAGGATGGCTCCTTCTCCTCAAAGATTCTCTGAAAGCTCTGATCCAGACCCAAGAGTAGCAAGGATATTTGATGTTCAGTCATGTCCAACTTTTCATGATCTCATTCGGAGTTTTCTTGGCAAAGATACTGGAGTGATTTGCCATTTCCTTCCCCAGCAGCAAGAATATAGGGAAACAATATTGCCCTTCGACCTCTGTTTGGAAGCCCAGAGCTACAATCGGGAGGCTAATAATTAACATGGGATTCTTCGGCATCCCAGCTTGGAAAACTTTCAAAGGCTGATACTTCTCTGCCTTTGTAAGAAGGCTCTGAACATCACAGGGTCTTTCAGAGGTGGCAGAATGGGAATAGAGAAATGAAATTTCAAATTGGCAAGCTGTGTGGAGAGTATTCATTCGCTCCATCTCAGCAAGAGGGCTGGCACCGATTCTAGGCATCAATTATTTCCCTTTGTCATCCATGTTGAGAAGTATAAACCTCTTCATACTGTGCCACACAAATTACTGCATCCCTCTGTTGTTAAATATCCCCCCAAAAGGAGGTTCCCACACTGTCCTAGGGATAAGACAATGATTAACCATCATCTTGTCTTCAACATTTTTTTTAAGTTGCCCGGGACCACTCTCTGGAGGAAGACCTTGTGTATAGCCTTGAAAATCTGTCTGTCCCTGGTTTCCATTGCCAATGGGCTGTGTGTTTGTGTGGCTGCCATTGCATGGCCAGAATACTGTGTTGCTTCCTTCCTGCTAAGTGCTAGACCTCCAAGTAGCTTGTTGCTCTGGTTTTTGCTCTTTTTACCATTGTTTTTGCATGTGATCAAGTCACCTCAGTTTTGCCTCTCCCCCTTTTTTCCTGCCATGCCTCCTATGGCAAGATGGAGCCTGTTGGCATCTCTCTGGCACCTCTTAAAGCTGACTCTTGGTGCCTTCCAGATGTGACAGCACCTTTAGTGGATGAGCAGGAACATGAAGATCAGCCTGCCGCCCAGGTGGAGATACCTGAAGGAACTACAGGTGAGGACTCTGAGACCCCAACAGGAGACCCAGTGGTGCCATAAGAGCCTGGCCAAGGGGTTCTCCTTCAGATGGGAGCTAGAGCAGTATCCACACTGGGAAAAGGGAAGGTTCAGCCCAGCTGTACCTCAGTTTCCCTTTTCTGCTCCTCTCCAGGGGATGCTATTGGAAGAACTACTCAGAAAGTGGATGTGGCATTGGTAGTGTTAGCCTGATAAAACCCTGCCTCACTCAGCCACACACCTTTGGTCCCTGAGTGACACTCAGACTCAAAACAGCTGCGTAAGCCTTCTTCACGTGGCCCGTCCCTAGACAGTCTTCGTCACCAGGAATAGCCGACTCTCTCTCCTTCAGCCATTCTCTGACATGGCCATGGCATCACTCTGCTGCCATCGCCTTGTGGGCCCTCCATCCCGTGGCACCGGCTCTGACTCTTGGGCCCGTGCTCCATCACCCTTTCCTCAACAGCTCTGTTAGGAGCACTCAGTGGTTGCCTGGATTGCCAATACCGTGTGCATGGCTTCACGATGTATGTCGCCCGCTGTAACTGGAGAACGTGTGGAGAAACGTCATCCGACGTCAGTGTCTGAGTCCTTGTGGCGCACTGAATAGAGCGTGTCACACGCATCAGCAGGGAGGGTCGGATGGGCCACCGTCTACCCTTTTTTTTAAAACCCCTACCTTCTGTCTTAGTGCCAATTCTAAGACAGAAGAGCAATAAGGGCTAAGCAACTTGCCCCGAGTCACACAGCGAGGAAGGGTCTGAGGCCAGATTAGAACCCAGGTCCTCCTGACTCCGGGCCTGTCTTCCTATCCACTCTGCTACCTAGCTGCTCCTGACATCTGCTCTGGATGCAGCCAACCCTGTCACTTAGCTTGGCTGAACTTCATGACTTCTAGACTTCCGTATAATTTTACTTTGTAGCCTCTAGAGCAAAGGCTCCTGGTGGAGGGAGTGGTGCGAAGAAAAGGCTTTTTCAACCTCAAAACACTCCCTATATTTAGTCTATTATTATTGCTCTTTTATTGTAATGATTCTGCTGCTTTTCATAAAGTCAGTGGATAAAGCACCACTGATTCAGCAATGGAGTTGTGTCTAGTTCCTAGTTTCCCTCTCCACTCTTTATATACTAGGGAACTACAATATATGTGCTGTTATCTCAAATAACCTAACTTCCTAGTTCCGTAAGCCACTTTGCTGTCATGTGCTCCTCCTCAACTACACAGGGGGATGGATGGTCCTGCCCTTGTTCTTGCCGTCATCTCTAAGGGTTCCCCTTCCCGGAGTTTTAAGAACTCTGAGCTTCTTTATTAGGTCAGTCTTTTATCATTTCATTCCTCTCTCTGCCTTCCAATATTTCTAAACCTTCATCTTTAAAAAAATTCCCCAATGACATAAAATAACACTATTTTATGAATGTTATATGTATTACATATAATGTAACATATATTACATATGACACTAATCTTAACAAAATTACAAGATCTAAAGTTCTCCTTCCCTCCCCCCTGAGGTGTTAAACAATTCTATCTGGATTATGCAAGTATGGATCACGTAAAACATATTACCATGTTTCCAAGTTGTGAGAGAATACTCATATATAAGCAAAAAATCCCCAAAACATGGAAATAAAATGAAATATAGCATACTTCAGTCTGCTTTCACACTCCATCAGTCCTTCCTCTGAAGGTGGACATAGTATGATTTCTTTGTCATGAGACCTTGAGAATTGTCTTAGATGATTGTATTGCCGAGAATAGCTAAATCGTTCAGGGTTGTAAACCTTCATCTTTACCACGATCTCCAATTCCTCTACCCCTTGGTATTTTCCCTGGCCATCCCTTTGCTCGGATTTGTCTTCTCCCTTCCCAGCCTCAACTACGTGGTAAATCGGTTCCATTCCTATGTGCGCAGGAACCAGTTCATCTCTGTGCTCTACAGAGCTGCTGTTCTGTACTCTTGAATTCCTTTACCGCCTTGTCTGTTCATCACGTGTGCCTTGTCAAGCGTCAGTTTTGTATTACTCTCACCACCTGCCACCTCCCCGACTACTCAGATGTAGCTGAACGGAAGTAGAAGTCACCAAACGGAACCGGCTCTCTGCATCCACAGTACACTTGGGTTTTCTCATTTCAAATGGAGAGTGCCAGGAGTCAGGCTCATCTTCCTGAGTTCAAATCTGGCCTCAGACGCTTCCTAGCTGGGTGACTCTGAGCAAAACTCTCACCTCTGTTTGCCTCGGCTTCTTCATCTGCAAAATGAGCTGGAGAAGGAAATGGCAAAATACGCCAATGTCTTTTCCAAGAAAATCCCAAAGTTTGTCACCAAGAGTCAGAATGACTGAAACTCCTGAACAAAAATCATCAACTGAACCCTCACTGGCGCAAGGCAGTCCTCTTCCCTGAGTGATTCTGTTGTCTGCCCCGTTGGAATACACGTTCCCTAAAGGCAGGACTGTTTTTGCTCTTGTTCTTGTATCCTGAGTGTTTAGTGCAATTCCTGGTCATAGTAAGGCCTTAATAAATCTTTGATGAATGTCACAAAGATTTGCCCACATGGTCTGTATTTGAAGATGCTGTGGGGTTCCTCTTCTCCATTCACAGAGCAGAGACAAGACCAGGAGTCACTGGGTCATGTCGTCTTTTTCTAAGAAAGGCAGCTGGCGGCACCGTATATTTTTGTAAAGGGTTATGCAAACCTTAAAGTGCTAGCTACTACTACTATTATTCTACTACTGCTACAGTGATGATGATGATGACAACTATTACAATTACAATTACTAGAGCTTGCTACATAATTATTTTAGTTGGCTGAGATAGGAATTTCTGATGTTAGTTTTATCATTATCAAGAGTTTGGGGGCAGCTGGGTGGCTCAGTAGATTGATTGAGAGCCAGGCCTAGAGACAGGAGGTCCTGGGTTCAAATGTGGCCTCAGACACTTCCTAGCTGTGTGACCCTGGGCAAGTCACTTAACCCCCATGGCCTAGCCCTTACCACTCTTCTGCCTTAAAACCAACACAGTACTGATTCTAAGACAGAAGGTAAGGATTATTTTTAAGAGTTTGAAGGAGTGGCTAGGTAGAATATGGATAGAGCATCACACCTGGAGTCAGAAAGTTTTCAGTTCAAATCTAGCCTCGGACATTTACTAGCTGTGTGACCCAATGGACTAGCCCTTGCTATTCTTCTGACTTAGAACTGATATTAGTATCAATAAGATAATAACATTAATACTAATAAGAAATAGAAGGCAAGGGTTGGAAAAAAGTTTGAAGTGTATCTAGCTATGGTAAACTATGTAAGTTCTGGAAATAGCCATCAAAGCATCCTTCAGCTCCCACTGTTAAATGTAATGCAATCAATGAGTGTCACCATTTAGACCTTGGTGGCATCTGTGAAGGGAATAACTCCCAACCATAAGGAGGAAGCGAGATCAGCCTCCCTGAAGTTTTCCTCTCTAGTTGGCCAACACCCCAGTTGTGCTTGTGTCAGTAAATCTATTTTGCTTCTCCCAACAGACCATGCCTGGCCCCATTTACAGACTTCAAGCCCCCCTCGTAGACCCCTGCTCAGAGTTCCTTCAGGCTTCTTGTCTTGAGCCATCTTGGACTGGATCAAAGCATTTACCAATATTTCCCTTTGGTTTTATTGATTACTCTTCATCTGGTACCTTTTTTCATGTTCTTCATGTTCACTGGTGAGATCCATAGGGAGGAGCAAGAAGCAACTATTACATCATCTTCTTTACTGGAAGTCTCCTAATTATGCCTTAATCTAATTCATTCGTTTAAGTATTGACCATAACAGGACTGAAGACAGAACACTAGAAAGTTCTCTCTGGGTTGATGTTAATCCATTAATCACCATTGTTTCAATGTATTTATTCAACCAGCTATAAATGTATATAATAGTTCTATCACTCAGCTAACATTTTTCCAACTTTTCCACAAAATATGAAAGATTTTTGCCAAAATGCCTTACTGAAATCTTGAAGTTGGGAGGATCTGGGTTCAGATGTGGCTTCAGACACTTCTTAACTGTGTGACCCAGAGCAAGTCACTTAACTCCACTTGATGTTCTGGTTTAGGATTGATATTACGACAGAAGGAGAGAGAGAGAGAGCGAGAGAGAGAGCGAGAGAGAGAGAGAGAGAGAGAGAGAGAGAGAGAGAGAGAGAGAGAGAGAGAGAGCACGAGAGAGCACGAGAGAGCACACCAAAGCATCCCCTTATTTAGTATAGTAACTGTCAAAAAAAGAAAATGGGGTCTGGCTGGCATGGCTCATTCTTAGCAAATTTACGCTGACTCCTAGAGATCTCTGCTTTCCTTTCTTGGTACTCACAAGATAGCCATCTGATAATCAGTATAGAATTTTGCTTAGAATTGGCATCCAGCTGTGTAGTTGCAGAGTCCATCTTTCCCACTTGAGGACATTGCTTATCTCCTACTCTAGGCATCTTTCTCTTTTCTTACTGATTCCCCAAAGATTCCAGTGGTGATTCATCAGTCACATTGGGGTGTTCTTCCAGTCCCCTAGAAATGCTTTTTCTAGGCCAAGAGACTTGAATTCATTTAAAGTTGCATGAAGCTCTCTTAACACCTCCTCATCTATCTTTAGCATCAGTTCCATCTTTAATTTGTTTGTTCTACCCATACCAAACTGAAAGCCATTCCCAAGATGGAAAGAAATATAATATTTCTGTATTATTTTATAAATATGATGCTATTTGCCTCCAAGCTGTTGACTTTACCCCCACCTCATTCCTCTTCTTGCCCCCAGAATAGTTTTAAAAGCCTTTCTGAGAATCTCTTGGATTTAGAAGGGAATTTGGTGACCTTCTTGTTCCCCTTATACATGAGCAGGGATTCTATTTACAATATCTCAAACAAATGGTCATTTGGTCTTTACCTGATGATATATAATGATGGAGAATTCACTAAGTGATAGGGCAATCTATTCCCCTTTTGCACAGCACTTTGTTGTTGTTATTATTCAGTTGTGTCTGACTCTTGTAACCCCATTTGGAGTTTTCCTGGAAAAGATATTGGAGTGGTTTGCCATTTCCTTCTCCAAATCAGATGAGGAAATTGAGACAAACTAGGTTAAGTGACTCATCCACTTAGAAAGTGTCTGAGTCCAGATTTGAATTCAAGACTTCCTGACTCCAAGCCTGACACTCTATCCCTACACCATCTAGCTTCCCTTACTTAATTGTTAGAAAGTTTTCATCTATATTGAGCTAAAGTTTGCATCTCTGCAATTTTTCATCTGTTATTTCTATTTCAGACCTCTGGGATCAAATGAAAACAAGTCTAACCTGTTATCATTCCCTCTATTTTAGACTTTCTGCAGACTATTCAGATTATCCAGAATGTTGCATATTCATAAGACCATAGGGCCATAGTTTTAGAACTGGATTGGACCATAGAAATCATCTAATCCAACCCCCACATTTCACAAATGAGGAAGCTAAGGCACAGAGGTGAAGGAAATTTACCTGGAGTTGCCCAGGTGGAAGGCAGCAGAGCTGGGGTCTGAGCTCAGTCCAGTCTCTTTCCATCATGCCATACTGCCTCCCCAACTCATCCTTGTGTGACATGACTTAGAAATCCTTCACCACCTTAGTTCCTGTCCTTTGGACACATTACAACTTATCCGTGTCCCTCTAGGAATGTGATGCTTAGAAGCTATCGTAGTACTTGGGATTTGGTCCAGGGCAGAGTGCAAGGAGACTCTCATGATCCTTCATCTGGAATCCATTTATTCTAGTAATGTCATAGCCTGATTTAGCTTTTTTGACTGCCATGTTGTATTATTTATTGACTCTTAAGAAGTTTGAAGTTCGCTAAAACCTACAAGCCTTTTTTTCATGTAAAATTTCATCATTGAGTAATGAAGCTTCGTCCTATACTTATGCAATTGATTTTCTGAACATGCGTGTTGGATTCTTTTTGTTTTCTCTTACATTTTTATAACATTCAACTAACTTATCTTGCTTGGGTTTGGCAATCCTGTCACTAATAATTAGAAGTTTGGACTCACCAAACCTCCACCGTTTAGTTTCTTGTATGACTTTGGGCAAGTCACAATCCCTCTGAGCCTCAGTTTTGACAAGTGTAAAATCCATATGCCATCTATCTCACTGTGATTTTATGAATCAAATGATATAATGCATTTTGTAACCATATTAATGTAAAAAGTTGAAGCAATTAACTATTGTTACTCTTTCAGTTTACGAATAATTGAACAAACATTTGTTAAACTGCTACAACTTGGAAGCCCCCTTATAAGTGCTAGGGGAACAGAGTTGAAAGTGACATATTCTTTAAGCCTGAGCTCCTCCTTATCATTGTAACTCAGAAGTTTTAGCTCATTTTGTGTCAGATGGCCCTTATGGCGCTCTGATGAAACCTCTGCTTCCCTTCTCAGAAACAGGATTTTAAATTCATAAAATAGAATACATATTTTATGTGTATACATATACATAGAATGCATACTCACATACACAAGAATCCCTGACCTAATGGATGGATTCAACATGTCCATAAATGGAGCATGTATGAGACTGAAGAGGCAAAGTTCACACAGAGTTCTAGTTGAAAAAGGGAGCACTTAGGGCAGCTAAGAGGCTTAGTGGATAGAGAGCCAGGCCTAGAGATGAGAGGTCCTGGGTTCAAATATGACCTCCACACTTCCTAACTATGACCCGGGCAAGTCGTCACTTAACCCCCCATTGCCTAGCCCTTACCACTCTTCTGCCTTGGAACACATATTTAGTATTGATTCTAAGACAGGAGATAAGAGATGTTTTAAGAAAAGAAAAAGGGATCTCTGTCAGCTGTGGAGCTTCTTCGATTGTATGCCTCTATTTGAATCCAAGCTCATGACTCATGAGAGTTTCCTGTGCAGCCATATTGATCTCTATAAATGCTTCCCCTTTTTCTTCCCTTCCTTTTCTTTTTCATTATGTTGATTTGCAATTTTAGCATCAGAACTTTGGTTTGTTTAGGTTTTTTTTAAACCCTTACCTTCCATCTTGGAATCCCAAGGCAGAAGAGTGGTAAGGGCTAGGCAATGGGGGTCAAGTGACTTGCCCAGGGTCACATAGCTGGGAAGTATCTGAAAGTATCTGAGGCCACATTTGAATCCAGGACCTCCCATCTCTAGGCCTGGCTCTCAATCCACTGAGCTACTCAGCTGCCCCCAGAACTTTGGTTTTGAGAGCCTCTCCTTTTTAATATCTCCCACTTGAGAGATTCTGACCTTGAGAGCATATATTTCTTTTCCCTAATTTGTTTGCACATTACTTCCCTAAAGTCCAGGTTATATTTCTGACCATATCTGTTCTTTATCTTCGTTGACTGTCACAGACTTTATAATGACATGATTGCTTTGTCTCATTTCCCATCACTTGTATGTCCCCAGTTCTTCCACAGTGGTTGGAATTATGTCCTATTCCTTTCTTTAACTAATAAGAGAAGATGAAATTGTTAGCAAGACAGGAATTTCTTTGATAGTCTACTTTTTATTGAATGAGATTTCCAACAAATATTCAGGCAATTGGTCCTTCATCATTAGTTATATGTAACTGTATATATATATATGCATATATATATATACTTTATTATCAATTTCATGATCTGAATCAAAGATTCATCATTTATTATTCACCATCTTACAAGGCAATCTGTAATACATTATTATAATAATATTAGGGTTTTTTCTCTTTTTATCATCTCCCATAGGCTCTCTGTTGTGTCACCCCTTTCACACTAGTGATTTTCAACATTAGCATATTAGATCATATATCTACAGCTAGGAAGGACTTCAGAGGCCTAATCCAGGCCCCTCATTCTTCAGATGAGGAAAGTAAGGCATATAGTTTTCATTGGAGGCAGTTTAGACCCATCTTCTTCTACAAGATTGGTTTTGAAAAAGATAAACCCAGGTAGGTGGCTTAGTGGATTGAGAGTTCAAATTTGAACTCAGACACTTCCTAGATAAATGACCCCAGGCATTGCCTGGCCCTTATCACTTTTTTGCCTTGGAACCAATAAATGTTAAGGGGAGAGGGGGAGGGGGGGGGGGAAGGAAAAGAAAAGAAACACCCTAGGATTAACTAGGTAATTCAGGGAATAGAGTACCAGGCCTGGCATCAGGAAGACCTGGGTACAGATCCAACTGTAGGCACTTCCTAGCTGTGTGACCCTGGGCAAGTCACTTAATCCTGTTTGCCAAACCTTTACTGCTCTCCTGCCTTGGAACTGATATGTGATTCAATTCTAAGACAGAAGGTGAGGTTAAAAAGAAAAAAAATACTCTTCCAATACTCTTTTCTAGTAATGTTTCACTCTGCCAAACCCTTCTTTCATTGAAAACTCAAGTTTAGCTTTCAGTTTTCCTATCTATACTCAAGAGACAGTGTATATAATAATAGACACTGGATTTAGAACTTAAAAAAAAAATCCTTAGTTCAAATTTCCTATCTGTAATTCTTTAGCCCTGTGACTTTGGGCAGGTCAGTTAATTTCTCTGAACCTCCATTTCTTATCTGCAAAATGAAAGATTGAGCTTGATAATATCTGAAGTCTCTTTCAACTCTAAATTTATTATCCTATTATCTGTGCATTGATATTCACATATCTAAGGCCATGTCTTCTTTACAGCCCTTGCCTAGTTATTTTGTTCTGTGAATTATTGATTTTCTCCTACCATTGTTCCTTTCCTCCCAACCCCATTTGATAGCTGGTATTCTCCAAATAGGGCTCAGTATTCTCAGTTTAGGGCTTATTTTATCAGACTAACATCTACATATCTTTTCCATTCCTAACAGCGCCTATTATTCTAAAATCATAAAGCTTTCTCCAGAAATCCAAATTTCAATTCTTTTTTTTAAACCCTTACCTTCCATTTTAGAATCAATACTTTGTATTGGTTCTAAGGCAGAAGAGCAGTAAAGGCTAGGAAGTGGGAGTGAAGCGACTTGCCCAGAGTCACACAGCTAGGAAGTATCTGAGGTCAAATTTGAACCCAGGATCTCCCATCTCTGGCCATGCAAATTTTGATTCTTTAACCATCTTTATCTTCCTCTCTTCATTTTCTATCCCTTCCTTTCTTCTAAAATCCCAACCTTCACTTGGAAGAATGATACAAATGCCACTTGGTTTCCTCAACTCCTTATCTGTAATCCTGCCTTGCTAATACTAGGTCAAATACTTAAAGCATGCAGAATTTCAGAGCTGGCCATTTAGTCCAATGCACACAAGAGGAATCCCTAATAAAACATATCAGGTATGTATAAATTGACCATAAGTTACGTTGGCAAAGGGAGCTTTTTCAGATGGGAATTTCCCAAACCAAGAAAAATCACAGGTTCAAGCATTAGCCCTTATAACACTTATCTGTAAGTCAACTTATATTTAGTCCAATGATCTATCCTCTCAGGGTCCTGTAGGATTCTGCACTCTATCTGTTGTCCCTTTCAGTTTGTAAATGATATTCACCCACAGTAAGAGAACGGCTGATTTATCCCAGCATTCAAAGTATCTTCCTCTTGTTTAGAAAACCAGAGTTTGTGATTAGGAGCTGAGCCTCCTTCTAGAAGCCTAGACTTTTGTAGTTAGGAGCAGCCCCATTGCCCACGTGTCCTGGAGTAGGTCTTCTTGACTGTCAATTGGCAGACACTACTATAATCCATCTGAATCTCTGGAGGAATTTTCCTTCTCTGAGCACTTATTCAGCGCTCAACAATTTAAGGAGGTTATTTCACTGATGATGGCATTTTGTAACATTATCATATGGTCATCGATGTCTAAGTAGTTTTAGAAGTTTTGGGAGAAAAAACTGATTTGCAAAAAGATCTGTTTACTAAATTTACTCTAAGAGAACCAGGCTCAGGAAAGGGATATACTGACTTTTTTAAACAAAAAAACAATTTTCAGAAGAAGGACGTCTCTAGGAATTGTGACCCCATTTGGGGTTTTCTTGGCAGAGATACTAGAGTGGTTTGCCATTTCCTTCTTCAGCTCATTTTACAGATGAGAAAACTGAGGCAAACAGTTCAATAATTTGCCCAGGGTCACATAGCTTATATGTGTCTGAGGTCAGATTTGAACAAGGATCTTCCTAACTCCAGGCCTGATGCTCTATCCACTTCATCATCTAGCAGCTCCTTCCATTTCATTACCTTAAGTGCATCTTTCCAACCCTTCACCTCCTGGAATCCCTGGTTTCCTTTACAACTCAGCTCAAGCTCTTACCTTCTTCATGAGGCCTTTCTTGGTATCCCCCTGCCTGCTAGGGAACCCCCTCCAAAAAATTCTTTGTATTTGTTTTGCACATCATCCATATGTACTCATATGTTTGCATGTTTTTTCCTCCATTGCAATGTCTACTCTTTTTCTGAAAAATCCACCCTTTGATATACATGTTTCTTCCCTACTTGAACATCCACCCATTGAGGGCAAGGACTTTCATTTTTGTCCTTATGGCATAGTACCAGGTATATAATAAGTACTTAATATTTGTTGACATTAACTAATACACTGAGGGCTGCACTGTAAATTAGTCCAGCTATTCTGGAAAGTAATTTGGAACAATGGTAAAAGGTGACTAAAAGACCCATACTATTCTACTCCAGTGGCAACAAGAGAGTCCTATATGTCCCACAAGATTCATGGCAGGACTTTTTGTCCTAGCAAGGAATTAAAAATGCCCACGGAGTGGGGAATGACTAAGCAGATTTTGTGCATGTGTATAAAGGAATATGACTATACTGTAAGGAGCCCTGAATGTGAAGAAGGCAGAGAAGAATGGGAAGACTCACAGAAACTGATGAAAAAAGGGAAAGGTAAGCAGAGCCAGGACCACAACGACAACAACAGTGTAAATGGGAATAACAGTAACAAAAGTGAATGCTGTTAAATGATAATGACTAAGCTCAGCTCTTTGAGAAGAGCTCTGTGAAGGCACTTCTACCCCTGCCACATACACACACATACACACCGTGGGGAACTATGGGTGTGGAATACTGTTTATAATGTCAGTCTTTTTCAGTGTATTGATTCATTCTGTTGACATGTTTTCCTTTTTTATTATTAACTGTAAGAGATGGCTTTCAGAGCAAAGGAAGAGTATATGTGGGGGTTATGTAAAAATAAAAGATAATAAAATATTTTTAAAAGAGTCTAGTTTGAACCTTCATTTTAAATTATACTTTATAATTGCTAAGTTATCAGTAAATACTTTCTTATGTCTGCTGTACAGGAAGCTATACTAAATACTTGGAATACAGAAATAAGAAGGAACCTAAATACTTGGAATACAGAAATAAGAAGGAACCCAATTATCCCAGTATCAGATGAGTGGCATTTAAATCCTGACAAAAAAAGACACTAGTTTGAACTTTTATTATTAACTGTATTTTCCTTTGTTAAACTTAATTTAATAAACATTTAATTGTGGCAGCTAGGTAGCACAATGGATAGAGCACCAGGTCTGGAGGCAAGAGGACCTGGGTTCAAACCTGGTTTCAGATATATCCTAGTTGTGGGACCCTGGGCAAGTCACTTAACCCAGTTGACTGGCCCTGGTTGCTCTTCTGTCTTAGAAGTGATACTAAGACAAAAGGTAAGGATTTTTAAAAATAAAAATAAAAATGTCATTATTTATTAAACACCTGCTACATATAGGGCACAGTGCTAGATACTTAGAAGACAAAAGAATGGAACCCAATTATCTCATTCCAAGGTAGCCAGAAGGGTGGCACTAAATCCTGACCCATATGTATTATTATTATTTCCAACTTCTTACAAAAAGTACCAGTTGGTACTAAATGGTAAACAGTTTATCCTTACATATATTGACTATCACTTTTTTATATTCTCTGTTTGCTTGTGTGTTGACTAGCTGAAGAAGCAGGTATTGGAGACACCCCTAACCTGGAGGATCAAGCAGCTGGAGATGTTTCCCAAGGTCAGTGGACAATGCTCTACTAGGTGACAGGGTGTGGGGAGATAGGAAAAGGGGTGGGGGGGGGGGTAGTCAAGAACTACATCATTACCTGGGACGAGGCAGAGCAAGGACATGGTGGAGATGTCCCTTTGGATTGATTCTCATCTTGAATTCTTAAGACTAGTTCTTGAGCCCTCAAAGAACCTCTTATATTTTAATTTGGAGAGTAACTTTTTAAAACAATCATCACTGTTTCTAATGCTCCCTCCAGGTAGTTGCCATGTTGTCACAAAATAGCTGCTGTATTTCTACAGCTTTGGGAGATGGGGAATGGGGACTACCCTTCAGAAAAAGTGAATCATCGGTGTGAGGTGGTATAGGAGGTACTTTGTGGAGTTAGTTTGTTTGATCCTGGAGAAAGATTGATTCCCAGATCCCCAACGGACTTTTGGAATAAAATTTTGTAATATGTTGTGTTTCCTCTATGAGCAAATATGAGTATGTCTGTAGAAATTCAGTTGTGTGCTTACAGTATCTCGCCCAAATCCTTAGAGTTTGAGAAAAGCCACATCATATAATCAAGCATTAGAAGAGTGTCTATAACCAGTTTAGAATTTCTCTAGAACCTATATGTCAGGGTATTAGGTCATAATGTACAGATATGGAATAGGCTGGCTTTACTTTAGTGTTTTCTAGAATGAATGAACCCAGGCTCTTAACAGCCAACTGTGACACCTTCTAGATTGCAACTAGACCAGAAGGAATTACAACTAAGACTAGAAGGAAAACAACAGTTATTTATTCAGCAAGCACTTATTGCTTAATAAATTACCCCCATGCACAGGTCCTTCTAGGATCATATTCTAGAGCTAGGGACATGTCAATCCAACCTCCTCATTTTACAAATGAAGAAACCAAGGCCCAGGGACTTGCTCAAGTTCCCATGGGTCATATTAGATGCCAGATTTGAATGTAAACTCTCAAAATCTAGAGCCATTGGGGAAATTCAAACCACAGGAAGACATTATTAAGCCTTTGAGAAATTATGCCACCTTCTTATGGAAGAGATATGGATCCATTAGCATGTGAAAGAGTTTGGATTTTTCCAGAAAGTAAACATACACTGAGGATGCTGAACAATCTCCTTCCCATAGAACCTACATTGTCCAAATCATTCACTGACTTTGCTCTCCAGGTAAAACTATTCAGGAAAGGCAATTCTTATCTTTTTCCAAGGTACCTGCTGAATACATCATCAAATTCCCATTTTTCTTTAAAAGGTCTGATCCTTGAACTTTCAAACTTGAGGTTACCACATTACAGTAGCCAAAGCTGTTGTCTTTCTTTCCCTAGAGTTCTGGATTCTGGTAATCTGCTGCTTACATCATTCACACCCCACCTCCCATATAGGAGCTGAAAGTTCATGAATACTATCCACAAACTACCTTTTCAGGTTGAGTGGGCATCCCTGCCATGGGCTTTTATAGGAAATATTTTAGATTCCTGGTTTCTGGCATCCCTTAGACTCAGGGTGTCCACTCTTATACTCTTTTGGGTCTCTTGTCAAAGCAGGTAGCTATATATGTCACTTGCCTCTATTCTAAAAAGCCATTTCTGATTTCAGTGGAGAAGAAAATGTGACTATACAGGTTTCTGTCACTGAGAATATAGGTTCTCCGTCCTTGGCCAGTCTTCTGAATAGGAGAAGAGAAAAAGGGAGTTCAAGAGAAGGCTGAGCTGTTCTACTTACTCCCTTTTCTCTTGAGTCCTTGCCTTGGAGGCAGCTCCACTCATTAAAAAAAAAACTAACAGGAAATCTGTGTCCTAATGCCAGTGGGTTTATCCACACTCTCCTTGGGGAGGTGTTCCTCAGGTGCCTGCAAATCAATTCATGCCCTGTAATCTTATCAAACTGATTGGGGAGTTACCAGATTGACCTCTTTAAACTTAAATTTCTAAAACATGTGATTTGTTCAAATAAAGTATTTTGCCTTATTTGTAGATGAAACTATTTGATGAGACTGAGTATGAGGCTTATTAAATTGAAGCTTTCTTGTGATCAAAAACAGATTTTATTTACCAAGAACTCCTCAGCCCTCACTAATTAAAACGTACAGAGAAAAATAATGGTACACATATACAAACTTCTTTGTCATTTTCTGCTATAAACAGCTGTGGTTCAACTTTTAGCCCTTCATAATCATAAATTGTAGGCTGGAAAAGAATGTCATGATTTAGGATTGAGATGACTTGGATGAATTAGATAGGAAACACTGGCACATTTCCTTCTTATGCTTAGAGATATATAGATATATATGGAGAGAGATAGCCAGAGATAGATCTATCTATTCATCCATCCGTCTGTCTGTCTATCTGTATCTATGCTTAGATACATAGATAGATGCCATGTTCTCATTTCCTGCTCATGCTTAGACATGAGATGTATCTGCGCTTAGGTAGGAAACACACATTTCCTGCTCGTGCTTCTCACTTACTGGGCACAGAGACCTTTCGGTAGGACTAGGTCTCCATAGCTGCGGGGGAGAACAAGGCAAGCCTATGACATGAGTAAGTGAGGCCACATCAGCTCTCCTTGACCCTGTGCTTCATCCTGGTGATGATGGTGGTGTTTGGTGTGTGTTAAGCATCTCACAGTGTTCTGAACATTGGATCATGCACATGCCCAGCACGGTCCCTGCCTCCTGGAACATCAGTGTACACATTATATAACCTATTGATTATTCCTTAGGGTTTCTGGGCCAGTGGGTAAACCTTATCCTATGGACCTCCATTCAAAAAGAGTCTCAAACAAGCTGTCCTGACTCAAGTGATGCATATCATAGTAGGGCAGGCAGTCTAGGTCTGCTCAAAGGTTAAATAAAAAAATGAACACGGATTTGCTGCCGTCCTGTACTATAGGAAAATTGCTAGGCATTCCTATTCCATGGAAGCACCATTCATACTGCTCATATTAGTTTCCATCCCTCTTAATGACTGCAGCAGCTAGCAGTCTATAAGCATCCAGCCATGCAGACGTGACTTTCTTCTCTTTTACCATCTACATGCCCATGCTAACATTTTGCCATCACTGCCTCTCCAAATGCAGAGGAGTTGAGAGTCTCAGCAGAGTGTCAGAGGGAAGAGTCAGAGATCCTGGATTTCTCAGCCAATGAGATTAAATCTCAAATGCCTCAGGTAAGTGTGGAAGAAACTTTTCAGAAGCCGCAGACACCTTTGAGGAAGAAAGAACCCGAGATGACTGTTCCCCTTGCCTCTCAAGACAATTCAGTCTCCTCGGAGGCACCTAGCCTGGAGGAAGATATGAAGGAGACATGCCCAGCTTTAAGGCAGATAAACGGAGACAGAACCGAACAGAGCTTGCCATCTCTGAAGCCCTCCGTGCTGGAAAGCTCGAAGCCTTCAGGCTATGATCATTTCAGAGTGGGGGTTGAAGGCCATGAGGTCTATGGAAGCTTTCTTAGTGAACCAGGACATTATGGTGCGGAGGCCATTGGCCAAGATGCCATTAATATGCCTGGGGAACGAATCTCACATATGTCAGCAGGGTCTATACAGTCCAGAAGCCCTGGGGATTCCCCGTTGGTACTGCCTGTGAAAGAAAGGGCTGGAGTAAGGGAAGATGATGAAGACCGTGACATCGATGAATCCTCACTGCAAGATTCACCTCTCTCTTCTCAACCTTCCCCAAGAACAGAGAGCCTACAACCTCAAGAAGTATCTTCCCCATCCGTGGCTTCCAAGGAAACTGTTGCAATCTCTGGTTTACCAGTAGAACATCATATCAAAATTCCCCTCCCTGATGATTTCCTCCCCAAAATTCCCTCAGAGATGCCAGCCACTGAAAGTAAACCACCGGAATTAAGCCAGTTAGGAACTGAAGGCAGCGATGAACTCTCTAGTTTTGAATCCTCTGAGAGTGTGTTCCAAGTGGAAATCAAAGCTAATATCCCAAAGGAACAAGAGTTTTCAGAGTTGGGCCCTGAAGACACAGTGAGCCCTGAAGACACAATGAGTGGGGAGCCAGGGAGCCCAAGTGCATCAGTGGAAAAGGATGCAAAAATACCTGAAAAGCACTCTCTCCGCTCCCCATCTGGGAAGCCAGTCAGTCGAGTTCCTCAGCTAAAAGGTGTGTGCCTTGCTCCACTCTCCCAAGCTCCTGCATTACCTAGTGCCTTGTGCCAAGGCAAGGCTGCTGACACCATACCAATGAGCTTTCCAACCCTTCCTTCAAACCTGCTGCTTGAGAGACTTCCAGGGGTGACCACTGTGAGCAGATAGATGGCGCTGCAGCTTTCACCCTCGCCGGGACCCTGAGCACCCCCTGCTCCTCTCTCATGCTTGCCAGCCACTTTGCATGTGCACCACCACTTAACAGTTAACGCTTACTTCCCTTTTTTTGTTCTTATGGGTCTTTGACCTTGGCCACTCCACTAACTCTGGGAGACTGGTGGCCAGTGAGTATTCTGCAGAGGAGATATTGACATTTTAGTACATGGACATGGAGACATGGGGTGGGACTAGTTATGTGTTGATTGTGTTGTCGTTCACAAAAAAAAATACATCAACCACCAAACATATTGTTCATGAGACATGTGCAGTCAGTTGGGTAGAAGCACCGAGGTAGCTGGTGGCCTTACGAAAATTGGGATGTCAGACCAAAGCACTATCTATCTTGTGGCAGAAAGGAAGCCTCCCAGGGGTTCAGATTCTTCCTTTTTTAAGGGGCCTCCCTCTGCTTGGTTTGAGGCTTCCCCAGAATTCGATAGGGTCCTATATAATCATTCATTCATCCATTCAACCAAGTATGTGTTGAGATGTGTGTGTGGCCCTTTCCTAGATGCTATGCAGCAATACTCACCCAGAAAACCAAAGACAACAGTCCTCACCTTCAGTAATACAGTCATGTCAGCAAGAAGAGTAGAACATAGCACAGAGGGGGAATATTGGTGTTGAAAGGACAGAGGAAAGTCAGAAGGACTTAGAGAGGAAAGGATATGAAATCTCTGAACAGCCATCATGTGTGGTGTCAGTGTGATCCAAGAAAGCATTTATTGAGTGCCCATTATGTACAAAACAATGTGCTAGGTGTTAGGAGATAGTCCCTAGCCTCCAGGAACCTGGCAAGAGATAAGACAAGGGGCCCAGATGACACAGTAGAAGCTGGGATGATATAGTCAACAGAAGACCAAACAGAAGCTTGAGGAAGTAGAGGTTACTTCAAGTGGGAGCAGAGGATATTAAGGAAAGCTTCAGTGAGTGCAGGTTGCCCACCTGAGCTAGACCTTAAAGAATAGGCAGAGATAGGAATTGGACAGGCAGAAATGATATAAGAGGCTAGGGAAGAAGAAAAGAGCATTCCAGAAAAAGAGTAGTACCAGAGAAAGCATGGAAGTGGAAAACCATAAATTGGTTTCATAAAGGGAGGCAGTAAGGCTGGAGAGGTTTATGAGATGCAGATTGTGGAGGGTCTTGAATGCTAGGAAGGGGGAAATCTCAGAGACACCATGCATATCTGATTGTTAAATTTTCACGAGCCTTCAGCCTTCACCTCTACATGTGATAATTAACCAGCAGGTCTGAGTTTAGAGGACACAGGGATAGGTAGCAAGACAAGAATCAAAATATTATTTTCATATAAAAGCTAGTTAATTAAAACATCTCAATCAAGACCTGAGGTGGGATTGAATGAAGGGAGAGATGGCATTTGAGTTTTATTCCATTTTAATTCTGAGGAAAATAATATCAGTAAAAATAAAAGCAACTTGCCAATATGGCACTTTCAAGTTTGCAACATGCTCTATATATTTTCTCATTTTGTCTTCACAATTACCCTGGGAAATAGGTGCTACTATTATTCTCATTTTACAGATAAGGAAACTGAAGCAGGTAAAAATTAAGTGACTTACCCAGGATCACTTCCCCAGCCAATAAGTGAATGAAACAGGGTCTGAACTCATGTCTTCCTGAATACTCTAAATTACTCTTTGTTTTTATTGTTCCTGATTTGCCTTCTGAAGAGGAGGGAATTGGAGGGGACAGGCATCCTTGCAATGCTTTTTTTGTTCCTCTTGCAACCTTAATTTGGCTATAACTCAACAAATATTTAATAATATATCTATGTAAAATGAACTATATTTGGTGCTAGTGGATATTATATATGACCCTGGCATGTTAGGAATCCGTGCTATGGAACTGACCGATTCTAAAGGTAAAGCGTAGGCTACATACCCCAGAAATCACCAGGTTGGTGACATCTATTTTTTAACTTGGCTTTAGAGACTTGTAGACAAAGGAAGCCAGTAGCTTGTCCACCATCTTGGCCATATGAGGGAACATGCAGCAGGAATGCTCAAAAATATGTCACTAGAACTGATACCAATTTGACTACTCCCTCTTCCAAGACTCTAGAAGGCACAGGACAGTGGTATTGGGAACTAACGGGATGCTTACTCCCAGTCCCAGTCTTCTCTCTGTAGGAAGAGGCAGAAGGAAAGACAGAGGCCTGTCCTTCCCCACAATCACAGCCAAAAGCAAGCAGTTCTGGTTTGTATTATTTACTTTCTGCCTCACACAATCATATATGTCATTTTTTCCATTATAAGCAAACAAACAAAAATCAAGCGGCCACCAGATCCTTTTCTAGTATGATTAATGATGGCAGTGGATAGACATTTGGGAAAAGATTTTTAGCCACTTTGAGAAATCAGAGAGACAAATCTCCTTCAACACAAGGGGAAGAATTCACACAGATTCTGTTTTGAACCCCACAAGCAAGAGAACTCTGTTGTGTTTGTACCCTTAGATAGGGTACCCCTCAACTTTTCTGAGATGATCCTTTGAGATAAATGCAAACTAAGCCCTGAAAGGACCAGCCCCCCATGAGGTGCTCAGAAACCATGCCACCATTCTAGTATAAGTGAGGTGCCCCTCTATCCCTTAAATGTGGGTGCTGGAGTTTCCTCACACCCACACATCCTACATTATGTCTATAGGGATAGCATTTATTTTTTTTTAAACCTTTACCTTCTGTCTTAGAATCAATACTGTGTTTTGGTTCCAAGGCAGAAAAGTGGTTAGGGCTAGGCAATGAGAGTTAAGTGATTTGCTCAGGGTCACCCCATTAGGAAGTGTCTGAGACCAAATTTGAACCCAGGACCTCTCTAGGTCTGGCTCTTAATCCACTGAGCCACCTGGCTGCCTCTAGGGATGGTCTCTGTCCCAGGTGGAGCTCTATCCTGACTCTTACCTGTGGGACACCCTTTACATACCACACGTGGGACATAGCCCTCCCTTCACACTTGCTGCAAGGAAAAGAGGGCAGGAGAGTTGATAACCAGAAATCAGTCACAACTCATTCTTGGCCATTAGCCATCCTTCTGTGTTCCCTTCAAGATAGGGCACAAATGCCTGGACTTCCTCTTCCCAGAAACTCCCAAAGCCAAGCACGAACCCATGTCGCCAAACTGGTGAACTCTGGTACCTCTCCTTAGAGATGCTGACAGCGAGGAGGTCCAGTGGATAAAGCACCAGACCTAGAGTCAGGAGAACCGGAGTTCGGATGTGACCTTGGACGCTTCCCAGCTGTCACAAGTCACATAACCTCTCTTTGCTCAGTTTCCTCATCTATAAAATGGGGGTAATAATAGCCCCTACCTTCCAGGGGTGTTGTGAGGATCAAATGAGAGAATCATTGTAAAGTCCTTGGTACAGTGCCTGGCATATAGTAGATGCTATATAAATGCTCGCTATAATTATTATCTCCATCACATCACCCAGGAGGCTGGGGTGACACGTTATGACAATGAAATAGCCCTTGCCCTCAAGGGGCTTGCATTCTAGTTAAGACTGGTATCCAGAGTGCTGGAGATCTGCGGTGGGAGGACTAAGGGAGACACAGAGAGTGCTTGGCGGTGTTTTAGGGGGTCACCATGGGGGAATAACCTTTCAGGGCAGAAGTTCCCTGTGCTGATCTTCTAGGCCTTCATTTAACGGTTCAGAGTGTGTTAGATGGCCACGCCAATGAGAACTGTAGACCTGCTGCATGTTCCTGACATCTGGCCAACCTGTTCCTCCCCCTCTGTTGTCCCAGAGTGGTTACACACCTCCTCGCTGCCAAAGTAGGAAACCTAGCAGGTCCATTAGGTTTCCCCGAACGCTGTCCAGCGCCACCCCAATGAAGCATGTGCCACTGACCCGGGCAAAATGCAGCTTACTAAGCGTCCCTTTTATGGACCCGCTCCCACAGACTGTATACCCCGGAACGCGGGCCTCACATTCAATCTCATTTTCTGTTTCCTCAGCTCGTAAAAGCAGTGTGGCTGGAAGTGATGAGAAAAAAGTCAAGGTAAGCTGACTGATAGCATGTGTGGAAATTTGAGATGAGAATTCAGTTGATCCTAAAAACATTTTTCAAAAAAACTTTTCAGTAAAAAATTCAGGAATATGTTGGGCAAAATATTAGTATTATTATTGTTGTTGTTGGGTTTTTGTTATTAAAAGGATAAAACAGGTAGTTCAGTGTATAGAGCACCAGGCCTGGAGACGAGGTCCTGGGTTTAAGTCTAGCCTCAGACACTTCCTAGCTGTGTGACCCTGGGCAAGTCACTTAACCCTAGTTACCTGGCCCTTACTGCTCTTTTTCCTTGAAGTCAATATTTAGTATTGACTCTTAAGACAGATGGTAAGGATTTAGGGGGAAAAAAAAAACAGAGTAAGAGGGTTTTTTAAAAGAAATAAGTAGCTAATGTTTAGTATGGTGCCTCACATGTATTGTCCAATTTGATCCTCACAATCCTATGAGGTAGGCAGTACAAGTATTGTTATCCCCATTTTTCAGTTGAAGCTTTAGAAAATTGTGACTGAGGTCACAAAGCTAATAAGTGGCGGGGTCAATATCGAAAATTCAGGGCTCTTTCCACTTTTATCTGTTCCAAAATAAAGTTTAAAACTCTTTTCCACAACTACTGGCAAAACAGTTATGCCAGCATCCCATCAAAAAACTATTAATGCTCACAAGAGTGAAGGACGGTTAGCACATATATGAATTGTGTTTCTGCTTGTGGTTTAATTTATTTGCTTGTTCAAGTGTTTGGGATTTTAGGAAACAAAAGCATATATTCAAAATTCTACAGATATGTTGAAAATTTCACACCTGTTGCATATTTGTCATACCAGGGAGCTAAGGCTCAGCAAACACTTTCATGTATAAACATTGACATAAAATAATATTGAATAAAATACTGAATACTTCCATGATAGAGAAGCAGAAATGGGGAAGAATTAGTACTGACTAACTGGGGCTAGTCAAGGAGGGTTTCTTGGAGAGGAGGTACGTCATGGGTTGACCCTAGAGAAATGGCAAATGTGACTTGATGGGAAGGTGAAAAAGAGTATCCCAGGGAAGAAGCAGAGCATAAGCAAAGGCATGGAATTGTGGGAGAATATAATGTGTCTGGGACAAGCAACAGAATGGTTTGGCTATTCCAAAAAATAATGAGGCTATTAAGTCAAATGCCAAAATGAGATGAGACTTATTCCAATAGCAAAGGGATCACCTGAAATTGCTTGAGCAAGGAAGTGACTTGCTAAAGAGATGTCTGCATCATCTAGTCCTCACGAAGACCATAGGTCATGGTCATTAAAACAAAAAGGGATGTTAGGGGTCATCTAGTCCAATCTCCTCATTTTGCAGATTAGGAAACTGGAACCAAGAGAGAAGTGACTCCCCCAATATCACATCAGGTAGTAAGTAGCAGAGCTGGGATTCTCTATCTCCTTGTGGGATTTGGGGATTTGAAAAATGTGGATTCCGTATTTCAAGGCATCACTTTTCTGTTCAGTTCATTCATTTATTCAGCCTACTATGGTATTGAGTGATCTACAAAGAATTTTAAGATGAGGTCCTTCTTTACAATGAATTGACAATCAAGCAGTAGGCTGAGACATTCTGATGAGTCATATGGTTGAGACACAATCATAATAGAAAGTAGAATGCGAAAGTGAAACAAGTTATAAATTAAGTGCAACAGTTTTTCAGAGTAGGGATAGCACTTCCATCCAGGGAAAGTCAAGGAAGACTTCACTGAAGAGAAAGCATTTGAGTGGGACTATGTCCAGCTTAGTATACCCAAAACAGACCTGCCATCTGCCATCCCAATCTATACACCCCCTCATCTGTCACCGGGGATATTAATACTTTCCTAAGTGATCTTCCTATTTCCAATCTCTTCCCTTCTCCTAACCGTCCCTTACACAGCTGCTAAAATAACATTACTAAGACTTAAATTACCCTATGCCTTCTCAAAAACCTTCAGTGGCTCCTTTTTCCTCCTAATAAAGGAAAAAAATCATCAGCTTGGTGTTCAGGGGTTTCTACAATTTGACTCCAACTTACTTTTACTTTGTTTCTTATTACTCCCCTTCATGAAAGCTGTATTCCAACCAAACAGGACTACAATCCATCTTTCCAACTCGTTATGCCATCTCATGCCTCTGTGCATTGGCATTTACAGAGGCTTGCCCTCCCTCTGAGAGGAATGCAATTTTTCTTCATCTCTACAACTCAAAATCTCAATCTTAATGAGAGACAGACAGACAGACAGACAGAGAATGGGTTAAAAGGAAGAAAGATAAATTCAAGATGTAAACAAAGTCAAAGAACTTGGACTAAATCAGATGCCTGGGAGGAGGTCTTGGGGAGTCTGTGGGATAGACTAGTTTCAATGTAATAGAAGCTAATCTAATACAGAGACAAAGTATTGACTTAAATAGAAAGAAGATAAAAAAATCAAAAGGCAGAAACAGAGAAAAACATATGCCTAACAGTTATAATCTTTATGAAGAAGTAGAATGGTCAAGGGTTTCCAAAAATCTGAAAAACAATCTGAAAAATCTAAAAAATATCAATGAACCATTATATTTATTATATTAGTATTATGTTATGATTATATATAATATGAATGCTATTTAAATTTAAAATTAAAAATCAATGATAATGACAAATGGTCCAGTTTGACTGGAGCATAAGATTTGTGGGAGATAAAGCCAGAAAGATCAGGCTGAGACCAAATGACTCTCAATTGCCAGGATAAGAAGTTGGGACTTTATTTGATAGGTAGTTTGGTGGCTACTGAAGCTTTCTGAGGAGAACTATATAGCAAGATTAGGACCAGTTTCAGAAAGATTAATTCAACTACATGTGTAAGATATATCTGAGTAGTGGGAAATCAGAATCAGAGAGACTAGTTAAAAGGATATTATTAGGGGCAGCTAGATGGCTCAGGGATTAAAAAAACCAGATGTAGAGATGAGAAGTCCTGGGTTCAAAACTAGCCTCAGAAATTTCCTATCTGTATGACCCTGGACAAGTCACTTAACCCCCCATTACCTAGCCCTCACCTCTCTTCTGCCATGGAACCAACACACAATATTGATTATAAGTGGGAAGATAGGGTTATTTGGTTTTTGGTTGTTGTTTTTTTTTTAGGATATTATGGGGGTCAGGTTAAGTGGCACAGTGGATAGAGAGTCAGGCCTGGAATCAGGAGCATCTGGGTTCAATCTGGCCTTGGACACTTCCTAGCTATGTAACCCTGGGCAAGTCACTTAACTTCCTTTTGCCTAGTCCTTGCCCTTCTGTCTTAGAGTTAATACAAAGACAGAAGGTAAGGGTTTGGATTTTTTTTAGTGGATATTATGGTTATTTTGGCAAGAGATAATGAGGACAAACTTTAGGACTATGGCAATGAGACCCAGATGGAAGAGTCCTGGCTCTGCCACTAGTTAACTATGTAACCTTGGGAAAGTCACACACATCCACCCTATTCCCAAAGGCTCTGGTGCTCTGGACCTCAGCCTCCTGATCCGTTATATGAAAGGATCATCAACTTAGATGATTCTAAGGTCTTGTCTACCTCTTGGGCTTTCATCAGTGATTATGTGATTTTCTATGTTGCCAAAAAAAAAAACAAATAACATCAGCAGTAACTGGATGTTGGAGTTGAGGCAAAGAGAAGTCAAAGATGACACTATAATGGTATGATGAGAAGAGCACTCAATATATGGTCAGAAAACCTAGATTTGAAACTTAGCTTTGCTCCCTTGTTGCCAGTATGCCCTTATACAAATCATGCAATATCCCTGGGCCTCACTTTCATTCCCTATAAAATAAAGGTATTGGGGTAGATGATCTCTAATATCCCTTTGAGCTGTAAGTTCTACCTTCCTGATGACCCTATTATTTTGAACCTGAGTGACATCAAGAATGGTGTTACCGGGGGCAGTGGGTGGCTCAGGTGAGAGCCAGGCCCAGAGATGGGAGGTCCTGAGTTCAAATGTGGCCTCAGACACTTCCCAGCTGTGTGACCCTGGGCAAGTCACTTGACCCCCATGGCCTAGCCCTTACCACTCTTCTGCCTTGGAGCCAATACACAGAATTTATTCTAAGGCAGAAGGTAAGGGTTTTTTTTAAAAAGCTTTAATGTAGGCATATAAATGCAATAGTACCTAGATAACTGTCATAGAAACTGTCATGGCTGGGTGAAGCCTCAGAGATTGTTTGGTTCAACACCCTCATTTTACATCTAGAAAAACTGAGGCAGAATCTCTTACCTGAGGTCACACAGCAAGTTAATGGCAGAGCCAAGATCAGAACTCAGGTCCAGCATTCTTTCCTGTGTGCCCCACTGCTGTTCCCATGAGTCCATCTCTTTAGTCCTCAAACGTGCATTAGCTTGTGAGGACGCTACATAAAACACTAGACACATTTCGAGGTTCCCTCATTCTCCATCTCAATCATGAACCCCCAAAACAGAGCCCAAACCCAGCATCCTCCTGATTGTTCTGAGCCATGCCATGCCCCTGAGACATAGCCTTCCTTTGACAACCTCCATCACTCATTGACCCTTTTTGTTTGCTTTCTTTTCATGTACTGATTTTGGTTCTGATTTTATTTTATGTTCGCATTTAAGCCATCCACACCTTCCTCTGCTCAAACCTTCCTGAAAGGTAGACCTACCATTAGCCCCAAACGACCCTCTCCTGTTAGCTCAGACCCTTCGATCACACCCTCCAGCCCAGCTGTGTCCTCAGTACCAGGTTCCTCTCCTAAACACATCTCTTCTGTCATATCCCATACTGGCAGTTCTGGAACAAAAGCAATGAAATCCAAGGTAAGGAGCCTGGCTTTGCACAGGGTGAAGCTATGCTGGTGGGTGCTGTTGGCTCATTCTCGAACAATTGCATTCTGATCCTTGGGACTGTTTTGGGGTCTGTCTCTGTCACTTGTCCTGTGCAGCAAGATTAACCTGAACTGAACCCAAGCCCCAACTCTGAGTAAGTTAATGGAAAAGCAAATTATATTAGAGGAGTTAAAGATAGTGTTTTAACATTAACTGATTTCTTGATTATGTGTGTGGTTTGGTTTTTTGTTCGTTTTTTTTTTTGGTTGGAGTTTTTGAGGGTTGTTTCACCTAGATAAGAAAGAATAAAAAAATAAAATTTAACTGAATAACATAGTATTTGATTAAAATTGTGAACATAAATTACTTGGGAAAGAATTATCTATCTGGTGATTGCTAAGAAAACTGAAAAATAGGCAGAAATTAGGCTTAAACCAACAAATTTTGCCTTTTACCACAATAAACTTAAAAAGGACACATGCTTCTGAATGTTAAAGATTACACCATAAAAAAATTAGAAGAGGCCCAAATACCTTTCACAGTTATGACTAAGAGGGAGAAATCTTAATTAAGAAACAAAGGTAGAGAAGCAGTCCTGAAAAAATAAAATAAAATTTACATGAAATTGAAAAGCTTTTGGTAAAACAAAATGAATGGAATTAGCATAATAAAGAAAATAGTTAATTGGGAGAAAATAGCTCAGATTAAGAGTTTGATATTGAAGATTTACTAGGAACTAATCCAAAACTAAAACCATTCTTCGGTGGATAAGTAGTCAAAGAATATTTTTGAAAGTTTTTAAAAGAATTGTAAACTGTGAAAAACCATATGAAAGAGTAAGTCTCAAATTACTAATAACAAAAGAGAAATGCACATCAAAATAATTCTGAGGTTTCACCTCACCTTTAGCAAATTGACAAAGATGAGAATAGTCTGGGTTAGAGAATTTTGAGAAAGACAGGATCTTTCCACTGTCTCTACTAATGTTAGAGCTGTGAATTGGTCCAAATCTTCTGAAAATCAAGTTTAAATTGTCCTTAAAAGGTGACTAAAAGTGACTCAGAGATCCCACTGCTAAGCATATACCCCAAGAAGGTTAGACATAGGAAGAAAGGTTCCTATTATACCAAAATACAAGTAGGGCCTCATTTTACATGACCCATATGTTCTACGACCCTTTACCTGAACTGAAAATTGTGCATAATAATTAATATACATACATCCCAAGGCACTTTATGACTTTTCCTAGGCTCATTGGAGCTACCAGCATCACTGCTCTTGTACTTTGGAGCTATTATTAATAACTAAATAGCATTAATGAAACAAAAAGAAACACTGCTTTGATATAGACATGACTTGTTACTTTGGACAGACTGATGCTGAAGCTAATGTTTGGCCTAGAAGAATGTAATGACTCACAGTTATGCTTCTCAAGGCAAGAATCAGCATGATTGGGCAAGCAAGATTGCACCACTTGGGGAAATATTTATATAAAAAGTATCATAATTTAAAAAATAATTTTGGCAGTGGTTGGGTCATTTTGAGTTGTGTAGCACTTGTTCTTTTAAGTAAGATACACAACCAGAATAGCCCATTCATTCTGAAGCCATCCAGTCATCTTCCATCAATGCTATTAACTTTTTGCTTGTATGTTATGGCTAACCCTTAATCATTAGAAGATTAGCAGACTGCAATATGTTGCCACTTTCACTTGCAACCCTTTCATTTGTTTCATTTGTTTACTTCATCAATGATTATTTTTATTGGTTTATTGTTTATTTATTATTATATTGTTTACTTTATCAATGATTATTCCACTCATAAAGGACTCCCAATGAGTGGAGATAATAACAAAAGAGTCAGTAAGAAGGGCTGCCTCTCCCTTGTCAGGTTCAGCAAATTATGATGGATATATTGAAACTGATGAGACCATTAACTATTAGTTAAACCATGTGACTTAGCATAGAAGCATCTATTTGGGTACAATCTACTCGGGTTGTTTTTCCTAGCCCAGCAAAATTGACATCAGGTAAAATTATTGTAAAGTAACTGGGTATGGAAGGTTATCACGCTTCTTGTCACTAACCAGTGTAAGAGTCCCAAAGGGGAAGTTTTGGACCACAGTCTTAGTCAAGATCAGTAATGATGATATGAACTTCACGTGTTTGACTTGAATAAGGGTTATTACAGGTGGGTGCCAGGTGAAAACCAAAAGCATCATTGGTTCTCTCTTTGCCACAGATGACCCCCTAAATTTTGACTCTGACTTCAGAAAAGGATAGAAGGTTTCTACCTTCTTCTACCTGTTACAGGATTGAAAATTTGATGTAGATGGTTTTAGAAGAGCCTAATAAGAGGACATCAGACAGGGATTCAAACATGTTTATATTCAGTAAACTTTCCATTGTGATTTGGTTCACAGAGGGCCGAGTCTAAGAGCGGAATAAAAATGGCCACTCACAGGGCAGTGCCTTCGGGTCACAAAGGATCAGCCAATGCTACCAGAATCCCGGCGAAAGCATCAGGCCCAAAGACACCTCCAAGTGCTGGTAGGAAAAATGCCCTTTCATTGAGCCACAGATGTGCCAAAGGTCTTGGGGGGGGGGGGCATGCGAGATCAACTTCTTGGGACAATATAGTGGAGAGAAAGAAATCTGCCCCTCGGAGTGACCCTTGGGAGCATTCTCTGGAACAGATAGAGGGCTAGACAGATTTGGGTGACTTTGTTGTTATTTTGGGGGGCCAGAGTGGCGACTCGTTATCCATCACTGAGCAGTCAGGCTTCCGATGCCATAATAGAGCAACGAGACGTGTAGACAGTTTGACTGGCTGCTAGAGTTTATATAACCTCTTACAGGTGCACCCAGGTGTAAGCCAGTCTCATCAGAGTGCCGGCACTCACTCATTCATTACTTTTTCAACAACTAACTACTTGCTAAACAGAAGTTATGTTTAGAGCACTGTGCTCTGTGCTTGAGGGAATGTCAAGAAAATTAAGACAGCTTACAGTCTAGCAGTGGGGTTGGGGATAAATAAATATATCATAACCATGCAATTAAGAGAAAATACAGCCTATTGGACTGACCCAGATTCAAGTCCTGCCTCTGACAAATACCAGCAAGTCACTGAACCTCTCAGCGTCTAAGGCAACTCCGTAAAAATCTAAGTCCCAGACCAAGTGCCAGTCTGCATTCATTACTGAAAGAGTTTCCACCCCAGCAGTTCACCGGTCCATGAAATCACAGATTCAGTCCTAAAAATAAACAATCACTAAAATGCCAAAATGAGCACAGGAACATGGGATAGGTACAAAATGAAAGGACAGAAGAGATCATTTTCAAACTTTAAAACAAAACTGAGGAAGAACCGATGAAAAGGTAGAGTTGGGAGATGGCACACTATGTCTAAAGAACAAGAAGGCCAGCCCACGTCACTGAAGCTTAGAATGTACAGAAAGGGAATAAAGTATAAGAAGTGTGAAGGCTTGAAAAATGCCAAACAGGAGATTTTAGATTTAATCCTAGAGGTAATAGGAAGGCACTGGAGATTGATTATTGAGCTGGGGGGGGGGGGAGGGCGGTGAGGGTGACACGGGCAGATCTGAAGGAGCACCCCTACTTTCCTGACTATAGCAGGGTGCCTCCCTTTTAATTCAAGCAGGGCTTGTGTTTGGGGTCTGCATGGTGAGTGACACTGTGCACAGAACAGAGTCCTTGTGAGCCTGAGCCACCATGTGCCTAGGTTGTAGCTTGGAGGAGAGGGTCAGGATGGGAGGCAGGCTTCTGTGCCAAGCTTTCCTCCCCCATTGGTGGGTAGGACTCTGACCAAAAAGTCATCATGCCCTGCTCGAGGTAGAAGTCCCCCCTGGGCCCGGAGCCCTCGGTTTCTACAATGGGAGAACAAGAGAGTGGCTTAGTCATCATGCCATTGGGTTGGATCACAGGTGTGGCCCTCATTTAATGAAAACTCAGTCTAGATGAAAATCCAGACTTTAAAACAAAACAAGGATAAGAAATAATTAGTGCCAGTTTTCAAATTCTACAAATGGGGCCCTTTAAATGAGCGGTGCCATTTCTACCCCACCCTCTACACTCTCCCTCCTGCACACAGGGTAGCTCTGGGGGTTCTGTGTTTGTCGATTATTAACTACTCGGTAGAGAATGGAGATTGGAGAAGTAAGGAGGAAGTAGAGATGACAAAAATGAGCACAAAGGGTTTCTAAACCAACGCACGGGCTCATGGAATGTGATTAACCAAAGGTCAGTAACGACTGTTGTGCAGGCCCACTTTGATTTGCGCTGGGCTCAGGCAGCTGTGGCCCATCCTTGCAGAGAGGCAGAGTCCATCTCTCCTAGGCTGAATCTTGTCCTTTCTACTTTGCCTCTCCTAAGAGAGCTGTACGACAATTTCCAAGGCATGGCCCAATCCTACAGATGGGCTTAGATGAATCCATTAAATAATCCCTTTATCCCCTAACTAAACAAGAACTCCTCCTTCTTTGAACTTTCAAGAGCGGGGCTTCCCCATAACTGGGGCTGTTAGGTGGCTCAGTAGATAGAGCCCTGGGCTTAGAATCAGCAATGCTCATCTTCCCAAGTTCAAATCTGGCCTCAAATACTTACTAGCCGTGGACCCTGGGCAAATCACTTCACCCTGTTTGCCTCAATTTCCTTATCTGTCAGATGAACTGGAAAAGGAAATGGCAAACCACTCCAGCATCTGTGCCAAACTGGGTCACAAAGAGTTGGAAATGACTGAACAAAACCAGCAACAAACTCCTTCTTAAGAAAGCCAAAAGCAGAGAGTGATTAATTTTCGAAAAAAGGTTTGGTAGCCTGATTCTAAGAATTGAAATGGAACCACAGAATTATATCATTTAGAGTTGGCAGAAGCTAGTTCAATGCCCTCATTTTAGAGATGGTGAAACTAAGGCTCAGAAATATGAAGTTAATTTGTCCACAGTCACACAGCCAGTCAGTGGTAGAGCTAGGACTGAACCCCAGGTCTCCCAACCCCCAGGCCTTGAGTTTTTCCCACCACACAACAGGTAGAAAGAAAATTGTCAAAGCATTTATACAAAGCTAATGCAAAATGGATCTAAATAAAATTTCATAAGGGCAAGCTAGGTAGCAGAGTGGGTAAAATGCCAGACTTGGTGAGAAGAGATCCTGGGTTCAAATGTGACCTCTGACACTTCCTAACTGTGTGACCCTGGACAAATCACTTAACCCCATTTGCCTAGCCCTTGCTACTCTTCTAATACTAAGATAGAAGGCAAAGGTTTTAAAATTTTTAATTAAATGTAATAATATGTAGACCTACCTCTGGCCTTAGAAACCATCTATTACAAACACCTCAATTTTCAAATAAAAAACTAAGGCCCAGAGTAGTGAGAAGATTTGCCCCAAATCTCACAGGTAATAAAGCTAATTACTTTATTTATATTATATAATTGTTATGTATTATATAGAAATATAATTATTATATATTATATGTAAATGTTACATAATTATAATATATTCTATATTGTGTGATAATACATAATATAATTATTAATTAATAAAATTAATTACTCACAAGTAATCACAACTAAGAAGGGATTTGAATCCAGGCCATCTGTTTCCAAACCAATGTATTCTTTCCATTATACTGTGATGCTTCGTCTAGTTTCAAATAAACTATTTTGAGTAGCTTTCCTCACCCATAAGGTATTCCCCTATCTGCCTGACCCAACTTGTGTCTTCCCATAACCAGTCTCCGCTGTTTTCAGATGATGAAGACAGTGTCTAGGTTGAGATTGTACATCAGATGAGTAGACATAGACTCATGACCTCCTCAGGCAAAGAGGAAATCTCTCAAATGCACATTAGACTTACTGGCATTTGCTATATCTTGTACAGCTTAGCAGCCTCAAGCATGGGAGGAACCATCCAAAGAAGTGCATTGGGAAAGGTTGCTGAGTGCCATTTTTTTATTAAATTTTTTTTCTTAAGTATTTATTATTTTTAAATATTTTTCTATGTTTACAGGATTCATTTTCTTTCCCTTCCCTCTTCCCTCCCCCCTCCACTGAGCACCCTTATTGTCCAAAGGGATGTCATAAGGCAGCTGACACTCTTCTTCCCTCCTTTCTCAGGTGAATCTACAAAATCTGGAGAGCGAAGTGGCTACAGCAGCCCAGGCTCCCCAGGAACCCCTGGTAGCCGATCCCGTACACCTTCTCTGCCTACGCCTCCCACCAGGGAGCCGAAAAAGGTGGCCGTGGTCCGCACACCACCCAAGTCCCCATCTTCAACCAAGAGTCGCCTTCAGACTTCTGCGGTCCCCATGCCCGACTTAAAAAATGTCAGGTCCAAGATTGGGTCCACTGAAAACTTAAAACATCAGCCAGGAGGTGGAAAGGTAAGGACCGCCGTGCTTTCCTCTTGGGTGGTTTTCCAGGCCCCGTTGGAAGAATGGACTTTCAGAGTTGCCCGTTATTTCTTTAACATGGCGGACAACGGGCGTGGCACTTTCTCAGCCAACAAAGGCTTGGTGACTTCAGAGTTGGCTTTTCCCTTTCTGGCTGCGAGGTGCCAGGACCGTTCCCAAGCCTCTCCTCACCTCAGCCACCGTTATAACCACTTCTGTGATGCCCAGACAGGAAAGCGGATCGAGTTTGTGTTATGGTCAGATTTCCTGGCAGCCCCTAGGAAGGGTACCTTGATAAGCTGTTGTATTCTCTGCAGAGTCATGGCATTGTCCTTGGAGGGCCCACTGGTGTTATCCCTTTGGTATTATAAGACAGTCCAGCAGGGTCTTTAGGTCCCTCCAAGGTAAGAGGTCCACAGTGTGCGCGGATTAAAGGGCTTCACAGTTTGCCTGGGAGCTCGACTCCTGCTCCAAATGGGATGGTTTGGTTCCTGGCATGAACTAAGAATCGACTTAGAATAGTTTTGTTCAGACCCAGACATTACCTCATTGTTGTGCCATCTGAAACAGCACTGCCATTCTCCTGCTTCCCGGTGAGTTGCGGGGTGCAGAGGACAGTAGGAGACGTTGATCCCCAAATCGCTGAACCCCATCCCCCGATGCTTACGTGGCTAGGCGGCCACCGTGGACAAGTGTCCAGACCCCGCCGTCCCTTGGCTTCCTCTTCCAAGGGGCATCACTCTTGCCTACCTCACAGGGTTGTTGTGAGGAAAGCTTCTGCAAAACCTTTAGCGTGCTAAAGGAACGGGTCGTTGCCATTGCCCTGCTTGGATTGTAGGACGAGACAGGTACAAAGAAGGTACAAAGGAGACCCGGCAGAGCCAGGTCGGGCGCTCTAGGCTGGGCTTTTGCCTACTAGGATGTGGGCAGAAGCCTGTCTTTCAGAGGAGAGCCGGAATGCCCCTTTCAGACCAGGGAAGTGAGGTGACATCTGCCCGAGCCTGGGACAGACCACATGGGTTTAGAGTGGACTTGCTTCCAGCGAGCCAAGTTCTAGACCAGTAGAGGGAGAAAAATGTTTAGATAAAACTTGAGTCCACGGGCCTTGCACTGCGGAGGCGGTGCTGGGCTTCCTGGCGACAGCCGTGTCCTCAGTCCGCTTTCCAAAAAAGGCCTTCTTCATCTTGTTGAGATGTTTGCCTTAGTCCCAGGTCACCATTCCTGTCTGAGCAGACAGAATTCAGTGTTTTGTTTGTGACCCTCAGCTTTTATTTCCTGCCATCTGATTATTGGTCAAGAACATGACCGAACAGAACAAGAGAGCCTGACAAGCCCCTGAGGGAAGGCAGAGGGCGCAGCCTTTCCAGGCTCACTCATCATTTGGGGCTCGAGGAGGACTTCCTGGTCTTTCCCAGAGCTTTGCTCAAAGGTTGGAGTGGGGGAAGTGAGGTGACTCGGTGGATAGAGAGCCAGGCCTGGAGACGAGAGGTTCTGGGTTCAAATGGGGGTTCAGATGCTTCCTAGCTGGGTGACCCCAGGAAAGACACTTCGCCCCCACTGCCTACCTCTTCTGCCTTGGAACACATACAGGGTATTGATTCTAAGACAGAAGGTAATGATTAAAAAAAAGAAGTTGGAGATCTTCCTTTTATCAAGGGGTATTCCTCTACTGTTGTGCCGTTCAAAGACTGACATAGCTTAGGTTTTTTTCCCTTGAGGCTTGGATTTAACTTACTAAAGTGATGAACATTCTCCCAGCCTCTGAAAAAACAGATAAACTCAGTGATCTCACAGAGAAGTGATCTGATCCTAATGAGGCCTCCAGTTGGGATTGAATGCTGTTTGGAGCCAGGAAGATCTTAAACTGAATCCCATCTCAGACACTTCCTAGCTCTGTGACCCCTTCTCTCAGCCTCAGTTTCCTCTGTCATAAAATGAAGATAATAAATAGCACCCACCTCATGGGCTGTGGTAAGAACCAACTGAGCTAATATATCTAAAGCACGCTGATTGGGGGCCCCTAAGTGGGCCTGGCTGCTCCTCAGACTTCCATTTCCCATACTTCTCTGAAGCTCCCTCAATGCTACTGTTCCCTCCTCAGTCTCCTCCATGGGCCTCTGCGCCTATCTTGCTCCCAAGGCTTCGCCACTTTTATGAGTATAATTAAACAAAGCCTCTTCTATTACCCCCATGCCTCCCATTTAAAAAAAAAAGTATCTTTCTATTCCCTATTCCTTCCTATTAAAAATATTTCTCTGGGGGCATCTAGGTGGCTCAGTGGATATAGCCAGGTATGGAAATAAGGGAGTTCTGGGTTCAAATATGGCCTCAGACACTTCCTAGCTAGGTGAACCTTAACCCCCATTGCTGCTCTTCTGCCCCAGAACCACCACACAGCATTGCTTCTAAGACGGAAGGTGAGGGTTTAAAAAAAAAATTCAAAGCATGAAAATTCATCTCTGAACCCCTGGGAATCTTAATTCATCAAGTGGCACCCAGGTTCTCAGGCTGCAGCCACCTCCCTCAGATAGATATGCACCTGCCTTCCCTCACAAATGGCGTGGACAAGAGTTTTTGTTTTCATGATTGGCACACAGAATTTTTTTTTCACAGACGTTGGGCGTCTTAGGCATCCATTGAGGAGATTTGGCCAGCATTAGCCCGATTCTCCCACCCTCTATCAGCAGAGAGCAGCTGCACAGCCTCTGAGGCCACCAAAGGAAACAAACCTTCCATTGGGCACCCTTGTTGAAGGAATAGGGCCAAGTTCTCCCCGTGAGAGCTTCTTCTCTCTGTAGCCCCAGCTGCCAGCCTGTGGATAGCAGACTTGGGCTCGGTGCAGTCAGAATGAGAAAATCCTGAAATGAAAGTGAGGAATAATTCCATCCCATTATGGCGTCTGAATTCTCTGGGTCCTGTTGCACCTGGAAGTTGGATAACGCCGTGTGGGGTTACTGCCTGAAATATTAAGAGAGACCGAGAAGAATGTGGTTTCCGAATTGATAGTTGAAGAAAGACTAATATTTCTCTTCCGTGTAGATAATTTTAAATGTTTTCTTAATATTTCTTAAAGGGTAGAGAGATAGAAGCCTCTTCCATAATATGAACACCCTAAAAGCAGAAATAAGGCTCCAGCTATTTTCCCCAAAGTAACAAGAAACTATGGTTGTTCCCAGAATTCCTTTAGAATTGGAAGAAGACAGCTCTGAGACGAATGAAAAGAAGTATGAGATATATAACATGTAGGCTCTGACTCCCTCTCCCAGAGTCGGGCGCACTATATTTCCCCCTTCTGGGTTCTAGGGAGTTCTCTGAAGGGTCAAGCTCGCATCTTCTCTACTGCCATTGGCTTGAGCCCCACTGGCTGTTCCCCCCATTTTGGGGGGCCAATAATGAGCACCCCACTTCCGTTTAACCACTTAGCCATCTGATAGCTTATTCATAAAGCTATTCACCTCACAGATAGAGCAGGAACACTGAGACAAACATTTATCTGGAGACAGCAGGCTCAAAATTTAGCTCTGTTCCTATATTGAACTGGTCCTGCCAAGTTCATGTCCCCATGTGGCTTCCCTAGCAAGGCTCCAGAACATCACTCCTTGTTCTCTAAGGGATCCGTGCTGCACTGGCTGAAAAAAACTGTCCTGGGACACTCAACTCACGATGTCCTGAAAGCTCCTCTTCTTCCACCTGGAACCGAAAGGACAGATAAAAAGAGCAGAGCAGCGAGGGCTCATTTCTCATGGACCATGTGGCCTAGAGAAGGCCTTTCTCCTCCCAGAGCCCGTTATCTCGCAGGATGCCATGTGTGTAGCGAATGAATGGAGAGTCAAAGAGGACGGAGGCAGCTGGGGGGCCAAGTCACTTAACCTCAGTTGCCTATCCCTTACTGCTTTTCTGCCTTGGAAGTGAGACTTAATTTTGATTCTAAGTCAGAAGGTAACATTTTTTTAAAAAAACACCCCTTACTCTCTTAGTAACAAGTCTAAGACAGAAGGGCAAGGGCTAAGCAACGGGGCTTACATGACTTGCCCAACAGCTAGGAAGTGTCCGAGTCTAGATTTAAACCCAGGTTCTCCTGCCTCCAGGCCTGCCGCTCTACCCACTGAGCCACCTAACTGCCCCTCTCCTTGGGTGGTCATTTAATGTTTCTGGGCTTCATTTTTCTCATTTGAAAAATGACTAACTTTGGTTAAAAAAAAGAGAGAGAGAAATACTTCTGGAAGCAGCTTTGTGGTACAGTGACTAGATTGCTGAGCCTAGAATCAGGAAGAACTGAGTTCCTTATGGAAATACATTTTGTGTGATAATACATGTTTAATCCAGATTGAATTGCTTGTCTCCTCTGAGAGGAGGGAATAGAGAAGGGAGGGAGACAACATGAGTCATATAACTTCAGAAAACTTATGCAGAAATTTGTTATCAAAATAAAATAAAGATTTTTTTTTTAAATAGAAGAACTGAGTTCCAGTGAAGCCTTGGGAAGCTTACCAAGCTGTTTGCCCTTGGGCAAGTCATTTAACCTCTCTTTATGGCTCAGTTTCCCCCTCTAATAATAACACCTACCCTGAAAGGTTATTGTGAAGACCAAATGAGATAATGTTTGAAAAAGCACTTTAGAGTGGTGCCTGTCACATTGTAGGCACCTAACAGATGCTTATTCTTTCCCCTTTCTCAGAAAGGAGGGAAGGAAGATGAGATAGAAAAAGAAAAGAGAGAAACCTTGAGGTGGGAAGGAGGAAAGTAGGAGGAACTAACATTGGACAGCTTTGATGTTCTTAATAAAGTAGGAGTTGAAGTCATCTGCTGAGAGTGAAGAGAGGGATAGAATCTAGGGAATGGAGGAGAGTGGAGGAGGTTTGGAACAGCCGTTAAAAGGAATGTGATGGCAAGTCAGCAAGAAATCCTGTGAAACATATAGTGAGGCATATTATGAGGGGCAAGCCAAGAAATTAATTAATTAAATTTTAATAAAATTAAAGAATTCTATGAATTAATAGAATTAAACTCAGTGTTTTCAGGATTACAGATTTTCAAGATTGCAGAAAAGCTGTGAGGGCTCAATTGAGGTTAAATAGCATGAATCTGTAGTGGAGCTGTTTTGTTTCATTGGTTTCTCCAGCAATGCTCGGCAGCCCAGGGCTAGGAGAAGAGAAGGATTGAGAGGGCAACTCAAGGTTGGAGTCTGACCTGGTGGGCATAATGGATGTGAGGAAATCTAAGGAATTGGCATTATTGAAGTGGTTGATCATATTGAGTTAAAACTAAGTAATTAGACAGGTGAAGCCAGAAAGAAGTTGAAAAAGAATGGGGACAAGAAGTGTGGATAAGGTTAAAAAAAATGGTTAGAGGAAGAAGTAGGTAATAGAGGAGTCATAGAAGGGAATCTGACGTCCCAAGGTGTGCTCTCTTGGTGTCCTTCTATGCGAAAATGAAGCAGCCTGCTACTGGCTTCTGTAGTGGACTGAGGAGAGGGACTGAACAAGAGCTGCACGGATGAGCAGGTATAGATGGGCTGCGATCTGCCTCCTTGGAGGCAACATCCATCCCAGAAGAGCAGATCCATTTGAGGATGCTGAGGATATCTCAGCATGCCACAAGGTGGAGATGTTACTCCGTAAAGTTTCTCTACGGGTGTGTCTGCATCTTCTCCATATCTTTTTTCAGTTCTCTCTTTGTCCATCTGTGTCTCTTTGTCTTTCTCTTCCACTATCAACTTCCTTCTCTCCCCCTTCCTTAATTTACTATGATACTAAACTGAGTGATAATTTTCATGATTATGTTATATAATTAGAGCTTTCTTTTTACTGGCTATCATTTTTAAAATATGAGAGATGAGCAGGACATTTTGTGTTCCTTTCTCCAAAAAAAATAATGATAACTAAAGCGATTTGTTTAGAGTTTGGGATGGGGTTTGTTTGGTTTTTGTACTTAGGTAACTGTCAGTTGATTGGATTTTTTATGGGTCTGCTGCCCCAGTTAAAAAAGACTTCTAATGGATATCCTAGAACTCAGTTATAGGTCCACTCCTATCCCCCTCACTCCTCCCTCTGTCCTCCTCTGCCCCAGGCTCCAACTCTGGTTGCTGTGACGAGTGCTGTCAGAAATGCAGCCAGACAAAGCAGTCATAAAAATCCCACTTGATCATAGGAAGGCGAGGTGGAGAGGATACTGATCTACCAATAGGCCCAGAGGTTCAGAGCTTTGTTTTCTTAGAACTTTTGGTGGACTTCATTCACTTTGTATGGCACTTAGGTTCCTAAATATGTCCATTGGGGTTTTATTTATTTAACCAAGTTTCAGTGCATCTGGGGGAGTTTCTTTTTAAAGGAACCCTGCTGTGAATCCTTTTTTAAAAAGCAATTAATACTTTGGTCAGAGTTAAGCTGCTAGATCCTAAGCAAATTGATGTTTTGTCTATAATTGGCTTAAATCCAACTGCACCTAACGTAGGAGAAAGGTCTCTTTTCTGTTTCAGTTTTAGTTCTTCCAAGCATAACCTTTTGGGGTCACTTAGCTGCAGAGAACATCTTTGGTGCTGATGGGACAGCATATTGGCAAGTGCCATTGAAAACATTCGTTTTTACTAAAGCCACATGTCCGTGTGCAGTTATAGAAGCTTCCGTGTGTGCCACCTACTCAAGAGTTGACCTTGCTGCCAAATGATTTTGAAAATCATTAACAGCAATCAGGGGCTTCAACACATAACTCATAGGATTGTGAGAAACATAATGAATGGGATTATGAAAGATGAACAGATGAAAGAAGCTTGAACCAAACCAATGGGCCCCAAACCGAAGGCATCACCCGTGTGCTCCATTGGTGTCCTTATGTAAAAAAGCAACCTACTAGTGGTTGGACTTTCCTTGGCCAACTCATGAGAAGAACAGCCCTGGGCGGTGGGGAGGCAGGAAGAGGAGTCATGATCCTACCTGTAGCCGTCGTAGATATATGTCGAACGCTCGTGCTATGGAGGTGCCCACATGGGCCTGGTGAGTAAGCTCCGTGGCTTGCTCCATCCCTGTGTCTGCCATGCTCCCAGAGTCTAGCTTAACAAATGGGTGTTCTTAGGGATTCAAGACTGGATGGAAAAGTCTAGTGTGAGCTAAATAGCCCTGGGAGATCTGGGCCGAGGTCTGAACCAGAGGAAGCCAACTCTGGGCTAGGTGCCAGAAGCAAGGCTTCGTCAGTGGTGGGATAGGCTGGGCTGAGAATGGCTGGGATTCCAAGGCTACACAGACCATGTCAGCAGCAGACATCCTCCAGGAGTCCAAGCAAACAGCCAGCCAGCATCAGGGAAGCCCCCCACCGCACACAGCGGACATCTTGACCAGTTCAATCAGGCAAGCCAGCAATGAGCAGAGTCTACACGTTGGGAACAACCTGGAAAGTGATCTAGTTCAAGCCCCACACTGAGCAGCATCCCGCTCATAACATCCCTGACTAGTCAGTCATCAAGCTTCCCCTGGAAGGGAAATAAGAGAATCCTCCCAAGGCGAGGAGTCCACTCCACATTCGGATGGCTTGCTCCAGTATGAAAATGCCTTCAGCTTGAAACCTCGTTTTCTCACATTTATTTGTTGCCCTACTTTATTCCCTCTGTAAATTCAGAAGCCTATTTTTAAAACTGACGTGCCTGTCACTTATAAATAAAATTCAATCCCACGTTAAAAGATTTTTTTTTTCATCAAGAATACCTTAAAGTCTGAGGGAGGCATAAGTAGGAAGATGTGGCAGGATGATAATAAAGCCAGGAATAAGAGCCGGGAGCCAGTTCAAATCCCAGCTCTGCAAACCTTGTACCTAAAATGAGATGGCTGGACTCAGTAGTCTCTAAGAGCACTTCTAACAGTATGATAGAATCAGCTACTCTGCTAACTTCAAAAGTGAGTGTGTAAATACCTGCTCTTGAAGATTCTTACTGCAAAGCCGTGTTGGTGTTAGCATAAACCTCCTAATGGTTAGCATTATCCAAAAATAAAATGATGGACTGCTTTGGAAGGTACAACTATCTTAGGAGCTTAGACATCATCTAGTCAGCCCCCTTCATTTGAAGGAGAAGGGAATGGAGTCTGGTAGAGAACTAATGACTTGCCCAAGGCCACTGGGCTGGAGAGGAGCTCCTAAAATCGGATTTCCTGACTTTTGGCCAAGGTCTTACCCTTCTCACTACAGCACACCACTTGTGGAGCAGAGTAAGACCTCCTTCAAATGAAGGGGATTGACTAGATCATGTCTAAACTCCTAGGATAGTTCTGCTATTCTGTGGTTCCATGATAAGAATTAATTCTGTAAGAATATGTGGTCATTGTTTAGTCATTTACTTGTGTCTGTCTCTTCATGACCCCAGAGACCATCACATGCCTCTGCTGTCCAGGGGGTTTTCTTGGCAAAGACAGCCAGAGTGGTTTGCCATTTCCTTCTCCAAAACATATGGTTAGTATTCCCCAACAATTAATCCAATTTGAGGTTATAGTAAAAGCTCCATTATGCCTCCTGATGTTGCACACTGGTTTCTATTCAATGTTAAATCAGAGGTGATGGTTTCAGGGTACAGAGTAAGACATATTTTTTTGGACATAGCCAATGCTCTGTTTGAGCACATATATTTGTTACAAGAATTTTGCCCCCTATTTTTCTTTTCTACTAGTATAGATAGGGTAGGGAAGATTTTTGTTGTTAATTTAAAAAATTTTTATAAGATTTTCTATGTTTACATGTTCCATTTTCTTTCCCTCCCTTTACCCTCCCCCTCCCAGATCCAGTAAGCACTTCTGCTGGGTTATGCAAATGTTATCACTTATACCTATTTCCATATTACTTTGCAATAGAGCAATCTTTTAAAACCGAACCCCAATCATATATCCATATAAACAAATGATAAGTCAATGTGGATAGCATTCTTTCTCATAAATCTCTTGGGATTGTCTTGTATTAGCAAAGACCATTACACAGAAACAGAAAGTGTTTCACTTTCTGTGTATAATGTTCTCTTGGTTCTGCTCATTTCACTCTACATCAGTGTTGGAGGTTGTTCCAGTTCACATGGAATTCCTCCACTTCATTCCTTTCAGCACAATAGTATTCCATCACCATCAGATACCACAATTTGTTCAGCCATTCCCCAATCAGGGGACACCTCCTCATTTTCCAATTTGTTGCCACCACAAAGAGGGCGGCTATAAATATTTTTGTACAGACTTTTTCATTATTATCTCTTTAGGGTACAAACCTAGTAGTGGTATTGCTAGATAAAAGGGTATGCATTCTTTTAAAGTTTTTGGGCACAGTTCCAAATTGCCTTCCAGAATGTTTGGATTGATTCACAACTCCACCAGCAATGCATTAGTGTCCCAATTTTGCCACTTACACTCCAACCTTTACAATTTTCCTATACTGTCATATTGGCCAATCTGCTAGGCATAAGGTGGTACCTCAGAGTTGTTTTCAATTGCATTTCCCTAATTATGGGAGATTTAGAATGCTTTTTCATGCATTTATTTGATAGTTTTGATTTCTTTATCTGAAACTACCTATTCATGTCCCTTGACCATTTGTCAATTAGGGAATGGCTTCATTTTTTGTACAATTGATTTAACTCCTTATAAATTTGAGAAATTAGATTTTTGTCAGAGGTTTTTATTTTTAAAGTTTTTCCCCCCAATTTGTTGCTTCCCTTCTAATTTTGGTTGCGGTGGTTTTGTTTGTACAAAAGTTTTTAATTTAATGTAATCAAAATTATTCATCTTGCATTTTGTAATGTTCTCTTTCTCTTACTTGGTCTTAAATTCTTTCCCATAGATCTGACAGGTATACTGTTCTGTGTTCACCTAATTTACTTATAATTTGCCTCTTTATATTTAAGTCATTTACCCATTCTGCATTTATCTTGGTATAGGGTGTGAAATGTTGATCTAAACCTAATCTCTCCCATACTGTTTTCCAATTTTCTTAGCAGTTTTTGTTAAATAGTGGATTCTTGTCCCAAAAGCTGGGATCTTTGGGTTTATTTTGTTAATTTTTTAAAAATTAACCAAAAAATGAGCATTTCTAAGAAGACAATGGGACAAAGGTTCTCCCTAAAGAAAAGATATTAGAATGCATCTCCCTCCCTCCCTAATGCAGTTTTGAATTTGGAATGCAACATATAATATCAATCTTCTTTGATGTGTCAGTTTGGATCAACTTTAAAAATATATTTTAAATTCTTATGAGGAATAGCTCTCTGGGTAGGATATGGGAGAGTAATATGATGGGAAATGTAGGGGACGGGAACACAAAACATATCAATATTTTTAAAGGACAGCGGAGAAGTATGTAATGGGTGTGAGCAAGTTACAACTCTTAAGAATAAAGAAGTACAAAGAAAAATATATACTTGATGTCAAACAATGCCCATTCCCAACCTTCTTCCCTCTCTCACAGCTTTATTTATGCACAGAACTTCAGTATAATAAAGCTGTTGGTCTTTGCCTTTGACAATAGAATTACAATGAATTTTACTAGACTGCTGATTGTCTAGTGTGTATGAAGCATCAACTGGCTGAAACTCTTGAAACTGCTGCTAAAACTCAGTTATTGTTGTCCACTCTTTTTAATCATGTCCTAATTTTCATGTCCCCATTTGGGGTTTTCTTGGCAAAGATACTGGAGTAGTTTGCCATTTCCTTCTCCAGCCCATATGACAAAATGAGGAAACTGAGGCCAACAGGGTTAAGTAATTTGCATAGGGTCACAGAACTATCTGAGGCCAGGTTTGAAATCAGGTCTTCCTGCCTTCAGGCTTGAAACTCACTGCCCATGGTTTAAAGTTTAGCTACATATTCTATAGCCCTGTTATCTCCAAGTACCCATTTCATGTCCAGCACTGGAGAGACCACACAAATAATTTAATGGAGAGAGCACAAAATTTGGAGTCAAAAGAACTGTTTTTATTGGTGACTCAGAAAAAGGCAAAGATGACATGCACATCCAATTTGTAAATGTCAAAAAGCTTGGAAGACTAGTCAACACATTGGATAACAGAATCAGAATCCAAAAAAAAATAATGGGCTGAATTCAATTAAGTGACATTTAATAGGGTTAGATTTAAAGGAATTTAACTTGGCTTCAAAAGTCAGATGAATAAGAACAAATCTGAGAGTTGGGAAATTTGAATTCCAGAGCCAGTCAGTAGGAAGCAGATGTGAGTCAACAGAAAAACCACTGACTAGAGCCAGAGGATCTTCCTTCAAATCCTAGTTTGACCAGCAGTAACCTGGATGAGCAAGTCATTAGTCCTCTCTAAGGCTCAGTTTCCTGGACTTTCATTGTGGTTTAGTCATATCAGTTGTGCTCTCCTCTTCATGACCCCATTTGGGGTACCTTCTTGCAAAGATACTGGAGTAGTTCACCATTTTCTTCTCCAGCTCTTTTTTACATATGAGGAAACTGAGTCAAACGAGGTTCAGTGACTTGTCCGGGGTTACACAACTAGTAAGGGTCTGAGGCCAGCTTCCTGTTCCAAGCTTGATCTACTGCTCCACTTAAATGAGTTTTCAGGTTTAGGTTCCTTCTAATTTTCAGTATAAGAGAAGCTAAGTGGCACAGTGGATAGAACCTGAAGCCCAAAGTTAGGAAGACACATCTTCCTGATTTAAAATCCAACCTGATATTTACTGTGTGACCCTAGGTGAGTAACTTGACCCTGTTGGCCTCAGTTTCTTCATCTGTAAAATGAGCTGGAGAAGGAAATGGCGAACAAACCACTCCAGTATCTTTGCCAAGAAAATCCCAGATGAGATCACAAAGAGCCAGACAGGAGTTAAAAAGAACTGAAAATGTTTCAATATATACCTTAGGATAAGTTATAAGGAAGCTGAGTTAGGTTCTGAAATTTCCTCTGTTAAAAAAGTTTCCTAATTAAAACTGTCCCAAAAAGTGATTAAGCTGCCTTAGGAACCAACGAGTTCCCCTTACCATCGAGCTGGTAAATATTTAACAATTAGATCTCCAGGGGGAAAAAATGCAATGAGGACACACTTTAATCTGCATTATTTATAGTTCACCCAGCAATTTCTTAAGTCTCAACAGTCAACAGAATCAAACCCTGATCCATAGTATTTGCTGATTTTTTTTGAATCACTGAAAATTTGACAGTTGGCTTTGTGGAGTCATTCGAGCTGACTCGGGCCTAACCTCTGATCCCCTCCACTAATGTCCTGAAGCAGAGGCTGCTTAACCCCGTGTTGGGGATATGTCAGAGAAAATCCTCAGTAAAGCACCGATCAGATAAGGTGGCTTCTGACAATTCTGAATTGTCTTGGTCACGGCTGTCAAGTCCAGAGAATTCCCCAGGCCTGGCAAATGGAATGTGCCCTGCTCGGGGTCTCCATGCTTAAGGCATGTAGAAGCCTGCAGTCTCCAGATGGCTCTAAGCAGTAGCAGCCGCTCCATAGGCCTTGCTTTCCCCCCAGAACCCTCTCAGACCTCCAAGATGCAACGTCCAGACCTGGGAGTCTGCCCCACACGAGACTGTCACCGGTTACATCAGAGACATCTTCCCCCCGGGTGAGAGCATGTGTGGCTGTCTAGGAATGCTAGGCTAAAGATCACACGGCAAAAGGGACTTGGCTGCACTCCAACCCAGGGCCAGGAGGTATTTATCACCCTGCAGACATTCTTTCTCCACCCTGGGGTCAAGCACTAGGCATATCCCTAGGCCTCCAGGAGGTTCCAGATCCCCCCAGTCCTGACGTTCTGTGATTTCCTTCCTGCCCTGCTTCTGCTCTCACGCTCTGGGGGCCTCCATTTCCATTTATGTAAAAGACCATCCTCACAGAGGAGGAAAACACATCTAGAATGTTAGGAGAATAACAGAGGATTCCTCCATCTCTAGCACTGCCATCTCGGTGTGCGCCCGGGTGTACCTTTGTGGAAGAAGGGGGAGGGTTGTGAAAAGAAAGGAAAGGATTGGGGAAAATAACTTCATTTCTTCAAAAATACTCAGGGGAGATGGTAACCAGAGAAAGGGTTCCATGTCGGTACCGCAATGGAAAGGAGGAACTTTTAGCCCAGAGTCCCAGGCAGTGTATTTCAGGAGCTAGCCTTGAAATCAAAAGTTTGCTAGTTCTGAGGCCAGTTCTCTGTGCACAGTGCCACACTAGCTATGGCTACTGAAGATAACAGGGTTTATTTGTTTTTGGTGTTTATTTCACACGGCTAATTAATACCAAATTTATAAACAAACAAACCTCCTTTTTAAACTTGGGGAGAAAAAACAATGACAAGGAAACCTTGCTTTCCCCAAGGCTCTTGAGAAAGTTTCACAGCTCCTCATATGCATCTTCTCAGAGGGATGCCCTTTGCATTCTGTCCATTGGATCCTTATTTAAATTCTACCCCTCGCAGCGGTTTCTCTGTATGGGACGGAACTTTGGAGTAGGCACTGGTTTTGGAATCCTAGGGTCTGGGCTCCAGATCAGCCGTACAACTCACCAGGAAACGTCTTTGTTTTGTCGTTCACTTGTCTCAGGCCTCTCTGATTCTTTGAGGCCCTATTTGGGGTTTTCTTGGCAAAAATCCTGGAGTGGTTTACTATTTCCTTCTCCAGATGAGGAAACTGAGGCAGATGGGGTTAAGTGGCTTGCCTAAGGCTGGATTCAAACTGAGGAGGATGAGTCTTCCTGACCCCAGACCCAGCACTCCGTCTCGCTGCCCCCAGGTAACCTTAGGAAAGTTGCTTAATCTTTCCAGGCCTCAGTTTCCTCCTCTGAAGGGTGAGGGGACTGGACCACGACGCCCTCCCCTTTAGAACCTTCTGGTTCTGGTTCTGGTTTCTGAAAAGTTGTGTGTAAAATGAATCCTCGTTTCAAATAGACAAAATCTTTGCCTTCGGTAGAACCCTTTTCGCAGCTCTCCTTGAAATAGATCTAATTTTATGAATCCAGATTTTCACCTGTGGTTTTTTCTCTAAGGGAAGTCTTCCTCCTTGAAGTCCCTGATGATGATGACGAGACGAACCCTCTGCACCGGGGCCCGGGACTCGGCCTCTCTCTAACCACTTCTTTGCTGTGTGTGCTTTTCCAGGTTGGCATTAGCGCCGTGGGGAGGGCACTGCCTTTCACAGAGTTTTTCCTCCCAGGCAGCCTCCGTGGGATCTGACCAAGGTCTCCTTAGGCGATGCAGAAGAAAGAGGCCGGGCAGCGGCCCCTAGCACAGAGATAACGTCCTCCCGGCCCCCAGAGGCAGCTGCCACCCTTCCTGCTTCCCGGCCCGGGACAGCCGAGTACCATAGGGCAGAGGGGCTTCCGTGCCTGTGCGCCGTCACGTGACTCATCCTCTTTTTTGGCTATCAAAGGTGCAGATATTTAATAAGAAGCTGGATCTTAGCAACGTCCAGTCCAAGTGTGGCTCAAAGGATAATATCAAACACGTCCCAGGAGGAGGCAGTGTGAGTACCTGCACCCCTTCCATGCACTCTACTGTGATTTATTAGAAGCAGCATGAATCTCAACCTACCTGTGTCTGTGAGACGTAACTAAAGAAGAAAAAGATTTCTCGACATTAAAAATTCCTGGCTCCTCAGCCATTCATTTCTGACAAAGGGGGTTCCAGTGTGGTGCAGGCACTCTATTTGGAGTCGCAGAATTCAAGTTTAAATCCTGGGCTTGCCACGTGCCGGCAAATCACCTATTCTGAACTTCAGTTTCCCAAACCATAAAATAAAGGGGTTGAACCAGACGGCTTCTCAGGTCCCTTCCAGCCTTAAATCTGTAGTCCTCTGATTTGCAGACCCCCATCTGCATGCCCACTGCCCGTAGAAGTGTGGCTTTCTCTCCCTCTCTCTCTCTCTCTCACACACACACACACACCATGGGTATGGGGGCAGCTGGGTAGCTCAGTAGCTAGAGAGCCAGCCCTAGAGACAGGAGTTCCTGGGTTCAAATCTGGCCTCAGATACTTCCTAGCTGTGTGACCCTGGGCAAGTCACTTGACCCCCATTGCCTAGCCCTTACCACTCTTCTGCCTTGGCGCCAATACACAGAATTGATTCTAAGACAGAAGGAAAAGGCTTTTGTTTTTTAAAAAAAATGGGGACTGCTTAGGTGGGAGCCAAGACAATCGGTCTCAGAGATGAGGCAGAGAGATGTTTGAGATCACCTGTACAGAAAGAAAGTTCAACTCTCAAAGCATAATTTAGAAAGATTTAGCAGACCTCACTGCAGACCCCAGGAAAACAAAAGCCAATCATTATTGCAAGTTGTTACCCCATCCCCCAAGGACCCACTAGGATAAGAGGATTGAAAATACTGGTGCCTCCTATGGCCTATGAACTGCACTGGTCAGCCAGAGGAAGTTAAGTCTTTTGTGTCCTCCAACAACCCCAGGGGCACCTGGCAGCTATATTCACTGATGATGTCAAGAACTATTTAATTCCTCCCTCATGAAGCTCCTCATCATAGAGCAACTTCCAAGGACCCAGCTCCAAGGCCTCTGTAGGGGGTGAGGGGTGGGAGTGGGGATCCCTTTGTCAATTTAGCATTTGGATGAGGAGCCACTGGAATTTCAGATTGCCCCACCGTGTCAGCCGTGTCTCACGCTCTAGATGGGGCAGACATAAACCGCTTGTTCCCTTGGCATAAGCAAAGTCCAGCTGTCGGCCAGCTTTGTCCTCTTCCTGCTTTGCAAGGAGAGACGAGGCATCTGGGGCTTGCCAGGCCAATGTCAAGGCTTAGTTCTTCTTCCCCTTCACTGGTGGAGAGAGTCCAAATGGAGAGCAGCCCCACGTAAGGTCAAGAAAACTGAGCCCCTTCATCCAAGAGGACTGCCATGAGGTCAGCATCTTATGTACAGGTATACCTTTCTGTACCCGAAGGACAACAGGTTCCCAAATGTTCCTGGTCCTCTTTGTCCTCATTGATGATTGATTCTTTGGGTGGCATTGTTGCCACAGACTTGGGCTTAAAATGTCCCTGTTCTCCTCCAAACCTACCCAGGCCCTGGCACTGCCCCTCCATCAATGATCCCTCTACAGGTGCAACAAGGGAGTCCTGCTATGTTAAAGAACCCTTTGGAAAAGAGCAGGTGCAACTTCCTCCTAATTTAACTGGTTTGTGAATTTTCATCTGGTTGTGCCAGCTGCCCGTGCAGCCGTGGGGCCTCGGTTTTCTTATCTAGAAACTGAGGGGGTTGGACAAGAGGATTTCTAAGGACCTGTACGAATGTCAGCCACTATTTATCATCTGCCTCCTCCTGGGTATTTTCATGTCGGGTTTCCTAAAGAAGGGCATACCTGTACGTTGTAGGCATTGCCAATTTGACTACCACGATGCATTGCCTGGCCCAGCCTCCCAGGCCTATCTCTCGCCTGAGAAGTCTCATCTGTACTGTAAAGCAACATAGAATATTGATTCTTGTCGTGTGCTACTGATATTCTGCTCTAAACAGTCTAATGCCAACTTCCTGCTGTTAAACCATCTTGTTGCCAAATGCTCACCCTAGCACCTAGCAGCTGTTGCATGGCATTGTCGCTAACCCTCCTCACCAGTATCTGTTGTCACCTCCCAACCACCCCCTTCCTTCATTCCCCTCGACCTCCGCTGCTCAATGAGAAGAATGTGCAAAAACAAAAAGCCATCGTGAATCGGTGATGATGGACTCCAGTGTGTACACTTTGGGTTTCTAGCTTCAGACGTTGATGAAACTAAATTAAGGAGTAATCTTCTCTAAGAGTCCATCCCAAATTGCATGTCCAGGATAAGAAGACTGCCTTTGCCAACTGAGCTGGGTTAGTGAATAGGCTCAGAGTTTTACTCTACTTGGCCATTGTAGAAGAGAGGCCAAGCGGTCTATCTCCATAGGGTCCGAGGAGTTTTGCTTAGTGCCGGAGCAGAGGATTTCAATTCTGAGTGAAGTTCTGTGTTACCAGTACCCAGTTTCTGCCAGTTACAGTGGAGAACTAGTTGAAAGAATGTGGATGGCTCCATTCATCCCATCCCCACTGAAAATAAATAAACACATCATAGCCATGTCCTATATGTGGTTGTGGGTTAGGAGCATCTTGAAAAGAAAAGAAATTATTGTTATTTTTAAGAAGCTTCAGTTCTCAGAGCATCTGGGAATATCACCAAAGATCTTGGACTCCCGATCTTCTTGTCAGGGTCAGCTGGTGATCTGGCTACTTATCATAATTGTGGGTTGACCATAATTGTGGAGAGTAGGGACTCTCCACCTGACAAATCCCCTTCTTGGTTTTATATTCTGTACTTTGGCAGGTAACCACTGTTTCTTCCCATGAATATCAAGCAGAAAACACTTTTCCTGATGGAAGGACTACAGGCTGGGGAAATTCTGACCGCCTGTAAATTGTGAGCCTCAATTGGAATTATTTTGTCTGCAGAGTTGGGCAACCTTCTGGGTGGCCCACAGCAGTTGTCCCCATGGGTGGTCCAGAGGGTGGTCTGAGTAGCAGCAACAGAAGTGGTTTCTGGCACCAAGCTACCTACCCTCTGACTCCAGCTGCTGACAAATTCTCTCTCTCTCTCTCTCTCTCTCTCTCTCTCTCTCTCTCTCTCTCTCTCTCTCTCTCTCTCTCTCTCTCTCTCTCTTTCTCTCCCTCTCTCTCTCTCTCTCTCTCTCTCTTTCTCTCCCTCTCTCTCTCTCTCTCGCTCTCGCTCTCGCTCTCCCCTTCCCTTCCTCTCTCTCCCTCCCTCTCTCTCTCCTTCTCTCTCCCTCCCTTCTTCTCTCTCCCTCCCTCCCATCCTCTCTCTCTCTCTCTTTCTCTCTCTCTCCCTCTCTCTCTCTCTCGCTCTCCCCTTCCCTTCCCTTCCTCTCTCTCCCTCCCTCTCTCTCCCTCCCTTCTTCTCTCTCTCCCTCCCTCCCATCCTCTCTCTCTCTGTCTCTCTGTCTCTGTCTCTCTCTTTCTCCCAGCTCTCTTCCCCTTCTCTCTGTCTTCATCCCTATCTCTTTGACCCTGTCTCTCTGCCCCTCTTTCTTTCCTTTTCTTTCCCCTCTTCTTTGTCTCTATCTCCCTCTCTTTTCCCCTTCTCTCTGTCTTCCTCTCTGACTCTCTTCCCCTCTTTCTTCCCCTTCTCTTTCTTCCTCTCTCCTTTCTTCTCTATCTCTGTCTCTCTCTAACCCTTCTCACCTAAACTTTCCCCTCACAGCTACAGGGAAGGAGCAAGCAAGAAATCAACCCAGCTGCTCAGGGTTGGGGAAGAGAAGGCCCTCCCCCGGAATCTTAGTGCCAGGAGCCTGTGGGTGTGGGCCAGCTGGAGCATGGAGAGTTAGGGCTGTTGCCACCCCCAGCTTCATCTCTTTGGTCCTCCCCTAATTCCCACCTCCAACGATGCAGTATTCCTACAGGGACAAAAGCCATTTGTTCCCACCTCTCTTTGCTGTTTTCATCCATTCTCTCTCCAAGGCTAAGCTGATCCCGGCCCTAAAACCTAGAGCAGACCTCATCCTTACCCCCATCCCCACCTATTTTATTTGAACAGATTATTCTAGGTGCCAAACTTGTTCTCATCCAGACTCCAAGTTTCTTGCTGCCCTCCCACCCTCCACCATTCACATCCCCCATCCGGCCTGTTTCACCCCTGCCTTTCTTGCTCAGACCAAAAGAAAAATCAGCCTTGATCACTTGAATACCTTTATGCACCTTGTATGTACACATACACACTATGGTATCCGGCTAACAGCTCTTGATAAGAAACCTGACATTGTGGGTAGAGGATGGGCCTCAGAGGCAAAAGACCTGAGTTCGAGTATTGCTTCTAATTCATGACACTTGGGTAACCCCGAACTGTTTATTCTCTTACACTCTCAGCATCCTAAGCCAGCAGACTCCAGATGACTGGCCAGTCTGTACTGGTAGAAAAGGTTGTCATCATATTGGGAATTTCTCATACTTAGGACGACGTAGCTCTGGACCCCAGAAAAATCTCCCATCAAGCTGACGTCCCATCACTCAATGAAATAGCAAATCACAGTGAAAACTTGATTCACCCCAAAGCACCAGGAATGGAACATTTGGGTTAACTGAATTTTCTAGTTAACTGAGAGTTCAAAAAGAAGGCCTTTTCCATCCAGATTTCACTGGTAAAACCCTTCTTGTTAGGATGTGGCCCTGCCTTAATGAGAAGAGAGTAAACACGACTGCCTCTTTCCTTGGGGACCCGAGGCCTTGCGGGGGTTTTCATCTTGGAAGTAAGGGCAGCTGGGCCAGGAAGGCCTCTGAGGTCCAGAGCCATAGCAGCCAGGGGGCACGGGGTGATAAGGTACAGGACCTGGAGTCAGGACCCGGGTTCAAATTGGACTTCAGCTGCTTGCTAGCTACCTGACCCTGAGCAAATCACTTCACTACTGACTGCCCCAATTTCCTCATCTCTGAAATGGGGAGAAGGCTAAGGTTGTCATGAGGATAAAATTTGTAAAGCGCTTTGCAAACCTTCAAATGCTATATAAATGCTATTATTATTATGTGTACACACATTTGTACACGCACACACATGTATATGTCTATGTTTACATGCACGCCCAAGAACCAGCGAGGGCCGAAAGAGTGAGGACAGATTAGGAAAAGGATGCAGATAAAGGAATGAGGGCATCTTCACAACCGGTATGAGCCGCGTCTCAGTGTCGAGAAACAGCCCAGCGAGGGTCTTGGCTGGGAATCCCCACCACTCAGGGCGGCACACGCCATCCCGAGTCTCTGTTCCCGGAGCCTGAGCCATTGTCATCCCCTCTCAGGGGAAGCAGAGAACCCAGAAAGGCCCCTCCGCATCCCATCGTCCCTTGCTCTTGGGCCAGCAGCCAGGCCTGGGCAGGGGCAGTGCCGGTGGCCCCACCAGTACCAGCGGTTCTGCAGTGGTTTCTGGCACTGGTCTTGGGGGCGGGTGTCTTCCACCATGATCCTCCCGGGTTGCCGGTTACTGTGACTGCCCCCTCATCCTCACCCACTCCGAATTACCTCCCCCATCCATGTGCCCCTCCCCCCAGCTTCTCTTGGTCTCTGGCTCCTGCCTGGGCATACGTGTGCCCAGAAGTGTCCCAGCCTGCAAAGGACCATCCCCACAAACCAGGAGTTCTTCACCTCGTTTGTAAGCTTAAAAAAAATGGCATCTATTTAAATATGACTTCCTTTGTAATCGCATGTATTCTATTTTGTTCACTTAAACACATCATGATAAGGGATCCATGGGCTTCACCAGGCTGCCACAGGGGTCCCTGCCACGCAGAACAAGGTAAGACGTCCTGCCTAAAAGCTCTCGAACTCCAGGGAAAGCTGTCTCCATTCCCTCCTCTTGCACTCGAGTCTCCACTTCCTACAGGCTGGCCCCTGACTTGGCCCGGTCTACTCGATGCTTTTTCCAAAGTTAAAGGGTTCGTGTTTCTCCCTCCCGGAGGTGACAAGCAGTCCCCTGACTTATGCCTGCAGATGAAGTTACCGTTTCATTGTCAATGGGAAAGTCTTCATCCTTCTTGACCTCTCGGCATTGGACCCTCTTGACCACCATCTCTTCTTCCGTCCTCCTGTTTTGTGTGCCGGCGCTCGCTCTTGGTTCTCTTCTTACCCGTCTCACCGCTCCTTTGCCCCTCACTGGAGGGAGCCCCCAAAGCTCTGACTTTGTACTCTTTTCTCTTCTCTCTTTCTACTGGCTCAGCGAAACACTATCAGTCCTCCTGGATTCCGTTATCACCATGTAGATGGCTCCCACATCTATATCACTGAACTCTGGCCTACAGCTAGGATAGAATGCTGGAGTCAGCAAGGCCTGAATGAAAATATGATCTCAGATACTTACTGGTGCTATGACCCTGGGCAAGTCACTTAACTGAGTTTGGCTTAGTTTCTGCAACTCTTAAGATGGAGATGATAATAGCCCTTGTCTGCCCGGATTGGTACAGAGAACAAATGTGATAATATTTGTAAAGTGCTTACCCCTATATGGGATATAGTAGGTGCTTTATAAATAGCTTTTATTATTATTATTTATTAATATTACTATTACACAATTAATATATTATAGGATACAATTACCTATACATAAATATAAAATTAATTATATTAACATAATTATAGTATATAATAATATAATTCATTATATAAGAATAAATATAATATATTTCTTTTGTGTTCTGGGCCTATAGCACCAATTGCCTATTTCCCACTAGATGTTCCAAAGGTATCTCAAACTCAGCATATCCAGAACAGAACTCGCTGTCTTTCCGCTAGGCCCACTCTTCTCCCCGGCTTCCCTTCCTTAGGGCATCACCATTCTTCCAGTTACCCCGGGTACCTCTTGAGAGTCTTCCCCAGCTCCTCAGTGCCCTTCCTGCTGTATATCCAGCCCATTCCCACTAACCATCACCTCTCACGCCTGACCACCCCACGGGGTTCAGACCCTCCTCGCTTCTCATAAAGACTGTTGTAACAGCTGTCTGATGGTCCCTCCTGCCTTGTCTCTCCTCTCTCCAAATCCTTCCTTCATACTGCTGCTGAAGGGATGTTCTTAAAAGCACACCTCTGGGGGCAGCTGGGTGGCTCAGTGGATGGAGAGCCAGGCCTGGAATTGGGAGGTCCTGGGTTCAAATATAGCCTCAGATACTTCCTGGCTGTGTGACCCTGGGCAAGTCCCCATGGCCCAGCCCTTATTGTTCTTCTGCCTTGGAACCAAAACGCAGTATTGATTCCAAGACAGAAGGTAAGGGTATATTAAAAAAAAAAAAACACACACATCCAATGTGTGTGATGACTCCCTTGCTCTGTAAATTGCCTCCTTGAATAAAATATAAGCCCCTCCCCATTTGGCACTGAAAGCCCATCCCATTCTTGCTCTACCTTCCTTTTCTAGGCTCATTCTTTCAGCCCCCCCTCTCCACCCCCCCCCACAATTAAGTTGCAGCCAGACTAACCTACTTAGCAGTCCCCTCTACTCCACATTCTGTCTCATCTTTGTGTCTTTGCACAGGCCTGGATTGCCCTCTCAGAATCCCTGGCTCACATAACTTCCTACATGAGGCTTCCTGACCACCCCCTCATCTAGTGCCCCCACTACATTTTATTTACTTCTGCATATACTTTCTAGAAGAAGAAGGGAGAGAGTGGTCCCTCAGTGGTCAGTGTTCCCCCTTTTACTTGAGTATGTCATTTCCCTGATCCTTGATGAGAGGTTCGGGGGTTTTTTTGTTTATTTTTGCATTTGTATACCCAGCACCTGGCTCAATGAGGCCTGAACTAGGGACTTGATGCTCCCACCCATTGGCAATTGATCAGGTGGTTGAGATTATTTTGATTTTTAGATGAAACAAAAAGAATAAAAACCAATTGAAAGTTTGGTCTTCCTCAAAGGGTTTTCAAATGGAACTCTTTCCCCCGGTGGCATATTTGTTGTCTATAACTCACATGTCTAGGGAGGAATTGGTCATGACAGCAGCATGGGCAAACTCATTAAAATAGAGGCCAGTATAAAAAACTTCTGACTAAATGTCCAGTCTCCAGCCGAGAGAAATGGCCATTTCAACAGTAATTGAAATAACAAAAATAAATAAATAACAAAACTCTGTTTCTGCCAAAGAACTGGACCAGCCCTGCAAAGGTCCCTGAATGGGCATTTTATCTCTGGCTATGGTGGTTACCGCATCCAACCCCAGCAGTGTAAGACTTAAATGTAATTCCTTTGACACCACCAAGGCATTGAAAAGTCTTTGTCGAAGGTGGTTGAACTCATTCCGATAAATCAGTTCTGGTGTGTGTGTTTCCAAATTCAATCCCATGATGCAATGTTCCTCCAACCTTACAGATATTTTAATTATAGGAAATCCTTTGTATCTCCCCACAGCTTACTTCACAATGTTTAAGAAATGCTTATTCACCAACCAATTGATAATATCGATTTATTTGGAGAAATCTATGTTCTTTTCCCTTCAGTAACTCTGTAGTGACGTAGGCCTGCCTCTGCTGGGCTCCCCAACAGTTGATTGGAATTCATGGGCCGTGACTGGGCCCTAAAAAGGACTCACTGTGCCCAGGGCACGGCGTAGCTAGGTATTCTCACTGGGGGTGGTCCCGGCCTGGCATTGGCCTCCGGAGGGGACTGGGGTTGCCTTGTGATGTTTGCTGTGCTGTTGAAAGAAGGGTCTCTCATTGGAGTCCATCAGCCCTGCCTGTGTCTGTCTGAGTCCCCTGGAGCTTGCAATCTGTTTAACCTTAACTGGGCTTCAGCTGTCTTCTCGGCTCTCTGTTCCACCTTCACCTGACTGTGCCCAGCCACCGGTGTCTGTAGTCCCTGGAGCTCAGGACCCCAAGCCGCTTATGTCTCCACATCCAGCCCTGCTGGGATTCGGGGGACTGGGGGGGGGAGGTGATGCAATGGTAGCCCCCATCCGTAATCTCACCTTTCTAAAAAGCCTCGTGTCCACGGCCTCTCTCGTGGCAGCTGTTGGGGACGTAGCCCTCGCAGCAGAGAAAGAGGGGACAGAAATGACTCCTGCAGCCTCGTTATAGTCCTTCACTCTGCCCCTGGGGTCACTGGCCTCCCTGGAAATAGGGTGGTCCAGCGTATGCACCCCGCGCCCCTCGGGGATAAAACCAGTGTTTCAGCTCCGGTCACAGTGTTTCTTCTATACAGTCGTGTTTTACTCTTGTAACCAAACCTCAAATCCTCTTTTAAAATGCTTCTTCTATCTACTCTCCCGACCCCTATCTTCCCCATTTCCATTTCTGTTTCTGTATTTCCTCTCCTCCCCCTCCCCTCCCCGTCCTCTTGCTTTTTCCGCTCTTCTGTGTCTACTTCTGCGCCCTCTCCTTGTGTCTCTAACTCTTGTCTTTTTCTTCCCCTCATCCCTTCCCCTCACCCCCCCTCCTTTCCCTCTCCCCGTGCTTCCAGGTGCAAATAGTATACAAGCCAGTCGACCTGAGCAAGGTGACTTCCAAGTGTGGCTCACTGGGCAACATCCACCACAAACCAGGTAGTGCTCCGAAGAGCGGCTGTGGGCGGTTGGGGACCATCTCTTTTCTATGCTCAGACATTATGGCTAAGTGTTTAGCAGCTTGCCCCATTTCCAGCAAGGAATTTTCAAAGGGGAAACATGTTTGTCTGCCTGGAGCTTTCTCCCTCTCTTAGCTTAGATACTTTAGCCAGGGGACATTTTCCATGAAAGAATTCAGGCGTTTCGGGGGATTGAGAGCCAGGCCTAGAGATGGGAGGGCCTCCCTGGGCAAGTCCCTTGACCCCCATGGCCTAGCCCCTACCCCTCTTCTGCCTTGGAATCAATACTGCGTATTGATTCTAAGACAAAAGGGTTGGTGGGTTGGCTTTAAAAAGAAAAGAAAGAAAATGAAGGGGAGACACATATTTAGAAATGAAGGTGATTTACAAATCAAGTATAGTGATAACACTTAAAAAAAAAAAAAGAAAACTATTAAGTATAAAGGCAATTTTTTTGTCCTAAACTGATTCTCAAAGAACCAGCTCTACATGGAGGACCACCTACTGTCCCCTCCCACTGACTGAGCAGCCCTGAATCCAGCAGGAAGTGGCTCTGCATGATGCTGGAGAGCATCTGCCCTTACACCTCCGTTGTCCCTAATGAGCTTGGTTGGGAAATCCCCCTATCTCAGCAGCCAAATCTTTAGAGCTTTTATCCCACACCCTTCAGGTCAAAGAATTTCTCTGGCTTGGTGTGAGCCTTAGCACATTCAGCCAGTGTTCACCAAGTGCCTCCGATGTATGTCGAGGAATTGTAGTTTTGTTGGCATTTCAAACTAGGAAAACCAAGCCAGCAATCCCAAAGGCCCTCGCAAGGCAGAAGCCTGGACTTCAGCTATTGGCCTTGGGAACGAGACGTCACCCAGAAGCACAATTCAAACCTGCTTGCTGTTTTTGCCTGCCCTTGGACATTTGCCAGAACTAAGGGTGTATCCATGGCAACTATTCCACAAGTGGTACCTGCTTGAGTTCTTTCTTTTCCTGCTCTTCTGAGATAAATGGTGCAGGCCATCTCTTCCCACATCCAGGCGCCCACAATTGCTGCCCCTCTCTTTTAGTTGACTGCTTTTTTTTTCACAGGGAAAGAGATTAGAGACCAGAGCTTACAAGAATGTCCGGCTTAGAGGACTGACAGGAATGTGACAGGGCCCTCTTCATGTCACTTAGAATTTCTAATGATTTGACTTGGATTGGGCCAAAATTTGTCCTGGCATACTTAATTTCCTTAACAATCCCATTCTTTTTGAACAAAAAACTTTTACTTTGGGGGAGGGGGAGGCAACTAGGTGACTTAGGGCCAGGCCTTGAGATGGGAGGTCCCAGGTTCAAATGTGACTTCAGATACTTCCTAGCTCTGTGACCCTGGGCAAGTCACAATATTTAGTGAGGATTTTTTTTTTAAAGAATGAAAGAAATTTTTTTTTTTACTTTTTGAAACTGGATGACTCTTCTTAGGCCCCATTTGACTGGTGATTGGCATGGAAGCTTTAACCTGTTCTCTTTCTGACCTGGGCCATTTGTGCAGCCAGGTGCCTCCCCGATCCCAGCGACTCGATTTACTGGTGTCAGCCTCAGTTCAGACACTCAATCAGCTTTAGTGCCCCGAAACACTCAAGCAATCCACCCAAGCATCTGGCACTATGCCTTGACAATTCCAATGGATATTATATACAGGACTGGAGAGTTGGGAATGTCTCTTCTTCTTAAGAAAGCCAACTATTTTCAAGCAGTTTGGAAGGGACATGAATTATTAAGACACTAGTTAAAGATGAATCTAACTGTATGTTAAAGTGGGTCTAATATTCCCAAAACAAAAGAGACAATTTATAAGCTCTACTCCTCAAAGTTAGTAAGGATAGCTCATCCTTCTTAGCTGTGTGACCCTGGGCAAGTCACTTAACCCCCCTTGCCTAGCCCTTACTGTTGTTCTGCCCTGCACCTGACACACAGTATTGATTCTAAGATGGAAGCTCAGAGTTTTTTGTGTTTTTCTAAAAATAAGTATAGTTTAAATACCCCTTCACTATATTAAGCCTTTAGTAGTACTAGAAGTGTACCTGTGAATCTTCTGTCTCTCCCTATAATGCCTCTTAAGAGGAATCAGTACATTTGCTTTAACACAACTAGCAGCCTGACAAAGATGCTCAGGGGACATTGTGTGTGTGTTGTCACAGGTGGTGGCCAGGTGGAAGTAAAATCTGAGAAACTGGACTTCAAGGAGAAAGTTCAATCAAAGATTGGTTCCCTGGATAACATCACCCACGTCCCTGGTGGAGGAAACAAGAAGGTAAGAGAGGAGAAGCCCTGGAAGGCCACGATGATGGGCCCCGGCAGGCGGTGCCTGGCTGTTGCTAGTGCCAATTCCCAAGCCTGGGCCGATGGCAGTCATGCACAAGAATCGCCATTATCCCCCGCCGGCATGCCAGCATGGAGATGGCAGAGGGGACGGAGGTCTTGCTCCTAGGTAGCAACAAAGGTCGGAAATGCAGATCTGCTCCAGTTTAACCGGCTCAGTATGTGCTCATCCAGAGTTATCCACCGTGCAAATTAGGGGAAAGTGCTTTGCTTTTCCAGAGGATGCACTCAGCACATTTAGAGTTTGTTTACATAGCACATTAACCACTGGACAGAGAGACTGGGGGAGCCAGAGAAAACAGGATTCCATTAAAGTTCTGCTCAACATGTTTTTTGCCCCAGAGTGCTGGTGTTATATAAAGTAGGCGCACCTGTGTGCTAGGTCTGCCGTGGGAGGGGCTGCTCTGGCCCAGCAGCTGATGGGTGTGGGCGGCCTGGGTAGGCATTCTTTGTGGAACCCAGGCCACAGGGGAGAAATCTTTCATCTCACAGCAGCCCCAGAGATAGCGGCCCTCTCACGGTGACTGCCGGCTCAGGAAGTCTGTTGAGTTGGGGAGGAAGATGCTTGGAAGCCTTCCAAGCCCTTTATTTCAAGTGGCTTCCGCTCTGACGGTCTGGGCCCCTCACTCCTGTTGTAAGACCCACATATGTTGTTGGGTGGGGGAAAGCCTCTCTTCTCTCGGCCCCTCTCCCAAAATGAAATATCAGGGCTTCTTAACCCAGGGCTTAGGAATTTGCTTTATTAATATTTGGACAACTACATTTCTGTATAATTGGTTTCTTTTTATAATCCTGCGTGTTTTATTTTATACATTTAAAAACACTTTCTGAGAAAAAATCCATGGACTTTATTCCATGGCACCCAAAAGGTTAATAGCCCCTGGCCCTGCTGATATTTTTATGTATTTATATAATATGTTTATATAATAAGATAGAAAATTCTTTATAGTCAACATTCAGTGATCCTATGATACCTTTTCCAATATAGCAAAAGCCTCATCATTTCAGACACCCCTAATTTAACTTTAATCAGAGGAATTGGACCAACATCAGATTTATCTGCATCCTTAATTTGTTTATCAGCCTCATCTTTTTCAGACAAAGCAAACAGGATTGTGGGTGGAAAAGATGATTTGTTTACTTAAGAAAACCAACCTTTTTCAAATACATTGGCAGAACACACTTAACATCTGGTTATACTGATGAAAAATGAATCTTCTCTGGGTGTCAAAAGAGTATCATCATGTTTTCTTCTTTATCCTCCACCCAGAGAAATATGGAGCCCAAAGTCCACTGTCCCTGTGATCAAACATAGGTAGAGGCTCACAAAGCCAGAAGGGGCAAGAAGAGGCCTTTCCCTTGTAGGGCCTTAAGAGATCTGTCCATAGATTCTGAAGAAGAAGGTGCTTAGTGGTCAGTATTTGTAGAAAGCTCCATCCGACTAAGGAAAGTTCTAGAAATAGCAGCTCTTTTACTCCCAGGTCTAGCAAGATGTCTGGGATAGACAGGGAAGATCTTTGGTTCGTTGCATGCAACTTGCAAAATGTGGGCCTTCTCAGAGGTGGGCTTCTAAAGTACAGTGTAGATGGTCTGTTGGCCAATCTGGGGATCATGGATAGAGCCAAGACTCCCATCCAGACAGCTGATTGATTCAAGGGAACCTGTTGGTGTCATGGAACCTGCCCAGGAAGTTCTCCGTTGGCAGAAGGTTTCACTTGCCAGCAGGCCTCTCAGGAGACAGACAGAGCCCAAGCAGAAATGAATTGCAAGAATGTTGGGCTGTGAGCCACGAAAACTGGCTTCCACTCCCGAATCCACTTTCCTATACATACATGAGCTTTCTGGCAATATAAAATGGAGTCTATCAGGTTTTTCCTCTTATTTGTTTAAGATTATCCCCATTTATGGGGAAAGGAAGCTAGGAATTCTTCCAGGAGGAAGGGAATGCATTCCTAACTTGTTCGAAGGCATGGAGATTAGAAATAGATGTCATGTATGACGAGAGCAGCTAACAAGTCGCTTTGATCAGAAGGAAGAATGTGTGAAGGAGAGTAATATGAACGAAAACGAGAAAAGAAGTTGGGAGCCCAGTTGTGGAAGGACCCAATGATTCTAATTTATAGGGAAACCTGAAGCGATGGGAACCTTGGGAGAGCAAATACCAAGATTTGAAAGAAGTTGGACTTTAAAAAGGGAAAAACGTTTCCTAAAAATGTAGAGACAGCTCTGCTTCCCATGCCAGACTCTAAAAGAAAAGATGACTCAAGAAACATGGAAGATGCTCAAAAGCAGAATTTTGATTGCACAACCAAGAATAGGTCCAAGAGAAGGAAGAAGGGGGGGGGGGGGGCGGCACTGAAGAATCTCTCTGATGAGCTCCGATTACACAGACCGGATGAAAGCAGGAACTTCACCAAGTGGGTGCAAGGAAGAGGCAAGGACAGAAATATGCCAAAGACCTGTAAGAGTTATGGCAAGAAAACAAAAGGTCAGGATGAACCAAGACTGGGGTGGGGGTGGGAGGATGCAAAGGACCACAAAAAGAACCTTTAAACCTTAAGTCTGTTCAAGCAAGAAGAACAAGAAATGGGAAGGCCTGCTGTTTGCAAAGACAGCTTTTAAAAAAATCTTTATTAAAAGACAGAGAAAGCAAACTCCTCGAGTCTTATTTTGTTTCCATTTTCTCCTTGGAGGAAAATGAGCTTGTGGAAAGGGTAGAACAATCAAGGATAAGGGGGAATTGAAGTCCAGAATGGGATTAAAGAGTTGTTAAGAGGAGAGGACCTAGATAGTTTAAATGAAGTCACACCCTCGGGCCCCCAACTCTTTATAGCTCATCATAGGAAAAGAACTTCTTTAGGTTCAGGGAGCCATTGTCAATCATCTTTAAGAAATTATGGGAAATGGGAATGATGCCGGGGTAGCAGAGAAACATTTAAATGCCTTGATTTTTGAAAATGAGTAAAAGACATTCTGGAAAAGGCAGGCCAGATTGTTTGACATTGAGTTTTGGCAAAATTCTAGAACATATTATTAAACAGATGGTTTGTTTGCACTTAAAAAGGAAACAATGGTCCCTTGGAGCTTACACAGGTACACTATAAGTCATACCAAACCATGCTCTTTTCCTCTTTGATGGGGTTCTAGGCCTGGCAGTTCATGGAAATGTAGATTACACATTTGACAAAGTCTGCCATGATATCCTTGGGGACCAGAGGGAGGAATCCCAATGTGGCTGGTGGTATGATTAGGTCAACTTGTTATTCTTTGAAAAACTGTTCAAAGAATGTGGATTAATGGTTGCCAACCTGCGGGACAATTTTGGCTATCAATAACTTGACTGAAGACTTTGAAGAAGGAATAATTTACAGGTGACACATACACCAGGGAAGAGGGATGGTTAATAGGTGAGATGAAAAATTCAAGATTCAAAAATATTTTCATAGACTAGAACAATGAGAAGAAGCATAGATGGTGAAATATTATGAGAATAAATTTTAAATCTTGCATGGAAGATTTTTATTTTATCTGCTGAAGTGCAGGATAGAGATCCAATTTAGCCATAGATTATTTTTTTTAACTCTTAACTTCTGTCTAAGTATTGGTTCCAAGACTAAAAAGTGATAACAGCTAGGCAATTAGAATTAAGTGATTTACCTGGGGTCACACAGCTGGGAAGTATCTGAATCCAGATTTGAACCCAGGACCTCTTATCTTCAGGCCTCCTCTATCCACTAAGCCACCCCAGTAGCTCATTTTTTAAAAAATCACTATTTTAAAAATCAGAATTCAAGTTTTATATGTGGTTGGCAATATGATGTGGCTACTAAAAAAGCTAATTCAATAGGAGACTACAGTAAAGAAAGCAATATACAGAATAAAGCAGTGGGGAGGAGAGTAGGGTTCAAGGGTTGTGGACCATGTTGGATTCAGGCTGATCTGATGGTTCAGGCTTAGGATTGGAATGAAATGAGACATTCATACACCATCCAACATTTGACAAAAATAAATTTACTTAACCAGCATTCTGGAAAAATATATTCAGCAAGCTCACAACATTGAATCTAATAAATGCATTTTCCCTCATCTCCATATGGAAATACCTCTAGTCAGAAGATGCATGTTGAATCACATGGTGGTAGAACATCTGTCACAACTAAATGGGGGCAGCTAGGTGGCTGAGTGGATAGAGGGCCAAACTTAGAGATGGGAGGTCCTGGGTTCAAATCTGGATTTAGATACTTCCTGTATGACCCTGGGCAAGTCACTTAACCCCTATTTCTCAGCCCCTATTACTCTTCTGTCTTGAAACCAATACTTAATTAATATTGATTCCAAGATAGAAGGTAAGGATTAAAAAAAAAGATGACTAAGGAACATGAACTTCTTATAGATTTGGCTGGTTATGCTTTTGGTGATTAAAAGACCATTTAATGGACATAAACCAGTCAAGCCCCAGAGATGACTCCTCTGTCTCTTAGGGATAAGAAACTAGCTCAATCCATGTGGCCAAGACTCTAGTTAGATTTTGCTGTACTTTGCCTTGTCCAGACCAGAGTCTAGAGTTTTTGTTGAGTTTGGCTGCCATTTTTAAGAGGAAAGTTGAAAAACTGGAGTGATCCATAGAGGGCTAAGTAGGATGGTTAATTAGGAATTCAAAATTCCCATCAGGAGGAACAACCGAAGAAACACAAGATGTTGAGCCTGAAAGATAGAGGAGTTGTGTGTCATGTGGAAGAAGGAGTTATATTCTTTGTACCTCCAGAGATCAGAACAATGGCTACACATGGTGGGCTGTGTTACAAAAAATTAGAAGCACTTTATTGCAAGAGCTGCGTAGCAATGGAATGGGCCACTGTGTGAGGCAGTGCATTGCCTGTTAATAAAAATATTCGAGCAGAGACTGGAGAGGTGACTATCTTCTAGGAATACAGTCAAGGATATTCTTCCCTTTAAAGGAAAGTTAGATGTATGTGTGTGTGTGTGAGAGAGACAGACAGACAGACAAAGAGACAGAGAGAGTGAGAGAGAAACAGAGAGAGAAATTGAGGAGGGAGAGAGAGAGAGAGAGAGAGAGAGAGAGAGAGAGAGAGAGAGAGAGAGAGAGAGAGAGAGGAAGAAGAAGAAGAAGAAGAAGAAGAAGAAGAAGAAGAAGAAGAAGAAGAAGAAGAAGAAGAAGAAGAAGAAAAGGAGGAGGAGGAGGAGAAGAAGAGAGAAACAAAGAAAGAGAAAGAGAGACTTCAGGAGAATCATCTTCCCTTCTAGGCCTGTTCTCACAGCTAGTGTGGGTGCTGGAGAGGATGTGGTATACCGGTTGACTATGAGGCAGGCTATAGTTTTTCTAAATTGCACGCCTGTTGCAGGGGATGGAGGTGTTTGGGCAGTCATCTCACTCTCTGTAGGGCTCTCTAGCTCTGAGCCTGACCTTCCTTGCCTCCACCAACCATCAGGGAGACTGCTAACAGTCTGCATCTCCCATCTAGTCGCCTGCCTTGGAAGCTGAGAATCAGAGGAGGCAGCCTTAGTAATTATGGAGGAAAAAATGGGAGACCCACTCATTCAAGGTTGTAGAGTGTGTTAGTGGCAGAGTATAAGAAACCCAGGTTTTCTGCCTCTTGGTTTAATAATTCTTTTTTTTTTCTAAAGCCCTTACCTTCTTTCTTAGAATCGATTCTAAGCAATTGAGGTTGAGTGACTTTCCCAGGAACACCCAGCTAGGAAGCGTCTGAGATCAGATTCGAACCACAGATCCAACTCCCAGACTTGGTGCTCTATCCAGCGTGCCACCTAGCTGCCCCTGCTTACATATCTTTTTTTCTCTCTCTATTTATTTATTCATTCATCCATTCATTTATTTATTTAAGTATTTTTCCATGGTTGCTTGATTCATGGTCTCTCCCTCCCGTCTCTCCCCCTCCCAGAGCTGACAAGCATGGGTTATACATGTATTGTTGCTCCAAACTTATTTCCATATTATTCATTCCCTGCTTATGTATCTTTCTAAGCCCGGCTCTACCATCCACAGCCTTCCCCCCCTCCCCCTTCACATACTATTGTACAGAGCCGGAGAAAAATCACACCATTGAACAGACTTGAATTCATGGTACAGAATCTCAGCTGGGCCCTCGCTGCAGCCGGGCCCTTCTTTCAGACTTTCCCAGACCTTCTGGAGCAGGTATTCCAATCCACTTTGTCCTTCCTCAGACCTGCCGCAGCAGCCTCCAGCCAACCTCATTTCAGCTGAGAGCATCGCCTTGTACTTGGCTGAAAAAAGATCCAGGCCACTGTCTAGGCTCTCTCCCTGCCTCTTCACTTCTCAGCCCTTCCTCCCCTTTCTCGGGGTCCCCTGCCCTCACTCTTTCCCTGTCTAACACAAACAGGGCACCCTGCTGCTTGCCAAAGCAAACCCCTCTGGTCCCCTCCAGCAGGACCCCTTGGTTCCTGCGCTCTCCTTCAGCCTCGGGCTCTCCCTGCCTCCTGCCTGCTTTTCTTCTGGCTGCAAACATGGCCATGACTCCCCGCATCCTTTCCCGACTCGTCCCCAGGGATCTCTTCATGACCAAATTTAAGGACCTTTTCTCAATCCTTCTCCTTGACGCTGTCAGCTGCCCTCTTCTCCTGGATACTCTAGGAGGCTTCTCTAGGTTTTCAAGCCGTTTCTCTCCCAGCTCTCCTTCTGGGTAGCTGCCGGCTCCTTTGCTCCATTTCAGTCCCGGTTATTCCTTCCATCCCCAAAGCTCTGTCCTGGGTCCCCTCCTCCTTTTCTCTCCACTCTGTTTCCTCAGTTATCTCATTCACTCCAGTGGATTCAGTGATCACCTCTGGTTTTAGGGTTATCAGATCTCTCTCTTTAGCCCTACTTTCTTTATGTTTCTAACTCCATTGGATAATCCTGGAGACATTTTAAACTCAACATGTACAAAACTGTATTTATTATCTCTTCCCTCCTGAATTTTCCAGTTTTTTCTCTAGAAATCACCATCCATCCTCCCAGTCTTTGAGGTTCCCAAAATCACTCTCACTCAGTCCCTTACAAATATCCTGTCTGCGGCCAAATCCTAGCAATTCTGTCTTCATAACATCCCTCGTCTACCACCTAATCATCTTCCTGGTTCCAGCTCTGATCCCTCAGTAGCTTGGACTGTCATAAAAGCCAGCCGGTGGGGCCTCCTGCTTCAGGCATCTTCGCACTCTAGTCCATTCATCTGCCAAAGTGGTCTTCCAGCATGTCACCTCTTCCTCCTCCATTCAAAAGCCCAGTGACTCCCGCTCAGCTCCAGGATCAAAGAGAAAATCTCCCAAGACTTTCCACATCTTGGCCTCTTCCAAGTTTTCTTATACATCGCCTACATTTGGCCACACCGATGGTCTTCCCTGTCCCGGCACTCCATCTCCCTCCTGCCTCTGTCCTGGGTCCCTAGCAGTCCCATAGCCCAGAAGGCTCTTCTCCCTCCCTCTGACTCCTGGCTTCTCTCAAGACTCAGCTCCAGTTCCACTCCGTGGGTCTTCCTCAGTGCCAGCACCTTCTCTTCAGGACTTAGGTCTGTCGAATAAATGCTTGGAGCTGTTTGCAAGTTGTCCCCCTATTTGAATGGGAACCCCTCGAGGGAGCACAAGGACTGTGTTGCCGGAATGGCTTACTTCATTCTGCTTCAGTTTGAATCTTCCATTGTTTCTGGGAATTCCTTACACACAACATTTCTCCTGACACAACATGATTCCATTCCATTCATATGCCCTTATTTGTTCCACCACCCCCTCCTCAGGGGAAATTGATTGGTTTATAGTATTTTTTTTTAAACACAAAAATGGCTTTTTCAAATGTCCTGGTTATATGGATGGGTTTTTTTCTCTTATTTTTCACTGGTTCAGAGTGTATGTGCCCACTAGCAAATGCGAATACTGAATCAAAGGTAATCAACATCTAATCACTTTACTCACATAATTTCTATAATTCTAATTAAACACAATTTTGACTTTTAACTTCTTGTATTGTATTTTCCATATATATGTATATTATATATATATATATATTTTAAGCCCTTACCTTCTGTCTTGGAATCAATGTGTTGGTTCCAAGGCAGAAGAGGAGTAAAGGCTAGGCAATGAGGGTTAAGTGACTTGCCCAGGGTCACACAGTAGGAAGGGTCTGAGGCCAATTTTTTTTTTAAACCCTCACCTTCCATCTTGGAGTCAATACTGTGTATTGGCTCCAAGGCAGAAGGAGTGGTAAGGGCTAGGCAATGAAGGTACTTAACTCATACCTTATAGTGAAGCTAGGTCTATTTTTAGATCTAATACAAAAAGCTGTTAAGTACCTGTAAGGGTTAAATTAATCACAAAAAGGTCAAGTAACTCACAAAAGGCAAACTTAACAAAGTAAGTGTGAAGTACTTTAGAAGATATAATCTAACCAGAGAAGGTAAGAACTAAAGAGTGGTGAGAACTAAGAATGGGCAGTCCTGGAAGAAAGCATCTACTGTGATTGGTAAACGTAAAAAGTTAGGGGAGGTGACATAAGAGAAAATTCTCTTTAAAAGAAGGCTAAAAGTCAGTTCAAGAGATGATTATTCTGAACTCAGTTCAGGAGATTGAGTTCAGTAAAGGACAGGAACCCAGCTTGTAGATGGTCTCGTGGTGAGTGATAAGACTGACTCCCTTACCCTTTTAACTACTGCCTGGTTCAGCCTGAGCCAGAGCAGTTGAAGTTAATTCTCTCTCTCTCTCTCTCTCTCTCTCTCTCTCTCTCTCTCTCTCTCTCTCTCTCTCTCTCTCTCTCTCTCTCTCTCTCTCTCTCTCTCCTCCCCCCCTTAATTCCTTCTCTCTATATTAATTAAAGTCTCCATAATTCACAGCTGACTTGGGTATTTTATTATTTGGGAATTTTCCCTGGTGACCAATCATTTAGATTTAAGTCAAAACACTAAAATTATCCTCATACTACCTAGCTGCCCCCATATTGCTATATTTTTAACAACAGCAACAACCAGACTTCTTGCTAATTGGGGATCGATGCTTGAAAATCTTTTCTTTTGAGGGGAAAGGAAAGAAGAAAGGGTGGGATGAAGGAGGATAAGAAAGGAAAGAAGAGAGGGGGAAAAAAGGAAAGAGAAAGGGAAAGACAGGGTCAAGGGAAGCTGAGAGTTAAGCTTCATAGCGCATGGCCTCTAATTCAGGCTTAGAATTGACTAGTGAGTTCTTTTTTTTATTAAATAATTTGTTTATTGTATTGTATTTACAAAGAAAACAGATGGTGCAGTCAAGTTAGAAAGACAAAAAATGTCTTTTCCTTCAGGGTTGTTGTATTGTTGCTTTTTATTGATGGCAAGTACAAATCCTTTTGTGAGCATTTTATGGCAATTTTGGCATAGAATGAGAGCTCAAGAGGGCAAGCAAAGGGGCACCTGGAAGTGAGTTAGATAGAGTGTCCTCCCCCCCCCCCCCCCCCCCCCCCGTGAAGCGAGTCAAATTCCCTTCTCCCTTCTCCTTTTCCCCCCTCTCTCTACCACTCCTTGTCCTCTCTTCTCCCTTTATTCTCTCTCTCTCTCTCTCTCTCTCTCTCTCTCTCGCTCTCTCTCTCGCTCTCTCTCTCTCTCCTTTCTCTTTCTCCCTTCCTTTGTCTTTTTCTTCTCCCTCTCTTTAACAGTTATGGCGTGAATTTTCTTAAAATGATAAGCGTTTAAAAAAAATTATGGAGGCAGCTGGGTGACTCAGTGGGTTGAAAGCCAGGCTTAGAGACGAGATCCTGGGTTCAAATGTGACCTCAGACACATCCTAGCTGGGTGATCCTAGCCAAGTCACTTAACCCCCATTGCCAAGCCCTTCCTGCTCTTCTGTCTTAGAACCAATACACAGTATGGATTCTAAGATAGAAGGAAAAGTTTTAAAAAATTATTAACATGACTTGCCAATTTGTTCTTCTCAGAGGTAGTTCATGTTGTTCAGACCTTTCCTACAAAAACAATAGCTAAAAATAAACCTGGGGCTCAATATTTCCTGCTTAAACTCTCTAGGTCATCTGAATCCTCACCCAGGATTCTGTGCACTCTACCCAGCTGTTGGCTTGAGGACCTCCTTTAGCTTTCCAGGGGCAGAAATGTTCATCCATACATATATCACTCTTAAGACTTACAAATTGTTTTCCTCAAAACAGCACATTAAGATGGGCAACACACATATTGTCTTCATCTTTCGGATGAGGAAAATGAAGCTGCAAGACGTTCAACAACTTCCCCATGGCCTCTACAGCACGTCACAATCAGAGCCAAGATTTGAACCTAAGTAAATGGTTCTTTTTAATACCCAACCAAAGGACCACCCAAGTGGTCCCTGAAAGGCAGAGTTCAAGGAAATCTGTGGTCTGCAGTTCTTAAAATATCTTTTTGTGAAGAGAACTTTGCCAAAAAGTTCTACTTAGAAAGCCCAGATTCCTGCTGATAGGATATAAGAAAAAGCCTTTTCCAACACCCCCACCACCCCCATCCCACCTAAGAGAAATGAAAAGTGAAGACTTTTTCCCCTTCAGTTTTCTAGAACTGATACATTGGGCATACCTGCCCTTTCCTATGTCCCCACTGCCTTGCATCTGAAGGCCAGTTTGCCTGGCAGCCAAAGAGCCAGGAAACTTGGAAAATAGGAAATAAGGCAGTGAAAAAGAGTATTGGACCTGGGGGCAAAAGCCTTTATTGGTTGTGTGAACTTGGGCAAGCAATTTTTTTTCTCTTAGAAACTTCAGTTTCCTCATCGTAAAATGGAATTAATCATACCTCTCCCAAGCATCTCATATGGTTCTTGTGAGATTCAGATATGGTAATGGATGCAAAATGATTTGCAAGACATGTATAATTATAAAATTATATTTTGTTATTTATATATAATTGTATGCTATAGTATATAATTATGTATTGTATTTTATATAATTATTTAGTAAAATTATATATAAGTCCATAGATAATGTAATAGTAGATCTATAATTCCATAGATACTATAATAAAAGATATCTAGAGAATAAAATAGAAAGGAAGGGAAAGAGATAGGAAGAAAGGGAAGAAAAGGAATGAAAGGAAAGGAAAAGAAAGGAAAAAAGAAGGGAGGGAAAGAGAGGAAGGAAGGAAGGAAGGAAGGAAGGAAGGAAGGAAGGAAGGAAGGAAGGAAGGAAGGAAGGAAGGAAGGAAGGAAGGAAGGAAGGAAGGAAGGAAGGAAGGAAAGGAAAGGAAATTCTTGTAACAGATATGCATAGTTGAGCAAAACAAATTCCCACATTAGCCATGTCTAAAAAAATATGACTCATTCTGCACCCTAATCCATTGCCTCTGTTAAAAAATGGGATAGGAATTACTTCTATCCTCTAGAACTCAAATGGTCATAAAGTTCCTCCAAATTCTTACAGCTTTTGAGGTTGGTTGTTTTTGCCATTTTATTCTTGTAGAAATTGTTCTCCTGGTTCTGCTCCCTTCACTCCATCAGTTCCTAAAAGGTTCCACGTCTTCTTGAAATCTTCTCCTTCCCCTACATCACATTCATACACAGGTTTGTTCAGCCATTTCCTCAATTGATGGGCCTCCCCTTAGTTTCCATTTGTTTGCAACCCCCCCACACACACACACACACAGCGCTGGAAACATTTGTTATACCTGTCGGACCTTTCTTCTCTTTTGGGGGGCATAAGCCTAGCAGTGGTATACCTGGGTTAAAAGGCAGGCACTGTTCAGGAACATTTTGTGTTGCTTTCTAGAACATCTGACCCCATTTACAATGTTGCATCAACGTGCCTATTTTACTCCAATCCCTCCAATATTTGCCATTTCCTTTCTTTTATCATCTTCACCAATCTAATGCAGAACCTCAGAATGACTTTACTGTGCATTTCTCTAGTTATTAGTGATTTGGAGCACTTTTCCCATGTGCCTATGGTTAGGATTTTCCAAAACCTCAAGAATCAATCCCTCCATCCTCAAGACTGTATTTCATTAGAAGCAAATGATTTTCCCTGTTATTTTTCTATCTTTTCTACATATATACATCTACACATTCCTCTATAAATCAAATGATTTCTCTCTCATATAGCCATTCTTCCATCCTGCTCTTTTTTTTTTAGTGCAGTTTTTACTTTCTCATTTAATACATTAGGGACTGACTTTTACATGATTTGTCAGCAAGATTGCCTCACAGTAGAGGCATTCCAGTGGCTAGAGAGTTGGTACTGAAGCCAGAAAGACCTGAATTCAAATCCTCCCTCTGACATATTGGCCATGTCATCCTGGGCAAGTAGTTTAACCTTGCAGTATCCTTGGCAATTCTCTGAGACTTCAAAGTGTCAGCAAAAATGTTGACTTTGCATTGATGGAGGGAAAGTCCTCCTCTGGGGGAAGATTCCTATACCAATTAAATTATAAATCCTTGTTATTTTCAATTGCATCTCACTTTTGTGTGACCCCGTTTGGGGCTTTCTTGGCAGAGAGACTGGAGTGGTTTGCCATTTAACTTCTCAAGCTCGTTTGACAGTTGGATAAACTGAGGCAAACAGAGATTAAGTGACATGTCCAGGGTCACACAGCTAGTAAGTGTCAGAGGGCAGACTTGATCAGGAAGACTTTTCTTCCTGACTCCAGGCCTAGCCCTGGAACCCCTGCACCATTTAGCTGCCCTCATATGCCCTAATCCTAAACCTATTGCCTCACAAATATATAGTAGAGGAAAAAATAAGCAGAACCACCATATTTGGAGTCTATTCTCCTCCTCCATAACATTTTGAAAATGAACTTCTGTTCTAGACAGATGCTTCCCAGGGCTGTCATATCTCTGCACATCAGTAATGTCAAGTATTGGCTGGCTGAGGTGGTCGCTTAGCTCTCTGCCCCCCCTCATTTTGGTGACTGTTTTACATCAGCCACAATTCAGGGAAATCAATGGTGACTGTCTGTCTCAGGGACTCTCCTTGTTCCATTTGAGCAGCTTTGGTTAGAATTCTGGTTGCACGCTGTGTCTTCTCAGCCTTATCCTGCCCTCGTTTGGGGGTGATTTGGAGCTTGGCTTTCACCAGCCAGTGCTGTGACAGGCAGAGAGAGGCTCATTCAAAAATAACTCCCGTATCGGCAAATCGATTTCCTGTCTGTTAAAATATGGTCAGTTTCAGGTTTCTAGATTTTGTTCAATGCTGACTTTTTCCTTTTTGACTTGAAGTATTTATGGGGATTAGACTTCTGTGTAATTTATAAGCCTTTAGTATCTTTCATTCTTTATTCCTCAACCATATTTTATTTATTTGCTTTAAATCCTTAATCAATACTATGTCTTGGTTCCAAGGCGGAAGAGCGGTAAGGCCCTAGGCAATGGGGGCTAATTGACTTGCCCCGGGTCCCCCCAGCCAGGAAGTGTATGAGGTCGGATTTGAGCCTCAACCCTATTTTTCATTGTATTTTCTTCCAATGTTTTCATCCAAGCCCACTTTAGCTTTGAAGCCTTCTAAGGATTAGGGTCTACATGGGCCCCGTGTGAAAGCTCCCAAAGCCTTTTCTAGAGTGTTTCTCTCCGCTTCTCCTGGTTTTTTTCCTGATCACCCTTGTTAGCTTGTGGACCACGAAATGAGGTTTTCTGTTACTTTGGGCCCAGGACTCAGCTACCTCTTCAACCTCTGGATTTGCCTCTCTGAAGAGAATCTTTAGCCATCTTCCTTACGTTTTCCATCTTCATTTATAGAGAAAATGCCAAGATTTTATCCTGATTCAGTTCCTCCAGCAGGATGCCAGCCTATTCCAGCGCCTCACTCTTAGAGTCTCCACCATGACATGAACTTGAGCATTCTCCCAGCCCTTGGAGGATCACTGCCTCATCACTACAGATGGAGGAAGGGGCTGCCTAGGACTGAGGGCCATTGAAAGTTTCCTTTGTTTCATGGGGTTTAAGTATTCGGCACCAAATAGCCGTACTACTGGCAAGGAGCCTCCCTATTCAGCTGGGCTGGTCTTTGGAAACTAAAGCCTTTCCATCCATCAAGTAGCGACACTGGGACCCATGCTGGGCCCGCAGTGTTTCCAGATCTTAGGGTTAATGCAAGATCCAAAGTGCTGTCGAAATGAGAGCTGTTATTAGCAATAAAACAGAATTAGAGAAATCCCTTCATTGTGCTCCCTATAGGCAGTTTAAAAAGAAAAAACTAAACAAACTTGGACTCTACTCGTTCAGAATTTGTAATAAATCAGCCGGTGCTGTCCTTTGCCAAAATTAGCCTGCTAAGTCAATTATGTGTTAGTCAGAGGGCAGGGGACATGTTTCACCCACTAAATGGGAAGGCATTCATTTTTCTAATATTTTTTAAATATTTGGTTAATTTGTTGCCATTGTCATTTCCAGTCAGACTCGTGATCCCATTTGGGGTTTTCTTGGCAAAGATATTTGGAGTGGTTTGTCATTTCCTTCTCCAGCTCTCTTTGATGGATGAGGAAACTGAGGCAAATTGAGTTAAATGACTTACCCAGACTCACACTGCTAGGAAGTAGCTGAGGCCAGATTTGAATATAGGTCTTATGACTCCACATGCAATGCCATGTGGCCTTATCATGGCCTCTCTTTTGGAATTTCCCATTTTATTTCTTTCCTTTTTTTCCATGCTTCTGGAACATGGCGGCTCACCCATCTCTCCTTAGTCCTCAAGTTTGAGAGGCCTCATGGCCCATTGTTGAAGAGAACCCTGAATTTGAAGTCAGAAGATGTGGTTTGAGTCCTGTTCTTGTATTTTTGACCCGGGTGATATTGGGTCAAGGTTACGTTTCCCCCCAATCCTGCCTCAGTCTTCCTTTGTCGATTCCTCCAGTTCCAAGTCCTCTGATTCCCTCCCCTCTTCTCCTTCTAGATCGAATCTCACAAGCTAACCTTCCGTGAGAACGCCAAAGCCAAGACTGACCATGGAGCAGAAATTGTCTACAAGTCGCCCACCATGTCTGGGGACACCTCTCCCCGGCACCTCAGCAACGTCTCTTCTACCGGAAGCATCAATATGGTGGACTCCCCTCAGCTCGCCACGTTGGCTGACGAAGTCTCTGCCTCCCTGGCCAAGCAGGGCTTGTGATCTTGCCCAGCAGTGTGGTAATCATGGAGAGAGGAGAGAGAGAGAAAGAGAGAGAAAAAGACAGAGAGAGAGAAAGAGAGAGAGAGAGAAAGGAAAAAAGAAAGAATAATTGTACAGCCCTTCTTCCTCTGTTCCTTTCCCAGCTGTTTCTCAAAGATTACCTAATTGGTTAATGATTTTACCTGCTGTTGGCCTCTTTGGCTTGAGCTCCAGGACCTCAAAATCTGATGGGAATAAAAGCAAATTTTGTCTTTACAAATTGAATTCTTGGGGCTGGCAGTCAGAATCAATTTAAAGAAAAATTCGAAAGGAAGTCACAGCCACGTCTTCAAGGCCAATTCGTTAAAATTATTACTCCCTCCCACACCCCACCCCCACCCTTAAGGTGGTGGGAAAAGGAATGCTATGAATGATGCTGCTGGTTGAGTTTTCAAGGAACTGGCCCAGTGCCCATGTTCCCACCCCCACCCCATCCTGGCAGCAGCTGTGGGTTTGAAACCTGCCTTACCCAGAGATTCACAGAGACCCCAGACCATATTATGTCAGAGAGATAGAGAGAGAGGGAGAGAGAGAGAGAGAGGGAGAGGGAGAGAAGAGAGAGAGGGAAGGAAGGAGTGGGGCACCCTGTGCCCACCCTGCTATTATTATCAGAGCTCATTGAAGACCAGAAATGACAAGTTGTGATAGCCACGATTGCCAAATCAGGGGCATGGGAGCTGGCGGGTCAGAGGGGATGTTTGCTGGGGTTTGGGTTGTTGTTGATGATGATGGTTGTTACCCTTGTTGCCGCCACCGCTGCCACGGTTTTGTTTTACAGCTTTGTGGGGACAAGGACCCTTTGCCACCCAGAGCTTGCAAATTGCTTAGGAATTGGTCTGGGCTTTCTGGAGCTTCCCAGAAGTTTCTGGGGTAGGAGGGACCTCGAATCTATTCTTATCTCTTGCAGGTATGGATGTTGCCCTCTGGAAAGCCCCCCGGGGGGCTTGGCTGGTTTTTATTTTTTTCCCTTTTCTCAATGGACTGGTAGACCTTAGGGAAGGCTCCTGAAGTCATTGTGAGAAGCCTCTTCTTTTCCCCTCCTAGAAGTTGGGCCGTTTCCCTGCCGCCTGGGTTCGGAAGATAGAATTGTAAGGGCTGGTTCGTCCTGAGCGATCCTTAGGGTTTCCCGTTCTACCTGTGACAAGCCTTAGAGGACCGTGGGCTGCCCTGGCTCCTTGTAGCACAAGGGGAGACGGCCTCGCACCTAACCGAGGCGCTCGGTCCCCCACCCTCTCCAATTGCCACCTTTCTTCATACTTAAAGGCCAGGGGCTTAGGACCCCCCGAGCTTCTCTGGCGGGGCCTGGGAACAGCGAGCCAGTCCCTGTGGCCTGGCGAGGCGCCGAACCCCACTGCCCTTGTTCCCGTGGCCCTGAAGGCCGTTTTTGTCCTTTCCGTGTGCGTGCTTTGGGAATTCTGCAGTCCCTGGTGGTTCCTAAGCTGTAGCCTCACAGTGTTGCCATCGTAAGCCACGCCCCCGTGTCTCCCTCTCAGCCACTCAGCGAGTTCCCGAGGGCCCCGCCCCCTAGCGAGAGAAGAGCAGAAGCGCCCTTCCCCTGCTCGCTGGCACCTGGCGGGCTGCCTTGGGCCGTCTCCGCGTCCCTCTCTTTCCCGAGTGAATCTTGACCTTCCCTGCAGCCCCGAAAAAGGCAGTTTCTACTTGTGGGCAGTCATCGCTCCTTGGTCATTGCTTCTCAATGGCCTTTTCCTTCCTGAAAAATTGCTGTATGGAACTGACGGTGGTCTCAGAACTACGGCAGGTATGGGGAGCTGGGGGCCCCGGCTCAGCTCCCAGGAACCCGCCGACCCGTCCCCTCCCCGGCCGGGGGTCCCCCAGCGCTAACTCAGCAGCGAGGCCCTGCCGCTCCCACCAGTCCCCGAAGCAGATCTCCTCTCCGCTATACTCTCTCCCTAGGCAAGGTGCCTCCCTTCTCCTCCACCCCCACCCCCTCTCTCTCGCGCTCTCCCCTCCACATTCGACTGGAAGATGCTTCTGTGTGTTTGAGCCGCGGAGCTTCTCCTTCCTTTATTTCCCCATCAACTTGTGGTGTATAGTTACATTTGTCTTGTATATGCTTGGAGTTCACCAGGGTGATGATTGTAAAAAGAAAAAACCCGCATGTATGTTAAGGGCTAACAGAGAGGTTTCCAGCCCTGGCCCTCCCCCACACCGAGCGGCGTCCACACGCGTTTGAACCAGCCTCGAGTGAGAACGAGCTCTGCGGGCCGTCTGCTCCGCTTTGGAAAGGTTTTGTGCCTCGAGAACATTCTGGAGTCCCGAGCCCGAGCAGAGGCCTCGGATTCCTGGGTAGCGGCTGCACACTGGGACAGAGGAAGAGGCGCAGCTCCGGACTCGGCCTCCTTCGTTCTAGGCCAGCAGCCTCAATGCCAGCCTAATGGATCCCGGAGGGCAGGGAGCAGGTGACGGACTCCGCCAGCCATCCCGCCCAGGGGCGGGTTGAAATGGGCATCCTTGAAGGGTCGCACTGGCCCCGCCCCCTCCATCCATCTGGAAAAATGACAGGGTTTGCATGCTTGGAAGAAGCAGCCGGGGAGGGCCCGTGGTGGGCACAAAGGATTAGGGCAGAACCGTATGGAAAGGGCGGAGATGGCAAGACGAGGAAGTGGTTACTTTAGGGAAACTCCCTTTAGCGGCCAGATGGCTCTCACAGGAGTCAGGAACATGGATTTTTCCTGGAAAATCTCGTTCTGAAGGGAAGATGGCTTTCTAGAGCCCTATGGGAATCGTCCAGCAGAGAGGCCTCCGAGTTTGCTCTTTGGGGCTCTGGTAACCTTTCCTTTGGGGACTCTCTGAAGCCACCAAGGCCTCAGCTCTGGTGGTAGCAGCTCCAGTGTGGGTATCGGAGAGTGGTAAGTTAGGGAAGGAACCCCAAAGATGCCCTGAATCACCCCTCACCTGAAGGAAGGGCACTCCACGTGCTGAGCTGTCAGAGCCTTTCCATAACCCCAGGGACGCCCTTCCTTGCTTTGGAACCGCGTCATCTCCAAACCCACGGGACCCACCTTTGGTTCCCAGTGGCAGAGCTGGAAGCAAATCAGCCAAATGGCTACAGCAAGGGCAGGTGACTTAAGAGAATCGGCCCAATGGCGAGTCAAGGCGGGATGAGGTGGGATGGAGTAGAAGGTTCTGAGATCCCTTCCTGGGCCGGTCTCGGTGCGTGGCTATGGAAGCGGCCGCAGCTCAAGGGCAAGACAAGTAGCAGATGGGCCTCTGGGCCCGCCCCAGAGAGGACAAAGCGATGAGGCTTATAGTTCCAGCGGCACTGGACTGCCGACAAATTCAGAAGCATTTCTTCCCTAACTTCCTGCCCATCTTGCTGGGACCATCAGGCCAGCGCCGCCCCAGGGACTAGCGGGGCATTGGACCCGGATGGCGCCGCCTTCTCGCCGGAAAGCCTCTCCGCACATCCACAGCGAGCGCTCATTTGGATTCAACTCTAGGTTTGCCTCTTGGGACCCACATCCCAAGGCCCTGTCAGGGAAAGCAGGGCTTCATCAGCTTCCTTTGTGTCCCCCACGTCTCACGCACGCGCACACGCACCCTGGATTCGTATCTCCGTTCACACAAGGTTCAACCTAGGAAGGTAGCGACGATCCCTACCACATCCACAGCGAAGCTCGGGGTGGATTCCATAGACCGGAAGCCCTCGTTGGAGTCTGTATTTCCCCTTGGTGTGGTAGGGCAGTGGCATAGTCAACAGGGGCCAGAGGGCGGGAAGCTTGGAGTCCAGGGAAGGGACCCCTTTCAGACCCCACCCCCCCAAGGCGGGAGGCTCCGCCCAGTGGCCTTTGCCTCTCTCAGCCACATCCAAGGCTCTTGGGGCGTCTCCCTAGCAGATCCCGTGGCGGAGGCCCATCCCATGAGCAGGCCAAGAACAGGGGGAGAATCCAAGCATAGGCCAAGCAGCTCAGGATGGTTTTCCTCTAATGACATCATTTGGGCCCACAATCTTTCCTGTCCAGTTTTCCCCACCCCGATGCCTCTCCTCGGGCTGGGGAAAGCCTGCGTCCCACTGAACTTCTGAGAAGACCCGTCTCCAGAAGGCAGGGCCTCCTCCTCGTGCAAGAGCTAGATTCATCTTTTCCACCCGCCGTGACTGCCGAAAAAGGAATCCTCGTCCTACAAGTCGCTCACTAGGGGGAGCTGGGAGCCGGCACGTGGCTTTTCTCCCCAGACGGGCACTGCCCTTTATCTCCGGCTTCTTCCTCCCGGGGAAGCACAGTTCCTGCATTGTAATCCACGGGGTTCTTGATTGCTGGGGGGTGGGGGGAGGGGGGTGTTGAACTCATCCTAGCTTAGCTTCCTGTCTGTGAATGTCCATAGTATTGTGTTTTAACAACCGGTTTACACCGTTGCTGTAAAAGTGAATTTGGAAATAAAAGTTATGACTATGATGAAAATAAGATACTTTCTTTGCGGAGGGGGGAAGGGAAGGAGGAGGGAGGGCTTTGGGCTTCAATCCCAGGCCTGCCACTTACCCGCACAGCAGCACCCTCGCCAGAGGCTCCCTTTGGGCTCTACCCTGGGTCACTTATGAGAGGTTTTGAAAGCCATTTTGAACCTTTAGTGGAGATTGTGTGTAGCCCTGCCATCAGCTAGAAAGGTCAGAGTCCGTCCAGCCCAGCAGCCAACGTAAGAGCTCAGCCGTTCAGGCATATTCCCGAGGCTCCTCACCAGAAGGAATCCGGTTCTGGACCTCAGCCGTCTTGGGCTCGGGCCAGGCGTGCCTTTAGTCAAACACCCAGAAGGCCCCTTGGGAAGTGGGGTGACCGGAGCCCTGCCCCGTCCAGCACGTTGTTTTAACTATGAACATCCCAGCGGGACTGATGAGCCGGAGATGGCCTAGAAAAGGCATCCACACTACCCACTGGCCCAAACCCAGGAGGGATGGCGAGGGAGGTCCTCAAAGTATGTCCTTGTACCTTTAAGGCCTCCCGCTTACATTTCCACAATACTGCGGAGTAAGAGTTGATGGAGACACAAGGGCTTTCCTTGGAATTAGCATGAACAAATTGAAACCAATGTGGGTTGGTGTGTATAAGCATATTTGTCCGTCTCTCTCTCACACACACAGAGGTAGGGATGACTTAAGTCCCTTCCTAGTTTATATGGCTGCAGGGACAAGTTCCTCTCTGCCAAATCTGTAGGATCTGGATGTGGTGAAGGGCTAAGGATTTCCAACACCGGGCCCAGAAAAATGTTTTCTTGCTTCCAGGCTGGGATTTAGGGGACATTCAGAATTGGATCCCCCCCACTCCCTTCAGACTTCAGTTTTCCTGAAGGGCCAATCCTCAGCTGTGTAGACAAATGCTACATGATTCACTTGGGCAATACCCGGCTCCTCTTCAAAGTCCACTATCCAGCTCTGCTAGGAGAGCACCTGGGCACGTGCTTTTGACCCACAATGAAGCCAGCCCAGAATCCATTCTCTCTAGATTTTATGAGAATAAACCAAGAACCTTAGAAGCCTGGACCACTCCCAGTAGAACTTGAGCCATAAGCAAAGGAAAAGGGAGAAGAAAAGTCTGGAAGAATAAAGGTAGAACCAAAACTTCACTTTTCTTTGTAAGCTGAGAATTCAGGAAAAAGATGATTGACAATTAGAATAGCTAGCATTTCACATAGCACCGTTAAGGTCTGCAAAGTGCTTTTAATGTTAACTCATTTGTTCGTGAGCTACAAAATTGGGGTGAGGGCTATCTAAAAGGGAGGGGTGCTGGCATGAATGAATAATCTTCAGTGAACTCAAATCACACTGGCAAAGAGGATGTGAAGATTCCTAGTCTAGGATAAAGTCCACCCAACAACATAGAGGGGTTTTTTTGTGTGCTGGCAAGGGGGCCAATAGTGCACATTGGCTATGCTGGCACACCCTGGAGGCAGAAGTGGGAGCTCTCCAATGTGTAGGGCAAAATAAGAATATGGAGAACTGCCTAGAAAATGCTAACGCCTACATCCAGCACCTCTGTGGGCAAGACAAGCATCAAAAGGACAATATAGGTATTGACTTGGGTGCCTTCTGAGGGAACAAAGTGATGAGGGGGGCCATTCACTGCACACACTATCTGGGTCTACTCAAACCTTAGGTATAAGGAAACCTAGGGAAAGGAGCTCAGAGCTCGAGACTGGGCTGTGAAGGAAGGGAAGAAGGCTTTCAGTGTCATTTAGAGAATTTCATTTGATAGGAGGTGGGAGCACGCTACCCAAGAGATGAAGAATTTGCTCTCAGAAGAGAGCAAAATTTCTCTCTAGAAAGGCTTGGACCTGTTTATAGGATGGTTCATACTTAGTCTTGAGGTGGGACTTGTACCAATTCTAGGTAAAGCAAAGCCAGAAGTTGAATGTGGGCTCTCTGACTCCCAAGTTCAGCCCACTACAAACTATTTTCAGTTCCTGGGAAGAGAACAGATTTTTAAGAAAATCAATTAAAGCTGCTTGGAGGGTGGGCATTTGAGTGGACACAGGAGTGGAGACAGAGGCCTCAGAAGAAACTGTCATCTATCATGAAATTTGCCCTGTGTCTGAAAGTGCCAGCTCTTATCTTCTTCTCTATTGGGAGACAAAAGGTGGTATGCTACATGATGAAATTCCCTCCAGAACCACAAATACTTGAAATAAAAGAATCAAACACATAATGGAATCATTCCTAGGGTAGTTCTCTGAGCTAGGCCATCACTAGGATGGATGCTGACCAGTCAGCAACCAGTAGTAGGGGTAACAGCCCAACCAATGTTCCTAAGAAAGAAAGGAGGGAGGGGGAGGGAGAGGGAGAAGGAGAGGAACGAAGGGGTGGCCAGAGTTGAGCTGAACCTGAGGGACCTTTCCATTCCAGAACAGTGATAAATTTAGTTCATATTGTGGCTTATGAGGTCCTATACAGTCTCTCTTTTTACAACAGCCTTCCCGGTGAGGCAATATCACCACTATCATTTTGTTGATAAAGGAATAGTTTTATTGGAGTTAACTAAGGGACCTGGATCCAACCAGTGTTCTTTTCACTGCACCACCTTCCTCATTTAGTACATGAACAAGTTCATAGAATTACACTCTCCTCGGATCTCACAATGGTCCAGGTTCTTCCCAAGCAGTAGCAATTAGTCCCTCTGCGCAGAAAAATACAGAATTTGAGGCCCTTTTGCCCACCAGGGCTAGAAACTGTTCATCTTAGTAAGGGTGACCTAATAGAACCTTTCTTTTTGGCTTCCTCTGCTCAACATTTTTCCCAGGGCACTTTTTTTTTTGGGGGGGGGGGGGGGGAGAAATCCTAGACTTTTGGGGCATCCACAAACAGGGAGGAAATGTGTTCCTGGGAAACTTGGCTGTCTGTATTTGCTGATACCAGTTTGTTATAGAGACCAATGACCTCTGTGGTCCGTTCCAACTATGAAATTCTATGCAGTCTACCCTTCACTTGACCACAGTTGGCTCCTGGAATTGGTTGCTCAGCTGAGGAACCCAGTAAATTGTGTTTGCCAAGAAAGGACCCAGCAAATAACATCCTGTAACTTTTTTTTTTAATTTTTTTTCCCTTTTTTTTCCGTTTTTTTTTTGGGAAGCACAGTTCTGTGCTCTGTGAACAGAATCAAGACATTAACAAAGATCAGCTTCTCTGAAGAAAAGCATTTCTCTAGAACAAAGACAGCTACGGATTTTGCTGCCATTACACAGCTCAAAGCAAGAAAAGAAAATATTTACAAAATACAAGGTGGGGGCTTTTTTTTTGCATTTTTTTGGTTTTTTTTTTTACAATGCTAAAAGGGTTATTCAGAATTTTCAACCTTATAAATAGAAGAAGCACTTATGCATAGGGATATGGTGCATTATTGTTTTTTAAAGAAACAATGACAAACCCTTTAACTAGCAAACAGAAAAAAGTCACTAATGTTGAAAATTGTGAAAAAACCCCAACCATTAAGCAGTTCATCTACTATTTTTATACGATTACAAAATGGCCAAAAAAAAGTTATGTCCTTTGTTTTTTTCCTCTTTTTGGTGATGTAATTATACATGAGACAGGCACAAGAAAGATGATGGGGTGGATGGAGGAAGGGAGAGAGACTAGGACATTCCACAGGCAAGGGCCTAAGGGAGAGGGGATATGAGAAAAGGGGCCTAGTTGAAACAGATTAAGGATAACTTAGACATGAAGGAAACATGTTTAAGTGATCATCTGAGAAGAAAGTTAGAATGGCTAAATTGATGCTTTATATTTCAAACCCTCCTAGTTGGCTGGCTGGGGAATGATAACGTAGACTGAACCGACCTAAACCCTGCCTATAAAACAAGACAAGTGAGAAATGTGTACTCAGTGGGTGTGTTCAATGTGTGTTTTGTGTGTCTGGGGGAGGTGAGGGGAGAAAATGAATATGTGTGACGGAAACTGACCAGTTGGGTTGTTATAGTTAAAGAGTCAAAATAAAGGTAACTTAATGCAGAGCAGCCACATAAAAGAAGGGAAGCTCAGCCTGCTTGCTGAAGGCTACACATATATTATTGCAGACTGCCTCAAGCAAGCCTCTCAATAGGCCTGATGAGAGCCAGTGCTGAACATAAAGACTTGAATGCTTGGGCCCCCATCAGCACGCTCATACCAGGGTTCCAGGTGACAGGCAGGGAAACACCTGATGTAAATTTCTTTTGTCACCTGGGAAGAACATGTTTTATATCAAAGGAAAAATAAATCCAAAAGTTCAGTGAATCAGTGGGACTATAGAGCATGCTAGAACCAGGCAGGGTGGGAGTTAGGGATGGGTGGGGTCTTACCAGGAACTTTTTATTTGCCAACTGGAGGAATAGTCCATTTGGGTGTGCCACAAGACAATATGGAAACCAAAAACAGAAAAAAAGGGGGTGGGGTGGGTAAGGAGGGAGGGAAGAAGAGACCAAAACAGTTTCTAAACTCCTTAAATTCACTAAAAACTGTGAAAATTTTCGGCATATGATGTTTGAATATCAAACACAGATTTCTGAAGCTTTAATGCCAAGTCAGTGAGTTCATTCAGTTGGACTCTCAAACTCCACTTGCTCATCTGTGGGTTGGGCGCTGCACTGTGGCCGATGCTGGCAGATGCCTGCTTTTGAAACTGGCCAGAGGAGGGGAGGTGGGTGCACTGTCCAGCTCCCGGCCTCCCTTGCCACCTGGAGTACGCCGAGTACAACGGGCGGCGCGTTCCTGTGCATCCAGCAGGTCTTCGCACTCCGCCTGGGGGCTGTGTGCCAGGGGGAAGCTGCGTCGCTCCCAGGGTTGGACAGTCTACAGGATACAGACAGGGGGAATGAAGGCAAGGTTGTGGTTACCCATGTTACCACCCCCTTCCCAGTGCTCTGGCCCACAAGCCTGTTTATTATTCATGTAGCATCACCAATGCCAGGGAAGGAGAGTGAAGGGGTTACCTGGGAAGCTGGATCAGCTACAGTACAGAAAATGCATGCTCTGGCCAATAACTTTTTTGACAGCTGAGTCAAATTTGCCCAAGGGTTTAAGAGGAGAGGGGGGTGGGGAAAGATAAGAGGCTATGCAGTCATCAAAAGAGCCCACTCCTCTAATTGTCCCACCTCTTCCATACCCCTGGCACACAAAGAGGAATGAAATCACTTACCTGTTCATCTACTCCCAATTCTGGGGTAGAACAACGGGTGTCCTCAATGGAAAGGTGTCGTAGGTTCTCTCGGGCTATAGGAGTGAGGGAGGCAGAAAGCAGGTCTGGGCTGATGGGACTGCGAGGGGATTGATTGTGGGAAAACTCTGAAACTGAGTGGCTACTGCTGATGTCAGGAGAAGCAGGCTGTGGGGTAGAAGAGTTGGCATTGCCCAGTTGTGGGGTTGTCCGGCCATCTGATGACCTATAGGACCTGCACACCAAGAATCCAAACCAGAGAGTCAGAGGGCGTTTTTGAGACAGCATCCCACTATAGCATGATGTAATGCAAACAGGATAGGACAGCCTCTCTACCCATTTCTAGGATATCTTATAATTGCCCAACTCTCCCCACAAGGGTCCCTAGTCTAAGAAGATGGACTAGCCTCAGAGCTCTCCTTTTTTGAGATAATACTAAAATACAGTTGCTGACATAAAAGGAAAGAAGCATTCTGTTCATTCCTAAAACAAGGAGAAGCGTATGGGTATGACTGAAGAATGTCCACTAAGGTCATACACACATATGCAAAAAGAAGCCTAAGTCATCCATGGCCAAGGAACAAAAACTGGAGCCCTATATGGTTGAGATCTTTTCCTAGCTTGTGTCTTGAGGACTCTTGACACTACAATACTACAGTATTGTACAGTAGAAAAAGTACGTAACAGATGACTTCTGAACCAAGCCTTCAAAGTAGAACAGAATACAAGGATCCATCCTCTATCTAATGTAGCTTTGGAAAAGTAGTGTGGTATAGAATGGCACTGGGATTTGGAAACTGGGTTTGAATTCTGCTCATGACATCTGCTGTGTGACTGTACATAACATCTCAGACTCAGTTTCATTATCTATTAATGGACATGAATATCACATGTAGAATTTACTTCATAAGGCTGCTGTGAGGATTGTATGAAGATGTGCAACTTAGCCCAAAAGTACATTTTGAAGAGCGGTCCAGTTTTGCCAAAAATTCAAGCAGATTTGCTACAGATAGTAAATATCAAAACTATGGAGAGAATATAGGTGTAGTTGATAGTTTTACTGAATCAAATCACCCCACGCCACTTAAAGTAGGGATAAGAGGCCCCATCAATCTCCATTACAGACACTTATTAGTGTGAATGCTGAGCAACCTTAGAATGGTAATGATGCTGCAGAGAAACAAGTCTGTGGACAGGTCAAGGAGGCCTGATTAAGTTTTGGGGTCATCTGTAAACTATCAGGCTCTTGGGCCATTCCAGAAGTTAAATAAAACAGCCAGTAAAACTAAGAATGCTTAGTTTTAGAAATCCCTGAGGATTTTCTAGGACATCACTGTATTTCTCTCATGAGTGCATAATTCTTTATGGTATCACACCAGATTAGAGTGTGAGCATCCTGAAGGCAGGGGGCTAGTTTTGTCTTTCTCTCTACCTGGCATGGAGCAAAAGCTTAATAAATGACTGCACTGGTAAGGATCTTATCAACAGCAACTATTGACATTATTGTTATTATACACTTAACCACAGGGTTCCTTCTCTCCAAACTTCTGCCACACCACCTTTCAAATAGGTATAGCACCCTGATACCAAGTATTATGTTAAACAAAACAGGAGGGACCTTTCAAATCTGGATTCAGACATTTCCTAGATATGTGAGACCCTGGACAAGTCTCTTAACCCCTATTCCCTAACCCTTGCTCTTCTGCCCTGGAGTTCTTACTAAGACAAAAGAACAAGGGGGGTAGGGTGGGGGGAGAAGAGATATTAAGACCAATATGTGGCTCTACTATGCAAATTCCTGCAAACTCTGGAGAGGATTTCCTACTCTTTATTAATGGCACACAGTCCCAATAGAATATAGTGCTTACATCTTTTATTTCACAAGCACTTTATCCACAACAATCCCAAGAAGTAAGAAATTCAAGTATTATGTCTTTTTCAGATGAGGAAATAGAAGCAGAGGGTTAATTCAAGATCCTCTGAAGTCAAGACTAATGTACCTTGAACTGTTATATGCTGCCTCCCCAAATCAAATACCAATTTACCATATGTCCCACAGGGACCTTTATAAAGAGGGTACCTTTCTCCATAGAAAAGTCTTGCTAACTATCTTCCATTCCCATATTGAAATTCACTTGTATAAGTAGTCCTACCTGCTACCTCGCCGCTGGGGTGGCACACTTGTGGTCCACAACCACCGTGCTCGCTCCATCTCCTCACACTTGGCATGTAGGGCTGCAAAAGCTGCATCAGAGAGGTCCTCAATCTGTAAGGGAGCAGGGTCATTGGCAGGTGTTTCTTCCCCCCAGAGACAGAGTAGTATGGAAGAAATTTAGATTTGCCTATAACAAACTAGCCTGAGAGAAAGAGATACATGAAGGCAGAAGGGCACGTGTGTGCGTGCATGTGTATGTGTGTTAGCTGGGGGAAGAGAAGGCACAAAGAAAAAGAACAATGTTAGGAATGGGAAGAGGAAGAGTATGGAACACCAAGATTCAGTTTTAATCCAAAATCATTTTGGACACTAAGGGCTCAATGATGACAGTGCCTGTGCCTTCTTACCTCCTCATTCTCCTCATCAGGATTCCCCTTCAGAGATTGAAGATCCACCTCCCTCCAGCTGCAAAATACCAGGGGAAAAAGAAATAGATAAGCTATCTTTCAGATTATAGAGCGGAAGCTAGTTAAAGAGACCAAGCATGGGAACATGACCCACATATAAACATAAGTAAACACACTGCCCTCTACTGGTATATGAAAAATCACTGCAGCACTAGAGCATTGCCAGTAGGAAAGCCAAGAAAGCCATGTGTCTATGTATACACAAGTTACTGAAAAGTACTAAGATACTCTCTCCTAGCTTAAGAGTCAGAGTCCCAAGTCGGCTTGATGAGGACCATAAAAGGGAGCAGGGAATACCTGGGCGTAAGGATCTCCTTGTACTGTAGTTTCTCTACACGTGTTGTTGCAGCAACAGACATCGGGATCACAATGTTGTTAATATCAAATGAACTTTCTCCCCGTCTCCTCCTTACAGGTTGCTGTAAGACAATGGAAAGCAAGTTTAACGTGGAGGCACAGTTACTGCAAATTTCAAGTCATTAGGCCAATGACTTAAAACATGTTATCACTAATTATCACAAGAAGGGGCTGAGCTTGGTTGTCTATCTCAGAGAAGCCCTACATGCCAGGTAGGCTAAAGGAGTGCTGACTCTCATACATATGTCCAAACCCAGATATTGACTCCTCCATTTTCTAGGTAACTTGTTATTTAAAATCCAGCAAAGATTAGGCAGTCAGTTCATAAAAGCAGGTCAATCATTGGTGGCAATGCATGAACATCTTTTGTATTTACAATTCACTCTTTTTCTCTTTTCCATCCCTGCCCCTGCCCCCAAATTCTAAGTACCAATGATGGCACCCCAAGCTCACAAGACTGACAAATATATTATGGTCTTCTAGAGGAATGGAATGTAGATGAACAGATCATCAGCTAGCAAGTGATACAGAAGTCATTCTCCCTGGGGATTCAGGACACGCCAGTTAATAAACTCAGTCACTTTGCCATTCACTGTTCTCCCACCCTTTTGATGGTTACCATTTGTGAGGCTTGGAGCTCTATGTCTCAGATTACGTCTAGCAGAGGTTAGTGACAGGACCAAAGGAAGGGACAGTGCAACAAAGAGTCTAGATATAGCCCTTCTCTAAGATTCCTTTTTAAAGGAAGTTAAGAAGATTCAACATCCAACAAATAAAGTCTTCCAGAGTCCAACAAAATAAGGAGAATGTGCACCAGTTGGAAAGCCCAAGGAGTAAAAGGGAAGAAGCCTAATGCTTCTCCTTTCATGGGAAGAGAATGTCCAACTGGGCTTGTTGCCCAGATGCCCCCAGGAAAGCAGGTGGCAAATACTCTGGTCCTGGAGTAGCCTGGAAAATGAAGAGTAAGCTGTCAGAGGCCAAAGGGAAATAGTGAGATGACAAACGTGCTGCCATGGTGACTGTACAATTGCAATCAAACCCAAAACACTAGGGGAGCAGTATCCTGAACACAGGATAAAGACACTATGAGGGAAGTAATTGTTCCTATACTGTACCTTGCATAATAATTTTGTTTTTTTAAGTACTATTAAATAATAAGTTATTAAAATATTAAGTAGCTTAAGAAATCCTAAAAGACAATAAATAGATCAGGATCTCAATGACTAAAATTTCTGAGCTCTGTTGCTTTGTGTCCATAATCCATTAAACTGCCTTTACCCGACTCCTTCTTTAATTCTTAAAGGAGAATTTTTAACATAGCCCACTTTATAGAACCACTATAACTGGTTAGTAGAAATATTCATAAAGTATTTTGTATATCATTCCAATAAGACTTTTGGCTGTGGATCAGTGAAGCAATTGTTTTCCAATTCCCTCAAGAGGTGATTTATTTGCCATATTCTAGTTTTCATGATGCATGTGCATGTACCCAAAAAAATCTAACCAACTTTAAAAAAATTTTCCCCTTTATTATTATTAAGCATTTGACTTATATAAACAAATATGAACTTTTCTCCATGTTCAAGGGACAGAAAAGAGAATTTTCACTTTGTATGGCTTGGTTTTTTTAAAGGCATATTTAAAATTTAACAACAGATATTTCCATTACTATTCTGCCTCTGTGTCCCTTTCCAAAATTTCTTCTGCTTTCTTTTGTGAATTCTAACGTTTCTTTTTTTAAACCTTTACCTTCTGTCTCAAAAACAATGTGAAGTATCAGTTCCATGGCAGAAGAGTAGTAAGAACAAGTAACTGGGGTAAGTAATTTGCCATGGGACAAACAGCTAATAAGTGTTTGAGGCCAGATTTAAATACAGGATCTTCCATCTCCAGGCTTGGCTCTCTATCCATTGAGCCATCTAGCTGCCCCTCTTTTGTGAATTCTTAACATTAGTAGGACACTAAGCAGTATCAACTGACTTGGTGCAAATTTTTGTACATAAGGCAAAGAGAAATACGAACACTTTTATTAAAAAAGTATTTTTTTTTTTACAATTGGTACATCTGATGCTTTTAATGACTGTAAAACAGTCCTTTGGAGTCATGATTGGTCATTGCATTTATTACAATTTTAAAGTTTTTCATAGTTATTTTCCATTATACTGTTATGGTATTGTTCTTCTGGTTCAACCCCAGTTTCTATAAGTCTCCCCAAAGTTTCTCTAAATCCATCCTTCATTTCTTATATCACACTAATATTCCAATATACTCATACACCAAAATTTGCTACTATGGATACTTTTTAGCACACCTGAGTTCTTTTCTATCTTTAATCTCTCTTTGAGCTATATATATAGGCCTAGTAATGGGTCTACTGATGGCAACTTTTTGGACCTAATTCCAAAGTGCTTTCCAGAAAAGCTCAATCAATTTAGTTTGACCAAGAGAACATGAATGTGATATGTGCCTCCAACATCTGTCAATTTCCTTATATATGTATGTATGCATGTGTGTGTGTGTGTGTGTGTGTGTGTGTGTGTGTGTGTGTGTGTGTGTGTGTGTGTGTGTATTCTATTTGACGGGTATAAGCTGCAATTTCATTTTTGTTTTGTTTTTTAACTTCTCTGTTCCCATTAGTTCAGAGTTAAGGTGTAAATCTCTGGCCACCTCCAAAAAACTGCCCTAATCAGATTTCAAACTACCTGCGAAATGTTTAAAAATAAACAAAATTATAATATAGATAATATAAATTTGTGGTTTTCTAAGCCAATATGCAGCCAATAGGGAATCATTTTCTTTTTGAGTTTTGACACAACAGATTTTGTAAAGTATCTTTTTATCAGCTGCTGATGCCTAATTAGATTTTACCATTCAGTTAAAAAGGATGTTGCAACAGAGGTGGAAATTGCTACCAAGCTACTCTTGATGCCAGAGCTCTAAAAGTGAAAAGAAGTGAAGGTAAAGGGCCTTAGTAAAACAGCTGGATCCAATGTCTCATACTAAATTTGATTTCCTGAGGAACACTTTTAAGTACCTTGGTATACTCTATTTCTTCCACATGTGCATGTTCAAGAGTTTTCTGTCAAAATGAAGAATTAAAGGAATGCATGCCTAAACAACAGAACACTTTACCCCCATTGAACTGGTGAAGATAGTGTAAGATGGAAACAATATTCGAGGGGCTATGAGAAAACAGATACGCTAAAAATTAATGCTTGTGGAACCTGAAATCTGTTGAACTATTCTGGAAAAGAATTAGCAATTTTATAGTACTCCAAGAAGGTTACTGATAGGAGGAAGAAAAAAAAAATCACCCATATATTATTTATTATTTGTATTAGCAAACTTTAAAAAACAACTACTACTACTGTATGTATAGGGGCAACTAGGTAGCTCAGTGGACTGACAGACCTGAAGTAAGAAGGACCTGTATTCAAAAATCTAGTCTCAAGACACTTCCTAGCTGTGTGATCCTGGGCAAGTCACTTAACCCCAATAGCCTAGTCCTTTCCACTCTTCTGCCTTGGAACTAATACTTAGTATTGATTCTAAGAAAGAAGGTAAAAGTTAAAAGAAATATGGAAATACATAATGATAACTGAGTGAAGAATATCCATCTTCCACCATCCATGTGGCTAACAATCACATTAAGACAATATTAAAAGTGTAATAAATTCAGACCAGATACAATTAACAAGATTAATACTAACTTAACAAAGCCACTTCTAAAAGTATAAAGTAGCCTGTACTATCAAGAACAATTTTTCAATTATTTCTGGGCCACATACTTGGGGGCAAGGGGAATGGGATGGAATTCATGGATGAATCCGTTGAAGTTTGTCAAAAACTAAATTTGCAAAAGAGAATAAAAACAAAATCAACGACATTTTGAATATCTTTTAACTTGGGGTTCTAAAAAGCACCCTTTTGGAGAAAACAATATGGGATAGTTCCAGACACAGGTTAAAAGAATTGGTAACTTTGTTCCTTAGAAAGAATCAACATGTTAACCTTCCCAAAGGGCAAAAATAAGTAGGAAAAATACTTAGAATAAGGTCTATCACTTCTATAGCCAAGTATAAGAGTTCTAGCAGATTTATTTCTTGGTCCAATCTCTGTGAGTAACTGTACAGTGACTAATGAAGCCTTGGGTCAAGGCAAGTACCAACTAGATAAGACTAAAAGTATAAGGGTAATCTCACAGATACCTCATCAAAGATTTGGTAGCACATAGAATCTCACCTCTGTGGAATAAAGTTGAGCACTGACCAATTAGAAATGGTCTAAGTAGATCTGAAAAGTCAAATGTACCAGAACAGTTTCCAGATACCAGAATGCGATGTTTGCAGCTATATGTAGTTGTCAAAACTCTAATAGTGCTTTAGTCACAGACCAGAGGTATGAGTCAGTGCTTAGATGCCACCTAAGTCCCCTGGAATCAGATTCCAAATCCAGGATTCCTTCCACTGCACTTAATACCCTGTTTCTCTAATCTCAAGATAGAAAAGTGGGCTATAAGTTCCCTTACTTTATTGGGATAAAAAGCCAAGGAAAATCCTGCTGTTATCTCACCTCACTTGCGACCATCCAACTTATCTCATAACTATCATCAGCATTCAAAAAACAATTCAGAGTATCATAGATTTTGAGCTGGAAGGGATTTCAGTGTTTAAGTCTAACTCCCTCATTTGAGTTCCTTTATTTTGAAGATTAGAAAAAAAGGTTTAAAGAGTTTAAGCAACTGAGGCAGAATTTGAATTCAAATCTTTCTGATGCTAAATCCAACACTCCCCTATATATGCCCATCAAAATTAGATAGTAGAGTTTTATGGACAGGGATGGTAACTTTCACTCTATGTGTAACTCCCAGGTAAAGAAGCTCCCCTTTACCAGGGCAGACTGGCACTTTCTCTCCCTCCAACACACCAGAGTCACATTCAACACAGATCAGGTATGACTTAAATCTGACTTTGAGGTTTCTCCACTATTCCCTACACCATGCTACTGCCCATTCAAATAACAAAACATTTACAAAGCACTTTAAACCTAATAAGTCTGTGAGATTGATAAAATAGTATTTTCCCTATTTTGTGGATTATAAAACTGAGGCTCAGAAATAACCTTGTCCTTGGTCAAACAACTAGTGTCAGAGCTATTATCAACAGTCTAATAAGGAAGTCAACAATTAGTGTGCTGACCTACTCTTTTAAAACCTGGAAAACTGTCAAATCTTGGCTGAGCTTCTAAAAAGTAAAATATAGCTAAAAGAATAGATCCTACTAGCAGTATATGAGAAGCAGCACCTATCTTCATGAATATAAAAAAAAGGCACATTATTGTGACTTCTTTTGTCTGTGCTCTTCAGGTCTAGTGGAATGAATTAACCACTGTCTCTATTACTGAAGCCGCAATAATCTGCAAAAGATGCCTGGTCACATCCAAACCAAATACTTACAGACGTAGTAACTGTGCCCTGTGAACTTGAGCTGGTGGGTACAGAGCCATCCGATGAGGTGGAAGAGGAAAGCTGTCGTACCAAAGGGCTGGGTGATGGGTGGTGGGTGACAGCTGTCAAGTAGCTTGAATTGCCTACATCTGTGTGATGTTTCAGCACTGCAGTGGTTAACAGAAAGAGAAACAAAAATGGTTACATTCCCTTAAGCAGTTGCACTTTTGGATCAAACTGGAAATGCCACTGAAACACATCTGATGTGAAAAAGTCTTCTAAGCCTAGAGAAGTAAAGAAGCAAAAGCAAACTGGGTTGGTGGGAGGTGGGTGGTTGGAAGGAGGTTGCTATAGCAGTGGAAGTACCCTGCATTTTAGAAGCAGTAGGCTTCCCACCACTTTGCTGCCTCCCTAGAACCTGAAGGGCAAAGATAATTGGGGGGGGGGGGGGGGGGGGAGAAGAAGGGGGGAGTTTGAGAGAAGCCCAGGTGGCCTCAGAAAGCCCTGAGCAGACACAGGTGCCGGTACAGGTGCCAGGCCTGGCCCTGGCTGCCTACCTTCACTTCTCTCAGATGAATGGTCTCGCAATCGCATTTTGCTCTGGTTTGGGTCATGCACGGGTGGAGGATTGAGCAAGCGCTCTGCTTTGGGCGCTGTAACTCTCTCTGCCATGGACACAGCCATTACATCATCTAAGTGCTGCCTGTGGGTCTTGTCAGGCCGAGTTTGGTGATGGGAGAGTTCTGAAGATGGGAACAGAAAAAGAGCTATGGAATGTTTTCTTTCCTTTCTCTTTCTGGTTAAGGAAGGGCACCTGAAGATGCTGAACTCTCAAGTCAACTCAATGCTAACTCCAAACACCTAGACAAGCAAACTAGGGAGGGATGATGCCCTGTGATATATAGCTGATGGCAAGTGAACAGAGGATCTAATGTCACTGCTAGGCTAGTACCATCAATCAATCTCTCCAGTCTCCCACTTGACTTCTAGACACATTATGAAAAGGGTTGTGCCTTTATTCAATTTGATAAACATTAATTAAGCACCTATGTTCACATAAAGATAGCTTGGTATAGTGGAGAGAGAGCACCAGTTTTGAAGTCAGGAAGACTTTAGTAGAATTCCTATCTTCAGCACATCCTTGCTGTATGAGCTGGCAAGTTACTTAGCCACTTAATATCTCAGACAACTCTTAAGACTGTAAGATGCAGAATAGTAACTCATCTGAATTAGTAGAGGAAGCTTTCTTATCAAGAAAAATAATTTTGTATTCAGTTGGAAGTTAGGGGGAATACATGGGAAGGCTTTAAGGAAGAGGTGGCACCTTAATTAGGCCCTGGAAGAATAGATGAAATTCAAAAGGACAAGGGTGGAATAGAAAAAAACCCATTCCAAGAATGGGGAGACAGTATAAGCAATAGTTTGGATACTTGAGAGGAGATGAAGAGGATAGGAAAAGTCTAGCTGTACAAAGTATATGACAAAAGGGAGTCATGCAAGATAAGCCTGGAGCCAGATTTTGGAGACGTTTGAATGCCAGGATAAAGAATTTATACTTTATTTGGTAGGTAATGGGGAATCAGTCAGAATTTTTGAAGGTATAATTTGAAGGCAAATTAAGATTAAAGGAATATCAGTGTGAAGGAAAAGGGAGAAATTGGAAGCAGATAAATTAGGAAGCAATAAACTAGCCAAGATGAGCTGAGGTTTTCATTACAATTGCTGGAGGAGTGGAAGGAACAGATGTTAAATGAGACTTCCAGAGGCAGAACTAACAGGATTTGGCAACCGGCTGGATGTGGGGGTTAAAGGAGAGACAAAAGCAAAGACAATTTGGGGTTTTCAGCATGGGTTAACAGAAATCTGATTGTCCCATCAACAGTAATGAATTTTAAGAAAACTGGTAAATCAACTAATAACTTCTGGATGCTCTAAAAGCAATCTGAGTTATCTTCCATAGCTCTCTTCCCAAAATCCAAGAGAATCCTGAATAGTGAAAGCTTATTTCCCCAAAATTCAGCAGTTAGAAAATGTGAATTTCTCATTGAGTTCTGAGTAACCCACAGTCAACTAATATTCCCAACAAGCCATGTTGGCATATTTATTAAAGTGTAAATTATTTGAGAATTCCAAAGAACAGACAAATGGAAAACATCCAAACAAACATACCACACACATTATCACACCTGCCAACCCTCTTCTTTCCCCAAACTTACTGGCTGCTGCTAGAAAGGAGTTGACCAACTTGTGCCTATCTTTACGAACAGGGTCAGGAAGGCTGCCCGGCATGGGTGCTCTGTGCTTGAGTGAAAGCTTTTTGGGAGGTTTGACTTTTTCAAAGGGCTTGTTCTGCCACTGAGATTTCAGGATACTCTGGAAGTGCAGGCTTGTGGGAACATCTACAGGAGACACAAAACAACATTGTAGGTCAGTTAAGAAATCTGTATCCCCAACACCTCACACTCTACACCAAGATAAATGCAGAATGGGTGAATGACTTGAACATAAAGAAGGAAATTAGTAAAGTAAATTAGGTGAACACAGAAAAGTATACATGTCAGACCTTTGGGAAGGGAAAGACTTTAAAACCAAGCAAGACATAGAAAGAGTCACAAAAAGTAAAAGAAATAATTTTGATTATATCAAATTAAAAAGATTTTGTTCCAACAAAACCAATGTAACCAAAATTAGAAGGGAAGCAACAAATTGGGAAACAATCTTCACTACAAAAACCTCTGACAAAACATTACTCAAATTTACAAAGAGCTAAACCAATTGTACAAAAAAATCAAGCCATTCTCCAATTGAAAAACGGGCAAGGGACATGAATAGGCAATTTTCAGTTAAAGAAATTAAAAACTATTAATAAGCACATGAAAAAGTGTTCTAAATCTCTTATAATCAGAGAAATGCAAATCAAAACAACTCTGAGGTATCACCTCACACCTAGCAGATTGGCTAACATGACAGTGAAGGAAAATAATGAATGTTGGAGGGGATGTGGCAAAATGGTGACATTAATTCATTGCTGGTGGAGTTGTGAATTGATCCAGCCATTCTGGAGGGCAATTTGGAACTATGCCCAAAGGGCACTAAAAGACTGTCTGCCCTTTGATCCAGCCATAGCACTGCTGGGTTTGTACCCCAAAGAGACAATAAGTAAAAAGACTTGTACAAGAATATTCATAGCTGCGCTCTTTGTGGTGGCAAAAAACTGGAAAATGAGGGGATGCCCCTCAATTGGGGGATGGCTGAGCAAATTGTGGTATATGTTGGTGATGGAATACTATTGTGCTAAAAGGAATAATAAAGTAGAGGAATTCCATGGAGACTGGAACGACCTCCAGGAAGTGATGCAGAGTGCGAGGAGCAGAGCCAGGAGAACATTGTACACAGAGACTGATACACTGTGGTACAATCCAATGTAATGGACTTCTCCATTAGTCTCAATGCAATGTCCTGAACAACCTGCAGGGATCAAGGAGAAAAAAAAAACTACCCACAAACAGAGGACAAATGGTGGGATTAAAAACACCAAGGAAGGACAACACCTTGACTATAGGGGTGATGGGGATATGATCGAGGAGAGACTCTGAATGAACACCCTACTACAGAAACCAATAGCATGGAAATGGGCTCGGGTTGAGGACGCATGTGACATCCAGAGGAATCACGCATCGTGTGTGTGTGTGTGTGTGTGTGTGTGTGTGTGTGTGTGTGTGTGTAAAAAAGGTGATCTTTGTTTCTAATGAATAACATTTGAAAATGACCAAATAAAATAATGTTAAAAAAAATCTGTATCCCTATCATCTTGGCATATATCTCCTTATATTAAATGAGTTTTCTCTGTAAAGCCGCTTTCCCAAAAAGTTAATGGATAAGGACCTCATCTTACTCTCTCGCTTTCTCCACTAGTCTAACAAGAATAGCATGTTGTTTGTTTGTTTTTTTAAGTTTATTTCATTTCTACTGAAACCATTGTGCTGCCACTCACAAGCAGGTTATTCAATAAGTAACGGTTTTATAAAGGGTTTGAGCTTTCCCCCTTCATTATTTCAATCTACCAGGACCTTGAACCTCTTAATCTGGCCCTCAACTAGTAATTATTTCCTTAGGAAAACTCTTCCTCTTGTTACAAAATAGTGATTGTTAATAGGACTAACATATCCTGACCAGTAAATGTGGGAAAAGTTAAGATGCTGGCAATAAGAGGGCTCTTTATTTAACCTCTTGATTCTTAGCAACACTTAGAATAATCTTTGTGGCAGGTCCGAAATTCCATCAATGAGAATCTGAATATTATCAAGTTTCTCTCAAAGGATTTCAAGTCTCCATTCTCTGACCAACCTAGACTACTGATCCTTTATGGCATTTCAATAAACATTTTTTTAAAATGTGAGCATTTTGGTAATTGTATATTTTGACCAAAAATGCTAACAGTTTGGTGACCAAAGAAAGATGCTTTCCAAAAGACCCTGTGTTTCAGTGGGAATTTCAGATTATGACTTTTTTCTGTCCTATCTAGTATTGCACTCACAGCTTTTAAACTAGAAAAAACAATTGCAAAATACTAAAACTAACCATAGGAAAAGTTGTTTACTTTGTGATCAGTTTTTAAACACAATGTCCAGGGAAATTTCAGTCTTCAAAAACAAAGTTTTATTACACACAATCTGTCTTCCTTCCTTACTTGATAAACTTACCTGCCACAATATTTTTTAAAAAAAAAATCAAAACTAGATTAAAACAGTGACTAATAGGTAAAAGGCAATACTGTGTTACATTGATACCTTATACATAACTTTAGTTGGAATTCGTCATATCAATAATATAAGAAAAGGTCCTATGATACTACACACTTGGGAGACTGTGAAGAAGTACCCCAAAAAGCATCTGACTTGCATCTGCCCTGGTATAGAAACAATCAATGGACCAAACAAGTCACTTTCCTTTCATTCACTATATTAGGCAATGCTGGGTCTTCCAAAACTCAATATTTTACTAAAACATGGATCCTGCTTGTCAGAGGGCTATGACACAGGCAAACGATGAATCATTATTCTGCCACTAGCTTACATTTAACTCAAAATGTTGGATTTTAAAAGACATTTTCCTGATAAGGTCCTGAGAAGTAGGTTATATGCAAGAACTACTAGTTTACTGGAAAAGGGAGCTCTCAGGAAGAAAGTTTCTCCTCCAGCTCATCTCTGTAACTCCAAGTTTGACAGAATTTCTGGGAAACACTGACATATAAGGGTCTTGACCAGTCATAGAGTCAATATGTTAGAGACTTAAACCTGGTTTTTCCTAACTTCAAACGCAGATTTCTATCAACTCTACCACAACGTGTCTGTGATCTGACTATATTATCTTATTACAGATATAGACATTTGCCTGGAATTACATAGTTATTATTAAGTTTTAAAATTGGGAATATAATACATGTATTCTGATGCTTACCTAACCCCAACATTAATAAAATATGGTAAATGTATTAGTTCATAGAACGCTTTGCATCACTGTCATGAAGAGCTAAATAGTAGAATAGTACTATTTCAGTTGACTTTCAAAACTAGTCTCCAAAAAAAAAAAAAAATAGACCTAATTAAAAATTGTCAAACAAATTTCATGCTCTGGCTGAAAGAAGGCAGTTCAAAAATACCCTGATATATTAAGAACATGTCTTGTTAAAAAATGTAAACATAACTCAAGTTCTAAACAAGGTTAGATATAGGTGTTGAGAGAAAGAAACCTAAAATGAATGAAGACAAAGACCTCAGGGAAAAGTCATGTAAGAGACTTTTTAAAAAGTCTCTGCTCAAGTAGTATTATTTAAATGTAGGCTTCTAAAGGTTTTTGGTCAGTTAGGAAATATAAGCATAAAACTACTAAAATTACTTAAAATAATTCCCTTGAAATGCTTCCCTCATGGCACTCTATCATTCATTTTCTCCTACCATTGTTACTTTTGGTAGATTGATCTCAGGACCCTATCCCCACCCCGCTTCTGTAGCCTTTCTTTGACCAGCAGGTGGCAATGTGACCAAGCATTTCTGCTCTTGCTTTTAAGTTCATTCTTTTCACCAAAGTTATTACATCATCTGCATTTCCAGTTAAAGATTAACTGGACATAATCAAGCAAGCTAACAAAGAGACAAGCACCTCCCACAGCTGTGCCAAATGGTTATTACACACTCATCACCACCACCACGGGCACCAAGAAATTTCTCAGGATTTACTGGTTCTCCTATGTTTTACTAAAGCCAAGAGCCTGAGGCAGCCTGTATCAGGCAAAATGGCAGCAACATAATTTGAGACAGACAGATAGGCAGTTGTGCAAAAGGAGGTAGCCATGGTAAAAATCAATAACTCTACCAATCAAGAAGAATGAAATGTAGGACAGAAAAACAAAAACAAAAAACAGCTGAGTTCACTATCCTCTCTACATATTAAAAAAAAAAATGCAAAAGCCCAAGACCAGCAAACTTGGAACATTATGAATGTGTACGTCCCTTTCTGTCTGTCTCCCTCTAAGAAATCTGGGTTTAAGTTGAGTGGCTAACTTATGAATTTGTAATTTTTTCTTTCTCTGAGCCTCAATTTCCATATCTATAAAAGAAGAATGAAACTCTTTTACCTACCTCATATGGTTATTTAAAAGAAAATATGTAAGAGGTCACTAGATGGTAAAATGAACAGGGCATTGCGCTTGGAGGCATGAAGATGTGAGTTCAAATCCTATCTCACATACTAGCTTTGTAACCATGAATAAATCATTAAATCTCTCACCCTGGATTTCCTCTGCATAATAATAGTACCTACCTGACGGTTTTTCTGAGAATCAAATGAGTTAATACATTCAAAGAGCTTGTAAACTTGCTATACAAGTAGAGGTAGTTAAGATGGCTCAGTGGAGAGAAAGCCAGGCCTCAAATCAGGAGGTCCCAGGATCAAATCTAGCCTCAGATACTTCCTTAGCTGTGTGACCCTGAGCAAATCTTTATTGGGGTGAGGTGGGGGTGTGCGGCGGCTTACCTTCCATCTTGGAATCAATATGTATATTGGTTCCAAGGCAGAAGAGGGGTAAGGGCTAGGTATTAGGGGCTAAGTGACTTGCCCAGGGTCACACAGCTGGTAAGTGTCTGAGGTCAGATTTGAACCTAGGACCTCCTATCTCTAGGCCTGGCTCTCAACCCACTGAGCTATCCAGTTGCCCCCCACCTGGCCCTTACTGATTTTCTGCCTTGGAACCAATATTTAGCAACAAGCCTAAGTCAGATGGTAAGGGTTTTCTAAAAAAAAAAAAAAAAAAAAAAATATATATATATATATATATATATATATATATATATATATATATATATATATATAAAATAATAAGTGGGAGCTGAAATTTCAAAATATAATGCTATGGTTTGGAGAGGTTGGTGGTAGTGGTGTAGAGGAAGTAGCTGTACATCACTATATGATGTGGGGGGGGGGGGGGGGGGGGGGGGATGGGACCTGTAGTCGCAACAACAGCAATAGATGGGAGGAGAAAAGTCTTGAAGCCAAGTGGGTAGTATGTCTCTGGAAGGCTTTCTTTAATGGCCCACAGTAATAATGGACCCAAAAAAAAAAAAACTAGCTGAGGAAGAAACACTCTCATTGTTATCAACTCAAGAAGGTTCAAGTATTAATTTTGTACTTTGTACGAACAAATTTACAGGTTTCATTACAATTTTTTATGAAAGAAAGGGGGAGGGGGGAGGGGAAAGGACCTGTTTATACAAAAATATTTATAATTGCTCTTTTTGTGGTAGCAAAGAATTGGAAACTAAAGGGACATTCCTCAATTAGGGAATGGCTGAACAAGTTGTGGGACATGCTGGTTATGGAATACTATTGTGCTATAAGGAATGATGAACTGGATGAATTCAGAAAGAGCTGAGAAGACCAACATGAACTGATTCAGAGTGAAATAAGCAGAACCAGGAGAACATGACACATAGTAACTGCAAAACTGTGGAACAATAAAATGTGATAGACTTTGCTACTAATAGCAATACAATGATCCAGGACAATTCTCAGGGACTTATGAAAAAAGAATGATATCTACCTCCAGAGAAAGAACTGTGGAAGTAGAAATACAGATGAAAACATATGACTTATTATTGGTTTATTTGAATGTAGGTTTGGAGGTTTTAGTTCTATAAGATTATTTTGCTTACAAAAATAAATATGGAAATTGTTTTGTGTGATGATACATGTATAACCCAGATTGAATTGCTTGTCAGGTCTGGGAGGGGGGGAGGGATGAAGGGAGAGACAATACAGGTCATATGACGTTGGAAAACTTATGTGGAAATTTGTTAATGAAATAAAAATTCAATAAAGTAAAAAATTAAATTAAAAAACAAGAAAACCTAACAATAACAAATCATACCTCTTTCAAAGAAATTAGTCAGCGTAACATGATTTTGCTCTCCTGAGAGGAAAACTCGCACACAAAGGTACCCCTAATTCTCTGCCTTTATTAATATTTCAAGATTTTGCTGTGTTGGGGGTGGGAGGTGGGGTGTTTGGACCCCCCCAAAAAGAGGGGTTTTTTATGGGGATAAGTTCATCTACATAAGGAGCTCCATAAATGGAATTCTTTCCAATGAGATGACTACTACTACTACTACTACTACTACTACTACTACTACTAATAATAATAATAATAATAATAATAATAATTCAATGACTCCTTTGTAATCTGAGTCTTACAGGCATATTAAGTAACTGGTGCATGTTCTCACTACTAGTAAGGATCAAATACAGAACTTGAACCCAGGTCTCTCTATCCCAAAGAGAAATTTTATCTTCACTGTGCCAGAATGTCTCAAGGCTACACATCTAAAAGGATGATATTTGGAATAGTAGAACAGATTTCTCTTATCAATGTGGCCTGGGGGAAATGTTGTTACTATTACTACTAGGTGGTAACTTTAGTCCAACAATGATCCCAGGCTGATAGATGCTCATCCAAGGTAGCAGTTTCTTATACATATTCTAGATGCTCACACCATATCATACCATAGAGAAATGACCCTAAAAAACACATACCAAAATAGGGCAGGTAGAGGTAAATGAGACCACTGGGAACATTAAGATACATCTGGACACATTACAACCTAAATACTAAAAGAATATTCTACTGAGAGCACAAATGAAAATATTTTTAATAGTTCTCAACAATTAAGACATGTAATTTCTGGTCCCACATCTCCTGGTCCAAGTTTTCTAAGTGGTAACAAAAAATCTGAGACCTTTGATTTTCCACAGTGAAAATGGATCTGGAGCATTAGGACACAGAGAGCGGTGAGGTCTGGAATCCAGCAAAGTGGTCAGGTAAAGAAGTCAGGAGACAAAGAGTTGATGAACATTCAACCTAAAGAAGATGAGGTTTGGGGGAAGGAGCTGGAAAAAAATTACCACAGATGTTTTCAGAATCCATTCTGTGGGTCTGTTAAGCTGAATTTTGTTTGGTAAAAGAACTCTCCACTATGGGAAAAAGTTGGCCTCATGAAATAGTAAACTACCATCATTTTAATTGTTAAAGCAGAGGGAGCAGATGAGCATTTCTACCTAAAGAAGTTAGATTAGATGATCTCTAAGATTTCTTGTCCAAATCAAAGATTCCATGATCCCTTCAGGAATCTCATGAAGAAAGTCTTCTCTGTGCCATTGGAAAAACTGAATCTCTGCCAAATTTAAAAGGTATTCTGAGCATCTGCAGCAGAGCAGACCTTGGCTATTTTTAGGCATAGCTCTGACAAACAAAAGCAAGCCAGTGATGCCTCAATCTCAGAGCAAAACACAAATAAATTCAGGCCAGACTCATCTATGTTGCTGGAGCTGAACACTCAAATGGGACATCCCATATTCTCCTATTCATTGGGCTATTTAGTTAGCAGAGACATTTTAAAAAATATTCCTGATTATCTATTGATTTCCATGACTAATTATTCTTAATATTGCTCTTTTAATATGCTAAGCTCTAATTTGAGTATACATCTAACTGAATACTCTTTCATTGAGTGTCTCAGTGATGCTTGAGCTTTATTGAAGTATGAGGAGACCTAAAGCCACACTGAGAACTAGATGTGATTGATAGTCTGTAACCCAACTTACCATCTGGGAATGCTAATACAGGATGAACACAAGAGTCCAACTGGGAAAGGCGCTCCAAAAGGGGAGTTTCATACTGGATCTCAGGAGGCATTGTAGTACCACCACTACTTGAACCACCACAGAGTACACAGGAGACATTTACATCACAGCTGCTTCGTATAGTACTGCTTCTGTGAACCTGCAAAGGGGCAAATAACAAATCTGATCGGTTGTACCCTAGTAGTAGTTGTAGAGAAGGTGTATGAGGGTGAGTGTAAGTGTGAGTGTGTGTGTGTGAGTGTGTGTGTCTGTCTCTCTCTCTGTCCTATATTTAAAAAATGGAACTTAACATGTTATCTGTAGCACACCTCTGCAATACTATTACAAGGTCTGTGCCCTAATGCAAAGTCTTTAACATTTATATTCATCTTAAATAGTTGTGCTTACATTCACATTCTCTAATTCATTATCCTCCCACTCAATAAAAAAATGAAAGTTTCTTAATATTTACTAGATTCATATGCTGATCAGTATTTTGTATGAGGTATGTATGACCAGAGCCCAGTAGTCTCATATATTGATAAAGAGCATCTTCTGCTGGCTTCCAAGAAATGCCTTTCTAAATTATATCCTAACCTATCCCCCATCTTTTTTTTTTTTAACCAAGTACAGTACTCTTTAATTTCTCCAGTATTTAACAAGGGCTAATGGCATTTACAAAAGTGCCTCAAATAGACAAGTGGATTATAAACTTTTGCCTGTGGGATTTATTACACTAATTGCATGTGGAACAATAGCCATACATTTAAAAGCTGTGGGAGATTCCAAGTCATATATATGATATTTGAAAATACCTTTACAACATTATCTCTTCTAGGAACTTAGCACCCTGTGTACTCACTAAAAGTTCAAGATCACTTTAGGGAGAAATGGTAGTAAGTAAAGTTTATCAGTTTCCTTATCATTTTGAATTCTCCTTTAAAGATCAAGACTCCAAATTTAGAAGAGTTCCTCACTACGCACTAATCCAAGATAAATATTATTACAGCAAAGTGGCATAAATCTAAAATGTATTTAATTGCTATGAACAAAATTTTATTGCTTTATCAAGCAGTTTTTTTGTGTATGCTTCTGACTTAACAGTAACTGACAGCATAGAAACTATTGTTATTGTTAAATCAGAAGACCTAGGTTTCAAGTTTTGCCTTTGCCACAACCTATCAGAAGCAACACGGACCGCTTCTAAAGCCTCATTTTCCCAGGTTAAAAATGAAGTTGTACTAGAGGGCACACTATTGCTTCCAAAGCTAAGTGCAATGATCATATAATCACTACTTAGGCTTTATGTAGATGAATTTGAGAGGGTAAAGATAATAGAGAAAGAAAAACTACCTTAAAGGCTCTGAGGAGAAACAAAAGTCTAGTGTGTGGCAACACTGAGAATTAACAACTGATACTTCAAACATTTCAGCTCATTTGATTTTTCTTAACACTGAATGGGTAAGTAATAGACGGCAAAGAACATTTTTACTAACTTGAATTGAGAGCAACATAGAATAGAAATAAGATCATTTAGAGTTAGAAGGGATCACAGTAAGATTTAAAGCCTAAAAGATAAGAAAGAAGATGTTGTGAGGAAATAAGAATGCATTTGGGGGGAAATGGTGATGGTAATACAGGGTTTAAATAGTAAAATGGCAAGTTTAAAAGCACCTGATTGCAACCTACAATGGTGTATCACTCTCTATACATGCCTCCATTGTCAAATTCTTAAAAAGCATAATGAAAAGGACACCAATGTTGGTCTGAAGTAGGAGTTCTGGTCTTAAAAGACATTGCATTCTTGTTTGTAAAACGGGAAATTGCTAGTCCAAAAAAGAAAGAATCATGTCATTTATATAGATTTTTTAAAAACTGGACTTTTAGTGCTATTCCTGGCAATATACATTTAAAATTCCATCTCCACTGTTTAATCAATAGCTGAAGAGTTTCCTACTTTTGAGAATGGCTATGATAATAATCCTTAAAGTCATACCTGGCACTTTGCCATATGTTCAAATTGGTTTAACTAAGCAAAATCTTTATACCTTGTCTCTACACTGCTGAATAGTTTCATTTACACAGGAACATTAGAGACTCCATTTTTGGGGGAAAACACTATAACATAAACACTCAAAAGACCAGGTATGTCTCTGGGAAGAGCCCTATGAGATTTCTACCAGGGATTTAAAATTTTTTCTGAAAGCAGATTTCTAATTCATTACCATCTTTAAATTCTTGATGTTATAACATGCTTCATATAACCTTAAGTCTGAGGCTGGGGATCAGTGGCAAAAAAGTGGACTGGGTAGGGAAACAAGGGTAGAATCAAAGATCCATGATAGAAGAGAATAAGGTTTGGCATCAAGATTCACATTCCAGGAAGGTAAGGAAAAGAATATTATTAAGACAACTGGGGGAGGTACACTATAGAGTTCCAAATGGGAGCTACAGTTGAAAGAAATAAGCTGAGTGAAGGAATATAAAGTATCATACTAATACTGGTTTTGGGTAGGAAAAACAGGTCTCCTCTATATATGAGATAACACAGTCTCCTTTCTATGGTTAGGTTTAAGAGAAAGTTAGCACCTGTCAAACAAAATTGGAGCAGTGAACTTACTGACATTTTAGAAATATGAATATGCATATAAATAACAGCAAATCCATGTGGTAGCTGGTTTTCCAGGGTCACTTCCCTTATCCTAAAGGGCAGAAACTAGTTTCTTGTGCAAAATATGGATTCTATGATAATATCAAAGCATGTCTTTCCCAGGACTTCAACTAATTAAATTTAATTACCCATCAATACTAATTTCAAGTGTGGACAGTATCCAACTAAATTGTCCTACCACATTTCACAAAATAAAAATATCTCCCTAAGATTCAAAACTAAAAATCACTTCAGAAATTCACCCAACTGTTTAACAAAAAATACCAAAGCCAATCATCCCACTAAATTCCAAGCCATAAATACTAAACATCAGGTTTCCTAATAACCTTCAGCTTTGTACTAATGGGACAAAGAAAATTATCTTCTTAGAAAGGGTCAAAAATACCCATCCATCTTATAGCAGGTGATCATCCTTCAAAGCAACTACCATACAACTTAAGCTAAACAAATCCAATTTGAAACAGAAATATTGGCCAGCCTAAGATTTACCTGAAATAAAAAGAGGTCTAAAAAGCAACAAGATCCATCATTGATATTTTTTAAACAAACCAACAACTGTTTAATCACATGAAATCTGAACACTAATACAGGACAAAAATCTCTTCATAACTAATATTCAATGAAAACACATCTTTTCCCCTTCAAAACAAAAAAAACCAAAACCTCCACTAATTTCCAAATTCTTATGAATGGTACCATTTTTTAAATCTTTTAGGCTCAAAACCTTAATGTTACCTTAGATTTATTCCATACAATAAATCACAAATACCGCTATATTTCTTGCTTTGCATATCTACAATTGCCTTCCTTTATTATTTGCTACTTCTGGCACCTGATGCTCAACTCTCCCTGTTCTAATCTATATTGTAGTTATTTCTCCTGTTTAGAAACATTGAAAGGCTCAGCAAAGCCCATGGGGCAGTCCAAACCCGTTAGACAATGCTTTATTCATCTTTGAATCACTTTAAGTACCTAGAAGTGTTACTTATATATAGTAAGTTCTACATTAAATCACTTGGGGCAATTTTTAAAGTAACTTATAAGCACATACCCTGAGTCATCTCTAATTAAACCAGCTTCTTCACTGTCTTAGAACAATACTTGGCCTTTTCTGGCTGCTGTACTTTTGCTTCATGTAGATTTGCCTGCAATGGTGCCTCTCCCTCCTCACTTCTTCCTCTCTGCTTAAAGCCTGTCACTCAAAACCTAGTTAAAAAACAACCTCTACTATACATTTTTCCTGGATGCCAATTTACCTGTTTGTATATTTTCAAAAGTATTTAATTATTCAGTAACAACATATTAGTTATTTAATGTTCAGTGTATTTTCTATTTTTTCTCCTTAATTGGATTATAATAACCTAAATTCAATGTCTACATAATATCACCAATTTTGTTACAAATAACAAAGTGGTAGGGTTTTTTTATTTTTATTTTATTTTATTTTAAAACCCTTACCTTCCATCTTAGAATCAATACTATGTAGTGGTCCCAAGGCTGAAGAGAGATAAGGGCTAGGCAATGGGGGCTAAGTGACTTGCCCAGGGTCACACAGCTAGAAGTGTCGGAGGCCAGATTTGAACCTAAGACCAGCTGTCCCCAACAAAGTAGTTTTTAAAGTTTCCTAAAGTTCTAATTTCCTATGGTTGAAAATGTTATTAAATTTTAGAAATTCAAATTGAAAAGTGAAGTGCTTTTGTTTTGAGAGTAGGGAGGCTCTCCATGTTAATCTTAATGGACTTCACACCAAGGAAACCCAGAAATTTATAAATCAAGATAATAGTTCAAGAACAATTCTGTATCACATGAAACTTCAATATAAAACTGTCCAAAAATTTAAGATCTTCCACGGTCTGTTTATGGTCAAGTATACAACTTTAGAAAACACAAGTATGATTATGACTAATTTCCCCATGTTTGGCATTAATTCATTTAATGTACTATTTATTAACTTGCTTCTCAGTCTCTTAGAAAATAGCTTGGAGTTTAGAGGGGTTTTCTCCCGAAAATTGGAGACTTAAGCAACATGGGGAGGAAAACTGAATTTTCTTAAGTTTCTTTTATTCCTGATGACAGTATCTGAACTCTTCTGGAATTATTTCTCTTTTAAGAGATTATGAAAAAATTTCATTAAAATCATGGGGGGAAAAAAATTATATTGTCCCAATAACAAAACAAAGCCACTGAAGTAATCAAACATTAATTATATTATTTGAAATGTAAGTTTAATCAACATCACTGTTTAAACTTCCTTCTTCATTTTTACAAGCTCTACTATAAAAATGATTTAATAACCTTTCAAATCTACAAGTTCTTATAGTTCAGAATTTCACCATTTTTGTTAGTATTTAAAAAATCTCTGCCTCTTTCTTATAATAGGATCTCAAACCACACTCCTAATCCAAGAGGGGAAAAAGTCATCTAAAAATGATAAAAAGAATACCTTCAGTAGGTACATTCATTCTCTTCATTATGTCAGGGTACGTATCTATACCTTCTAATTGTTACTAAAAAGTTTCAGATACTTCTGATTTGAGCACATTTTTCATCCAGGGCAGATCACGACCTACAAGTACTGACCTTTTTGGACAGGGGTACGATGCTGTTGGGCCGAACAAGTCTCCGTTTCTTACAGCTCAGTACAGGACGAGTCCGGGCTGCTCCACATGGACCATCAGAGGAAGTGGAAACAAGATTCAACCGTTGCTTTTTATGTAGTAGTTCCTCAGCATCAGAACCATCTCCTGGAACATGGTCTGCCAAACCTGACTGGAGTCTACACAAGAGGAGATATGTTAAAACACCTATCTATCTCGATATACATTCAAATCAACAGAAGAATAGTCTATTCATTTTATACTGTCCCTCAAAACAACAGTCTTCAATACAGAACACCATTATTTAGTTACTATGGCCATAATCAGAATGAAGCCTTATTAAGCTAGACGATTAAATTAATTAGCTTTGATTCCTTCCACTCCTCTCCCCATATTCCAGTTGAGAGAATTACAGAGTAAAAAGAGAAGAGTAATGAAAAACTATGTCTGAAGGTAGGTAACATGCAAAATTCACACAACATAACCTCTATCTTCAGCTAACCCACATAGGGTTATTTTAAGAAGATATGATCCAATATTATTAAGTGAATACATTTACTGATAAGGTAGTTTGACAACTTCCTTCTTGGTGTGTAAAGATATTTAAACTTACGGATTAATAACTCCATTGATTGGTCTCACTATTCCACATGGTTTAGTGGAAAGAACCTCTGAAGCATTGGTGGCAGAAGTACCAAGATTTTCCAGTGGGTGAGATATAGAATCAATCTGTGGAGGAAGGGGGGAAAGTGCATACGTATCACTATTTATTTAATAATATTATTATAATGTTAAGTATATCATCACAACTAAGACAGTAACAAATTCTATAATGTTCAAGTCATAGAAAACGAGGCTTTATGAGTTAGGAGAGAACACACGAACACGAACGAACACACACACACACACACACACACACACACACACACACACACACACACACACACACACACACAGCATCATCATCATCCCTTACCCCAAAATATTTGAAAGCCTAAAAACTCACTGCTAATTAAAAGAGGTATGACAGAATAGTCATGAAACTACCTAACAAAAAAAGTTCAATTTTGGCATTGGAATGATAAACTAATTTTAAATTCCAAATAACCAAAACAAAAAACAAAAACACCTTTTTAAATTCAGCCAGCAATGTACCTCGTGCTATATTTTAAGAATAGAAAAAGAATAGTCTTTCATCTCCACTAAAACCATATTATTTACTGTATACTGAATGTTATCTTAAGAGGGAAAAAATTTCAAGTTAATTTATTTAGTATTTAACATTTGATAAAATATGGAAAAGATTCAAATTATGTTAAATCTGCTCTGTACAATTGACTTCCAAATACTCTACCTTCTCCCTCTGAGCTTAAGTCTGTCATCTCCAAGTAAATATTGGGTGTTCCACAATTACCTCAAACTTACCATAACCCAAAATAAACTCAATTATTCTTCCAAAATCTGTCTCTTCTGCAAATGTTCTCATTATGGTTGACAGAATCATATTCCCAGTGGCCAAGACTCAAAAATCTCAGAATCATCCTTCCTGGTCTTCCTCTCTCCTTCAGTCTCCAAATCCCATCAGAAAGCAAATTCCAACACCTGAAAGCTATTTCCATTTTACTTCCAATGCAACCACTTTTCTTACCTACCACAATACCTTCAACTTGGTCTCTTTGTTTCCAATTACCTTCCTTAACCATATATCTTCACATAGCTGCTGAAGTAACCCTAACCTACCACACAGGTCCGACTTCATTATTTTAAAACCTACAATGGTTCCCCCTATCACATACTGAACGAAGTACAAACACCTCACACCTTTAAAACCCTTCATATTCTGGCTCAATCCTACCATCTCTATTCTGATTCACACAACACTACAATTAGACTATTAAATGCTCCCCAACATCATTCTGCCATTTCCAATATCTCTGTTGCTCAAGTCAGACTCCATGCCTTTAGAAGTTTACTATGCCCCCCTCCAATAACTCCAATAACTGATAGCCTTCTTTTCCCTTCAGTGTCTAGGTCAGTTGCCCATTCCATCTTGAGCCGTTCATTCTTTTTTTTTTTTAATTTTTAACATCTAAAAAAATTTTTTCTTAATTTCTGAATTCTCTTCCTCTCCTGCACCTGCCCTATCCCACTGAGTCCATATTGGCTATGTTGTGCCACCCCCCCCCCCCACCAAACAAAACAAAATAAAAAGGAAAGGAAAAGAAAGAGGGGAAATTATGCTTCATCCACACTGAGAATATTAGTTCTCTAAATGAAGGTGGATAGCATTTTTCATCATGATGTCTTCAGAATTATCATGGATTATGCTTTTCTGAGAAGCTAAATCTTTCACAGTTGGTTTTCATTGTAATATTGCTATTATTGTGTATAAGGTTCTGCTCATTTCACTTTGCATCCATTCATAAGTCTTCCCAGGTTTTTCTGAAACTCTGAAAAACTATCCACTTTGTCATTTCTTATAGCACAATAGCATTCTAATCACAATTACATAACCTAACCACAATTTATTCATCTATTCCCCAGTGGATAGGCATCCTCACATTGCCACCACAAAAAAGAGCTGCCATCATTATCTTTATACATGTAGATCTTTTTTTCCCCTTTTTCTTTGTTCTGAGATACAAACTTAGTGGTGGTATTGTTGGGTCAAAGAATACGCACAGTTTTATTGCCCTTTTAACCAAACTGTTCTCCATAATGGCTGTATCAGTACACCTATTTTTACACATCCCCTTCAACATGTTATTTTCCTTTTCTATCAGGTTATCCAAACAGATAGGTATGAGACAGAAATATAAAACAACTCTGAGGTACTATCATCAATTAAGAATTAGAACTTTTTTTTTCTTGTAATAGTAGCTTTGAATTGTTAAAAAACTGCCTAATTCATATCCTTAGACCATTTATCAACAGGTGAATATAGAACTAGATTTCCAACTACTCTTTCTAGATAACCATTTTTTTCATTCTTGAATCTCACATAGTGCTCTGTTCAACATCCATCCTTATCCATTTTCTAATTTTTATTATGATTATTGGGGGAAAGGGAATATGGCAGCCCTGATGGGAAAATCCTAATCTCTCACTAAAAATATACTCTTAAATTCCTTTTTTGGTAGTCCTAATATGTTTAGCATACAGCTGTGGCTATAGTAAACACTTAGAAAATGTCAACATTATTAACTGAAATATAGAAACAGAGTTCTTATTTTGAGGTTCTCGCTTGTTGAGAGGCTACTACAAAGTAATGAAGAGGGCTTTGGACTTGGAAGTCAAGATGATTCACAGTAACATCCCACCTTAGACAGTTACAAGCTATGTAGTGCTGGGAAGTTGCTTAACCTGGATTTCAGTTTCTTCCCTGCAAAATGAAGGCCTTGATGCTCTTTTCAAGGTTCTTTCTTCCTCTAGCTCTATCCAGTTTTATGAATTGTGGATCTATGATCAGATAGAACCTCTTGAGAAGTCACATCCAAAAGGACATTATCAGCTAAATATCAATTCATAACAGCTAGCTTGAAGGGTCTGAAAAATAATCTAAAGGATATTTTCCTATCTCCATTCAAGTTCAGAGAATCCAAACTTTTTTTTTAAAAAAGAAAGTCTGTCCCTCATGCTTAGAAGGCACTCCTTTTTACCTCTTCTTTTTCAAATTCCTTATCTTCCTTTAAAGCTTAAATCAAGCACCACCCCTAGTGCTCTAGTGAGGAGCACTTTAGTAAAGTTTACCTTTAGTAAAGCCTATAGACCTCCTTCAGAATATTTTTAAATGAAATAAACAAATACAAGGAAATATATTAAAATTGTTTTCAAAATATGTTTTTAAAAGTTCAAAGGATTCAAGTTACAAATCCTATTCCAAAAGAATGCAAGCACCTTGAGTGACAAGGGCAATTTATTTTTAATTCTTATTTCCAGAATCTAACACAGTACATATTTGATAAAACAACAGTCAAACTGAACAGTGAGTTCTGAAAAGCTGCAACAGTGCCATACTTAACCTCAACATTGTTTTTATTTTGTTTTGTTTTATTATGTTTTAAAGACAAAGATCTTCCTGTATTTCGCTCTCTCACAAATCATCTGTGAGGAAATTTGGGTCTTGAAGTCAGTCTAACTGGTCTTTAGATAACTATATAAAGTATACATGTTAAACTATGTCATCACTTCCAACCCACTGAGTTCCCATGGGAATGTATAGCCCAAGAAAATATAGAAAAAGAGATGATATGGTTCTGTACTAAGCTACTGGTTGTGTGAAAAAAGATAATAACAAACATGAAAGATGTGGTAGAAGTAAAATTGGCACAGTTTGAGAATTCAATGGGTTGGAAATAATGACATAGTTGACCATAAATTTAACTTAAAGAGTATATGGAGACTAAAGTAGGCTGGCTTTTGATAATAAGAGCCAAAGTTGATCATAAAGGATGTGTGGGAGAGTGAAATACAATTAGTTAGACCTAGGTCTTTCTTTAGGCTAATAAATTATCAAACATTCATTAAAAAGTATATATCTTGTGACAGAGATTACACTACGGTGCTAGAGATACCAAAAAAAGCATAAAAATCACCCCTGTTATCAAGAAGCTTAAATATTCCCCAGGGAGGATGGTTGGATGGATAGATATACATAACATACATACGACACAGATATATATATTTGCACATATATACAGACACTTCCGTGCCCCCCCCCCCGATTATTATAAGGAAGTTGGGAGGGAATGAAAGATCAGAAAAACTGCATCAAGTAGTACTTTTTGAGCTATGCCTTTGAGCTACTTCCCTTAAGAGGGAAAGTCTATAAGGTAGAATGAGGAGAGTATCAGACATGAGGTGCATACAGCTAATACAAAGCATGGAGATAGGACATAGAATGCCCTGTGTGAAAAACAAAAAGAAAGTTAGTTTAATCTTAAAAGTATGGAAAGAGAGATAATTGTAGAATGAATGTTGGTTATTTTTAAATGCTGGAGCAAAATTCTGAGGGATCTGAAAAGCCAAAGAGAGGAGTTTACATTTATCCTAGGATAAAACGAGAGCAACTAGAGTTAACTAAATGGTAAGCTTTGTTTAAGAAAAATTCCTTTGTCAAGCTGCATGATAGATGAGTCTTTTATGAGGAGAGACTGGAGAAGGAAGGGAAACCAATTAGGTCATTGCCACAGTCTAGAAAAGAGGTGGCAAGGGCTTTAACTCAGATGCTACTTTTACATGAAAAGAGAATAATGGATATGATGACATAGAACTGAAAACTTCCAACCCACTGAGTTGGAATAGGAGAGAATGGATATATATATATATATATATATATTCATTCGAGTCATCTGCATAAATTATAATTAAACCCAAGAAAAGATTATAAGGTCACTGAGATAGTATAAAGAGAAAAGAGAACACAAGATCACGCCTTGAGATCATCCATATTTGGGGGACAGGAAACTGCTGATGACTCAGCAAAGGAGCCTAAGAGGGAGCAATAAAAACATGTAGAAGGGGGAAATTTAGGAAAAATCCATAGACTAGAGTACAGCCAGAAGAGGGAAGGCAGATAATTGTGTTAAATGAAGTAGAGAGATTCAAAAAGATTAGGATTGATAAAAGGCCATTAGATTTGGAATATAAGAAATCAACAGTAATTTCTGAAAAACTAGTGTCAGTTAAAGTGGAAGCCAGATTGCAAAAGGTTGAGAAGCAAGTGAGAAGAAAACTAGTGGAAGCAATAAATGTAAAGAGTATTTCCTGACAGTTTGGCTAAGGAATGAAGGAAGGCCATTGAACAATTGCCTAAAGGAATTAATAGGGTACAATTACAGATTTTATAATATCTGTAGATTGCAAGCACCTCATGAGTTAAATTTGTCAAAATTTATAGTATTGAATGTATAACTCCCAATAGAATAAACTCCTCAAATGAATACAGAAATGTAGTAGGGTGAAAAGATTGAGAAATACTCCTTTTTACTCACATTTCAGGAACAAAATTAATGCTCCTAGGTCAAATGGAATGGAAAATGTAGACCACCATCTATATCCCAAAGTAGTACAGAATTAGCATTCAACAAATACAACTGCTGCATCAAATGAGATAATAGACATGAAATAATATACAGTTGGGGAGAGAGATAGGAAGTAAAGAATTTTCATAGCCAACAAGTAGGTAATGAAAAGATAACTCTACCTGCTAATTAGAAACCTCACATTATACCTTAGCTAGTAGCATGACTGTATAAATTTAGTCCAACACAAAAACTTTGAAATCCTATTATAGAATAAATCAAGTTCCAATACCACCTAATTATTCAGTAAGATGTAGTTCTCTTTTCATTTGAAAATTTCAATTTTAAAATCCTTAAGGTTAATTTCACACAACACAACACCACACACACACACACACACACACACACACACACGCGCGCGCGCGCGCGCGCGCGCGAAAATAGAACAATTAGAATTGAAGATACCCTCTACTCTCCAACCACCATCTCAGGCAACAAAATCGAGATTCTTTCCAAGGAATTGACATATTTCAACCTACAAATAGGTCACTTGAGTGAGTACATTTGAACAAGTGAATAGCTAAAACCATGGTCTCTAAATACTACTGTTTGGAAATAATAATTCAATGACAGTTGGAAGGGACTTTACAGCAAGTCATCAATGAAGAATCCTTTCTAAAACAATCCTAACAAATGATAAGCCTATCTTTGTTTACCTATACTGAAATGAACTCTCTACACTGGCAAAAGGCAGCAAATTCTACATTTGAACAATGTTACAAAATTTTGTTTATATCAAAACTAAATCTGTCCTATCTATTATTTCTACCCATTGCTATTCTAGTCACCAACATGACTCCCCCCTTTTTATAACTTCTACTGCCATAATTTTGGTTTGACTTCATCACTCCTTAAAGGGCAATCCACCCCATAATAAAAGCCTCAGGTCTATGGACTCAATGGATGATATGGACATTAAAAACTCCAACAAAATTGGAAACAGTGTCGAGTAATTTAAACCTCTGTACTTTCCTCCTCTCACCCCATCCCATTATTTTAACAAATGTTAACAAAAATTGTATTATGAAACGAATCACTGTTCACATAGATGCACTCCCAGCATATATTCTACCATCATGACTGAAGAAGGACAAGGCTAGGAAGGAAGCGTGCCATTAGCAAAGAGATTAATTCACTCTCTCACTACTCTTATACCCACCTCTTCCAAAAGAATCAACTTTCTGGGTCTCCTGGCAATGGTCAAAATGGGTTTGAATCGCTAAACTTCACCTAAGAGGGTCAAGTACATGTGCTAAAACACAACCATCAAATGAAATTAAATTGTGTGTTAATTATGTGAAATTACCTTCTTCTGAACAAAGTGCCAACCCTCTTAAATCTGGCCAATCAAGAATAAGAAAACCCCTTGTGACACCCAATGGAATGGCATGGGGGGGGGGGGGGGGGCACGGCGGCAGCAGGGGAGGGGGGAGAAAGTGATCTTTTTTCTCCCCAATGAATGTTTGAAAATGACCTAATAAAATAATGTTTAAAAGGAAAAAAAAAGAATAAGAAAACCCCTAGAATATCCTTAGTCTCCCTCAGGAAATATGTTAGAAGAAAACAGTCTGGGGTTCTGAAAAGGTGATATTTTTTCTGGGATCCAAGTTACAGTGAAACTTGGTCTTATTCAAACTGAAAACAGAATGAATGTATACATATGCATTTGTGCCATTTGTTTGTTCAATCATTTCAGTCATATCCAACTCTTCCTGACCCCATTTGGGATTTTCTGGGCAAAGATGCTGCAATTGTTTGCCACTTCCTTTTCCAGGTCATCTTACAAATGAGGAAACTGAGGCAAACCAGGTGTAGTGACTTGTCCAGTCATACACCTAATGTATCAGAGGCCAGATTTGAACTCAGGAAGAGTCTTCCTGACTCCAGGCCCAGCATTCAAACCACTACTCCCAGAATTGCCTTTTAAGAAATTAAGGATCGTGTCATTTCTATCAATCTTCTCTGATTTCAATTGTTTAAGTACTCCCTATATCAATGCAGAATACAATTCTTCTATGCCTTTGTAAAATCCAATTCACATTTGCTTAAAATGAAAGTGTGTTTAATATAATGTAATTCTCTCTGAATTATCTCAAGATTCCTGGGAAAATAAATATTTTGGTTAGGTTAGTTCTTCCCTTAACTTCAAGGTCCCTTTCCCAATTAAGGATGCATAAAGAGAGGGGCATGTGGAACCTAACCTTGTAAATACTTTATAATGATATAAATATACAAAAGTTTTCCCTCACCTACAAATTAACCAGGAGTTAGGAGACTTAGGTTAGCCTCTCTGTATCTCAATTTCTCCATTTGATAAGTGACTTCTTCCTTACTAACTTTGGGAAGTGAGAGTAAAATGGCAAATCTATGTGAAAGTACTTTTTAGTTCATTTGGCCTTCCATTCAATCAGCAAGTACCCTATTGCACAAAAAAATAAATTTATGATATCTCTGTGATTACCAATATAAAGCACTTTTTTACATATGCTCATTTTATCCTCATAATCCTGAAGATGTATGCTATTATTAAACTGAGTCAGAAAGTAAGTGATTCAGCCAGTGTTAGTGAGTGTATGAGGGCAAATTTGAACCAAGGTCTTCCTGACTCCAGATTGAACACTCTTAATTGTGTCATTTAGCGGTCTCTATCAAAGAATATGCACCTAGAAACTTAATGGAAGTTGCACCATCACACTTTATTGAAAGTTTAACTTGATAGTAAGCTGATCATTTCTTTAACAATTTCTTTAACAAGCTTATTTTGTTAATACTGTATATCAAATAATCAACATCCAACACATCAGGACCCACTCACAACCTTAACCTGTCTGTGATTTGCTGGGGGGAGCGGCACCACACAGACATGCCGCCAAAGCCCATGGTGCATTTGATGCTACCTGTCTCTTTCAGAAACTTTAGTACTGGCTCACAGCCTCAAGACCTCAAGGCTTCAAAAAGGAAGGGAATCATACTATGTCCATAAAAGTACATGGAAATGATGTTTTCTCACTAATCAACAAAAACTAAACCTTAGTGCCAACACCTCAGACTTCAAAGAAATAATAATAGCAATGACTTGAATTTCAGACACTTTTGAGAAATTCTCCATCCTTTGTGGCCATTTTATTTCCCCATCCATTAATTCTGTTAAGTTTCCAAGAGTTGCTTTTAGATTTGAGAGGTGAGTCAACTTGCTAAAGATCACACAGTCTTTGTTATATGCTGCTACCTTTTCCAAAGAAAAACACCCCTTAAATTATCCTTAAATTGAAAACCATAAACTATGCTAGAAAATCTTGAATAATCCTGAAAAACAAAAGAAAAGAGGTCAAGTAATCTGAAAATAAAAATCAGCAAGAAAATATACAAATCTACTTACTCCATGGCATCTATAGAGTGCCAGATCTAGAGTTCCTGAACTCAAATATTACCTTGTATATTTACTAGCTGTATGATCCAGCACAAGTCACTTAATTTCTTTGCCTCTATTTTCTCAATTTTGACGTGGAGATAATAACAGTATCTACCTCACAGGATTGTTGTGAGGATCAAATGAGATTATTTGTGAAACACCCTTAGCAGTGTCTGACACATAGTGCTATATAAATGTTTATTTCCTTCTCTTCTTCCTTCCCCACCTATCCAAAGATATATAGACATATGGATACATATAAAGAAACTCTCACAGAAATACTCCAACATATAATTTAAATAAACAAATATACCCATAACCACTCACTTATGCATAGGGAAAATCTACATTTCAAAATTGATTCCATCAGTTTCATTTTATTCTGTCCATATGTCTATCACTAATAACTCCCAAAGACAGCAGTTTAAATTGCAGACTGGGGAGTGGTAGAAGCTCCATATAAAGTCAAATTCAGGTAATATGTTGATTAATGTTACTGTACATTTCCCATTAAAAAAAAATTAGTCACAAGACATAAACACCATTTGAAAATGGTTAAGATACATTAGTATGACAGATACAGTAGTTCTAGCACAAAATTCCCCAATTAACCTGAGAAAGCTTTCATTCAGTAGGATCTATATACCATACTAGACTCCAATTATATATTTACAAAGCTATCTTTTCAATTTACTTAAAATCACACAGTACTGGTGGATATACTGAGACACAGAGACTTAGTTCATTCCAAAGTTGACATACAGATAAAATTTCTCTGCAAAACAAACAAAAAATCCACCTTGCATGAATAAAATATACTGATTTGAGCCAAAAGTCATTCAATATTCTTTAAAGGCGATAAAAACTAATCTATTCCCTGTGTATACCTCAACTATAAGACCAAAATTTTAAAATTCTTTTACTACATTATTCATAAATACACCAAAATCTCTTTAGCTACTTCTAGATCAGACTCACTAAGGTGGTATAGAATCCAATCAGATTTCAAGAGGACCTTGAAAGCAAGTAAGCACCACCACCCAAGGTCTATCTCTTCAACCACAGGTAAGCAAACTAAGAGAATGCTCAGTCACCAAAATAACAAATACAAAAAATTTTAAAAGAAAAATTTACTGCTTTAAAATATGGACAAATAAATAATCTAAGAATCAAGCTATTTTCAATATCTAATGATGAATGAGATAAAAGCTGCTAGAACATGACCCCAGGTTAAATAAATCCCAGTAGCTTTGCAATGTAACTGAGGCACAAAAAAAATTCCTTAAAATTGCCTGAGCATAGCAGGAAGAAGCGGTCATTTCACTGACAAGTAACAGGCAAATAGAAAAGAAAGAGATTTGGTTCCCTTGAGTCAATAGGTTTAGGCATCTCTTATACTCCCAAAACTCTTTAGCAAATGATGAATTACTCCTAAATTCAACCAGCAAAAGAAAATTGTGTGTATGTGTGCACACACACACAAGTGTGTATAATCAGATCATCAGAAACCAAAATCCCACAAGCATCTTATTTCCTCAATATTATAGCCATTATCAAAATAATCAAGTCATAGGGTTTAGTCAACTTAGTGGATTACTTTTCCAAGATGTGATAGAATATGCCAAAGATTTTGTAGATGAAATTACTACTACTCACCTCTGGTGACTCTAGTGGGCAAAAAATAATACTCTCACAGAAATCTAAAAAGTACTACATAAAGAGAAAAATTTTCTGATTTTAATGATTTATATAGGGTGTAAGACATTAAATAGGATATATATGGTGATTTAATTTTTCTAATTAAAGGCAAAGATTCTTGGGAAAAGGGCAGATATGAGGACAATCAGTTGAGAAAACGGAGTCTGAGAATAGTATTCAGGATTTCTAGAATATGGCAGAAAATTTTGAAATAATTAGCTCCTAGCCAGGGATGGAGTATTGCACAATAAAAGTCTTGATTTAAAACTCACTGGTCTGAAATTCTTACAAATCTAATTAAAAGGATTTCAGAAAGTAAAGGGTAGGAGAAAATTTCATGTATAAAATCATCCAACTAGTTAGTATAGAAATTATGTAAGGGAAAGAACTATAGAAATAACCAGAAATTCACAACACACAATTGAAGAAAGGAAAATATCCGCTCTCCATACTGAAAAGTATACAATTTGGGTTAACAATCATTCAACAAGCATTTTTTTTAATCCTTACCTTAGTATCACTTCTAAGAGGAAGAAGGACTAGGGACTAAGTGACTTGAGGGTCACACAGCTAAGAAAATGTGAGACCAAATTTGAATCCAAGTCCTCTCAACTCCAGGCCTAGTACTCTATCCATTGAGCCACCTAGCTGCCCCTTAACAAGCAACTATCATTCACAACAAAGAGGTGGAAAGATGGTAGATTATTTTGAGCATGGTGAACTTAAGACAATTATAGATTGCCCAGTGGGAAATGTCTAGTCGGCAATAGTGGAATACAGGATGAGAAGTAAGGAAAAAGATTAAGAGTAATACAAAGTGGTATCACTAAAATTTGTCATATATCATATATATCTTGGAAGGGTATACTATATTCAAAAGTAATGGAATTGTGGGGGAGGGAAGAAGAATATCCATTAATGATACTGGATTGGATGTTAAGAACATTAAGAACATATGCATATGCAGGGGGGTGAGGGTGGTGGGGGGTGTGTGTAATGAAATAACCAGCATTGGGGAAGGGCGGGAGAATCCATGCAGATAGAATAGAAACAATACTGATGTTGGTTTGAGACTACCTGGACAGAAAGAAAAAATAGATGAGTTTAGGAAACTGATCATTATATGCATTGTAAAAAAGCATAGTAATGAAAAAAGATTTCAGTTATCAAGTTATCTGTTACAAACTTTTTTTTTTTGCTCATAACAGGACAACCAATAATTTCTTGATTTGTCTTGGTAATAAACCCAAAGTGTAGAGACACCAATAAGAACTTCTCTCAACCAAATCTGATCCTTATCAACAAGGAAGAGATGCTTGCTAATGCATAAATGATAGGAATCTTAGGAAGAAGTGACCATTTTACCTTTAATTTGTGACAGAGGAGAAGAAAACAGGGCAAGTCTTACATGAATAATAGATTTGGAGAGAGTATATATCAAGAGTTCAGAGGAAAATGGGAGCCTATCAATTAAAATTCTATAGGGTAAGTCACAGCCAAGAAGTGATGAGAAATGTTCTAAGAATTAAATTCTGAAGACACAGAAATAGTGATGAGGAAGTGAACCCATAAATGAACAATGTAAATGTATGAGATATTAATTAACCGAAGCATTTTTAAAGAAATGTACAGAAGATGAAAGAATGTAAAATAGACTGTAAAAATGAAGTACAATTTTATAAGAACAATGTTAAGAAAATTAAAAATTTACAATACCAAGGTTAGTCAGTGAAAGATAGTTTTGCCAGCATGGACTTGAGGTGAATGGAGTTAACTTATGACAGAAAGAAGGCACAAATGTTCAGCTCTTTTGATTCTGTTTTTTCTATCAAATAGAATCATCACTGGCCTGAGAAAGAGAAAAAAGTTGGCTAGTAGGTAATTTGAACTGAAAAAAAAAAAAGGAGATTGTAAGAAAAACTAGGGAGTTCATAATACCAACTCCTCAGGCCTATAGTATTGAAAGAACAGACAAAGGGGCAACTAGATGGCACAGACATAAGTGCAAATTTGTCCTCAGACACTCCCTAGCTGTGTGTCCTTGGGCAAATCATTTATCTTATTTGCCTAGTCTTATAGTTGTTACTAAGACAAAGTAAGGGGAAAGACAGCAGGGATAGGATGACAAAGCAAGGGAAGCTTACAATTGCTTCTCTGGACTTCATGGACATTGAGGATGCAGAGAATGTCAGCAATGATGAGAGTTCATTTGTGAACTAAGATTATTGTTGGTGGACTCTAGCCCTATGTTTCTTAGCAATTCACAGGAGATAAAATTTGCAAGAAGGAAAACTCCCACCATGTTGAGTTATGAATGAGAAAGAAGGAGTCCAAGAATCCAAACCACAAGCTCCCTTGGCCTTCAGATAACTGGTCTCTTAGAAATATTAAATTTTGAGAAAGCCAGGCCACTTGAACCAGTCGTATGTATGGATTAGATCATAGACAAGATAGTTGATGATTAACTCATTCTTCTCATAACCAGCCTGTGCTTCCTTAGAGCTCTAACAGAATCTATTTATTCACCCAAAGCCATGCACAGGCTTTTTGGAAGTATTATTATGCCAGGGCAGCCTTGGAAAAAACCCTGAATGGCTTGAAATATTGGAAAATAATTTCCAAATGGCAGTTTCAGCAAGAGGTACAAAGGAATAGACATTCTTTTATTGCTGCAACATTGTATGTGACATTTTAACTGAACATTAATTCAAATTGTCATTTATTATAAATATATCGGGGTTTATTAGCAATAAACAAACAATAAACAAAAAGGGAAGGAGAAAGAAAGGGCAAATGCTACTACTCAGACACTGTCAGTCAACTTTGAAAAACAGTAGGGAATGAGAGGTACAACATGATTTCCGAAATGGAAGACTAGAATGGAATCTGCAAACTACAAAGTTGTGAACTTCAACTGGTTCAAGAAATTCTAGATCATTAAAGACTAGCAAATATTTTATCATTTCCTTAGCTATAAAATAAAAGGTTTGAAATATACAACCTCTAAGGTCTCTCCTAGTTCTAGATTTCATGAACACTTTTTTTTGTCAGGGATTCTAGGCTAGAAAATAGTAAAATCAGAAAAATGCTATTAAAATTTTATAAAATATTAGCAATATACTAGGCAAAAATCTCATGATATTCATATGGAGAAGATGGAAAAAAGTGGGCTATATTATTTTAGTTTGACTAGGAAATTGAATGGCTAGCTATTTACAAGGAAAATCATTAATGGGTTACATGCCAAGTTGGAAAGCGTTTTCCAAAGATCTGTGCTTGACCCTGTGATATTTATCATTTATTAGTAACTTAAAGATAGAGCTGGCATAACTTAAAGATAATACAAAACTGGAATAATAAATGTCAAAGTTGAAATCCAAAATGATTCTGACAAGCTAAATAAAATGTTGTCAAGATGAAATATTAGGAATAAACATCAAGTTTTATACTTGTTAAAAAACTAGTTCACAATATCACATGGAAAGGCATTGCTAACTAGATGGTGGTTCATCTTAAAGTTACTAATGCAATGGAAATGTACATTGTTTATTTTGGTTATCATATCACCATATTAAAGTTAGTATGTGGTAGTGGCTAGAGATCCAGCCATAGAGTCCAGATGACCAGAGTTGAAGTCCTGCCTCTGACAAACACTAAGCTGTCACTTAAGTGGCGAGTCAGTGAACCTCTCAGAGTTCTAGGAAACTCCCTAAAGTCAATAAGTTTCAGAGAAGGAACAGCTTTGCATTGGTAAATTGAGTTTCTTCATTGGGGCATTACATATGACAATGACGTCCATTTCAAAAAGATAAAACCTTAGGCTATAGAATCAGAGAACCCAAGATTAGAGACATACATTGTCATTGCGCCCCTCCCCCCAACATCAGACAACATTGAGTACTTTGTAGAGTTCTAGGACTAACATTTTAGAAAGTCCAATGAAAAGCTAAATTTAAAGGATATCATCAAGGAACTCTGGGTGGGTAGATGGTTTGGTTGGGGTGGAATGTAGATAAAATTGACTGGCAATATAACAAGTTAAAGGTGGATGGCCAGAGTAATTCACACCCTCCTTTTCCTCCTAGCAAAATTTTTGAAACTATATGGACAAGTCATATAGAATCAGCAGGAATGTTTGGAAAGCAATCTAGATCTCTGGAGGGAACACTAGAGTTGATATTACTTGAAGGATCCATTAGTGAAAAGGTAGAACAAAAAGAAAGAATTGGAAACATATTAATTTTAATGTTTACAGGATGTTGAAGAGCCTAAAGATTAGTCCAGTTAAGAAGTGCTTGGAGGACTGGGGATATTGAACCAAGAAAATGACAACACAAGATGCAACTTCTTGAGTATTTTAAGGATAATCATGAAGAGAGATTAGATTTTGTTCTTCAATCAAAGGAAAGATCATGGGGTGATGCATGCAAAAAAGTGAATTTAGATGAAATTTAAGAAAAATGTCTTAACTTTAAACATTGGTTGTTTCAGAAGATCATAAGTTCTACATTAATATAAATCCTTAAGCAATGGTCAGAAGGCCCAATACACTACCCATTGGATATTCTGTAAAAATGATTCTTGTTCATTTGTGGGTAGGACTAGATGGACTTTGAGGTCTCTTCCAACTCTTAACTCTGTTTCTGTGAACTACATCCTAGGATAAAAGGCAGAAAACCTCAAACAATCCCCATGCTTGACAGGTATCCTAATTTCTTGCTCTGGACAAGACCCCTTGGAATTATTCCAACATCCAGAAATCAGCTATATAATGACCATACCAAATGTTACTTTGAACTGCCTACGTTCGAGGACTTATAGTTTTTAGTGACAAAGCACTCAAATGGATCTCTTACCCCTCTGGTCAGCATAAAGTTCTTAGTTACAGAAAATATGGAGCAGCTAGGTGGTGGTACAATGGATAGGGCACCGGGCCTGGATTCAGGAAGATGTAAGTCCCTTAACACCTATTTGCCTCAGTTCCTCATCTGCAAAATGGGGACAAGTGGAGAAGGAATAGCAATTTACTCAGTATTTTGGCAAGAAAACCCTTTAGAAGTCCATGGGGGTCATGTAGAGATGGACACAACTAAATAAACAGAGAATATACCAGGTCTGTGAATTACCACTTAGTACCATTAACTTGTTCCCAAACAATCCCCATTTCCCTTCATACTTGTGTACTTACCAGTCTGTCAGTCCCATGTTCAGCCTTCACCTCAGTATTTAAGGGAAGGGATGAGTCTACTGCTGTGTGCTCTGTGGGAGATGCCTCACCAAGAACTATCAACCCCTGCAGGAGAGAAAGGAAAGAGAGAAAGAGAAAAGAGAAGAAGATTGAGATGGGGGGAGGAGAGGAAGGGGGAGGGAGGAAAGGAGGGGGGAGTGGGAGAGAGAGAGAGAGAGAGAGAGAGAGAGAGAGAGAGAGAGAGAGAGAGAGAGAGAGAGAGAGAGTCAGTCAATACTAAAGTTACAAACTTTTACCAATAGTTAATCTCCAAGGGAATAATGATTTTCCTTATGCTTTACTATAGAAACTCATCATACCCACAAAAGGTTGTTTCCCCCGCCCCTCACAAAAACCATTCAAACAAGAAGTCTACTAGCAGTCATGTTCAGCTACTAAGGTTCCTACATCTAGTTCCAAACTTCCAGTCCTTTACATGAAAAGATAGTTCTCTTTGCCCTCTGTAATTATCACACCACAGCCCTGAGGCCAAAGGTACAAAGATCCTACAATTTAGTATTGATTATATTACACTCCCATATTTTCTAATCTGAGTACACAAAAATCCTATGGATATTTAAATTAATGGGTGATATGGATAATTACCAAAGAGGCACCAAAGTCACATAGTTTTAGTACTACAGTTACAGATGGTCATCTTCATTTGAACTAGAATGGTCTCTGCAACATATAAACAAACCAGCAATACCACAATAAAAAAAAATGCTTTAAAATTTTCCAAACTAGTATTTATCCCTAAGCACAAAAGACAAAAACAAAGCACCCAAACCAGATTAATAGCTTATATCTTCCAGTAGACAGAGTTCATGAAAAAATTTTAGAACATCACACAGTTCCTCTACATAGCCACAAGTCGATTTTGGCAGGAAAGGTAGAGGTGAATTTATTAGACACAAAACTTCATAACAATTTAAACAAAGATAGTTTTACCAGGGCCTCATGAAAACAAGATGGGATTAGCTTAATAGAGTTCTAATATCCATAGTTTTGTTTAATTTATCCCAATAGCAACTGAGATGTACATCACAGACTAAATTGCTCCACCTTCCTTCACAACTCCAAGGGCCTTCAAACTATGTCCCCAATGACCACAATTTATTTTCAAACTCTTGAATTGATTCAATATAATTTAAGGTTTTGGACGCCCTCCTAAGGTCAAACATAAAATTGGAAAGCAGAGAACATCAAGAAACAGTGGAGAAACTTACTTCCTAGATGGGTCCAACTTAATGAAATGCAAGAGCAGGGACAGTTCAGAGCAGAGGAGATGGCTGGAAGAATCAAAGAGAGATTACAAATCATGGCATAGTGGAAAAAAAAACACTGGACTGGGAGTCAAGAAATCTGGATTCTAGCCTTGTCTATGCCACTAACTAGTTATATGACCTTGGATCACTCAGGTCTCTATGGTCTATTTTTTGATGTATTAAATGAGAAGTAAGGTTAGATGTTTTCTAAAATTCCTTACAATCTTATGAAATACTTTAGATTGGAGATGGGATGAAAGAATGAAGGAAAAAAAAAAGAAAATGCAAGATTGGGGGGCGGGGGGCGGGCACAACTTTGCTCCTGAGAGGTAGTGTAGTTGTCCCCTTTGGGATGCTGTTATATACAATGCCCATTCAGAAAACTGAGCTTAGAACAAAGTAAAAGATCAGGAACAAGGCCAGAAACACTCTATAGTTCAAAATTGAATTTCTTCTGTTTGTGGGGCCTGATTCTCAAAAATGACCTAATCAAAACAAGCCTGAGATAGGAAAAAAAATATATATATATATATTTTTTTAATTTGCATATAAAATCGTGTTACAAGTAAAGATGATCACCTTCCAGAGTAACAGGAATTACTGAAAAATTTAATGTTGGATCATCTCCCCTAAAATACTTTCATCTTTCTCAAACACCTAGAATAGTTCCACATTGCCCATAGTTTTTAGTCCAAATTTCTTACCTCACCATTTAAGCCTCTCTACCCACAAATAATGTGACTCTACCTTATTTATCCAATTTTATTAACAACGATTTCCCATAACTATTCTCATTTATAGTCAGAGGTCTTTTAACTACCTCCTATATGTGCCATGCTAACCTCTCTACTCCTTTGGACTTTCCACATTCACCCCCATCCAAAACCATTCTCTATATCAATCAATCCAAACTTTTCTCATTCTTTAAAGCCTTTCTTGAAGTTTTCTTTTATAAAGTGTCCCCACATATTTTGTGGTATTTGACCATATAATGTCTTATGTATTTTCTACCTTTACTCACTGTGTGTGGTTAAATCTTATGTTTTCAACAAGACAAGAAGTTTTTAGCTATGTCATACAACCTTTCTTATAGTCTTTTGTACTATATTTTTAGTAGACATTTAAATTACCATCCTAAAGGAAGAGTTTCATTCAGTGTTTAGTGTCTTGGAACAAGTAGTTGCTCAAGCAATATTAACACGACTATAGTTTCCTTTATCCCTGGCTGGCTGACTGTTCCTTCTCAGTCTCTTTATAGCTGAATCTTCACCTAGAGTTAACACTTATAAACTATGGTTGGTCTCCCAGGGATATCCTGGAACCTCTTCTCTTCTTTCTCTATACTACTTCATTTGGTGAACTCATAAATTCAGCTATCATCTCTATACATAGTTATTTATCCAGCCTAAACTCACATACAACTTGGTCACATATACTTTTGACCATCTCAAGCTGAATGCCTAGTACACATCTTAAACTCAACCTATCCCTAAGGGAACTTATCTTTCCCAGCAAGTCCCATGCCTCTCTTTCCTAAATAAACAAATAAACAAACACAAGACACCAAATCTAAGGATTGATGTAAGGACCAATTCTTATGTATCAATTCTAAAGCAGAAGAGCAGTAATACCTAAGTATTCAGGGTTAAGACTGCTTGCCCAGAGTCACATAGGAGGCATCTGAGGCCAGATTTGACTCTTTCTAACCTTTATACTAGCATGGAGGGTAATATTCCTACCTTCCCAGTCATCCAAGGTCCACAAATTTTAGATATCCTCAAATCCTCATTCTTTCATCCCTTACATTCATTTAGTTACAAAATCCTATAAATTCTACCTTTATATCAATATATCTTTTCTATACTCCTTTGTCTCCTTTGACATTGCCACCACCCTAACTAATGTAGGTCCTTACCACCTCACACTAATACTGCAATAGTTTTCTTTCCAAACCACCAAAATGACTTCTTACAGGTCACCACCTCCCCAATTCAATAAACTCTAGTGGCTCTCTATTATTTTCAGAATCAAATATAAAATTATCAGGTTTTATTTTAAAGTTCTTTACAACATGGCCTCTTTTTTTTTTTTTACACTCAACTCTTTGTTGTTGCTTACACAAGATACTCCATCTCCCTATTCCAAGTGCTTTATCAACTGTCCCTCACACCTGGAATTTTCACCTTTATCTCTATTTCCTAACCTCAGAAGCCTTTATTCCCAATGCCCCTTAATGGTAGTGTTTTCCTTTTGTTCTCTCCAATTTGTCCTATATGTAACTTGTTTGTACATATTTGTCTGCATGTTATACCCCACATCCCACATATACATTAGAATGTGAGCTTCTTGAGAATTGTCCCTCGCATGGGGGGAGGGGAGATGCAGGGCTGCAAAATCCTTTTTATTCCCAGAGCTCAGCACAGTGGCTGGTAAGTAACTTAACATACTCAGCTCTACCATCTGTTCTCTCAAGTAATAGGTGCTTAATAAATGCTTGTTCACCTGACTTCATTATGCTAATTAGTTCACTGTTAAAGCTCTTGAAAACATGTAGCATCCAAAAGTTGAGAGGCATTAATAGTATCAACCAGAATCCAAAATATTTTTTAAATGGAGCTGTCTATCAAGCCATTTCTTCAAGGGGTTTCAAGTAAATGGAAAGGAACAGGGAAAAGAAGCATGGAAGAGTCACTTGCTTTCAACAGCAAAGAATTAAAGACTTTTTTTAGTTAATCTTATAAATACTTCAAGATTACAGATGCTTACTAACCCCACCCCAGAGGAAAAAAATGATAAAATTTAAGAATTGAAATAAGACATTAAAAATAATCTCTACAATGTCGAAGGAAGCTAAGTCCAAGCTAGTTAGTGGCAGAACAAGGTCCAGAACTCAAGGTCTGTGGGCTTCTACTCCAGTCGTCTTCCCACTACCACAATGATTTTAGGAGATATATCTAAATGCCTAAAATTCAAAGAGATGCTAACACTTGTTCACAATGAACTGTCAGCCAACTTTTTGCTGTAAATTAAGTTTAGCACTACGCAGTCTAAAGCTTAGTATAAAAAATAATAGAAATCAAATTGGGGGTGGGGGCGGGGGGGTGGGCGGGTGGGAGGGAGGAAGAGAAGAACCCCTATAAACCATTACTTGGTTTCCTCCGAGCACATTTTTATGGCAAAAGAATTTAGTGACCTGCAGGTGTGAAGGTCACAACAGGGCAAGACCACTTATTAGAGCTCTAATATAGAGCTATGGTTATAACCAAAACACCCCCACCCCCAGCTAAGCAGCATTGGACTAATGGTATTTAATAGGTACATTGGCATACTTCATAATATTCCAGAACTGTCACAGTGCCAGAGGAACAAAATAAAAAGAGTGGTGGAAACATGAATGGTAAGGGATTTAGATTTCCTCTGGTCCATGTACCAACTTTCCCAAGTTATTATAGAGCCAAAAGGAATTCAGAAATCTGCTTTACTTCAGTAAAATCTCAGAAGACCAAAATCCAAAGAATAAGGTAACCAATCAAATCCAATAATAAATTCAGTCCCTGAAGGAAAGGGGCACAAGAATATGAAACTTTATTAAAAAGAAATCAAAAACAAAATCACCTCTGATTTTTTAATCTAAGAGAACACACCATGATAGTGCCTCTGTATATGCCAGAAGCTATGAGAAAAGTCTTTTCACAAATCAAGCCTAAAGAATAACCTCAGGTAGAATGGTTCAAAAGTAACCAGAATGAACCTGAATTTCTTGCTGAGGGAAAACCCAGCATCCTACCCGACCCACCCCCCCCACCCCCCCGGGCACTACCAGCTTCAAGGAAAGGTGGGAGAAAGATAGAACATGATATATAAAAAAATATCTGCCTAAATATCATTTTCAAAAACCATAAAGGGAGAAGGGGAGGAGAAGAATAAATGTTAAAGTCTCTCAAAGATTAATATGAAAAAGAGGACTGAATTAGAAAGCTTCTAAATGTCTCATTTTGTTCTAAATCTATAATACTCCAACTTAGTAACTTCTAATAAGGAAATAAAATTCAGTCAGAGGTAGAGAAATGACAATTACTTTTAACTTTCCTTCTCAGAAGAAAGGAAGCATTACACAATTCCATACTCCTCTTTTAGTTGCACAAATCCACAAATTTGATTGATCAACAATCACCAACCATATTAATATGAAACCGTTTTCAAGGACCTTGAATACCATAAATAAGTTTCATTAAAGATGGATGGTCACATGCTTTATATTAGCTTCTATATAACAGAGGCATTTTGTGTCTCTTGTTGACCCAAGTTGTTTGTCCTTTTGTTAAGACTAACTTAATTTACTCCACAACACACCCTATTTCTCTCCTCAGCCATTCACATTGATTAATTTCAGGATGTAGTTGACTAAATGGAGGGGGGAAAGGTATACCCATTTTGTTTATCTGAGGAGACATCAATACTCAACTAATTCTCATAATGCCTTTTGAATCTTCAATACCATTTCCCGCCCCCGCCCCTCATACCCTCAGCATGACACTCTAAACATGGTTTATAGAGTTGGGGGATGGGAGGGTGGAGAATAAGGGAACTACAATTTACTACCCTCCAAAGCATAGGAATGTTTTTTGTTTGCTTGTTGTTTTTTTTAAACACCAACTGCACTTGTCCATGGCAACCATTAAAACTATAATTTTTGTGCAAAGGTTGTTTCCCAAAGATAAAATGCAAATCAGAGTAGGAAAAAGGGCATCTCAAGGACTTTGGAAAACTAACCTTATTCAAATGAAAGGCAGTAAAGACACTGAAGTAAATACAGTCTTTAAGTGCTGCTACTGTTGAAGCATAAATTATTTTCTACTAAATGAATGTTTTAAAATGTATTTTTAATTGGGGGGGGGGGTCAACAGCACTATAATCAACCATGATATTTAGATTCAGCTAGTGAAAGGAAAAGTCCAAATTCAATCAACTTCACAAAGAAGCCCATTCCTGCCTAATCTATTGGCAGATTATGAAATTGAAAATTCTGCCCACAAATGGGGGGGGGGGGGGGGGGGAGAGGAGAGAAGAGAATCCTTCATGTATTAAATTCAGTAATTGATGACTGCCACTCTTAAAATTTTAGTCCAATCTGGACCAGTACAGGGTTTAGTGACAGTACTTGGGGGGGGGGGAGGGGGGGGGAGAGTGTGTCTCATTTGGATAATAGATAAGTATGAAAATGCAATTACAGAAAGCATTTGTTAACATATTAGCTGGCAGTAATATTCCCAGTATTATATTGTCTTCTTGTTGGCACTCTGCTTACATAAGAGCTCAGACATAAACAAGACTAGAATTATCAACATAGCCAAAAGCAATTCCAGAATAACCAGTTCCTAGATGTCATTCTAAAGATTCCCAGGATAAATGCTGCTACAATAAAATGGAAAAAAAATCCCTAAATCATTTTCTCACAATGAGAAGTGATGGTGAAAGTTGAAGTGCAAGGAAATGAAATAAATTTGGATATGAATCATATAGCCAACTAGTAATAGAAATAGAACTGGGGTTGTTTCCCAATCTTTGGATTATTTTTGGAGATTTACAAGTTATCTCATTGAACAAAAAATGAAAAAGAGACCAATGATCATTATAATTGCTTCCTACTATGAAGAGAATCCTTTTTTCACTAATCTGGAAATTATCAGTTGATTACTGATCATAAACACTTAAAAATTAAGACACTCAGATTATGATAATGTGAATTGCAAGGCAAAAGGAGACAGAAAGGACAGGGTGGTGCATATTTCATCATCTTATGCTTTCAGGGTAAGTATAAATGTATTTTACATAATAAATATTTGATAGATAATTGATATTTGAACTATTTAGGGATAAACTTTTATAATTCAAATTCTGTTTTTGGAAATGAAATGAAAGCTCACATGATCATAACAAGAAGCCACAATGTTTTAGCTATAAATTATTTTGAAATGAAGTATCTATGTATGGATCCCTTCAGCAAAGGGTATAGAAGTCACAGTTTGAATTTTTGCCTTAACTAAGGAAAGAGTTAAATATAGATTTAATCCAATTAAATTTAGTGAAAAACTTCATGTTATCTTTCAAGATTTAGCAATTCTCTAAACTTTTGACTGAAATAAGAATGCTATCAAATAGGAACCAAGAGTGCTATTATCTTTTACATACAACAGTAGGCTCCAATTGAACAGATTGCTGATTAAAATTAATCTTAATGATTAAACAAAAGGTAAAGAAGCAAGAGATCCCAATGACATAGCAAAGCAAAGACAGAGCTAGCTGAGAGCACAAGCTTACACATTTTTCGCACTTTTTTATACTTATCACGGCACAACTCAAATTCAATCTGAACATAAAACACTACAATAAACGTGTTTTCAAGAATGGAAAACTACAGGAAATGTATTTGTGTAGTACACTTACAAGTACGACTTATTTCCCAAGAGAAAAAGCAGTTGATGTCTCTTACACATGCAAACTTTTTACAATTGTGTATTATAATGATATGAAGCAACATAATTATAACTATAAATATAACTGATTTCTATCAGCCTAACCCTCTAGAAAGGTGAATTTGTGAAAATCCACTCTAATTATTAGTAGGCTTAAAATTATGTTTGCCAGGCTGGTTTTAAAGGTATATTTGGATTAAATATAGAATAGGATAATAATGAACGATACTAAAGGAAATAAAAGAGAGCACTTCCAACAATAAAATAGGATTATATAAAAGTGGAATAATGAAGATCCAAATATCTTACATATAATGTTTCTTTACCATATAATGAGACAACAAAGTTACAAATCATAACATTTGATTCATCTGAAGGTTATAATCATTGGCTTAAATTATGTAGCCCCTTTGCATAATTGTACTCCCTCTGTCAGCCTAAATGAACAAAATGTTCCAAACACATGTCCATATTAATGTCTAAACCAACAGTGTTTGTGCAATATACCAAGCAATACACTAAACAAATTAAGCTGCTTCATCAGAACATCATGTTAACCAGTCTTCTTGACATATTTAATAGCCACTTAAAAGTCAAAAAGAAATGTTCTTAAAAGGGAGGAAAAACACCAGACACATTTAATCCCTACCTTATTAGCTCGGATCTGTTTGTAAATATCTGTTTGTTGCCGGATTCGATATTCCAAATCGGAGACATGAGCCTGAAGCCAGTTCCAGCGGCTGACAATAGCTGCTCGGTCTGCTGCCCATCTCCATTCTGACCGGTGTCTCCTAAAAAGAAGAAATAAACAAGTTCAGCAACAACAGTAGCCATCCAAATCAAACTGCTTAATTCCCCAAAATTCATTCACAAACTGGCTTCTGAGCCAGGAAAAACCCAGAATTTTAAAAAATGAGGTACTGCTGGATCCTTTAAAAAATATTTTCCAAATGTTCAGAAGCTTGTTGTAGTCATTTCTGGGGAACTTGTGCTGGTCTTAAATGAATTTTCACTTCTAAAAGAATGGCTTTATTTTCCCTCTTACCTCATACTTTGTCTGAAAAACTTCTAACAGAGGTGAATAAATGGGCACATTTCTAGTCTCCCTGATTATGACATGCATACTATTTTTTGAAAAACAATTCTAATAGCAATTATAGTTTGTTTTTATTGATCATTAAAATACTTTATTATAAACTTGTGTCCAAAAATGCACTTCAACACACCCAAAAGATATATATAACTTTACTGAAAGGAAGATGGGTAACAACTGTCTTTCATTTAGATAAATAACTATATGTGGTGCCTAAAAATTATAAACAGGAGGTTGCATAAACACAGCAGAATTTAAAATGAACTAATACTGAATTATACAGCCCCCCCCTTTTTTTCCTATTGCTCTCCATATCTTAATATAGACAAATAAGATTACCCAATTTCTTCTCTTTTAGTGTTAGGAGAGTAGAAATACAAGCTCCCTTCTCTTAAAAAAAAAAAATTTTTTTAAAAACTGGTTTCATGCTAAATAAAGAGGGAAGAAAAGAAGTAAGAATGGAGGAAACAGCCTTTCATGGCCTGGACTTCTTCCTGGACAGCTAGTCTACTTCTAGAAGGCAGACTGAAAACTTAACTACCCCATTCTAAGGAATTCAACATTGTCTCTCTTTATCTTTGGTCAACATCTTCATTTCTTTCAAAGGAGAAAACATTCATCATAAAGTACTGTACATTCAAATTTTCAATCTCTTGAGTCTCCAACTTCATTTTCATAATTACTACTATACATAGACACTTATCTCATGACATGCATACCACAACTACTTTAATTCCAATCAGTCTTTCTAAAATACATACAACTCTTGAATGGGCCTTATTGAAAATGTACTAAATCCAATTCCCTGTTTTTACAAATGTGAAAACTAAGGCACAAAAAGAAATGGGTTGATTGCTACTTTTTTGGCCTTAGACAAGAGAGCCAGGAATTAAGCATAAGTCCCCCACCTCTAAATCCTTTCACAACACTTCAATTTCCTTAAATATTATTTTCATTATTTCTCTCCTCCCTCAAATCTACATAAGCTTCAATTTTGCCTTTATCTTAAGATCCATATTATCCTGAGGTTCAGCTTAAAATTTTTATTCTATTTTGTCCTCACCATCCAAATCCCAGTGTGAATAAAACCCTTAAAGATGAATGGCTTCTGACATTCCACAAAAAAAACCGCTTTCTCTAAAGTTAATTGAAAAAATCTAATTATTCTTTCTCAATTTACCTTTTCTTTGACATAGTTGATCACTCTCTCCTTCCTGATACTTTCTTTTCTCTAGGTATTTGGGACATCATTCTCTCCTATGTAACTTCCTTCTCTGTCTCTTTTGTTACTCCTCCTCCAGATCATCTTTTAACTTTGGCTCTTCTCTTCTCCCTACATACCATATCACTTGGTGATCTCAACTCCCATGGAATTTAATTGCCATATCTATGTTAATAAATCATAAATCTACCTATTCTGCCCCCGAACCATTACTGATCTCCAATCTTTCAAACATCAAACTGGGTGTGCAGTAAACATTTTAAACTCATTAAGTCCAAAATAGAACTTTTACCTTTCCTCTTAGAAGTCAATACTATCTATCCTTCAAGTCCCTCAGACTCAAAATCTATGGGTCACTCTGGATTCCTCACTATCTCTTCACCTCCCATATCCAACCTGTCACCAAGGCTTATTGATTTCACTTTTACATCATTTCTTTTTTTGCCTAATAAATCCCCTTCTCTCCTCTGATATTGCTAGGATTCTAGTTCAGATCTCAAAAGTCTGGATTCTTGCCATAGCCTAATGGGTCTGCCTGCCTCAAGTCTCTTCCCACTCCAATTCATTCTCCATAGTCACGAAGGTGAATTTCTTTAAACACAAGCCTTCCACTGCTTCTAGAAGCTAATACAAAATTCTCTGGCATTCAAAGTCATACCCCCTCCTCCTACCAACAAGACACTCCATCTCTCAGCTTAAGGGTTTTATTCTGGCTTTCCCTCATACCTGGCTCCAACTCCTTACCTCCCTGACTTCAAGTTCTAAGTAATAAAATCCCACCTTCTACAGTAAGTCTTCAGTAGTCCCACTTAATTCCAGAGCTTTCTCTCCCCCTTTGATCATTTTCTATCAATTCTGTAAACAGTTTCTGCAAGCACGTGTCTCCCCTATTGACTATAACCTCCTTGGGGGCAGGAATTGTCTTTGTATCTTCAGGCTTAACAAAGTGCCTAGTACATAATATTTTCTGATTGATTGAAGTAATAAGCAGGACTATCAAAAGAATGAGAAACATCAATTTTTCAACTCCCTTTTTGGAGCTCTATACCAAAAACAAAGTAGCTAATAATTTCCTAGATTTGTCATGCAGAAAACAATATCCTTCAAAAAGTATGGAAAATTTTTAAAGGTAAGTTTTACTCTGGATGTGATTCTCAGACCAGTAAGGAGAAACTATTTATTGAGAAGGAATGATGGAAATTTGTAAAGGAAACAACTATTCCATATTTTGTGTTAATAGCCTAACAGAAGATTTGGTTAAATGTTCTGACCTACACAACAATTTTGGTTTTCAATTAATTTTTCAGTGCTCTATCTATTTGCAGTATTATAAGCTCAACTGAATAACTATTTTCTACTCATGTATCTTCTTTCTTTGCAGTAATATTTAATATCTTTAACTAAAAATTGAATTTTCTAATTATTGAGAGAAAAAAAGAATAAAACAAAATAAATTTTTGGTTCAAGTATAAGATTTCTAATTAGTTATAGAGCTTGATTTCTAATTAGTTATAGAGCTTCTAGATAGTGATGTCTTATTCCAAATAATTCTCCAATGTCTAGCTGTTTATATGAATCCAACATTACTAAGATTTCTCTAGTGGGATTTAGTGCAATCTCAGTTTATAAGTATAGTCTAAATATTCTTTTCCTAGCAATAATAGTTGACTCATTTCAAAGAGTTCCAAGAAGGGTTAAATAGGTTCTCATGGACTAAACTTCAGAGAAAGTCACCCTAGGAAGGATATAACGCTTTAAAAAAATTCTCAGCACCACAATCCAGATGAAGAAAAAGGATAGTTGATGAAAGAAATTTTAAAATGACATAAGCAGAAAAACAAAGCTAGGACAGATAATGAGGAAGACAAAAGTATGAAAGCATGGTACCATTCTATAAAAATATTTACACAGTTAAAATTCAGAGAGGGAAGTGGATTAGAGAAAGTTATGGGGGTGGGGGGAGTAGGTTAAGGGCTCTAGGAAAAAAGATTTTAAAAACAAAATAACAATACTAAGGGAAGGGAGAGGGAGAAGGGAATGAACAAAGTGATCTGGGAGAATGGGACGATGATAGTTGTGAGAAGGTAAAGTTGTTCCACTCTAATTTTGCTTCTATTTCCTCCACAAAAGAAAATAAACTTAAATAAACAAAGATGAATAAGGGGAAAAAAAGAGCATACCTTATTGCCCTTGATAAATTCAGGTTAGATGAAGTTTATAGACAGAACTTCAAAAACATGAGTTACTGTGAGCCACAGTGGGGAAGATTTTGAAGAATTAGAACCAAAGCACTGGATATAAAGAAAACATGGATTATGGCTAAACTCTAGACACTACTATTAAAAGGATGGCTAGGAGAATTAGAAAATAAACTGATGATCACAAAAGACCAGTATGACTTCATCAATAATAAGATCACATCTGCCTAATCTAATTTCCTTTTCGGTAATGCTATAAATAGTCACTTCGATGTTAATTTTAGCCTAACATTTTACAAAGTTTCTTATGTAATTCTGTGGACAAGTTGGAAAAACGAAAGCTAGATAATAGTATAATTAAATGTGTTTAGCTGCTGAATGACCAAACCCAAAAAAAAATCATTAATAGTTGTTTGGTCTGCCTGTCCAGTTGAACATTTTTATCACTTACATAAAGATATATAAATGGCCATTTTGTCAAATCTGAACATGATACAGATCTACGAATGCAACATCTAACAGCATAAAATTTTTCAAAACATGTCAGACGGTCAAAGAATTTAAAGTCAGGTTTCCAAGTATGCAGAAGAGGATTTGAGAGTCATCTAGTCAGAATCATACCTGAAAAAAAATTTCCCACTATAAAATCTATTTCATATGAGGTCTGATACTAAATAGTCACTAATCACACATCTAGTACCTGTTGGAAATATCCCCAATAGGAGTTTCTAAAGCTTTGTTGGCAAAGGAGTTTGTTGCATAGGTACCCAGTGGCACAGAGAGGGATGCTCCCTTCCCCCCTCTATATCTTGTGGAGGACAATTTTCACATGCCTGGCCCCTCTGCCCAGCAGCGGAATGCAAGTACTTCCTCCCTCTGCTGAGTGGGGTGGAAGTGCACCTCCCCTCACCAGCAGCTTGAAGTTGCAGTTTGAGCAGGCAATTTCAAAAAGATTCACCAATGCTGTCCCCTAAGACATCCCAATCAACTTTAGTCAATTCTAATTGTTAGGAAAGTTTTGTTTTAATACCAAGTCTAAATATGGCTCTTTGCAGATTCTAGCCAGAGCTCCTAGTCCTACAATTTAAGACCAATTTACCATGTAGCCCAATGTTATAGGACAGGTCTGACTAAACCAGGTAAAGTATTTCAGGTTTAAGATTGAAATAAAAAGATTCCCTCATAATCCATCCAATATTGAACATAGATATTTGCTTAACATGTAAAGAATATTCATTAAGGACACATATAGCATTAATCTGCTTGAGTGCAATTTCCTCTACTCTCACTTCTTATGGTGACACACCTAAACAAAATTATGTATTAAACGCCTCAGTTCTGGACTCCTTGAATGCTGGTACTTGTTGAAAGAAAGAGAGTTGCTTTAAGTTCAAGTCTCCTGGACTAATTTAGTCTCTAGGAAGGTTTTGTTACTTTCTAAGGAATAACTAGCATGGATTACATGAAAGAGATCTTAGTTGATTTTGCTCCTACCACATCCCTGAAGTACTTGAAAGTAACTATCATGTCCAAACTAACTGTTAACCCCACCCCAAGTCTGCTATTCTCTAGACTAAACATAATAAATTCCTTTAACTGTTCTTTATATGTAAAACCTATGTTCTCTCCTACAGATGCTCTCCATCTTATTAATGCCCTTCTGAAACTATGGCCTCTAAAACTGAACACAATACTCCAGATGTGGTTTGACTGAAGTAGAGAAAGAAACTTACCTGTTTAGCCCTAAAACCTAGTACTCTTCCAGAAGCCCAAGATTTAATATAAGCTTTGCTGGCTTTGACATCATACTGCTGATTCCTAAACACACAGTCCACTAAAACCTCAAATCTTTTTTGGAACAATAACTATCTAGCCATGCCTCTCAAATCTTACATTAGCAAATTGATTATTTTGAAGTCACATAAAAGACTTTCATTTGCCCCTGCTAAATTTTGTCTGATTATGTCAAGGATGCCTGTCAAGATCATTTGCATCCTAGTGGATCCAATTATCAAGAGTGTTACCTATTCTTCAAAGTTTTGTTGTCATCTGCAAATTGGAGGAATATATCATCTAAAAATACCTTCACCAAAGTTCTGATAAAAGTTTCAAACATTAATAAACTAAGTAGACTCTCTTAGAGATTTCCACTCAAACTGAAGCAGTGGTGAAATCCATCTACAGTTAGGTCCCAATTTGTGATCATGTGAATTCAAATTCACATTATTTAAAATTAAAATTATTGTAAAATATGGTTAATAGTTTCAGCTCAATGGAACTATGCATTGCAAATTTCAATGTGACCTCAAAGGGAATGATTGCTTGCATTAATTGGACCTAGTTATAATTAGTTCCAAATCCATCTAATTATATTATCATCTAGTCCACCTCTTTTCATTTTTTCCACAAGAATAGCCTAAAATGATTTATCAACTGCCAACAGTGATTTAAAGGACTAAAATTAAATTACTATTTATTAAGATACTGTTATATACCATACACTATGTTTGGCAATGGAGATAGAAAAAAGTCAAACACTCTTTGACCTCAAAGAGCTTCCATTCTCTATCAGTAAGAACAATTCATCTTAGTTGGGCAGAATATTTTGATCTTTGGTGAAAAGGGTAATGGCTCTGATGCCAGAGAATTTAGAATCAAAACCTGTAGCATCCCAAGCATATTCACATCTATGAATCATAAATGACTGTATGGCTACTGTGTCTCCAAGCACAAGGTTATACCAATGAGGTTTGTGAATGTAACCTTGAAATGGCCATGCCGCCCTTGCCTAGGACAGACTCATTAACATGATGGGAACCACAGTTGCCCGGGGAAAGCGTGGGTTGTAATCTACATGCCCAAAAAGGTGTTACTCTTACCTCACCATCCAATCCGTATTGTCCATGCTTTGTAATGTGGTTACTACGTGTTTGAGAATACTTCCCTAAACAGACTAAGGCAATAAATATAGAGGCGGCTACTATGAATCTTCCTCTTGGATCTTCAATCTGTTCTAGCAATCTTTCTGTCTCTCTCCCTTTCTGAACCTCTTCCTCCCCAAGGCTCCAGCCCCTGTTGGCCTACATTTTATACCTTAATCTTCTCCTCTACTTCGTATTCCATTGATCCTCATATTTTCCTCCCAAGGGGAAAATCATAGGGGTTGCCTGCCCTATTCAAACACTGACTTGTCAGTGTCTGTCATTCTTCACCCTGGTTCACGGATTCCCTACTTCTCCTCGGGTCCCTATCACAAAGGACAACCCCCTCCTTGTAGACCCGCTTATCGGCCTCTACAAAACCCAACTCTGAGAGGCTTGATTTCCTCAGCTATGAAATGAAAAAGTTGGAGTAAATTCTTTCTGAGCAATTTGTCCACCTTTTACCCAAATTGATGACCTTATATTTGGCCCCTCCTTCCTTTCTCTCAACTTTGTGACATCTTCCTAACATCAAGGACAAATGTCAGATTATAGTCAGTTTTCTCCCACTTCTAGGAGGAATTAATTTCTTCCCTTCAACCACTTCATCATTCCTGCTCTGGCAATCCCCTCAACTCTGAAATTCTGTGATTCTACGGTTTCAATGTTTGAATCAGTGTATTTTCCCTTGCTTCTTTCAGTATCAAAAATCCAGTTGTTGAGTGACATTGGATCTGTTAGATTTGATAACTAAAATACTTCCCTTTTTTTGTTTTCTGGGGTGAAAATATTTCATGAAAGAGATCCAAAGTTTGAAAGGCTTCAAATTGCTTGAAATGTTACAAGAACTGCCAATATTTTGCTGAGGCTATTCCTTTTGTGTCAGATTAAACAGTAGTTTAATGTAACTTTCCTAGCTAGTATCAGTAGAAATGGGCCTATTAATACAGCTATTTTTCTAAACAGTTACTCAGAACCAAGTCTCTTGATGATACTTTTGGAGACTGGCTAACAAACTAATTACTTGGAGGGCAGCACCAAGGGAATACATTCAGTCCTTAATTCACAAACAGGTTGTGTTCTAAATGTTATTTGGGAACTTGGAACACACAGTTCTATGGTTGCAATGTACAACATGGTGGTTAGATTCCTAGGCTGCCCCCACAAAACCTATGTAATCCATCACGTTGCTGAAATACCTTACACTAACAATGAAAAAAATATTACTTAATACTATTACAAATACTAGCAACCAAAGAAAAATGATTTTAAAGAATATATTTTGAATGCTGTAGCTAAAGGAAAAGTAGAGGAGTTACAGGATGATGAAGTAGTATATGAAGACAACCAGTTCTATTTGGAAGAAAACCTCTAGCCACTTTCTAAGACTTTCAGAGGGTCTGATTATTATGTTAAAACTTGGCTTTAAAAGAATCTCAGAATTACACAATTTTTGTTGTCAAGCCCATACATGAAAAGGACCCCATTTTAAAATCATCTGACATCAGGGGAGGGAGGACTGTAGACAATTTGATTAAACTTGACAAGCAATAAGGAACTCTTACCATATACCAGTTACTAGAAATACCATTGCTCAAGTAATTTAGTCAAATTCCTTTCCTGATATTAAAGGACAACATGCATACTGAAGTTTTCTCACATATATTAACTTTCCAAATCCTCAATCCACTCATTATCATGACCTAGTCTTCCTTTAATTTACAAATGTTCTAATTCCATGTTCATGAACTCTGAAAGACTTGTATCACTCTTTCATTTCCTGCCTTAGGGATCACTAACCCTTCACCTACATTTCCTCCCCAAATGGATTCTTTTCCAGGTCATCACTCCTGTGCTGCCTAAATTTTCCTCCCTTCTCAATCCCATGGTGAACTGGCTTAATCTCTAAACTACTTCATAATCTGTTATTGTTCCTTAGACTACCAACAATTACATCTGGGCAAATCCCAAACCCTTTTTTGATCTCTTTCCCCTTTCCCATCACTCGTTTTTTAATAGTTGAAGATCTTCCCTTTTTTCTCCCCTTCCAACCTTTTTTGTTAGTATTTTGCTTTTTTATTCCCCAATGAAAAAAGGTTTTCTTTGGCTTTTACCTCATTGCATCTCTTTTCTCCCCATCTTCATTTCCTGATTCTCATTTCCTTACTTGTTCTTTATTCTCTTCATGGAGTTAAAACTTTTGAAGTAGATCTAAGTTCCCTCTTTTATCCCATGTATTTCTATTCTCTATGAACTAGTCTCATTTGTTTTTCTTCCTTAAAATACATAGCTCTTTGAAATACTCATTCCTGAAGGAATTAATGTCAGAGGAAGTAGCCTTGCTTATGTGCTGCTCCAAATCTTGTAGGTTAGGTCTGAACTACAAAGACTTTCCCCATGTTTTCTCCTGTTCAGTCTCCATTCCTAAGATCATAGCAAACCTGCTCTGGCTATTAGGGAATGACTGACCTTGGGAACTTCAACTTTTCTCACAGAAGAGATAACCTGTTCTCAAAGGTGTAACTCCTAAATTGCAACCTTTTTCCCAGACCAGATACAGCATAAAAATCTATCTCTCATCAAGGATCACATCTCCTCCCATATGGACAATGGCTCTGATCATTTACATATATAATGAAAATAAAAATAAAAATATATAGATATGTATAAAGCCACAAATCTTTTATGTACATCTTGATTTTTTTTAAATACATAAATTCAGCATGTTAGTTTAAAAGCTATAATCCTTGTCTTTGTCTTCCTTTCAATTTTGTTATACATCCTGGCAAAGGTACTAGAGTTTTTTTGCCATTACCTTTTATAGCTCATTTTACAGATGAGGTAACTGAAGCAAACAGGGGTAGGTAACTTGCCTAGAGTCACACACAAAGTGTGGGAGGTTAGATTTGAATTCAGGTCTTCCTGACTCCAGGTCAGTACTGTATCCACTATACTACCTGGCCACCCTAAATCTTGGTCACACAGCTAGGCTAAATCTTGGTCACACAGCTAGGAAGTGCCTGTGGCCATATTTTCATCCAGGATCTCCCATTTTTAGATCTCTCTATCCACTAAACCACCCAGCTGTACCATTAGCTATTAGTATTAATTCCAAAAGACCTTTTTTTTAATCCTGTAGTGATTCCTTTATATCCTTCCTTTACTCCTTAAGGGCATTCCCCCCCCCCTTTTATATTGTGGTAGGAAGGCATCAGTTTTTAAATAAGTTGGGCCAGTTTCTCTTTGAGTAAATTTTTGTTAAATATTTTATGACCTAGAAATGCATCATTGCATTCCAATTCAGAGGCTGAACTACTATTATAGTCTAAAGCATCAGTCATCAAGATTAGACCAGAATAACATCATGATTGATTTCATATTTTAAGTGGGAATTCTTTCAAATCTGAGGAATCCTACCTTCTCATAGGCTAAGTTTGTTAAAGTTCAAGATCATAGAGGATGCCACTGTCAAATGTTATAGCTATAATACATAGTCCTAATAATGGCTTCCCTACTAATTTAAGAGAAAGAGAAGCCGATCAAAATAAAACATGTACCTGTTTCTACCACCTACCTTAACAACTCAAAGAGATAATTACTTCCATTAGTCTTCTCTTGATAATTTTATTTATGCACCTTTCTTCTTTTGATTCTCCCTCTGAGTCTTTCAAAGTATTTTGCTTTTTCATGGGGGGGGGGGGGGGGGGGGCGCCGCGGGGTGGGCCTGCGCACACCAGAGCATAAAATTTCAGTGGCTTGTTTACCTCTTATCTTTTTCTTTCTTCCCACTCAAGATTAGACTCAGGTGTGACCACTTTCTATCTGTCTTATTCCCCTACCATTCTACAGTTATTTCTTAAAAGGCAGCAAGGGAATCTAGGGAGTTAATACATCTGTAGGACTACATGCTCTAAGTCTTAGGGGATTTAGCTTTGTGCTGGCTTTGGTGGGATAGAATAGTGAGAAGAGGAATAATGAATGCTCTTGGTATTAAAGATCTTTGATGATATAATTCACGAATTTCCAAGCTTAGCGCCCCCCCCCAAGTGTTCCATTCTGTCAAAACTCCTCAGTTTTGTAAACAGAATTGATTTTTTTAAATGGAAGAAACAGACTTTATTTTCCCCCAGTTAAGTATAAAAAGTTTCCAACATTTTTCAAAATAGAGAGTCCCTCCCTCACCCCTCTTGTGATAAGCAATCTCATATAGATCACATAAAACATTTCCCCATATTAATCTTTTTGTGGAAGAAAACTTAAATTAAAAAATAAAAAATAAAAAAGTTTGCTTTAGTCTATATTCAGATTCAATGCTTTTTCTCTGGAAGTAGATGGCAATTTTGTGTGATAGTTTTGGATCACTGTATTGCTGAGTATAGCTGTCATTCACACTAGTTCATTGTAAAGAATTGATGTCACTGTACAATGTTCTCCTCTTTCTGCTTATTTCACTCTGCTTCAGTTCGTGTAAATCTTTCTAGGTTTTTCTGAGTTCCTCCTCTTCTTATAGCACAATATTTTATTATAATCATATACTATAACTTACGCAGCCATTCTCAAATTGATGGGTATCCCCTACACTTGGGGGAAAAAAAGAGCTGAAAGTCAATCAGTCAATAAAATTTAATAACTGCCCACTTAGTACTAAGGCACAATGCAAAACAAAATAAATAAATAAATAAATGAACAAGCAGACAAATAAATAAATGAATGAATGAATGAATGAATGAATGAATGAATGAATGAAAATAAAGACAGATACTGCCCTTGAGGAGCTTACAATCAATTGGGAGAAGATGGGGGGGGGGGGGGGCCCCCGCGGGCGCGCAGCTCACCAGCACACAACAGGATGGGACACATATATGCAGTCAGTGGGTGTTCATTCATCTCCAGTTTCAGTCATCCATGGTCAAGTCTTGAAATGTATCTCCATACTACATTTTTATTATTGAGTTTGAATGAAGCTTATAATTTAGTAACACCGATTTTCCCCTTGCTAATGTGTGATATCTCTATAAGAAGAGGATCAAGTCATTGAACATTTATTTATTAAGCAGTTATGTGACTTCTCACAAAAAGAATCCCTGACAACAAAGAGCTCACATTCAAATACCAAAGTCAACAAATTGCTATGGACATATAAGTAATCTGAAAGGGAAGGCAGTAGCATCGAAGGGAAACGGGAAATGCCTCGTGTAAAAGTAGAATTTACACCATCTTGAAGGAAGCCAGGAAGCAGAAGTGAGGGAGCAGGGCATTTCAAGCATGAGGGAAGAAAAGTAAAATAAAGACCAGCACAAATGGATAATGAAATATGTGAAGGGAAGAAAGGAATAAGAAGACTGAAACAATAGGAAGAGATCAGGTGGTGACGAATTTTTAAGAACCAAATAGAGAATGCTATATCTAATCCTTGAAATAATAGGGAGGAGTGAGGGAGAAGGAAATACAAAAAGACATGTTGGTCAGACATTTGCTTTTAGGAAGATGATTCTGGCGGCCAAGTACAATGGGTAAAAACCAGAAAAAAGAAAAACCACTAGTAATGACAATAATATTAAACCCAGGTTATTTTAATAGTCCAGACATGAGGTTGTGAGGGCTTCAGCCAGGAAATCACCATGTAAGAATGGAGAAGTAGGCATATTCAAGACAATGATAAGAACAAAAAGAATAGCAAATAAGGGTTGAAGGACTAGGAAGATGGGTGGTGGTAGCCTTAAATATTGGCATGCATGCCCAGCTGGCACAGGGAGGAGCTGATTTGTCCGTACCCCCTTCCACTGGGCCCAAGCACATTTTTGCATGCCCCACCCCTCTGACCAGCCATCCAATATGCAAGCACTTTCCCTCTCCCCTCTCTAGGGTAATGCAAGGGGCTCATAGGCAGCTCAAAGTTAGTTTGGGCATGCAAACTCAAAAACATTTGCCAATCATGCTATAGAGTAATAAGGGAAAATCAGAAAAGGTAAAGGAATGGAGAAAAAGTTACTAAGTCCTTTTTTGTATATGTTAGTTATGGCAAATAGATAATATGTACGTATACATCTACACACACATCCACACACGCACGCACACATACACAGAGCTAGGTGGACAGAGTGCTGATCTGGAGTCACTTACCTTTGTTTGCCTCAGTCCAATGGAAAAGAGAATGGCAAACTACTCCAATCTCTGCCAAGAAAACCCCATAGGGAATCACAAAGAAATGGGCATGACTATACAACAACATTTATATGCTAAATGTATTATAAATATTATTTATATTCACAACTCTGTGAGATAAGATATTATACCTATTTTACAACTGAGAAAACTGGATCAACAAATCATCAGCACTAAAATGATAACTGATTCCACGGGAGTGGATCACTAAGTAATACCATCTAGCACTTAGGGATAATGCCAAAAGGACCAAAACAACACAACATTCTCTTAAGGGAAACGCACGATTAGTGAAAATGAACTAACTGAAGAGGAGATTGAAGAAAGGACAGACATTTAGGAAGAATACCAAGAGATCAGTGCCACAAGAATCTAGAAAAAAGGAAAAGATGATCAACAAATGTCAAAGGCTGCAGAGAAGTCAAGATTAAGTACTGAAAAATCAATTAGATTTTGCAATTAATCTATCACTGGTAATTTTGGGGAGAACATTTTAGTTGAACAATAAGACAGGAAACAATGCCTCATAGAATCTAATAGAATAAGTAAAGTTAAAAGGAAACCCTGATAAGAGACAACTTTTGCTTAAGGAATTTAGCCACAAAATAGTTAACAAGGACAAAAAGATCAAATGAAGGTTATTTTAAGGAGAGAGATGTGGGAATGTTTGTAGATAGAAGAACTGTTCAGTAGAGAGAGAAAAAGTAAAGATTGGTGACATAGTATCAATGACAGGGCAATCTGAAAAGATAAAATTCTTCAAGAAAAGATAGCATATAGGAGCACAGTTTGAAGCCTAGTTCTGCCTCTCACTTAATCACCCCAATCAATTGTGAGCTTATCAATTTATGAAAAATGAAGATTATCTGTTCCTTAATTTCTTTTTAAATACTGATGTAAAGATATACATACATGATTCCACTTGCAACTTAATTTTCCCTTGATTAAATAAAAACAGTGATATAACAACTTGGGTTTTGAGTTAAATCATTATCTTAGTCAAAATAATATCATCAAGTAGAGTCCCCATAATTTTTCCATAAGCCCCCTCCAACCAACCTTAAAAGTAACATGAAAAATGAACACTAGAGTGGAAGAAGCAACAAAGGGTTGGGATGAGGCAATCTTCCCACAGATGATAATTTGGAAGGTGGGGAGAGATCTCTTTTATTGGGTGAGAATGGAGAATAGTCCACAAGAAGGCCTCACAAACAGCAAGGCCCCTTCAAAACTACTTCCCCTTCCCCTTCCCAACTACTCACAGTTCTGAACGCTTCCCCTTCCCCTTCCCAACTACTCACAGTTCTGAACCAAACCCAGACCAGCAATGAGACAGAGACCCATACTAAATCAAAAGTAGAACACCCCTTTCCCACTCCTTGAAGTTGTGAGCCCCATCAAAACCCGCAGTGGCTCCCAGCTGGTACAAGCCTGCCATAAGGCCCTAGCCTTGCAAGCCAAAAGCAGGTTTTGAGGAAAGACTGAATTAGCAATGTAAAGTGGCTTCTAGAATTCTCAGTTCATAAAACAACATACCACCCCAGAAGAATTGAAACTTACAGATACCCAGTATGAGGGTAGCAGCAAGAAAACGCTGAAGGTCAACTGTTTCCCTCTACTCTGGGAATAGAGTCCATCCTTCAAATAAAAATAAAAGCCAAGAAAAAGACTGGGGAAATGAGCAAACAATAACAAAAAACCTAACAATAGAAAATTATTAAGACATGGTAGAACAAAGGCATGAACTCAGAACAATGAGATCAAACCAGGTACATGAAAATTTTCAAATTTATATTAGAAATTGGTCTCAGAACCTGAAAGAGTTGAAAAATATTTCACAAGGAAAATAGGATAGGTAAAGAAAAAAATGGGAAAAGAAATGAAAGCAATGCAAGAAGGAAACACCTTAAAAAGGATAAATGTTGAAATTAATAAAAAAGGCACAAAAATCCACTGAAGAAAAGAAGTCTTCAAAAAGTAGAATTAGTCAACAGGAAAACAAGTTTTAAAAGCACACTGGAAAAAACTTAAAAACTAGAATTAGGCAAGTGGAAGCTAATGACCTTTATGAGACATGAAAAAGTCAAAAGAATGGAAAAAATATATAAAATATAAAATATCTCATTGAAAAAACAATTAACCTGGAAAATATATCCAGAAGAAATAGTTTCTGAATTATTAAAAAATGAAATAAGAAAGAATTATTGAACTACCTGAAAACCATGATGGAAAAAAAAAAGCCTTGACATCACATTACAATAAATTATTTTTTAAAAACTGCCTTGATAAGTCTTACACTAGAGAATAAAATAAAAACTGAAAGATTACCTACTGAAAGAGATTCCTAAAGGAAAATTTCAATAATTATAGCAAAATTCCAAAGGTCTCAGGAGAAAATACTGCAAGCAACCAGAAAGAAACAATTCAAGTATCTTGAAGCCACAGTTAAGATTACATAGAACTTTAATAGTATCAAATATCAAAAGGGTGATCTCACCCCTAATGAAGAGGAAATTAAGGTAATTAGTAACTATTTTATCTAATTATATGGCAATAAATATGCCAATCTAGGTGAAATGGGTAAATATTATAAATTGCCTAGATTAATAAACGAGGAAATAGAATACTTAAATAATCCCTTCTCAGAAAAAAGAACCTGAACAAGAAATTAAGGAATTTCCTAAGAAACAATCTCTAGGACCAGATGAATTCACAAGTGAATTCTAGCAAACATTTAAAGAACAACTAATCCCAATACTATACAAGTTATTTGACAAAATAAGCAAAGGAGTCTTATCTAATTCTTTTTATGACACAAATATGGTACTGATCCCAAAGCCATGCAGATCAAAAATAAGAGAAAGAAAACTACAAACCAATCTCCTTAATGAACATAGATGCAAAAATCTTAAAATACTAGTAAAAAGACTGTAAGGATTATATGCACTATAACCAGGTAGGATTTATACCAGGAATGCAAGGATGATTTACTATTAAGAAAACCATCCACATAATTGAACATATATCACATGATTATCTCAACAGATGCAGAAAAAGTCTTTGGCAAAATACAACAACCATTGCTACTGAAAAAAAAAACAACAACTAGGAAGTATAGGAATAGAAGGGCCATTACTCAAAATAATAAACAGTATATTTAAAACCATCAGCAAGTATCATCTGAACAAGTTATAACCCTTCCCAATAAGATCAGGAGTAAAGCAAGGATGTCCATTATCAGCTCTATATAGCAAATAGAGAAGAAAACAAAATTAAAGGATTAAAGTAGACAATCAGGACACTAAACTATCACTCTTTTGAGATAACATGATAGTATGCTTAAAGAATCCTAGAAAATCAACTAAAAGACAAGGGGAAATAATTAACAACTTTAGGAAACTTGCAGAAAACAAAATGAACCCACATAAATCATCAGCATTTCCATATATATTTCCAACAAAACTCAGCAACAAGAGTTAAAAAGAGGAACTTCCATTTAAAATCACTCTAGACAATGTAAAATATTTAGCTATCTATCTGCCAGGACAAACACAGGAATTATATGAGCACAATTTCAAAACACTTTACACACAATTAAAAGTAGATCTGAATAACTGAAAAAAATTAATGGCTGATGGGTAGGATGAATTAATATAATAAAAATGACAATTCAACCCAAATTAATTGACTTATTCAGTGCCATACCTATCAAACTATGAAGAAACTTTACTTAATTAGAAAAAAATTGTAACAAAGTTCATCTGGAAAAACAAAAGATCAATAGTATCAAGGGAAATAATGAAAAAAAAATGTAAAGGATGGGGGCCTAGCAGTACCATCTCTACTATAAAGCAGTGGTCATCAAAACAATATGGTACTGGCTAAGAGACAGAAAGGTGGATCAATGGAATACACATGGGGTAAATGACCTCCACAAGCTGTTGTTTGATAAACCCAAGATCCCAGCTATAGGGACAAAAACTCAGTATTTGACAAAAATTGCCGGGAAAATTGGAAAATAGTATGAGGGAAATCAGGTTTAGATCAACATTTCACACTCTATTCCAAGAAAAATTCTAAATGAGTAAATGACTTAAATATAAAGAGTAAAAACATAAAATAAGTGAATAGAACCTGTCAGATCTGTGGGAAAGGGAGGAATTTAAGACTAAACAAGAGATATAGAACATTACAAAACATAAAATGCATTATTTTAATTAGTCATTCCTCAATTGACAAATGGTCAAGAGATATGAATAGGCAGTTTTCAGATGAAGAAATCAAAACAATATGGCACATGAAAAATCACAACAACTCTGAGGTACCATCTCACACCTAACAAATTGGCCAATATGGCAGCAAAGGAAATGTTGGAGGGGATGTGGCAAAATTGTGACACTAATACACTGGAGCTTTGAATTAGTCCAATCATTCTGGAGGGCAATTTGGAATTTTGCACAAAGGACTTAAAAAGAATGCCTTTCAACATACCACTGTCATGTTTGTACCCCAAATAGATAATAAGGAAAAATACTTGTGCAAAATATTTATATCTGCACTCTTTGTGCTAGCAAAATACTGGAAAATTGGGGGGTGGTCCATCAATTGGGAAATGGCTGAACTCAAATTGTATTATCTGGTAGTGATGGAATAATACTATTATGCTGAAAGGAATAGTGAACTGGAAACACTTCCAGGAATTGAAGCAGAGTGAAAGGAGCAGAACCAAGAGAACACTATACACAGAGACTGATATATTGCACCATAATCAAATGTAATAGACTTTTCTACTAGCAGCAATGCAATGAACCAGGACAATCCAGAGGAACTTATGAAAGAATGTTATCCACATACAGAGAAAGACAGGATCAATCACATGATTTAATGGGAATATGATTGAGGTTTTAATGTTATAAGATCACTCTATTACAAATATGAACAACATGGAAATAGATTTTGAACAATGACACATGTATAACCCAGTAGAATTGCTTGTCAACTTATGGAGGGGGGAGGGAAGAGGAGTGGGGAAAAAAGCATGAATCATGAAACCATGGAAAAATATTCCAAACTAATTAATTAATAGATTGACCAATCCACACTCAAAGGACCTTGTTTCAAATCCTATTTCTTTCTGTAGGGGGTGGGGGAAGAGAAGGATTACATAGAACTTAGAGGGCTTGGAACATGCTGTTCCATGAGACAAAGAAGTTCATTTTACAACCAAGAACCATCTACCCTGCAAAACTGAGTATATCTTGTTAGAGGAAACATGGTCATTTAATGAAATAAAGGATGTCTAAGCATTCCTTATGAAAAAGACCAGTCCTGACCAGAGAAAATCTGATGTTCAAATAAAAGACTAATTTTTTAAAAAGGGTAAAGAAGAAAGAGAAAAAAACTTAATAGAGTGAGGTCACTGTTTATATTGCTCTATGACAAGATTTGTAACTCTTCAAGAATTTTATCAAGAATTTATGAAGATAACAAAGATACATTTGGTCATACAGAAAAATTTTATAAATCACTTTTTTTTTTTAGAGAAAGTCAAATTAAAAGAACTCTGAGGTACCACCTCACACTTACCAAATTGGCTAAAATGACAGTAAAGGAAAATGATAAATGATGTAGAGGATGGGACGAAACTGGGACACTAATGCATTATTAATGGAGTTGTGAACTGATTAAATCACTGGGGAGGACAATTTGGAATTATGCCTAGAGGGTTACAAATACTGTGCAATACCCTTTGACTCAGTAATAGCACTAACAGTCTACACCAAAGAGATCAAAAAAAGGAAGGAAAGGATCTATCTGGACAAAAAAGTTTTCTAGCAGCTCTTTTTGTAGTAGCAAGAAACTAGAAAATGAAGGAATGTTAATCAATTGGGGAATGGCTGAAAATATTAGAAAATTGTGATGGAATACTATTGCACTATAAGAAATGATGATACTCTTGGGAAAACCCTGTAAGACCTACGTGAATTGTTATGGAGTAAAGTAAGCAGAACCAGGAAAACACTGTATACCTAGTAAGAGCAATAGTGTACAAAACTTATTATTGAAAAACTTAGCTATTCTGAGAAATTAAAGAAAAATCTAAAGAACTTGTGACAGAGAATACTATTCACCTCCAGAGAAAGAACTGATGGAATCTGATAGCAGATCAAAGCATTCTATTTTTCATTCTGTGTGTTTTTATTTTTGGATTTTGGTTTTAGATGAGTATTTTTACATGACCAACATGAAAATGTTTTGCATGATTATATATGTATAGTCCAGATTAAAAGAGGTGGGAGGTTCAGTGGATCTGCAGGGCATGCAGATTTTTACATGATTTTTATTGCATGTACCTTGGGAAAATACTAAAAAGCCAATTAACTAACAAGTCAAGGAGAAAACAACAATAGACTAAATTTACTTTAGCTAATTTTGCCTCCATCATACTCTAAGACCTGAGGGTTAAAATGTTTTGAGATGGCACTGAGGAATGAAAAGAAAAGTTTGGGAAAATCAAACAATATAAGAATATCTTCAAGGGGCAGCTGGGTGGCTCAGTGGATTGAGAGTGAGACCTAGATACAGGAGGTCCTAGGTTCAAAATTGGCCTCAGAAACTTCTTAGCTAATGTGACCCCAGGCAAGTCACAACCCCCATTGCCTAGCTCTTATCATTCTTCTGCCTTGAAACCAATACACAGTATTGATTCTAAGGCAGAAGGTAAGGGATTTAAAAAAAAAATCTTCTGATAGAATATGCAACTATTTCATACACAGAGTCCCCATATTATATTAGACACATAAATTCCTAGCAGTTTCCAATCTATCCAAGAAAAAAACATTTAAATTAAAGTACATAAAGAATATACATTAAAGAAATATAAAATAATATTAGTGGGAAAGAAAAAAATATTAGAGCAGGTGTTCTTCATCTGGGATCTACATTCAGGGAATCCATGAATGTGAATGGGGTAAAAAAAATCCTTTCAAATTTTTCAATATTATTTTAATAAAATTGGTTTCCTTTTAATCCTACATATTCTGTGCATTTAAAGATTCTTAAAGTGGGGAAGTTCTCCATGACTCCAGATTTTAAGAATCTCTGCAAAAGGCTAAGGATGATCAAGAAAGCCTTAGTATAGAAATCTAGAAAGTAAAAAAACTGAAGAGTGCATTTCCTCCATGGAAAAGAGTTATACAAAGGCACAAAGATGGGAAATAGAATGTCCTATTTGAGGAAACAATAAGTTCAACTTGGCCGAAAGGAATGAGGACTACCTGTCATATTCTTCCTGCCTCATGTCTCTTCCCACTACAATCCATCCTCCACAAAAATGACAAAATAATTTTCCTAAAGCATGCCTAACCATTATATACAGCCTAGTTCAATAAATACAAACTCCTCTGTTTAGTATTTAAAGCTTATCATTAATGTCTCTCAGATACCTTCCAACCAAAGCTACTTTTCATATAGTCTTTACAATAGTGGTGTCAAACTCAAATAGAAACAGATACACATACTGACTTAGAAAATCACTATGGTGTGCTGTATTTTTATCTGATTTAACTTGAAAGTTACATTTTTAAAAAAAAACTTACTTTCTTTTATAATCAATACTGTTTATTAGTTCGAAGGCAGAAGAGTGATAAGAGCTAGGCAATGGAAAAGTGATTTGACCTGGGTCTCATAGCTAGGAAGTATCTTGAGACCTAGCTGCCCACAGGATATGTTTGGTGCCTCTGCTTTACAAATACCCCAACCAGCCTTTTATATCTCTTCTCATGCTATCCTTCATGCCCAAAATGATCTCTCCTCTGCCTCACAAAAGGGTTGGTTTCCTTCAGTGACCCACTCAAGCACCATTTTTAATGATAAAACCATTACTGATATCCCCACCTTGCATTTCTTTTGTCTATGTTATGCTGATATTTATCTCTCTCCTCACTCCCCAATGTAATAAAACACTTTTGTGACAGGGGCTATTTATTTTTGGTATTCAGATATAGTGCCTGGCAGCCTAAGGTGCTTGACACTTGTTTGATTGAGGTGGTTTGGAACACAAGATGTGATGGGCATTAACTAAAGAGCCTAGGTTTGATCCTACAGGCAAGAGAAAAGTCCTAGAAGCTTATTAGGTAGAGGTTTGACCTGTGCTTTAAAAATATTTTGATAGTTGTGAGAATAGACTAGAAAAAGATTGGAATCAGGAAGATGAATTAAACTACTGCAGGTTGACAAGAACCTGAAAGTAGGGTGGTGACTGTGAATGGGAAAAAACAAAATCAAGAGATGATATAGAGATAGAATTCTCAAGAGCTGGCAACTGAATAAATATGTGAAGGAAGGAGAGCAGAAAAGTGGAAGATGACGTCCCATGTGGTAAGTAAACCTAAGAGGTTGAAAGGATGGTGGCACCCCAGATAGAAATAAGGAAGGTTGGAAGATAAAGAGTCCAGAGTGGGAAAGAAAAGATATGCTTTAAACATGTTAAATAAGATATCTATAGGAAATAAAGTTCAAAATAAGCAGTTCATGTGACCCAAGTTTTCTGGAGGGCAATTTGGAATCAAGCCCAAAGGTCTAGAAAACAATGCATACCCTTTGATCCAATAATACCATTTCTAGATTTTTTTTGGAAATGAGAAAGGATGTTTGTAGGAAAATATTTATAGCAGCTCTTTCTGTGGTGGCAAAGAATTGGAAACTAAAAGGATGTCCAACAATATGGGAATGGCTGAACAAATTGTGGTATATAGATTCTATTGTGCTATAAAGAATGATGAAAAGGATGATTTCAGAAAGTACTGGAAAGACCTACAAGAACTGACACTGAGTGAAATATGCAGAACCAGGAGAACACTGTACATAGTAATAGCAATATTGTGGAATGATCAACTATGATACTTAACTATGTATTATGGGAGAGGAAGGGGTGTTAATTTGTATACCGAGGGGTTCATTCTTTCAGGATAGAGAGGGAAAGAAAAGAGACACCCCCCCTTCTCAAAGTGGGGTTCAGGGGAGACAGTTGATGTTTAGGGTTGGCTCAGAGAGAGGCGAGGTGGTTTGAAGATTTCCCCCCTTCTGCCTTCCCTCCTTACCCGAAGTTGCTCTCCCTAATTCGCTCTTGTCCCTCCTGCCCGCCCCCTCCCCTACTTGAGACCAAAGGATCTCCACTTTGGTCTGTCCACTCACACTTAGCTTGGGGAACAGATAACTTATAATGTCAACTTAATCTGGTAACACAAAACTAATAACGGGCAGGGAAGAATAAGAAAGGAATGTCTCTAAACCCTTTTTCCTCCCTCCTCGAGTTTGGGGGGAACTCAGGCCTTGGTAGCCCGAGACCCCTGGGAGAAAGAGAGAAGTCAGTTCAGGTTTCTCTTCAGAAAGTCCCTTCAACTTGGGGGGGGGGGGGGGGGGGGGCGGGAGATTTCCAGTCACCAGCAGGGAAAAGTGGGTGACCCTCAAGAGAAAGTCTTTTTTTCCACCCTCTCCCATCGGCTTTTCAAGACTGCTCCTCTACCAGCCAGAATCTTCTCTTCCTCCAGATTCTACTCTCCTGGGGCCCCTCCCCCATCAAGGTGATCAGTTTTACGCACTCTGGCACTTTACTTATGTGCCAGCCTCTGTCACAGCTATTATCAGCAATAAAACGATTCAGGACAATTGATGGACTTATAAAAAAGAATGCCATCCCTCTATAAAGAAAGAACTGAGCAATGCAGGTGAAAGCATAAAATTTTTCACTTGTTTATTTGAGCATATGTTTTAGGGTTTTGGTTTTATAAGATCATTCACTTACAAAAATGAACAATACAGAAATATGTTTTGCATGATAATATATGTATAACCCAGATGGAACTGCTTGCCAGTTCCAGAAGGAGGGAGATGATTTGGATCATATAACTTTAGAAAACTTATGTGGAAATTTGTTGTTACATGGAATTGGTTTAAAAAACTTAAAAGAAATTAAAATAAAATAGGAAGTTCATGAGACTGTAGTTAAGAGGGTTTAAAATCTAGCTCTCCCATTTACAGCTTATGTTACCCTGCCTAAGTCATTTAACTTCTCTGATCCTAGGTATCTCATGTATAAAATGAGAGAAAACTTTAACTAAATGGTCTCTCAAGTCTCTTTTAGCTCTGTATCTACAGTCTTTCACTGAAAGATAAGACTCCTGGAAGAATATTTCAATCTACTAAAATAAATGTGAAGCCATATGCAATAACCAAATCTTCTAATAGTTCCAGTTGGTTCCTACCTTTAGGCTTTTGCATTATAATTCCTTCCCTGCTTTACTCTACCATCTTCTCAGAACAATGAATATTTTCAGACTTTTAAAGTTTCATCAAATATTATGAAACTATTCCATCAAGAACCTTTTCTATAAAACTTACTCAACATAACTTGGTATTGAATAACCAGGTCTTCAGACTCCTAGGACTTCTTCTAAAGACTGCTAAGTCCACTATGCTGAGCTCACTCATACAATTAGGCAAAGTTTAAACTTGACTGGCAAGGTCAATATTCTGAAACTTAAGGTGATAGCTAGCATAAAAGAGTTAAGCTGTAATAATATCAGGCATCAAATCTCATTTCTGCCCTAGAGTACATTCAAAGGAGGAGAGAAAACCAGATTTTTTTTTTCACAGAGATGTATTATCTGAACACAAAGAATAAAAAGGAGGAGTCTGAAGAATAAGGAGTGAAGAAAAGTCATATGGTCAGCTTTTTCTTATTTCCTAAAGGCTAACCAGAAGACTAGTCTATGCTGACTAGGAGACAGAACTGAAAGAGTTCATATTCAAATTCATCTAGTACAAACCTTTCATTTTTAAAAATAGGTATCCTTTTTGTTTCGATAGCATTCATTTCGGAATAGATGCCTACTTCCTTCTATCTAGAGATCCATCCCATTAGCACAAGGAACAAAAATAAACAAATAAATAAAGGGGTAAAGGAAAGAGACAAGCAACTTGGTAAAACTAACCTACACATTAACCACATGTTATGAATATGCAATATTCACAGTTCTCCACATCTACAGAGAAGATTCCTCCTTTATAGCAAAAAGCTTGGTTATTATCATCACAAAGTATTTATTTTCTACTTTTTTATTCTTTCCATTTATATTCCAACCACTTCATTTTACAGATGTAGAAGTGGGGTCACAAGAAATTAAATCACGTGCCAAAGGATCACACAGAGTCGTAAGTTTTCTGATACCAGATTCAGAGCTCTTGCCATGTATCAAACTGCTATTCCAAAACCAAAGCAGAATGCTTAACTTAAGATTCTCCAAGCTTCAAAAAAACACATCTCATTTAATTTGATGGTTGTAAGCCACCTAAGAATCTCACACCCATCACAGACACCCGTGGGCCTAATAATAACTTCATTTAACTTAAGGAATTTTTGTTCGGTTTCCTTTGAGCCTGGGTCTCTCTATCTTGTCTACAAGAGCAGGAACTATCATTCAGATCAGGAAAGGACTTTTTTTATGTAAAATATTATTCATGATTTAGAATATTTCCAGGGTTACATAATTCATATTCTTTCACTCCCCATTCCGATAGCCAACACACAATTCAACTGAGTTTTACATGTATCATTGATCAAGACCTATTTCCATATTTGCAATAGTTCTCCCACAGTTCTTTCTCTGGATGAAGATAGCATTCTTTCTCATAAGTCACTCAGAAATGTCCTAGATCATTGCATTGCTGCTAGTAGAAGTCCATTCGATTATGCGACAGTGTATCAGTCTCTGTGTACAATGTTCTCCTGGTTCTGCTCCTTTCACTCTGCATCAATTCCTGGAGGTCATTCCAGTTCACATGGAATTCCTTCAGTTCAGAGCAGAGGTTTTTAACCTTTTGTGTGTTTTCCTTTGAGCATAATAGTATTCTATCACCAACATGTACCACAATTCATTTAGCCATTCCCCAAACGAGGGGCATCCCCTCATTTTCCAATTTTTTGCCACCACAAAAAGTGTGGCTATGAATATTTTTAGACAAGTGTTTTTCTTTATTATCTCTTTGGGTTACAAAACCAGCAGTGGTATGGCTGGATCAAAACACAAGCAGTTATTTATAGCCCTTTGGGCATAATTCCAAAGTGCCTTCTAGAATGGCTGGATCAATTCACAACTCCACCAGCAATGTATTAGTGTCCCAATTTTGCTACATCCCCTCCAACTTTTATTACTTTTCCAGCTAAGGACTTTTGACCCTACTCTAAAATTGACCTGAACTTAGTGTGAACACTAATTAGCATAGCCAGCTCACTACAGTTCAGAACTTCAGAGTGCAAAAGGTCCACTAGCCTCAGTCTCCTTGTGGCAGGGATGATATACTAGAACTATTAATGGATTAAAAAGCACCATTCCCACAACAACGCTGTGAGATACTGGTCTCCATTTTGAAGAAAGGCCTCTGGACCAAAAAACATGCAATTTCATATTTGATCCTGGAGGTGACAGGGAGCCACTAGAGTTAATATAAAATTAAGAGGGAGAGAAGAAGAAGGGGAAGAAACTCAGTGATCGATAGTCAGGGACAGTGTTTTGAGACACAGTCAGATCTGTGATTTAAAAAAATAATTTTCAACAGTTGACTAGAAAGGGAAAGGCAGGGGAGATCAACTAGAAGGTTATTGCAATAGTCCAGATATAAAGTGATGAGAGATGTTATGACAGCAGAAATGACAGGACTTGGCAACAGAATGGAAGTACTATTTCCACATTAAATTTGGCTTAAACTATATTTGACTTAAAATGAGGGGCCCCCAGAATCTTTTACTTCAAATTCTTTCCTTCCATCTCTCCAATAGACCCAGTTTTTAATACGATAATACAAATCTACCAAGAAAAATGAATAAAGCACCGGTGTCTTTAAGTTTTTCCATAACCAGACAACAAGTAAATCAAAGACTTCATAAACATTGCTGTTTAGAAACCAGCCTCTACAATGGTTTTCTGGTTTCATCTTAACCTTAAAAAAAAGTTTGCACTAGAAAAATCAGAATTATTATATTCTTGAAGCCTTCCCTCCCCTGAGCATTGCCCAAATGGTCCACAAGTCAGGAAAATTATTCAGATACCCATGAAGTAAACTGTAGTTAGTTGTTGAGTAGCATAATAACTGACCCAGATGCCTGATGCAAAGTAGAGAGGAATAATAAAGCCTTTCCTAGACACACAGTGCTTTCCAATCTTTTGATCTGCTGTATTTCATTAGATTCTGTCCACACTACTCTGATCACTGTCACTTGAATACTCAAAAGCTTCTTTCTTTCTGTCATCCTAGGTTCTTGATCTCAGGTAAAGAAACTGCTAGGTTTTTTAGGAATAGGAAGAACCTTAAAGGGGCAGTTAGGTAGCTCGATCAACAAAGAGCCAAGCTTGGCCCAAACTTGGCCTCAGATATTTCCTAGCTATGTGACTCTGAGGAAAAGGGAAAGGACTTCAAAGATCAATCTGTACATTTGCAGACAAGAAAACAGAAGTTGCATAAATCTAAATTGACAACTATTCCTGCTATATATATATATATATATATATATATATATATATATATATATATATATGTATGTATGTATGTATGTATATGTATGTATATATGTGTATGTATGTATATGTATGTATGTATATATAAATAAATATAAATATATATATATATATGTAAACATAAACTATGGAGAGGGAGATGGAGAAGGAGAATTAAAAAGTGGAATCTCAAGATTAACTCATCTCTTCTATCATAACCTGGGGAGCTAGATGGCCAAATGCCGGGAGTCAGGAAAACCCAAGTCATTTAACCCTATTGGCCTCAGTTTCCTCATCTGTAAAACAAGTGGGAGAAGGAAATGGCAAGCTACTCTAGTATCTTTGCCAAGAAAATCCCAAAGGGGGTCACAGAATCTGTCATGACTAAAATAAATTAACAACAAATCTTATCAAAGTTATAAAACCCAAATATCAGCATTATATATTAAATATACTACAACAAAAAGATTTGGGTACAGCATGATATGGGAGATAGTACAGGTCTCTAAATCAGATAGATTTTATTTCAATTCCTGCATTTTAACAGGTGGGCATGCATGGGCATATACATATATTATTTAACCTCTCAATGGCTCAGTTCTTTAAAGAAAAAAAAAGTTCCTCACCAACTGTCTCCTATAGCTGTGATAGTGAACCTATGGCATGTGGGTGGTAGTGGAGGGGCATGGCACTCCATCTTTAAAAGGTTTGCCACCACTGACCTAAAGCATCTGATTATCATTACTCTACTGAGCTACCAGTTAAAATAATTTAAATATAAACTGCAGAAGTGACCAATATTTTTTCTTTCTCTTTCATTCCATTGGGAAAACAGTTTAACACCATAGAGAACTGTGATGGGAATTCTTGTGATGATTAGACATGAAAATTATATACAAATCTCAGAAATACAAATTCTAGTTGGGCAATTGTGCAATGATGTTACGTAATGCCATTACTAAGTGGAATTTCAGAGGGCCAAGTCTGTTTCCAAAATGAATTTAAAACTTCCCAAAATGACTAATTTATCATTTTGCTAAGACAATGAAAACTAAAGGCATAACAAAAAATGTTATGATGAATCCACTATAAAATGGTATTATGAGTAGATTGGAGTACAATGATTGTAGGAACACTTACTATTAATCTAATTAGGACCTCTGGTAGTTAGCTTTTCAAAAGACTACTCCGGAACTAAGCCTGGAAACAAATGAAGTCACTTCCCAGAAGCCTATAGCATTAAATCCTGAACTACTGGTATTCCATCCTCCTTAAGCTAAATAAACAATTTCTCAAGGTCCAGAAAATCCACATAAACTTTAGATATGGACTGCCCTTCAGGTGATGGGAAGGGGGATGGAGGAAGAGATGAGGTGAATGTCTTTTTCTAAGACAAGATTAGTTTGGGTTAATTCGTGTTAGTAATAGGTTAGTCAGCCTGATTTGATTCTAAACTGAAAACACCAAACCACACAAAGCAAGGGTCCAAAACACTATACATTTTAAAATCTTCTTTACGAAGGGAAAAAATTCGGGGATTCCTGAATACACAGATATATCTGAAAAATCTAAAGCAGCTATTTAACAGAACTGCCAAAAAAAAATGTTGAGCAAATAAGTTAACCAGAGTTAAACATATTTTGGATGTTAGAAAGTCATCACTAAAGTGATGATAATTTGGGACAAGCTTTATGATAAACAACCTGACAAACAGATACAGCCTTTGATGCTGCTATTAGGACAAAAAGAATGCTCTTGGAAGTTTTGTGTTTATTTTTTTTTTTTAAGTCCTCTTGGTTGTATTGGGAAAATCTGAATAAACTGTACTACACTGATATGAATGGATACTGTCACAGTCATTTTTTTTAAAAGGTCATAGATACAAAGAAATATAGAAGTGATGTGATAAAAAGCAAAGGTAAAAGAATAATGGCTCAACTATGATAAATGGTGTTTAAAGCCTTCACAATCTGCCCTTAATTTATCTTTCCAGACTTATTTCACATTGTTACTTATCCCTCACACATTTTTTGTTCCAGTCAAACAGTTCTCCCACCTGTGTGTGCCTATATATATTCTTGGAATGCACTTTCCTCTTGGAATCCTTAACACTCTTCATGGCTCAACTGAAATGTCTCATCTTCCCCCATTACTGTGTATTACAAAAAGAATCTATGACAGAGATAATATTTATTAAGCCCTGACTATATGCCAGGCACTGTGCTTTAAAAGACTATGGATACAAATACCAACAAACGAGGAAGTCATCCTCAAGAAACTTAAGATTCTAAAAACTGGAACATAAAAACATATAAGGAAGCACAATTGATGTCTAAGAGATGGATAGTTGGCTTCTGGACAGAGGTATTTCCACAGTAAGAAGATTATTGTTGAGTAACAGACAAAAAGTTAACAGCATTTTTTAGAACTCTATTATGTACTCAGACACAGTGCTGGATACTTTCCAAATAGTATCTCCTTTATAGTCAAAGCAACCCTTGGAAGTATATTATTATCCCCATTTTACAGATAAAGACAGAGGAAGAAGAGGTTAAGCAGATCACATAGCTAGTAAGTACTTAAAATTCACCTTTGAATTTAAGTCTTTCTGACTTCAGGCCCAAGGCTCTATCCAATGTACCAAGAAAGCCAGAGTGAGCAAAACAAGAAATAAATTGCACCCCTCCAATTGGGAAAGTTTCTGGAAGGAAGTATAAGTTGATATTTTCAGGGTGATGTGCTGGGCATATGGACTCAAGGACAAACAGAATCCAAATCCTCATGAGACAATCATTCTACAGAAGGGGAACAAAAGTAACCAAAATATTTATACAAAGTAGATTAAAAAGTAAAATATCTCAGGGAAGAGGTCACTAGTAAATCCCATCTCTCTGCCTCCCTCCTCTACCACAACCCAAACTCCCTTTTTGTCCCCCACCTTGGGCAAATCAGGATAGTCTTTTTGTAAGAAGTGGACTTGAAGTAAGTCAAAGAGTCATTGACAATCTATGCAGATACATATAGAAATGCAATTGTTGCAGGAAAGGAACAGTGAATAGGTCAGTCTGGCTGGAATGTAGAATGTAATGTACTCACAAAGGAGAGTAATATACAAGAAAAGTTAGAAAGCAAGGATGGGGCCAAAGTGTAAAGGGATTGAAAAGTCAAACAACAGCTTGAATTTTATCTTCAAAACAGGAGAGAGTCCCAAAGCATTCTGAGAAGGGGAATGATATGGTCAAATATGTGTGTGGGAGTTAATATCACTTTGGCAGTGTAAAAATAGACTCAAACTCTGGACTTCAATCCCCCCACAAGCCCTTGCTCCACTTCCCCAAAATGCTTTGTAATCTCACAGAATTCTGAGGTTGGCCGAGATGGAGAAGGGATTTAACCTGATTGCAAAGGCTTTTGTGAGCGCTTTTGGACTTCCGTTTTGGAGCAGACGTGGCTCTTTCCATAATGTAGGTGAGGTCTTGTCTAGGCCTCTCTGGCCTAGGCATGTGTTTCTTATTCTGTATTTTCTTTAATCCTTAACTTTTAATAAACCTCTAAAAAATATAATACTCCTTGCAGAGAGAAACTAATTTCTACCTGCCTCGGTCTCCCCTAAAGTTTAATCTTTACAGCAGTTGTGTGGAAGATCAAAGATGGAGTAGTATGGGGAGAGAAACTTGATGAGTTGGGAAGCTCTCTAAGCAAAAAAATGATGAGTGAGTGCCTTGACTAGTTTGGTGGCACTGAAACTAAGAGCAGCAGAGGAATAATAATGGGAGATGGTGCAGAGGTAAAAACAAACAAGATTAGTAAACAATCTGATAATGTTAAGTTCTGAAATCAAGGGCTATGAACCTGATTTCCTGAAAGAATGACAATGTGCCCACCCGAGTAACAAGTTAGTTAGAAAAGGAATGGTTGGATTTGTACAACCAAGTGGAATTGCTTGTTGGCTCTGGGAGCAGGGAGGGAAGAGGAGAGGGAAAGAAAATGAGTCATGTAAACATGGAAAAATATTCTAAAAAATAAAGAAAATTAAAAAGAAACGGAATGGTTGGGGACAAGGAGTGAGCTACATGTGTGTAATCAAATTTAAATTTTTTAACAGCTAAAACCTTATTTTAATAAAAATGCATACTTTTCTAAGATACTTTCCCCCCCAGAAAGTTTGATCCATGTAGTTCACACAAACCCTGAATTTACTTAATCTGAACATACAAGTAACATGTGATCTTCTTAAAAGTCAGGGACTGTAATTTTTTTAAGTCCATAGCACCTAAGGTACAGTGACATATAAGTTCTCAATAAATAATTACTGATTAATAAATTATACATAGAAAAGGGAAGCTTCATTAGAGATGAAATGGGACTTAGGGAATGAGTTTTCAACCCTATCAATTTTTTTTTTAATCTTTACCTTGCATCTTAGAATCAATACTGTATATTGGATCCAAGGCAGGAGAATGTTAAGAGCTAGGCAATGGGGGTCAAGTAACTTGCCCAGGGTCTCATAGCTAGGACGTGTCTGAGGCAAGATTTGAACCTAGGACCTCCCATTTCTAGGCCTGGCTTTCCATCCATTGAGCCACCTAGCTGCCCCCAACCCTATAGATTTTTAAGGAAAGCAGTAGCATTTAATTGAAAAAAAAAAACAGATAAGGATAGATATATAAGTTCTAGGGACTACATTTGTTACTAATTACTTTTCTAGTCATAAATCTCACTTTTGTCATCTATAAAATAAAAATGGGTAGACGATACAACCTCTCAAATTTCTTCCAGATCAAAAATCTTTTAAATTCCTTTGGTATTCTTAAAATAGAACTATGCACAGGGAGAAACATAATCTATTTCTTTTTGAAGTGGTTACCACCACTTATTTTCTTTTTTGGGGGGAGGGGGATACCCAAAATTTTAATTTCATTTCACTTAAAATAAATAAGAAAAGATAGTTACAGTAAGAAGTACAAAATTCCAACACAATTTATAATCTAGTAGAACTACAGGGAGCAAACAATGAACAAAGTAATCAAGAAAGAAGGGAAGAAATGTGTTCTCAATTTAGACCTTCCATGTAATACAAGTTCTCATCTGTCTTTAGACATTTTTGGGTCTCACTACTTCATTTTTAGCTCAATAGTAAAGTCTCGAGGCAGAACTGATATTGAAATCTCCCTATTTCAAGTCCACACCAACTCTATTCACTTCACCAACACTTCTGAACACACACTCCAAAAAAAACATTAAAAGAAAAAAGGTCTCATATATGCCAAAATACTAATAGTAGCACATTTTGTTGTAGCAAAAAAAAATGGAAATAAAGTAGGGAGCCTCATGGTCAAACGGAAAAGGACTAAACAAATTATGACATGGATTTAATAGAATATTATTATGCCATAAGAAAATCATGAAAGGGACAGGTTCAAAAAACTTGGAAAAATTCATATGAAGTGAAATGAGCAAAACAACACACACACTAAAGGAAAAGAATTGTAAAAAATGTAAAAATTGTAAAAAAAAATTGTAAAAAAGAATTGTAAAAGATTTAGAAGAACTCTGATCTATCAAGGATTTCTCCCTTATAGGACCAAACAAATCAAATCCATATTCCCTTTATATGAGTTTTTCCAAATACCGAAGGATGGTTACCATAGCACATCCAAATCTCCTATTTTCCAAGTTATTCCTACCTAGAATAGTTTTCCCATCACTTCTGGGAGTACCCTACCCCCTCTCTCTTTTTCTCTCCAAGCTCTTTGCCAAACCAGAATCCACATGAATGAGAATGAATTCAAAAACTGTTTCTTCTGAAGAAATAGACCACACCTCCAGGCTTATAAGTTGTACTGCCTCAGCCCTGCAGTCTTTGGCAACTTCATTTTAACTACTCAAGTAACAAGTCATTAGACTTTGCCTTACACCAGACACACTATATACCCTTAGGACCTCCAAATTTTTCCATTTGCTCTGCAGTAGAACTTTCTTCTTTCATATTGTCTCTGTCCTTTAGGATGCAAAACTCCTTGAGAGCAGAACATCTCTCCTTTTCTGTTCGAAACCCCAGTGTTTAGATTAATAAGCTTTTCATTTCATTCACCAATTCAGTGACCAATCACAAGTCCTGAAGTCTGATAAAGTAGAAAGATGATGGAAGAAAGGTATAAAATAAAGCTAACATTTTCAGATGTGTCCAATGTATAGAGTTGTTTTACATAACTACCTATTACAACTGAGAACTTTTACTTTTTTTAAATGAAGGACTTTTAGGAGAACATGAAGGGATAGTGATGATGATGATGACAATAGTATTTAAAACCACAAGTGAAACATGTTTAAAATACACAGAAAAAAATTAGACGATATTTTAGAACAAGCAGGATCAGGTTGGCAGGCTATTAACTTTTTTTTTTTTTAAACCAAGATGTATATGACAAATTCATGTTTTCAAATACAACCCTAACCTCTTCTTTTCTATCATGTTCTAGAAAACATTAGGCTTTTTTGAACAAAAGTATGAGACTTAAGGTACGGGATAAAGTTAAATTCAACCCAATGCTCTAATCTATCATGGCCTCCATACAATATATTCCCAATTCAACATTCCCTTGGGTCTATCCACAGCATTCTAACCTCCTCCACTCAAAAGTCCCACTACTCTAAATCTACCTACCTGTAGTAATGCAATATGTCCCAGAACAATCCAGAGGGACTTATGAGAAAGAACAGTTATCCACATCATGAGAAATAATTTTGAGTAGAAATGCCAAAGAAAAACATATGATTGATCATGTAGTTCAATGGAGATTTTGGCTTTAAATGATCACTATTGCAAATATTAATAATATGGCAATAGGTTTTGAACAATGTTACATGTATAAGCCAGTGAAATTGCTCATCAGCTGTAGGAGGGGGGAGGGAAGAAGGGAGGAAAAGAACATGAATCATATAACCATGGAAAAATATTCTAAAATTTTTTAAAAAAGAATAAATTTACCTGCCCCGTTCTCTCACCCTCAAGAATACCATCTCCATATTTAACCAACTTTTCTTCTATATTCAAGTTTTTCCCCTCATTCTTTCCATCCTCTAGCCCTCACTGAGATACAGTTCCCTCTATTTTCCTTCCCCATGCTCTCCAACACAGGCACTTTTTCTATTATATCCCCAACTCAATGATTATACCCTTCTTTCCCCTATGTTTTCCTTCCTTTCTCAATGAGTTCTGTCTCTCTCAAAGAAGACTTTTGCTCTTCCCTATCTAATGCTCATAAAATAAGACTTTAACATACCTACCAATATTAATTACTCTCAAATTCCCAATCATTTCACTTCCTCCAAAAATTCAATTTTCATGAATTACTCTTCTAATCCACCTCAAATATACCTAGGAGCCCAGAATGTCTCTTCCATATTGAGGAACTGTTAATTCCTTTATTTGGCCATAGACTTTTATCATTCCATCTTTCCCTAGACATCATCATCATCATCATCACCGTAATAACCTCCAATGCCTTCACCTCTAAATTCTTTTCCAGCACCAGCCACACTCTCCTTATATCCCTATTTCAACCCCATGGTAAATTAACTTAACCCTATACTGTCCTTTGATTCCTTTGCCCTTTTGTACTATTGTCAATTATCTCTTTCTTGGCATGGACAACCCTGGATTATTGCAACCTCTAGTGCTCTTATTCCTCTGGTGCTCTTATTCCTACGCTGCTCAACAGAAGGAAGGAAATCAGGAAACAAGATTATTTGGGTAAACTACAAATATATGTATCAAATTGGGAAAGATCATAATGTCCTCCATTTTGATTTCAAGTGGCAAAAGAGTCCTATTTCCTTACACTAAAATAAACCTTCTACTTACACCATTAATCTCATTCCCTTCCTGCTTCTCCAACAATTTGCTCCTATCTACTGGCTCCTTCCACAACACCTAGAAATATACCCATTCTATGTCTCTCCTGATCTTTTTAAAAGCTTCAATTGATCTGGTCAAATGCATGGAACCAAAGGCTCTGTCAACTAGGTCATCCTCTTCTCATTTTCTAATCTATACCATCTCAATTGGTTATCTCCTCACTTCCCAAGGATTCAATTATCTTAATGTAGATATATCTAGACCCATATAACCAGTCCTAGTATCTCTGCAAAGTTATAAAATAACATCTCCGAATGCCTTTGGGACAAATGTGAGACACAATTGGATGTTCCAGGATACATCTCAGATTTAACATAGCCAAATAGAACTGATTACATTTCCTCCGAAGTACTTTCCCCCTCTCTTTGATTTTCCCTATAATAATCCAAGTTACCTTGGATTGGAAAACCCTAAATTACAATGATTCGCAGTTCAATCAGATTCTAACACTCACACTCCACAAACCTAATTCATTGCCATATTTTTTCATTTCTAACTTCATGGCATCTCTCATATGGACCTCCCCTTTACTCTTATAACCCAAACCCTAAATCAAACTTCTATCTCTTAGAGATTTATTTATGATGGCCTTCTAACTAGTATCTCTGGCCCCAAGTCTCTCCCCACTCAAATTCAACTTCCACTTAGCTTCCAAAGTTATTTTTCTGAAGCATATGTGTTACCATGCTAATCAATAAACTTTTTTGGGAGCAGCTATGTGGTTCAGTGGATATAGATCCAGGCTTGGAGATAAAGAGATTCTGAATTCAAATCAGACCTCAAACACTTTATAGATGTGTGATCCTAAGCAAGTCACTTAACTCCAATTGCTTAGTCCTTTCTAATCTTCTGCTTTAGAACCAATACTTAGAGTTGATTCTAAGACAGAAAATGAGGGTTTGTTAAATAAGAAAGAAAAATAAACATTTATTAAGAGGTTACTATATGCCATCACTGCTTTCAAACTATTTCTCAAATAGTTCCAGTGGCTCACTATTACCTCCAAAATCAACCACAAACACCTGTTTAAAACATTTAAAGTTGCTAATAACCTCTACCATTTCCAGCCCTCCTCTCCTCTAAAATGAAGTTACATTGGACTACATGAAGTTCCTCAAACAGGAGGTGTTTGTGTTTTTGCACTATTTCATGAGCCTAGAATGATGTTCTCCCCTATCCCTGCCTCTTAAGTTTTCCTATCTTCAAGATGCAAATCTCACCTTCAAGACTTTTTTCCTAGCTTTCCCAGCTGCTAGTGCCTACTACCTCTTTTGGATTATATTCATCTTCTCTGCATATATCTAATATATACATAATTGTCTAAATGTTGTTTACTCAATAATAACATAAACTACTTGAGAACAGTGACTTGGATATTACATACAACTTTCTTGTATCCCCACATTGTTTAAGCACAGGGCCTTGCACATAGGTACTGAATAAATTCTGATTTTTTTCTGACTAAAGATTTTTTAGATCCTGATATTATCATCCCATGTGTTTGCTATCCCTCCAGTTCTGTATAATCTGGAAATTTAATAAACATGCCATTTATTCCTTATCCAAATTACAACACAGAGTCCTAGAAACCCCAGGCTACTCCACTGAAGACCTTTTGCTATCATGACATGGACCCATAATTTCTCATTAAGCCCAGTCATGAAGTCAGAATTCATATATCTGTATCATCATCTAGTCTACTTCTCCACAAGAACATGGGATATCTTACAAAAAATTCTGCTGAAGTATGTCCTTTGCATTCTCCCTAGCTGGTAGTTTAATAATGCCTTCAACAAAGAAAACTGAGTTTAGTATGGTATGATGGTTCTTAATGAAGCCATGCTTCGTAAGCATTATTTCCATTCCTAGATACTCAATCATGCCTTTAATATTCCATTTGAAAAATTTCCCAGGAATTCAATTCAGGTTCACATATCTAGCAGAATATAAAGTACTTTTTTCAAAGTCAGGAGTACCTCTCCCATATTCCATAATCATTCAAGTATTATTACTGGTAGATCAGCAATCTTCAAGTTCTAAGAAATGTATTTCATTTGGTCCAGGTAACGTGAGATTATCAAGGATAACCAGGTGATCTCTTGCTATCAACTTACTTATCTCTCAGATATCAACCTCCTTAAGTCAATTTTGGTTCTTTGTTTCAAGTAAAAAAGTCATACTCTTTTGCAAAGAGAACAGAAGCAAAGTAAGAAATGAGCACTCTTTCCACTGGGAACAAGGATCTTTTCCCTTCTTCAACTCTGTTTTCTTTAAGATAGCTTTAAAAATAATAGTGATGACTTTTTTTGGGGTACTTGTTTTCCTCAATAGCCTCAATTCTCTCTGGGCAAAGTTTTAACAGGCAGCTAGGCATAGGCAGTACAGTGGAGAGTGTTGAGCCTGGAGTCGAAAAGATTGGAGTTCAAATACTAACTATGTGAGTCACTTAAGTCAGTCTCAGTTTTCTCATCTGCAAAACAGGCATAACAGCAGTTAGCTCACAAAAGTATTTTGAGTATAAAATAACAGCTACTGCTACTACTGCTGTTATTGTTAATACTACTCCATGATTGTCATAATATCATCTAATTAACTAGGTTTGTTTACAATTTCTCAATGTTTCGTTATTAAAAATAAGTTGGTTGTTGAGTTCCCAAGAAATCTGGCAACTTAAATGGAAGTTAGAACTGAGGAAATGAAGACATGCCAGCCTCAGGTTATTTCAATGTTCAAGTTAGAGCCTGAGCACTAACTTAAAAGGTTAAATCATAGTAACTAGTAGCTAGTAAGAAAAGCTACTGAAGTAATTTCATTTCCATCAGGATGACTTTATGCAGAAACCTATTCCAAGAATTAGTAACTTTTCCCCAACACTCAGAAAACTTAGAACATAGAAATCTTTGATTTTATACTTCCAAAAGGTAGACAAGGACCTCAATTCACTTAAAAATCATCTATATATATTTATGCCTGATAAAAGGTTATTCTAAGACATGACTCCTATAACTTTTATATTCCTGACATTAAAGAAAATGTAATTATTATGAAAAAAAATAAAATGATCTATTTTAGAATGGGAATTATTTCCTTTCAAAATAAAGATATAAAAGGCTAATCCTAATGTAATTTACAAAGCCAATTCCAAATATCCTATACTAGTCTACATTATTATTCATCATTTTTTACCATTTTCCCCCTACTCAAAATACTCTATAGTTAAAGCTGAAAGCCCAGTTTAGGTTAGCATTGGTTTTGATGAGCTAAGACAAATAGTAAAACAATAGTGAAAGAAGCTTAATTTCAGGATTTTTTTTTCTCTTGTCTGACACTAGTGAACACTCATTTAGCCAAATGCCCTCTATTCCCAACAAAGCGAGAGATCCAGAGACCTGAGGGAATGACCTCTGCTCCTAGCAGGTGCTAAAAAAGACCTCAATTGAGATTTTTTTCCCCTCATCAAATAAAACAAGATTAATTAAAAGGATTTTGAACTCCCAAAATAGGAGGAATTTTTTTCTTACTATTCCTCTACATAGGTTGGTTTCATTTGGAGCATACAAGTAGAATACACAAATCCCACACAGTTCACTGTAGCCTATCACCAAACTTCAAACAAATTTGGCCACTGAGATGGCCTACAGGATAATAAAGGGAAGTGAGGACAGTTAAATAAAAGGCTCTTTAAAGTCACAAATGTGAAATGAAGACACTAAAGACAGAAGTGCTATCTTGATAAGAGGTTAACTTGGAGCCCTACCACTTGAAGACAGAGCAAAATCAAATAGAAGTTGTTCAGAGTTGACAGCTCAGAGAAATGAGAGGAACTCTGTTGTGAGAAAAAACTATTCCTTTCTTACTGGTACAAAATTCCTAGGGCACTAATTTCAAAATGCTTCAAACTCTGGGCTATTGGATATGTTGTTCTTTCATGTAAAGGATTAAATAAAAGCATGCGAAACAGTAACTCAATATTTCTATGAGTTTCTCTTCCTTTTAGGGAGAAAATGGAGGAGAACACATCCTGTTCAATGCCATGTCATAAGTACAATAAAAACCTTGTGGCATGGTCATCAAATTTCAGGATGCACTGCGCTATGATCCCAAATTACCAATAAAAGAGTAAGGATGAAAAAATTAACCAGAGATGTTGATGTTTTTATTAGATTTCTCATAAGAAGGAAGGCACTGCAGACTGTAAAATTCAAAGATTGTTTGCACTGCAACTTGTGATTCTGATTGGGTCCCTTTACCTCTCTGGGCTTCCCCAGTAAAATTAAGAAATAAAACTACACCTCATGGAATCATTCCTCTAACCAGAAAGATGTCTAAAACTGAATTGTACAATGTCTGCTGAAGGGATATAAGAAATTTAAAAATGGGAAATACCAGTACTTAGCACAGTGTCTGGCACATAGTAGGCACTTCATAATATTTATTGATAAATTTGGTTAAAAACATAAAACCTCACATATATAGTCTAGAAAATAAACTTGTTTGCCTTGTTACAAAAGGATTCTTAAAACAAAACTATATTCTCAAGAATAATTGTAGCTATCTCTCTAAACCTGCTACAATTCAGCAAATTCAAGGTCCCTCTAGCTGAAGTGATGAAGAACCTATGGCATGGATGCCAAAAATGGCACACAGAGCACTCAGCTGCCACCCCTACATCCACCTCCAGTTTGTTACTAGAAAGGCAGAGGGACTTGGGTGGAGCTGTTACCCTCCCCCACCCCCCTCTGCCCAGCAAGGGGGGGGGGGGGGCGCCACAGGCTCTCACAAGCAGCAGAGCTAAAGTGGGGCAGAGCACTTGGGCCACTCCCCTCCCCCTCTCTATACTGGCTGAGGACATTCCTCATTTCACCCAGCCCTCTACCCAGCACTGGGGAGTGGGGGTGGGCAGCAGGGCTGGGACTCCATCTCCAAAAAGTTACCACTCTTCCGCCTTGAAACCAATACACAATATTGATCCTTAGACCAAAGGTGTGGTCTTTAACTTTGTTGACTTGAAAATTTTTACAGAAGAATAACCAAACAGGAAACTAATAAAAATATTTATTTATAAAAATCCTCTGATTCAAGTACCTTTAACGAAAGACATAACTTTGTTGGGCAGCTAAGTGGTGAAGCAGCTAGAGTGCTGGCCCTGAAGTTAGGAAGATTCATCTTTATGAGTTCAAATCTGGCCTCAGACACTTACCATATTAGCCCAAATATAGTGACATTGACACCCCCCCCCCCAATATGTACCTTTGAAAGTCACATTTGCACTATATTTGACCACTTCCAGCTTGGAAACCAACAGGAGTGATCTTAAGTGTGCAAGAAAAGGGATGGATGAATGAGGAACTTGTGTTAGATTAGTTGAATGTGGTCTGGGGTATGTAAACCTTAAAATTTCTTAGACTTATAAATGTTGGAAATTTCACCATTGGGAAATTTCATACTTGAAGAATTTCCTACTGATAGTGGGAACTCTATTGGAATGTGAACCCCATTGGCATGGGAGGTTCCTTCTCCTCCCTACTTAAGATTACTTTAGGACAGAAACATTTTGCTGAACAATGGAAAGGACTTTGACCTATGCTTAAGTATAGAACAGGAAGTTCTTTGAGTCATGATTGATTTTAGAATTGATACAATAGAGATACTTGGAATGACAGAACCAGGTCTTGGAACTTCTCCTGCTCAGGGTAACAGGATTTAGGAAGGGCTGCAGCAAAGGATCAAGATTTAATTATTTGAGAATATGACCTTCAACAGACATGTGCAAAGCCACAGACCTCTGGGTGGTCCTGGGTTAAGCTAGAGCCACCATTGGCACAGGGAAGACATGGACAGTGATTGGTAGATGTGAGAACTGAGGGGAGAGAACTTGGATGGTTTCCTTAAAGATAGAGGGGTCTGAGGACTGAGGGGTTGGTTGGAAAGGTTTTGCTCTGAGAGGTTGTGCTCTGAGAAGCTTGCTCTGAAGGAAGCTGGAGGTGGAGGCCCCTGAGACTGTTTCTCCATTTTGGTCACGTGAGTGATAGGGACTGATCTCTTTTCTTTGCCTCAGCTATCTAAGGGCTTGGGCCTTTTGGCCCAGCCTAAACAGAGTGGGTATTTAAGCCCTATTCCCTTCTCTCTCTCTCTCTCTCTCTCTCTCTCTCTCTCTCTCTCTCATAACTTTCTTCCTGTTTGTAATTAAACTCCATAAAAGGTTGACAGCTGACTTGAGTTTTCATTAAGGAATTACATAGCTGAATTCCTTGGCGACCTTAAATTAATATATGTCAGTCTTTTAAAGTGATTTCCTTGTCACAGGTAGGCGTCCCGGTGTGTTACTGTATCTGAAAGGAATGTTCGTGTTAACAATATTCAAGAGTCATCTAACTAAAAAATGTGAAGAATTGATGAAACGTGCATGGTCCTAGTTGTTTTTCCAGGAGGAATGGCATCACAATTACAAGTGTTAGATGTAAATAATAAGCCATTCAAAGATCATATGAGGAAAAGAATATAACTAGTGGATGTTGGCTGGAAACCATGAATTTACTCCATTGGGAAAAAGAAACCATTGATTGCCATATTAGGGAACTGAATCAGAACTGCTGAGGACAAAAATCTCCACTGAGTCCATTGTGCTAGGATTTTTAAAATGTTGATATCAAGCAGTATGGATGGTAGTGAAGATGGTGTTTTCTGGGAAAAAGAAAGTGACGGCAACACAAATGATGTTTCCACTTCGGAAGATGAGGAAACAGAAGAGGAAGGAGAATATGATTAAATATTTGAAGGTAGTTTCTCACAAATATCTATAAAAGTAATATATATTTAATAAAAGTGTTGGCATTAAAATTTCTTTAATTTGTTTTCAAGACCTTGAAAAAACTTCAAATATAAAGTGCTTGCATTATTCATGAGTTAAGAGAAAGTTGTAATTTAAAAGGAGAAAATAAAATTAGTGTTTCCTGTTTCTGAGTTACCCTTCAAAATACTTGAAATTACACTAATAGGGGTCGTATTATATTTAGGCTAATATGGTACTAACTATGTGATCCTGGACAAATCACTTAACTCTGTTTGGCCTCGGTTCATCATCAGTAATATGAGCTTAAGAAAAAAATGGCAAACCACTCCAGTGTCTCTGCCAAGAAAACTTTAAATGAAATCACCAAGAGTCAGATACAACCAAGATATCTGAACAACAAAAACCTACAGTGTACACTGACTTGAGATTAAGAATCATTAAAAAATGGGCAAATATTGAACAACTAACTTCATCTCACTACTTCACTCCCACTATAGTGAGGCATAGGAGAGGGATAAAAGTATCTCTAAACTCTGTTCACTGCTTAGCTATGTTTTAAAACCCTTACCTTCTGTCTTGGTCTTGGAGCCAATGTATTGACTCCACGGCAGAAGAGTGGTAAGGGCTAGGCAATGAGGATCAAGTGACTTGCCCAGGGTCACACAGCTGGGAAGTGTCTGAGACCAGATTTGAACCTAGGACCTTCTGTCTCTAGGCCTGGCTCTCAATCCACTGAGCTACCCAGCTTCCCCTTTAGCAATTATTTTTAAGTTTTCTTTATTCAACTTTTTGATTGCTGTTACAAAGGTAAGAGAGAAAATGTTTCTATATAGGCATGCAGAGGATCTTGATACTGAACTATCCCAAAAGAAAAGAAAAGCCACTGTCATTATTCCTTTGTCTCTTCCCTCTTTCAGATCATGCTGAGAGAAGGAAAAAACGGCTAGCTGAGAAACCAATAACCCTCATGGACTGTGTATTATTTCAGATCTCTCTTTCTTGGTTTTAAGTTCTTAGTAATTACCTCCATTTGCTGTCAATATAATGAATTTCCTTCAAATTCCAATGTTAGTAATTTATTTATATCTTTATTTCCAAACCTTAGAATGCTGTAGCTAATAAAAAATGACTTTTTACCAATTGTAGATCAAAGAAGCCAGTCACATGGGACAACTATCCATGTGTCTATTCTGGAAAGGAAGTTGCTGAATCATTCTACAGCTTGTCTAAACTGGCCTTTTACCAACCTAAGCCAGAATGTTCAGAAGAAAATTGCTACGGCTTAGTATAAAGAAGAAATATTTTCTACATAGTTATAGTGGGCAAAAAAAAAAGGGATAAATTAAAAGGGAGGGGAAAAAAGAATGCCAATATTTTCTCTATGTAGATTCAGACCTGGCTTGAGAGGAAATTTCAAAAAGAAATGTTTCTACCATGTGAGCAGACTTTTAACTAACATCAAAACAACAGAGAATAAGGAAAAACATATCAAACTGGTTGTATGGAATCATAAAGCCACAACAAATGCCTTGCTGACAATTTTTCAACTGGTTATTTTAGTTTATATAGGCAGCTCAATTGGCTGAATGAATAGGTGCATTCAATACAACCCAAAGACTTCATACTGATCTAACTACTAACATAGTTGGTATGTCCAGATGTGAAAACTTAAGTCTAGAGAAATAACATAAACATACTCACCCCTACTACCTTGCTTTCTCAAACCAACGAGAGGTAAAGGAGAATGACATATTCAAGGTAAAATTGAATCTTAAATCAGCATTTTTTTTGTGACCAAAAAGAACAGAAAGTAAAGTAGATGTCCACTGACCAAAGAATTAATAAACAAATTACAGTATTATGAACACAATGGAATAAAGCTATGCTGTAAGAAAAGGTGACTGATGAATATAAAGAAATAATAGAAAAATACAAATGGAAATTAAAAAACAAAATGAAAATTAATACTGTGAAATTATATTGACTATACTTGTCTCCAAAACAGATGAAGTTACATTCTCCATCTACTTCCCTTCTCTGCAGAAGTGTGAGGACTACAGATGTAGAATACTACCCATGATGTCAAACTTTAATCAACGTTTTAGCTAGTTCTAATGGATCACAAAAAAATTTTTTTTCATTTTAAACCCTTTCCTTCCATCTTGGAATCAATACTGTGTATTGGTTCCAAGGTAGAAGAGTGGTAAACTAGGCAATTGGGGGGAAAGGGGGTGGGGGTGTCAAGTGACTTGCCCAGGGTCACAAAGCTAGAAAGAGTCAGAGGCCAGTTTTGAACCTAGGATCTCCCATCGAGGCCTGCCTCTCAATCCACTGAGCTACCCAGCTGGCTCCTGGATTTTAAATTCTGTTATCATATGGGATGCCTTTCTGGGAAGAGGCAAAAGGAAAGGCTAAAAATAAAAGGAAAAAATTCTTCATCTAGCCCTATTCCTTACTTCCAAAGAACTCCCCCATACCCCAACAGCTTCCTTCTTGTAGTCTTTCTCCTTTTAGAATTTAAATTCCTTGGGGGCTAGAACTATCTTTTTGTTCCAATTGGTATCCCTAGCACAAAATGGAGACTAGGATTAAAGTTAAGTACTTAATCTATGCCTATTTCCTTCCATAAATTGCCATAATTCCAAAAGTAACCTTCAGTTCCAACATCATGTGACTGTGGTGATGAGTCTTTCTAAACTAAGCTCAAATTGTGTGTGTGTGTGTGTGAGTGTGTGTGAGTGTGTGTGTGTGTTTAAAGAGCAAACGTGGATCTCAAAGAGTGGGCCCAACAGTACTTCATTCACAAACAGAAGCATCTGGACTACTTTGGGAAAATCACTAAGGCTGTAGGCCTTAGTTTCTCATATCAAAAGCTGATAACATTTTCTGCAAAGCCCCTTGAAATAAAGGCTGGATTAAGCCTCCAAACACAACCCTTTCCCCATACATTCAAACACCCAAGGAAGGAATCCCAAAGTCTTGAGCAATTAATAAAGGAACAAAAACAGAAGCAGGACGAATGATCTCATCGGTTCTTCACATAGGCTACTGGCTGGTGCATAACCATAGCTCTAACAGAGGCAACTACACTATTGAATCAATGATAATATATCTTTGCTATATACTTTTCCCCTACTACTGCTAAGTAAAGCTCTTTTGTTAATTTTTAGGTGGTCTACTAGCAATTCGATTTGTTCCAATATGGAATCTCAACTACTAGGCAGGCTTTCCTACCACAGGACTAGATGATCTTAAAATATCATTGCACAACAAGGATTAATCAATGAGGCGTTATTAACCACCCACTATATACCAAAGGCTATAAAGAAATCCCAAGTGAGGACAATCCCCTATCAATGCAGAATGTGCAGATTGTAGTCTTAAAAGTTGCCATGGGCACTGAGAGGTTAAGCAACTTGCCCAGGGTCACACAGTATATGTCAAAGGTGGGATTTAAACTCTTAATCAGGTTTAAAATGTAACCAAACAAAATTTTTTTAAAAGATAAATTCCTTTCAGGAAAACAATATGTAAATAATACATACATATATAATTTATATACAAAATATAAGGTAAATTTTATATGGGAAGTCTTTACACATAGGTTAGGTAGGTGACATTTAGGTAGTCTTGAAAGAAACTAGAGATATTATGGGGCAGAGAAGTGGGAATACATTCTAGGCAAAGGAAGCAGACTTTCCAAAAACACAACAGATTGTGTTACGGGACAGCATAAAAGCCAGTTTGGTTAAGCTGTAGAGTGGTAGTAAACTAGAGCCAAGTTGTATGATCCCAGCAATTCACCTATAAAAGAACACTCAGTAAGTTCATTGCTTCAATGAAAAATGAGATCAAGGATGTGTTTCCAAATACTGAAATACTATTATTACTATGATAGTGGTCAACATATTCAGTAAGCATTCAGCTACCAATTTTTATGTCTTAGTTCAATCCAGCAAGGAAGTATTTATTTATTAAATACCCACAGTGTGATAGGCATTGTTCTAGACCCTAAGGAAATGAGGACAAAAACAAAACCATTATTTTACAGTCTACTGGGATAGAAAAGAGAAGAGTAACAATATGCTCACAAGTAAATAAACAGGGTATACATATACAAAAAGTGATTTGTGGGGAGGAGGCACACATACTAATATTTTAGATAAATGGTCACATTAAAGGAGATAGCACTGAGCTGAGAAAGGATTATAGCTTCCAAAGTTAGGCATGTTGTGTACAAGGAATGGGAAATAAGCCGGGGGGGGGGGGGGGGGGGGGCGGCGGCTTGAGTCAGACTGAAAGAATTGTGAGGGACTTTAAATGTCAATCTGGCTCTAATCTAACAGGAGAGGATTTATCTGATCTTACAAGCCACAGAAAAAACTGCAGTTCACTGAGCAGTAGGAATGGCAGGGTCAAAACTGTGCTTTAGGAATATCAAAATTTGGTGGCTGTCAGAAGGTTAAATGAAAGAAGACTCATTATGGAGACAGAGTATGGTGTTTGAGGGCATAAAAACAGAGAGGTGGATTCCAGAGATGTTGAGGAAATAGAATTAAGGAGATTTGAAATCAGATTGGGAAAAGGTGGGTGGGAGAGAAAGAAGTTAAGGAGGGGGCAGCTGGGTAGCTCAGTGGATTGAGTCAGGCCTAAAGATGGGAGGTCCAAGGTTCAAATCTGGCCTCAGATCTTTTCTAGCTGTGTGACCCTCAGCAAGTCACTTCTGCCTTAGAATCATAAAAGGCATTGATTCTAAGGTGGAAGGTTTGGGATAAAAAAAAGAAATTGAGGACAACTATAAGGTTCTAAACCTGGATGAATGATTTAAACTTGAAGAAGGTGGTATCATCAACAAAAATACAGAAGTATGATGACAGTAAAGTTTTGAGATCAAGATAATCCTCTTTTGGACATGTTGGAATGGAATGGGCTTTTATTAAATGGCTACTGTGCATTTAATGTGAGGCACTATAATAACCACTTTACAAAATTTACGTCCTTGTACCATCACAATTACTATCTTAAAAAGTAAATACAATTATGTCCCCAATTTACAGTTAAGGAAGCTAAGGGATCTAGTAAACATCTGATCCCAGATTGGATCTCAGGTCTTCTTGACTGCAGCCTAAGTGCTATATCCACTAGGAAACCAAGATGTCAATGTTAACTTTGAAATGGAGAGAACTCAGGATAGATGCCAAAGGTGTGCCTATGCACTGGAAAAAGGACACAGAAAAAGAAAATGTTGATGTTGATAATCACTTAACATGTAGCAAAGTTATCTGTGGCAGGATCAAACAAACTTCTCTAATCCTAACATATTCATGGTAGAGCAGAGCTGGTGCAGTAAAGCTTTTAAGCCTGTTTTGCTACAAATTAAATCAAATATTTTTAATAATGGGGGGATTACATTGAAATATATTTATCCTCCACATCTTTCATTCAATTTAGAGTTAAAATACAACTTTTTGAAAGGAATATCTGAATATAGTCAATTTAAATTATTAAAGGATTTAGGGGGCAGCTGGGTAGCTCAGTGGATTGAGAGCCAGACCTAGAGACAGGAGGTCCTAGGTTCAAATTTGGCCTCAGACACTTCCCAGCTGTGTGACCCTGGGCAAGTCACTTGACCCCCCATGGCCTAGCCCTTACCACTCCTCTGCCTTGGAGCCAATACACGGTATTGACTCCAAGATGGAAGGTAAGGATTAAAAAAAAATTATTATTAAAGGATTTGGCTATAATAGTGATTTTCAAGCCATGTCAATGGTCCTTATTAAGCATTCACTATGAGCCAGAAATAGTGCTAGAATCTGAAAATACCAACCTAAGAATATAATAGGTATCATAAGATGTTATAAACAAGCCTTTCTCATTAGTATCTTAACACTTTTGTTCAAGGCTAACTTTCCAGTTCATCAAGTTCCTCAACTCTCATGATGTTCAGCTTTACTCTCTCTTCCTCAGCCATACTCAGTAACAGTGAAGCTCTGGGCATCAGTAGGACCATGACATCAAGGAAAAATACTTCTTTGCCGACACTACTTTTCCCCCTCTATCTCCAACCCAAGTCAAAACACCCAAAAAAATAGATTACAAAGTCATGCTGTCCAACTCTTTCTCCAATGAATCTATCTCACTCCTCTCAGGGTCTAACTCCTTTTGACCTGAAATTCTAAAGTCTCTTGGTCTCTTCTCTCTTGGTAAATATCCTAAATATCCTTTTTCTTGATCTTTACTTAGAAAAATCAAGGTAATCTCACCTAACCTCCCTCATCTCCCCTTACTCAACAGACTAAAATTTCTATCTACCTTCTTCTTTACTCTTATTCCCTAAAAAACAAACACCACCTCTTTCCCATATTCATGCATAATTCCTTAGTATCTATCCTTTTTTAGCTACTTTCAGTAACTTCACTCTCAGATGTGCCTTCCTGCAATTGTAAAGCTAGTGGAGCTTCTAAAGCCTTTTCAATGCACTAAGACTTTTGAGACAGTCTGTTTAAGTGGTTCTCTCCTTGATGTATACAAACAACACAATTAAGTCTATTGCATCCATAACAAAAATTCACTTAAGTCTGCTAACTACTTCATCCTACTCTTAAGCACCAAACTTCTAACACTCCAAATCCATTGCTGTTTCAATTATATCACCCTTTCCAATGTCTCAATTATACACATACTCATTTCTCAAAACCTATGGCTTCAAACCCCACCAATGCACTGAAATTCGACTCCCCAAAGTGGCCTTTTCTCAAACAGCCATCCTACTTGGCATCTTCACAGATTTTGGTATTAATAAGTAGTCCATCCCTTTTGTTTGTACTACTAATAATGCTACTTGAATCAGTCTCCACTGTTGAATCTGTCTCCTGAATTAAAGTTTGAGTATCTCCCAGGGTCCTTTTCTGAGTCTTCATCCCTTCCTTCTACATTATTCTTCTCCTTTATTGGTTTCATATTCTCTTAGTTACCATCTCTATGCAGTTAACTTCCAAACATGGATGTACAAATGCATATCAATGCACATACAATATCTTTTATGTATCCAGTATATGGGTTTCAGTATCTTCCATCACTACCAAACTCTCCCTCCCCTCAAGCTGGACCCAACTCTGAATGTTCCTGTCTATTTTAAGTACATCACTATCCAAGTGGGTGGACAGCATAAGTTTGAATGACTAGAGCAAAGTCCTTCGCATCCCCAGACTTCAGTTTCATTATGTGTAAAATGAAGGGATCAGATGAGATGATTTCTAAGGTCCCTTATAGCTCTAAAATCTAAATAAACCCTTATGAACTTTCCAGTAACTAAGACTGATAATTTCAGTAGACTCCTCTCTCATTCTTAATTTATTCAATCTGTTTCTAAGGCTCTCTGGATTTCTACAATAAAACTCTCATCCATCTTGTCTTCATTCACAAATTTTCCACTATGGTTCACTCAATAAACTCCCATTCCTTCTCCTTGTTTCCAGTTTTTCCATTTGCAAATGCAACTTCTAGAGGTGCCAAAATAATGCTATTCTAGCTCTCAAAAACTTTTTCATGTTGGACGGGACCTAAAAAATAATCCGAGTTCAGTTCCTTTATTTTCTAGCAGAAACTGAGGTCTGGGGAAGTTAAATGATGTATCCTAAGATATACATGCATTAATGGTAAAGGTGGAATTCAAACAAGTCCTCAGATTCCAAATCTAGAGCTATTTAAACTGCTTGACGTTTCAAATTACTTAATAACCTATAGTATAGATTTTAAAATTCTTGCAGTTAAAAAACTATGATTTTTATAAGTAATTGCCACCTACCTTTCCAGCTTTATCTCAATCTACCTTTCACAAAATTAATGAACTTATTGCTGTTCCTTGACCTCAACACTCAAGAGTACACCGTTCCCCACACCTCTTTTTTTACGCATTCTCAAAACTGTCCCCCATTCCTGGAATGCCCTCCTTCCTCTCCTCACTTATTAGAACCCTAGTCTTCCTTAGGCTCAGTTCAGGAGCCTGATCTGGTAAAAAGCTTTTCCCAATTTCCCTGATGCTAGTGTCTCATAATTCTCCACATATAAACTTGTGAACATGTTTTGTCACCCAGCAAAACAGAAATTCTCTGAGATTAGGGATTTCTTTCTTTAAAATTTGTATACCTAGCACTTAACACAGTATGTTTTGTACAAACTAGGTATCTAAGAAATGTTTGTATAATAAATTCACAGACAAAAATAGTCTATCAATCTGAATACAGGCTGTACTACATCCCTCTTCCCCTTATCCTTCAATTCATCAAAATCCATCTTGCATAAAACTTGAATACAACCTCTAATTGATAATCTTTTTCAGTACAGTCTATAGACAGATTAATATGGTAAATAATTAAAGTGGCCTGGCCTGTAAACTTTTCAAGGCCTGGGATTGCATTCTAGAACTTTTCTAGTTTAATATATATTTAAAGGTACATAAACACATGACCAGTTCAGGCAAAGTACATTTTGAAGCAATTAAGCTTTAAGCAAAATTATATACTATTATGGTAATGAAGTCTTCAGTTTTAGGTGTAATATAACTTCTAATTCATATAGGGTCTAGTCTATACGACTAAGCATTTTGTTACTGTAACTTTAAAACAATAAATTGGGATAGATGAAATCAACTGATACCATTCCCTATTAATTTAAAAATAAAATATATGATGTGACATATCTAGTTCTAACCATTGTTCTTGACCTCCTTAACATTATTTATTCCTCCCTTACTAAGAGGGAATAACAGAATTTATATAGCACTTTATGGTTTGAAGAATTTACATGTGAGGGAGGTATTATTATCATTTTGCAGATGAAATGCACAAAGATTAAGTAACTTCCTCAGGGTCACAGAACTGGTAAATGTCAATGGTCACATCTCAACTCAAGACTTTTCACTATTAGGTACAGCATTCTATCCACTAAGTCACCAGTAGCCTTCAAAAGTACTATGTCTTTGCCAAACTGGTACACTTGCTGATCTCTTGATTTAACATCTCCTGCCTCTATGTCTTTGCACAAGCATCACTCTCCAACCCCCACTCTCCTCCAAATTCCCCTTTTACTGTCTAGGGCACTATATTCTCCTGATTTGCCTCTCCAACTGACCTTGAAACATCTTAAATTGCATCCAAAACTGAACTCAATCTTTCCCCAAACCCTTCCCCTACCCCACTTCAAACTTCCCTATTATGTTGTGGTACTATAATCCTCCCAGACCCCAAGTATCATCCTCAATGACTCACTGCTAGCCTCTCTGTAAACTAATATGTGCCAATGCTTTTCAATCTCACCGTTGCAACATCTCTCAAATTTGTCCCCTTCTCTCCTCTAATATTGCCATCATCCTTGTATAGGGCTTGCTTTCTCGTGCCTAGACTATTATAAAGTCAACTGGTTGATCTCCTTTCCCCAAGTCTCTCTCCACTCCAGTCCTTCCTTGCCAGTGAATAAAGCAGTGGGCCTTAAGTTAGGAAGGCTATAGTTCAAATCTAGTCTCACAAACTAAAACTGTGTGACTCCAAGCAAGTCACTTAACTTCTGTTTGCCTCAGTTTCTGCATCTGTAAAATGGGATTAAAAATATCACCTACCTCCCAAGGTTCTTGTAAGGACTAAATGGGATAATAATCAAAGTGTTTAGCACAGTGTCTGATACATAGTAACTGCTATATAAATTTAGCTATTATTATTATTTTCCCAAAGCCCAGAGATCTGACCATTTCACCACTCTACTGAATATATTCCAGTGGCTACCTCTTATCCGCAAAATCAAATCTATTCTTTGGCTTTTAAAACCCTTCATAAGCTGGTTCCTTCCTATTTTCCCAGTTTTCTTATTATATTTTATTATATAAATATTAGTACCTATCTTCATGCTGTCACTTACACATAAACACTACCTACCTCTCCTGACTCATACCTGACATGCTCTCCCTCCTCTTCATCTCTGGAACATTTTAAAATGTTTTATAAATTATTTTTGTATCATCCAGTGCATAGCCAAAGTATCGTTATTAAATAAGTACTTAAATGCTTATTCAATTGGATTAGTCAAAAATGACAGATGCAAAGATTTTACACCTAAGACAATGGTTATTTATTACATTTCATCCAGGTCTTCTTTATAAACTGCCAATTACTACCAACCATTTACTGAATACGTTCTCTTTGAGGAAAGATTTTGAGATGATAAAGGTAAATGAACAAATTAAGTCAACTGGAAAGGTGGCAGGGCCTGCTCTGGTGACCTTTGTAGGACTAAATTATGCTAGAACTATACCTGAAGAGCAACCAAGTTTTCAATAGCATAGGAAACAAAGAAAAGCTCCTAGCAATTCACAAGTCCTAAACTTTTGGCCAGAGAAATGGCAAACAGCATAAGCAAGCAAGAATTTAAGTCTTGATGCCATGCCAAACATATATTAAATCACTAAGAAAGAAGAATTATTTAGACATCCCATAACAATCAATGAACATTTATCCAGCATCTACTACATAGCAGGTGCTGTTCCAAGTGCTGGGCACATAAAATTGTTGTGGAGAGTAAAAGTATACAAGATATAAAAATTGGCAATTGTGTCTTAAGTTGGAAATTAAAAACATACAAGCTATCACCAGATAGACAAGGACAATAAATCAATAAAATTCCCATTTCCCAACAACCTACTAAAGTCACTATAATGACTAAATGATGCTCATTCAATTTTGAAACTCTTTTGCACTACTCTAAAATATAGTTATTAATACATATTTATCAACACTGGATGATGTGAAAAAAATTTCTAATGTTGCTGGTTGGTTGAAAAATAGTGAATAAATAATCCTAGAATCTTGAAAATACTGCTCCTTGCCATGTTGGTAAGGACTAGGATATCAATGCATAATACTCTACAAACAATAAATAACTAAATTAGGGGCAGCTGGGTGGCTCAGTGGATTTAAAGCTAGGCCCAGAGATGGGAGGTCCTAGGTTCAAATCTGTCCTCATACAATTCCCAGCTGTGTGACCCTGGGCAAGTCACTTAACCTGTATTGCCTAGCCCTTACCACTCTTCTGCCTTGAAGCCCAGTTATTGACTCCAAGACAGAAGGTATGGGTTTCAAAAATATATAATATCTAAATTACGTACACATATCCTTTATAGAGAGTTCTAAACTTTCAAAGCTTTCCAGCATAACTCTCCATTTTCAATTAGCATCTCTACTTGTAATCTACAGCAATCGCTAGTTCCTCACCACCACCACCCTTTCAGTTTCCTTTTGTGTGTAGTCTTTCCCCTTGACAACATAAGCTCCTCAAGGGCAAGATTGTCTTTTTTTTCCCCTGACGCCCAAGGGATTAGCACAATCAATGCCAGAAATATTTGTTGTTTTTCAGTCTGATCCCACTTTTTAGTGACCTCATGTGGGATTTTCTTGGCAAAGATACTTAAGTAGTTTGTCATTTCCTTCTCCACCTCGTTTTAAAGATGAGGGGACTGCCACAAATGAGGTTAAGTGATCTGCCCTGGGTCACGTAATTAGTGGCTGAAGCCAGATTTGAACTCAGAAAGATGAGTCTTCTTGACTCCAGGCCTGGCACTCTATCCTAACACTGTCTGCCTGGCACATTGTAAGCATTTAATTAATGTTTTATGAATTGGATTAAATTATATATTTAATTAAGCCTTTATATCCTTAGACATAAAACTGTCAATGGGATTTTTTTCTGGAGAATTTAATAATTGTTCAAACTTAAAATATAAGATTTCATTCAAGAGAATAGAAATTGGCATTTTTTGAAGGAATGTACCCCTGAATACACAATACAAATGCAACTGTGATGAAGGAATATATATATATATATATATATATATATATATATATATATATATATATATATATATATATATTCTTACAATGCAGATGGAGTAAATTTTTTCCTTATAAAAGTAAGAACATATCCTGGAGATTTGAGTTGTTTAGGGAGTAAAGCTCTTCTAGCCACTAGTCACTTTTTTCCCATCACTTGAAGCCCTACAATCACCTTGGGCAAGTTTTCCCCTAAAAATTAGGAAAGCTTCCTCCCCAAACTTGCTGTTTGAAGGGACTATGGCTCATGCTGCTGACCATATTTCTCAGGTCACCCAGGGATAAAATGAACCCATGAAGAGTCAATGCCCCTTATATTTGAAAAATGTGAATTTCCCTTCTCAACTAGACTCTTTTAACTAAAAGGGTTGTAATCTGGAAATATGGGGAGCAGTCACCAACTGAATCAATCATCCTTTTCTTTGCCAAATGCTGTTTCCACATAATTTTGAGTAAATTTCCTTTTTGTTAAAGATTGTATGATCCACCAATGTCTCACTTTATTCCAATTCTGAGAGTACACTAGACCCCAGGACACAACCCTGCAAATTAAGTACTCTGTCTGCAGTTTTGATTGTTCCTAATCAGTTGGCTAAAATACTGTTCTTTATAAATGTCTCTGCAACACAAAGGAATCACTAAAGACCAGCTAACTCTTTCTCTCCCTGATAAATTACACTCTGCCCCCAACACATTCAACTACAAAAGGTTCTTGAAAATAGGTGCTATTTCATTTTTGTATCTGTATCCCCAGTGCAATACTAGGTAGAGAGGAGGCACTTGATACATGTTCACTGATTGAATATGACACTCAGAGATATTTCTTTTCTCTACATCATAACCATACTACTAGTCATAAATCAGCCAAAAAAAAATTTAAAAACCCGTAACTTCTTTATCAAAATTTTCTGAATGGAAAAAATAATGAATTTTTAAAAAAATTAACACCAAAAGATTAAACTAAAACTAAGGTCAAATGCAATGAACAGGTCCTAATGAAGAAATAATTCACTCCTCATGGAAGAAATAAAAAACGGGTTTCAAATGTATGGGTGCTTCAATGATAGGTTTGATTGCTTTTCTTCCTTATAAAGAAGTAGTGGGGAGGGGAGATTTGAATATTAAAAACAAAAGGGCACCTTGAAACCTTTAAAACAGCAACCAATGGGGGTTTGCTGGGTAGCTCAGTAGATTGAGAGTCAGGCCTAGAGATGGGAGGTCCTAGGTTCAAATCTGGCCTCAGACACTGCCTAGCTATGTGACCCTGGGCAAGTCACTTAACCCCCATTTCCCAGCCCTTACCACTCTTCTGCCTTAGAACACAGTATTAATTCTAAGATGGAAGAGAAGGGTTTTAAAACATCCAACAGAATAAGGTAAACTTTCCTTAGATAGTTTTTTAGGTTCTTTAAAGCTCTAGATCCTATGACAATTTCAATCCTACCCAGTCATCCTGCCATCTCAAATGCTTTAACAGTTTTACATTTAAATTGAATTTTGAGGAGCAGTTAGGTGGCTCAGTGGATAAGAGTCAGGTCTAGAGATGGAAGGACCTGGGTTCAAATCAGACCTTAGATATGTCCTAGATGTGTGACCCTGGGTAAGTCATTTAATCCATATCACACTCTTCTGCCTTGGAACCCATATGGGTTCTAAGACAAAACATAAGGAAAGGATTAAGGAGGAGGAGGAGGAGGAGGAGGAAGAGGCAGCTAGGTGGCTCAGTGGATTGACAGGCCCAGAGACAAGAAGTCTTGAGTGCAAATTTGACCTCAGACACTTTCTGGCTGTATGACCCTGGACAAGTCATTAAATCCCCATTGCCTAACCCTTACTACTACTGCTGCCTTGGAACCAATATTTACTATTGATTCTCAGATGGAAGTTATGGGGATGGAGGAAAGAAAAAGGAGAAGAGGAGGAAAGGTTTGGGATAAAAGATAATGAGTTCCATCTTAGTCTTGTTTAGTTTTTGGTAACTCCCAAAAACCAGTAGGCAATCAGTGAAAGAGGACCAAAGCTCATGGGACAGACTAAGGCTGGAAAAACAGACCTGGAAATCATTTAAAGAAAAATATGAGTAGTGGCATGAACACACAAGAAAAGGATTATCAGGAATCAAATGCAAAGGAGATCAAGTATGAGACATGGGCAAAGACCATGACAATTAAGAAAGCAATTTCAATAATGCCAACATTATTGCCAAAAGACAAAAAAGTGGAGAAAAGGAATCTTTTTCTAGGTGTCTGACTAAGAAAGAGAAAAGAGCTATAGATTATAGCTTAAGAGAACAGTAGGATCTGGTTAAAAGTGTTCATGTTGGTTACAAGGCAGAAGAGCAGTTAAGCCTAGGTAATGGGGGTTAAGTGACTTGCCCAGGGTCACACAGATAGGCAGTGTCTAAGGCCACATTTGAACCTAGGACCTCCCATCTCCAGGCCTAACTCTCCATTCACTGAGCTACTCAGCTGCCCCCTTGTTTTTGTTTTTAAAGGATGTGAAGATCTAATCATATCTGAAGGCAGTAGGGAAGGAAATAGGTTAAAGACGGGGAAATAAGGGAGGGGGAAATCTGTGGAATCTGTGGCATGTGAAAAGAAGTTGGTCTCTGAAAGGAGACTAAGGAATAGGAAAGAGAGAGAAATCATATTAACGGAGTTTGGAATGATAGAAAGAGCAAGTTCCAAGCAAAAGAGCAGACATCATCCATCTTGTACCTCTAACATTGATATTCTCAAAGATCCTGCCCTAGACTCTCTTCTTTCTCTACAATTTCCCTTGGTGATCATGCTTCCATAGATGTAATTATCTTTACTTAAATGATTCCTATTAAAAAGTAAGAATAGGAAATGGCTGGAAAAAGTACTGAAGGATTGCAGGATAAGAGGTCATATTGAGGGCAAATGAGATAGTTGAGTTATAATAGATTACAGTGTAATGGAAATATATCATTTTGTGATTAAGAAACAGAATACAAATAATATAATGTTCTAGACCCAGAGTATAGTTAAAACATATGTAGCTAAAGCATATAAAGTAATAGGTCATGAGATTTCAGCAATTAGAAGGTAAAGGGCTTGAGAGAGCATCAAGACAGATAATGAACCAGATGTTAAACTACTTGGCAAGTAGTTTAAAAAATAGCCACTAAGATTTGAATAGAGTAGACAATGTTAATACTATGAACTCCAACAAAAGAGAGGTTGCTGAAGATAGAAGCAAAGTGAAAGTCTGGAAGAGGCAGTGGGAAACAAATCTTCTATCTCTCCTATCTGCCAAGACGCTTCACCATTGTTGCTGCTACATCCACCAGGCCTGTCCATCTGAGCTGCAACTGCCCCTGCTGTGTATGTTGTCTTCCCAATTAGAAAGTGATGAGTTCTATTTCTATCCTCAGCACTCGTGTTTTTGGAACATTTGGAAAAGCTCTTTCACTCATTCATCAATTCGAGGATCAATGGGTCCAAAGGTGTTGGAAAGGATGACCAGGGACATAATATTTGTCTGGGGTAACCTAGTTGTCTACAGAGGGCAAAGAAATATAAAGAATATAAAAGTTTGTTCCTTTCTCTGCAAAAGTAATTCCAGAGGGGAAGGCTTAGAGGTGGGCAGAGTTCTAACAGGCATAGGTAGAGTAAAAGTTGACGAGAAAAAGAATGATAAAAAAAGTAATTTAGTAATTAAAGGGGCAGGAAAAGATATAGGTAATGGGTTTTTTGTTGGTCAACGGGGTTACAAACAGAAGAATAAAATGGCAAGAGAAGGAAATGGCAAACCATTTCACTACCTTTGCCAAAGAAAACCAGAAATAGGATCACAAAGAGTTAAACACAACCGAAACTTAACAATGGGTTACAAATGAATAATAATACTTAACTGTACTTAAAGTAAAAAGGGTTAAAATTAGGAAGTCAAAAATTGTACAATTTTGAAGGTCATTAACATTTCTCCCTGAATACTTTGCCCTCTTTTGAGTTATTTGGATTTTGTTTTCATTTGATTCTTGATGATATACTCTCTTGGTTCTCCAATATCTAAACATTCCTCAGTCTGGTCTTCCTTTGTTAATCATCACCTATCACAGAGTATGTGAGTGTTCTCCAAGGCTGTGAACTGGGTCCTCTTCTTTTTACTCTCTATCATCTCTATTGGTAATCTTATTGGCTCCCATTAGTTTAATTATATCTCAATGCAAATGACTCTAAAATCAATATATCCAGCCCCAGTCTCTTCTGGAGCTTCAGTTCAATTTACCTACTGCCTATTAGACATTTCAAATTAATTGTCCAACATTTTTTAAAATTGTCCAAAAGGTAACTCATCATCTTTCCTCAAATCCCTAACTATTCCTAACTCGACTAATTGTCAATAATTGTTAATAATCAACTATATACTTTTTTTTTAAACCCTTACCTTCTGTCTTGGAGTCAATACTGTGTATTAGCTCCAAGGCAGAAGAGTGGTAAGGGAGAGGCAATGGGGGTCAAGTGACTTGCCCAGGGTCACCCAGCTAGGAAGTATCTGAGGTCACATTTGAACCCAGGACCCTCCTGTCTCTAGGCCTGGTTCTCAATCTACTGAGCTACCCAGCTGCCCCCAACCATATACTTTCAATATGCCATAGTCATGACCACAAGCTTCAACATTGAGCCTCACTCTCCTTTACCTCATTATTTTAATCAATTGTCAAATCTTACCATTCCCACCTGTCCAATATCTCTGGAATCTGACCCCATTCATTTCTCTCTATTCACAGTGTCATCATCTAAGATAAGACCCTTATCATTCTTCACCTAGATTACTGTAAAAACTTCCTAACTGATCTCCTGGTATCAAGTTCCTTTCCCACTCAAGATCATCCTATACACTGCTAACAAAGTGATATTCTTAAGTGTTTTGTCTGACCATATCAATCCTCTACTCAATAAACTCCAGTGGTTCCCTATTTCCTCCAGGATCAAATATAAACTCCCTTGTTTAGATTTTAGAACCCTTCACAACCTTTCTCCAGCTTATCTTTCCAGCTTCATTATACATGACTCCCTGTCTCTCAATCTGCAATCCAGACAAACAGGCTTTCTTTTCACTGAACATCCCCCACATCTGGAATACTTTCCTTTTTTGCCTTACCCCACTTCCTTTAAAGATGAAGCTCAAGCACTTTTTTCTACATATAGCTTTTTTAAATCCTGTCAACTAATTTCCTCACTCCAAAATTACTTTGTGTTTAATGACATCAATTTTATTCATGTCCTATTTATGCTGTGTGTGTGTGTGTGTGTGTGTGTGTGTGTGTGTGTGTGTGTGTACTTGTCTCACCAATTAACAAAGATTTTTGTGGATTTTGCTTCTTTGTGCCCGCATACCGATGGCCTAACAAGTGCCTAACTAGGTGACTGATGCAAAATGCCTAACTGGCAATTTATGATGTAATTGGAAGTTAGGAGAGAAATTATGGTTGAATATACAAGTCATGAGCAAAGAAATGAACACTGAAACCAAAGGTATTGATGCAGCCACTGAGAGTATAGAAAAAGGAGAGGTCCATGGGGCTGGAAAGAAGATGCACTCTAAGGTAAGAGATGAAATACAGTTAATGATGTAGAAAAGATTAAGGAGGGGCAGCTATAGGGAGAACCAATAGAAAAAGAAAGGAAATAAACAAAAGAGCAATCCACCGGTTGTTTTTTGTTTGTTTTTTTAAAAACCCTTACCTTCTGTCTTGAAATTAATACTGTGTATTGGTTCCAAGGCAGAAGAGTGGCAAGGGCTACACAATGGAGATTAAGTGACTTGCCCAGGGTCACACAGCTGGGAAGCGTCTGCAACCATATTTGAATCCAGGACCTCCCATCTCTAGGTCTGGCTCTCAATCCACTGAGCTACCCAGCTGTCCTGCAATCCACCGTTTTTAAAACTGCAAAAAGACAAGATATACAAAGACTTAAAAAAAAAGTCACTGGACGTGGCAATTAAGAGATCCCTGGCAAAGCTGAGAGAGTTGTTTTAGTTGAGGGAAGTCAGAAGGATTTCTTTACCAAAATACCATTTGTCTATCACTAGGCTTTGCTAAAGAAAATGGGTGAAAAAGAGGGAAGAAATGTGCTTGGTAAAGTTTAGCCACTTAAAAAAAATAACATTTTTATTAATTAACTTAACATTTTTTTTAAACCCTTACCTTCCGTCTTGGAGTCAATACTGTGTATTGGCTCCAAGGCAGAAGAGTGGTAAGGGCTAGGCAATGGGGGTCAAGTGACTTGCCCAGGGTCACACAGCTAGGAAGTGTCTGAGGCCACATTTGAACCTAGGACCTCCCGTCTCTAGGCCTGGTTCTCAATCCACTGAGCTACTCAGCTGCCCCCTTAACTTAACATTTTAATAATGATTATATAAATGAGTTGTTCAATTAAACTTACAATAACTATTCCTTCAACATGGCAGGGATTAGGGGTAGAATACAGTGCCTCTACAATCTGGAAAATCTGAGTAAAAAATTTTGGTCTTCACTTTGTACCAAAGAAGTAGTCTGAAATTTTTCTTTTATGGGGTACTTGATCATAAATTTTGGGTTACGTATACATTTCTGAGTTTCTAAACTTTTTCTGTGTCATTTACTGGCCTTCACGTGTCATCTGCAAAACTCCCCTAATTACTTTTCCATTTCACTTCTTATGACAACCTGTGATATACAGAAACTGAAATGGGGAACACTGTGATATTAGTGGGATAACCGTAGATATGAAAGAAAAACACAAATGGAAAAAAATGGCATTTAAATAAAAATTTAAAAAGGTATTGAAAGCAGACATATAAAGAGGAAAGAGGGTCCAGACTGATCATTTTGTCATCAAGTGGAGAAGTATAGTGATGAAGTCATAAGTAGTGGAAGATTCGCTAACATTAAACCCCCAGAAATCTGTGAGCTGTAATAGGAATTTTTTCAGAACAGGTTGTGCTTATATATGTATTAATAGCTATTTTAAAATTAATAAATCAAAAAGGAAAAATAACTCAAGACAATTAAATAATGCATTACAACTAATCTCTAGTCCCACAAATTCAAAACAAATAGTTATTTGAAATGTTATTCCACCAATACTGTATAGAAAATATAAAACTTGTTCCCTCCAGAAATAAGTTTATACTCTAGTCTAGTCACACAATCTACTTCAACAATACAGAAATCAAAAGATCACATATAATTAAATACTATATTATTTAGTACAGATTTAATGCTATCAATTTTCAGATTACCCAGAAAACACATACGTTTTGGGCTGAACAGCTACCTCCTCACTGATATTTTCTCTAGAGTCTCTGGTTTCTTTACTTTTCCATAATCACGGTATTTTAGAGTTGGAAGGGACCTTGAAGATTATTGTATTTAATTCCCTTTCATTGAGAGGAAAACTAAAGTCTACAGAGGTTATATGATTTGACAAAGTTATATGTCAAGTTAATTACAGTGCTAGGACTAGAGGTTGGGGTTCCTCCACAACTCTCCAGTAATATTTGAGCACATCATTCCTAGGTTAACAATGCAAATATAATAAGCCTTTGAGAATGATGGTTAATTACAATTTATAAGCTATCATGATGATTTTTTAAAACTCAAAAACCAAATAACTGAGGACTTCTAAACCATATTTCCTAAAGGGATATTTCAAATATCAGCATGTAGATAAAAGTACTTTGCTGCCTACCCTATTAAATAGATGGTCCAAGTATTGTTATCTTGATTTTACAGATGAAGAAACTTCTTTCAGGGAGAATATGAGAACAAGATTAATAAATGGTGGATGTGTGACTTAAATTAATATTTTCTGGCCCTCAGTCCTGGGCTCTTTCTACTTGAGCACATTGTTTTCCATGTCTAATAATAGCCCCACATATTTATACTCTGCTTCAAAGTTACGTATTATATAAATACCTTTCTTATTAACTACTCTGTGAGGTAGGTAGATAAAAGCTGGGAAGAGCATTTTTCTTTCTTAAATACCTAACTCTGAATTATAAATGATAATTGGAGAAAGAGGTATTAAAAATTAATTGAAATGTTACCATAGATGAAAACAAAAATTACAAATAACATAAATCATGAGTTTTGACTTTTTTCTATTACCTCCTAGTAATCAAACTGAATGCTTCATTTCACCTAGTTCAGGAATTAATATATTTTAATGTTGGAGACATCACTGAATTTACATTACTCTGTCGTGCAGCTAAAAACCATTGGGTCTTTCCACCTTCCTTGTTAGAAAGAGCTCCTCAAAGAGCAGGACCCCACTTTTTTTTCTGGTTGTATCGCTAATTCTTACAATTTTTCGGACAAAGGGCTTAATTCAAAATTAATTTCTATTAGTTTATTCATTTTTCAGCTGGTCTCACAATTTTGTGCCAATTTAACTTCAGCATTCTTGCATCAGACTAGGAAACCATAAGAAAGCTCAAATGAACAAACAAACCAAGCTTGTTTGTATTATTGAGATTATTTTAAAGAAATGGAAAAAAGAAAAGAATGTTTCTTCAAATGGCAAAAATAGTTGAAATCATTACACAAACTTCTAGATGCCAAGACACAGTAGGGTAGTTTTCTCCAACATTTAGAACATGGCAATTAGCCTTCAGATCCCTCAACACATAGCCATCTAAAACTTAAAGGCATCTGAAAAACTCATTATAGTAATTTCAAATGTCTAAATTTCAGGGAACTTAAACTTCACAATTGTTCATGAGCAACAATCTCTCTGATAAAGTCACAGTAATTTGATAACTTTTTTCATAGCACATAAAATTCGATTTTGCTTTTCTAGAACAAAACAGAAATTACTATGAAATCCACCTAGCATACCCTTAATTTCACTAGAAAACTAAAATCAATTAAACATAAAACAAGTGCTATTTTTAGTCAAAAAGAAGCAAGCTTCCATCTCCTGCTAAAGGCAGCCCAATGGAAACATGGAAATCTATCTCCTTCCTGTACAGGACCAGCACACCACTTCCTCACAAAAGGGACTATGTAATCCTAATCCTGCTAATCCCAACTTTCTAAATCTCAGTGTCTTGCTCTATTTTATACTAGTTTTCCTTCAAAGGAAAAAATTTATGTTCTTTTAAAGCCATTCCCATATTGGCAAACTACAGCCCTAGGCCCAAATCTAGTCACCAATTTTGGTACTGCCACTAGCTTAGAATGGTTTTTACATGCTTAAATATTTTATTTAAACATGTAAAAAACATTCTTAGTTTAAGGGTCATACAAATACAGCTGCAGGCTGTAGTTTGCCAGCCGCTGGTCTAAACCAATACAGTACAGACATATACACAAGTCATGAAACAGTAATGTACTCCCATGCAGTGAGAAATAAAGGTTTTGGAGGCAGATAGGTTGCTCAGTGGACCGAGAGCCTGGCCCAAAGACAAGAGGTCCCAGGTTAAAATCTGGCCTCAGACACCTCCTAGTATTAGTTCCAAGATAGAAGGTAAGGGTTTCAAAAAGAAAGGAAAGGAAAAGGAAAAAGAAAAAATGACTACAACAAATACAGAAAGGTATATTAAAACTTTTTTGGTCTGATGCAAAATAAAATAAAAGCAGAACCAGGAAAATTACTGAAACAATGATTACAACAAATGTAAAAACCAACAAAAAGAATAGAAACTGAATTCTCTGTGAAATTATAACAACCAATGAAATTATGATTTTTTTGGTCTCCAAAAAAAAGAAGGTACCCTCTCTCCCTTTCTTTGTAGCAGAATTATGTGTGTAAAATATTGCATGAATACAGACTATATAAATGTGATGGCTGGTTTTGCTAATTTTTTTCTTTTAATTCACTGTTATGTGGAATGGCTCTCTGGAAGGGAAAGGAGAAAAAGCTCTATTGGGAAAAATAGGTTATACAAAAATCATTTCATTTCAAAAAACTGACTTGTGGAAGATTATGCAAATATGAGAATAGGAAGGAAAATAGACATCTCGTGATCCTAATACTTAATGTGAAATGGATAAAGCAGAATTAAACACATATGCATCAAGTTTGCTGTAAAATATATTAATCTCAACAAGAGAAGGTTGGTTAAGAGGAAGACTACAGGTAGAAAAGTCACAAGGAAAATGATCTTCGAGTCCACACAATTCTGATCCTAAGAGGTGATTAAAGAGAAAAAAAATAAGAAAAAAAATACATCATAGAGAAATCAAGATCAGGAAAGGGCATTAAGAACACTTCATTGGGAATGCCAACTTACTGTCCCCAGTCTTCCAATTTTTTGCTCTTCTTCCCCATCCATTTCTAATTCATTATCAATTCCTCTCAATAGAGTGAGTGTATGGGATATATATATAATATATATATATCCCATACACTCACTCTCTTCTCTCCTCTTTGACACTATTACTATCATTCCACATGTACTAGTTAAGTCTCTCTGCCTCAAGCTCTCCCCCCACTCCACTCTAATTCTTTACTCAGCTGTTAAAGTGATCTTCATTAAAGGATAGGTCACCATGTCACATATCTACTTCCCACCCTATTTAGTGAATATGCATGGCACACTATCATCTCCAGGATGAAATAGAAAATGCTACTTGGTATTCAAAGCCCTTAATTAACAAATAAATTTTGTGTGTGTGTGTGTGTGTGTGTGTGTGTGTGTGTGTGTGTGTGTGTGTGTGTGTGTGTGTGTGTGTGTGTGTGTCTGCAGGAGTGCGTGTCCCTTATTAGACTATGAGGTCCTCCTTTGAACACAGGGGATGTTTTTAACCTTCATCTAAACACCCACCATATGAGAATTTAACACCAGTTTGCAACTCTTTTTCTTGGTAACCTGATCTTACAGTCTTGAGGTTTTAAAAGTTTCATATTAAATTAAAAAATGCATTCTTCTAAGGAACAAGGTTTCAATTCAGCCCCCGCCCCCTGACTGGATTAAGAATAAGGCCAGAAGCTTATCTGTATAAGGTGGATGACAGAAGCTTAGTGGCTCCCTGGTGGTCTCACCCAGACTGAGGTGAAGGTCAGTCAATCAGAGATGCTGAAAAATGGCATCAGGGAGGGAGGTTATAAGTTTTCAGGTTGAGGAAAAGGAAAGTTTTCATTGGTGTGGAAAGGAGAGACACTAGCTAGGGTAGCTCAAGCAACAGCTGACTGGGTGAGTAGGCTTGAGAAGGAAAAGAACCAGCCAATATGGATCTTTTAATTTATTTAATAATTAATCATAAAATTAAAGCTACATTCTCCAGAGAATTTTAATCTTAAGAACTTAGTACATTGCCTAGCACATAGTATTTAACAAATGCCTAGAAAGAAATAACATTAAAAATAACTACAAAATTTACAAAATATTTAGTAGTTTATCTTCTAAAACATGCCCAGGAATTATATGATGATAAAGCATTCTATACACAAAAACATAAATAGGAGATATTACTTATTAGTAAGTCATGCCAATGTAATAAAATGGTAATATTTCCTAATTTAATTTACCAATTCAGTGCCCTACCAAAAAAAAATTACAGAACAAGGAAAACAACAAAATTCATCTGGAGAGAAAAAAATGTCAAATTTCAGAAAAGTAATTGGAGAAAAGAAGCAAAGGTTCCAAACAGTCCAAGATATATTACTTCACTGCCCCCCTCCAAAATCATCAAAACAATTTGGTACTCCTTAAAAAGTAGAGAGGTAACAAGGTAGAGCAAATTTAGTCTGCAGCATACAAAAGCAAACCAATCAAGTAGAGCTTGGTATTCAATAAAAGCAAAAGATCCCAAACCATCATCTAGAGCAGTGATAGCTAACCTTTCAGAGGTGGGTGATGTAAGAAATGTCCTCACATGGACATGGAGAGGGGTAAGGGAGCAGCCCAGCCCAGTGCCCCTCTAGCTTTCTAGTATTAAACTCTGTGCTGGAGCCATGGCAGGCATGCCTTCAAAAAGGGCTCTGAGTGGACCCTCTTCCCCAGCACATGTACCATTAACAAAAAATTTAATGAGAAAATCAGAAAGTCGTCTAAGCTACAAATGGTAATACAGACATAAAAGGATGACATAAATTAGAGGAGCAAGTAAGAAACTATCTTTCAGACTTATGGATAGGGGAAGAGTTCATGAAGAAACATGGGAGAGGATCACATAAAATAAAGTGGATAATGTTAATTATTAAAAGCTTTACACAAATAAAACTAATGCAGTTAAAATGAGAAGGGAAATGGGCAACTGGTGGGGGGGAAAAAACTGTTTCAGAAAGTTTCCCTAATAAAGGTCTCATATACAAGATACATAAGGAATTGATTCAAAATTTGTAAGAACAAGAGTCACATCTCCGAGCAAAATACTCAAAATAAATAAAATGATCATAGATTATGAACATTTAATTCTGAAGGATGAAATTCAAACTATTAACAATGGTCTATCATTAATAATAGGGGGGAAACCCAAATTAAAGGCTTTTACTTCAAGCTTATCTGACTGGCAAAAGCCTATCAAGAAAAAAAAGAAAATGACAATTGTCCCAGAGGCTCCAGAAATGCATAAAAAGTAATGAATTGTAGTTGGAACTAAAAAGTGGTTTAATATCATCTCTATACATAGGATACTTTAAAAAATATATATGTATACACACACACAGTATCTATACCTAGTCTCTCAAGTTACCAAGTGCCTTTTAGATATGTCAAATTCTACATGTTCAAAACAAGAAATCTTTCTTCTCACCCTATCCTCCTCTCAGCTTTCCCATTATCATGGAGGGTACCATGAGGATTACCACTTGTGCCATTTTAGACTCCTCACTCCCAGTCAACACCAATCTATTATCAAATCTTGTTTCTATCTATATAACATATTTCATATAAACATCCCCCTTTCTCCACTCACCAGCCACTACTGGTACAGGCCCCTCATTACCTTTTACCTCAGCTGTCGCAATAATTTCTGATTCTCCCTGCTTTAATAAGCCTCTCCCTCCAATCCATCCTTCACTCAGCTGCCAAAATGATCTCCCTATGGTTCTAATCATGTTATCTCATTTCTTAATAAATGCTCTTATTGGCATTTGAAAATCCCTTTACATCTTGATTTCTTCCTCTTTTTTTCAGTTTTTAAACCTTATCCCCACCTTCCATCTCACCTGTACTCTACAACCTAGCTATAATTGCAAACATGTCACACTCTATCTACTCCCTCCATGTCTTTTCAATAGCTTTCCTCGATATTTGTGTTGTTCTCTCTTCCCCAAACTTCTACCATTCTTGTTTCCTCTGGCCTCTTCAAGACTCAGTTCAAATCTCAACCAATCTAATGAGAGAACTTTATATTCTTCTCTCTACAGCCATTCTTTCCCCCCATCTCCAAGGACTAGTCCCTTCACTCTGATTACTTTCCATTAATGTTTTATCTAATCTATATCTTATATACCTAGTTATTTGCATGTTGCCCTCCACATTACAGAAGAAAAGGCCAGAACTCAGGGACCTTATTTTTGCCTTTTAAAAAACCATCACTTGGCACAGCACCTGGCTATGCCTTACAGAAATCAAAGAGGACAAGGAGATTTCTATATGCCTATATAAATAGATAGCTTTTTTTTGTGGTTATCTGGAAACTAAGGAGATGACCATCTATTGAGGAATGGCTAAACAAATGATGGTATGTGAATGTAATTGAATATAGTATGCTGCACTGCAGGAAATGAAAAATGGAAAGCATCAGGAAAAATCAGAAAGACTAGTATAGACAAGAGTAAAATGGAAAGAATCAGGTGAAACACAATTCACATTATAGTAATAATAATATATGAAAACCAGAGAATGTAAAACGAAACATGTTAACCTCTCCTTTCTGACAGAGAGGTGATGGATTAAAAACACAAATCAGGAATATCTTTGGATGTGGTCAGTGTGGAGATTTCCTTTGCTTGACTACTGCATGTTATAATGATTTTTTTTCTTTTTTTGTCTTGTGCTTCATGGTAGAGGAATAAGTACCAGGGAGGTAGAATGAGAAAAAAAATTCTTAAATAAAAATTTTTCTGACTAATAAATAAATAAGCCAATTCACTAAAGGCAAAACAATTCATTTTGTATTCTTTAATATTTAAGTCACTTTGTGCACGATGTGTGCTGGGTGGGGGAAGAGGAGAAGGAAGGACAACTATGAAATATAGTTTGTATCAATAATTTCTTGAACCAGGTCAGTATCAATTAAGTGTGTTCAATGTTAAGGGGAAAAAAATTATATATTGCTTACTCTATGCCACATACAGTGCTAAGCACTTTTTTCAAATATTATCTCATTTTATCCTTACAACTCTACAAGGTATATGCTACCATTTTACAGACAAAGAAACAGAGGTTGAGGGACCCAAAGTCACAAAACTAATAGCAATTAATTGAGAAAAGGATAAGACACCAAGCCCAGGTATGCCATTTAGGTGCCTTAAGAAAAGGAGGAAATTCATGTAAAGAGATCCAATCCTCTTCCATTTTTCTTACTATATCCTCACCCCATTTTATAATAAGCCAGTCCTTTAAGATTCAAGTCAAATTCGGTCTTCTTATTTTTGTAATTACTTAACATCTTTCTTTTCACTAGACCCCTTTTACCATTTTATACTTTTCTTAAAGCAACTAATACATTCTGCCTAGGATTAGCAATTAATAGCAATAGTTTACATGCATATAATTTTGTTACGGTTATCTTTTAACTTTGTACCTATCATCTTAAAAGAATGAATGGAAATTAATCTGTCTCTTTTACCACAAATACCTAACACAAGTGTTTTAATATATATTTAAACAATGAGAGCATACTTTCCTTCTTCCTAAGAGCAGGAAATAAAGGCTCCAATACCAAATCTGCCAGCAAAATACATGCCTAGAAATAGGTAATAAAAACCTAATCCTTTGAATGTAAAAATATAGCTCTTCTTTGCGCATACCTACTCACTCAAGTTACATGAGACAACAAACTGAACTAGAAAATTATCTATAGTTAAAAAGGCCTATATAAAAAGTTATTAGTATTATTACCTAAAAGCATACAGTGGTGGCTCCTTCCCATTGGGTCAAACCAAAACACTTCTCTTTTTCCCATAGTTTTTTTTTTTAACCCTTACTTTCTGTGAAAGTAACAACACTAAGTAAAAAGGGCTAGGCAAACCAGATCAAGTGGCTTGCCCAAAGTCACACAACTAGGAAGAGTCTGAGGCCATTAAAAAGTCATTAAAAGATGGCTCAAACAATTAAATGAGTCTGTGGTCTTTACTCTTACTGTAAAATTGACAATTCATATGTCTATGTCATTCTTGGGTCTTGAGTTAGCCACAGGGGATCCATTGAACATAAAAGAGGCCTTTTCCTCATGTTTTTCCTAATCTTTAATGGGTACCAGTGGAGCACTGACTGTACCTGTCATTACTTTCTCACATTATATGACTTTCTTTCTGTCATTTCATTCTTGGATGTTGTCCTTGACTCTTTAAGAGTTCCTCAGTAGTTATGTTATATCTGCCAGGTGTCTTTCCATTACCCTGCTACATAATGCCCATCCTCAGTCCTCTGAAAGTTGTGGTGTAAATTTTGCTTCCAGAAAAATCATTTTAACTGGCACTAAAAAGATGGGCCTTTACTATTATGGGGAGCTGAGTTAGGAAGCCTGAAGGAAATTCAGCCTCTAGCCTCCTCATTAACTCTAGGACTAGCTTTATCTGTCAACAAACAACGTTGAAAAAAACTCTATAGAGTGGCCATTTTCATCCATTTCACCTTTCCTATGAGGATGGAATTTTTTAATTTAAAAAATTAAACTCCTTTGAATGATTACCAATTCATTCCAAGAGGTTCTGCAGTGTTCTGGAGAACTTCCTAGTCCAGTGGTAATCTGTCTTCTAGCTGGCCTCAATATTGGCCTTTATCACAGTGATAAATAACTCTCTACCTCCAGCCTATCAGAGTCACTTGACAAATTTATTTCTATTGTTACATTACTCAAGAAATCTTGATTAGATAGATGAAAGGGAGATAGTTATATAAAATGACTAAACCAACTTAAGCAATCTAATACCTCAAAACCAAGGGAGGGCATTTCTTGACATTGCTTCCAGTCAGAGAACTTCGATTCAAATCCCACCTCTGGCATAACTGATATGACCTTGGGCAAGTCTTTTAATCTTCAAAGGCCTGTTTCCCCAACTGTAAAACAAGGGGCTTAGACATGATAGTCTCTAATGTTCCTTCCAGCTCTAGATCTAGGATGCTATAATGGACTGATCTACATGCCATGCTTATATGTGCCTACTAAATGATAATCAGAGGCAACTGTGGCCTAGTGGGCAAAGAACTGGCCTCAGAGCCAAGATTAACTGCATTCAAATTCTACCATTGTTATATACTGCTGATTACACAACCCTATTCAAGTCACTTTACCTAAGGGCAATTAAAAAAGTACCCACATACTTTGGTAAAAAAAAAAATTTTTTTTTTCATTTGAGAACACAGATTACTATCCCAATTACCTACTAAGTCATTAGAATATGCAAGAGGAATATAAAGAAAAACTGCAGTCCCTGATTTTTCCAGGTCACAGGCATTGTAAAGGATAATTTTGCGTTGTGACCTAAACTATATTAATTATTTGGTCGCCATGGATATAAAAACAAAATACCCAAGTCAGCTGGAAATTTATGGTGATTTAATTAATATAGTGGAAAGACATTAAGAAGAAGGGAGAAGGAAAGGGTATAGGATTTCTCCCACCTGGCTATTGCCAGGGAGAAGATTAGAGGCTCTAGGAAGGTATGGTTTTTGGAGAATAAAGGAGGAAGGAATCAGTCTGAACTTCAAGAGGGCTCAGCCAAGATGCCTGAACCTGAATTAGCCCAAGGGCAAACTCACTGCCAAAACCCAGACAAATAGCTGCCACCATGCCAAGATGTTAGAATGTTTAGCACGATGCCAGCCAGAGCTGCCTCTCTGGGAAAAGAGGCCAAAGAGAGGAAGTGGCGTGCCCTATATAGACGGTTTTACGTCACTTTCCTGCGTTTCATCTGTATCAATGTTAGCTTAGCTTGACTTAGGACAGCCCAGGGTCTGTCAGCTGTTTCTGCACATGTCTGTTGAGGGCCATCTTAGATACTTAATCCTTCAGTATGGGTACAGACATTCTGGACCTCGTTAAACTAAGTAGGGTGGAGCAATGTAGAGTTCCCAAGATCTGATTCTGTTAGACCAAGTATCTTCATTGTTACAAATTAGGAAATAGCTAAAATCAAATCTTCTAAAGTACGGTCTGAGTAGGGTGGAGTAGTTTTAAAATTCACAGCATACAAAAATGAATACTGATAATCAATGTACTCATTCATTATAGTCTAATAAAGAAGACATTACACAAACAATTTTGGTACAAGGGAGAGGTCTAAGGTGGGAAATTGCCATTATCTCACATCTAACTATGTTAATTCAAAAATGAGACCATTAACATGTCAACGTGAAAATCCAGAAGTCCCCGGTTTATTTAGTTTGGAGATACAAACCCCAGATTTTGACCTTGTCATAGGAGTTTTCTCCCCGAGGGAAGGTCCTACACTTCACTGGTCTCAGGCTAACAATAGCCAATCCACTTCAGGTGGGGGAGCTAAACCAAATCTGAAGTCAAAGTGACTCTGGCGCCATAGGCAGCACTTCAGTCTTGCAAGTTGAAGGTCCCGAGTTCCATCCTCAGAAGGAGGATATGATATACTGGGGAAAAGGCTTCACTCGACTTCGGATTGGGTTTAGCTCCCACCTGAAGTGGAGTCTGTTGTTAGCCTGAGATCAGTTAAGTAGGACCTTCCCTTGGGGAGAAAACTCTCCTATGACAAGGTCAAAACCTGGGGTTTGTACCTCCAAACTAAATTGGGGACTTCTAGATTTCCACATTGACAAACATTACAGACTAAAAGACAAAAAGGGTTGTTGGTATATTAAAAACCTACATTTTATCGAGCTGTTGAGTCTATCAAACACTATCAAGCTTCCAAGTATGAAACCTGGTATAAACCAATACATAGGAAAGTGGTTCAAGGAGAACCGAGAGAACAAATGAAATAACAATAATTCTCTTTAAAAATATGCAAAGACTTAACAAATATGAGCAATTCAAGGACTACCCACGGTACCAGATAACTGGAGATGAAGCATACTACCTACCATTTGATACCTTAAAACTTAAAATAAAACATGAAATGGATATTTTTAGATATGGTAAAAGTGTGGATGTTTTACTTGACTATTATTATAGTGTTTTTCTGAGAAAATTTAAAAGGAAGCAGAATGAAATAGATTCCATTTCACAATCTTTCTGTTCTTTTATAGGAAAATGTTTACTATCTTGATATCTGATAAATTCAGATTTAAAAAAAACCAATATTCTGCCTATATTGAGGCACTGGAATTCACTATCCACAACACTGAATAGTTGCTGTCATTTGTCCTTTTCTTTATCTACAATCTTTAATTATTCTTCTATCATCATTGCCATACTCTCTCCACAAACATAAATAGTAAAACCTGGATTCTATACAGAAACCTTTAACCCAACCATATGCTCATTCATGCCTTCAATGCCACAGGAAAATATTATACTAGAAAAGTCTAATTAGTCAAAAGTTCTACTTTAAAAGCTGTGCTTAAGTTGCTTGGCTTCTTATAAAACATAAAACAAAGGCCATCTCATTCTCATAAATTATTAGCTTTTCTAAAAGAAATTAAAGGATCCTATTTACTTAAGTTTGGCCAAAAGTTCTGCAGACAGCATTTTTTTCTCTTCTATCTCAGTGTAAAATGTTGTGGGAACCAAAGAGAAGATGATTTAATATACCATTAGTTCTATATCTATCTCTGTTCCCTGGGATGAGAGAAGGAAGTTTCTTATTGCTTATGATAATGTGACTAGCACTGCCTTCTTTGACTTTGGGGCAATACATAGCTATACCTTGACTGTCTAAAACATGCTTTTAAGTTAATTTTTTTTTTTAAATCAGTAATGCTATGTCTCACACCAATTTTGAAAGTGAACCCAGAACTTCATAGCTCCAAAAGGTCAATGTGAAGTAATTTTCCATTAATCATTTATTCCACCCCTTTCCTTCTCAATCTAAGCCAGCAAAAATTATATAATTTTTCCACTTTTAATAATGAGTTGAGTACAACAGTTAATTGAGAAAATGACAAGGCACTTTCAAAAACAGTGGAACGTCAGGCCTGCAATTTTTTTCCCCACTGTTTTGAAAAGGAGGTGAATTAAGGCAAAAGTTCTGAATTTGGGCTCTGTAAATGTTTTTATTTTTTAATTTGATAAAATTATAATTGTTTCATTTTGTAATTTAGGGGCTTTTATTTTATGCATTTAAAAATATAGAGAAAGATCTATGGGCATCACTAGTCTGCCAATGTGGTCCATGTCTCAGAAAGATTACGAATCCTTAAATTAAGGTTTGAGGGTTCTACTTTTTTTCCTGTTTGGCACTTAGAATTTGTGCTTTGACTTGGAAAAGGTTTTCCTCATGACAACTGTGCAAGACAGATAATATGAGCATTAACTGGAGCAAATAAATTCAGAGGTTAAATGACTTACCAAAATTTATACAGTTTCTAAATCCCTCCTCACAGGAGAAATGCACATTAAAACAACTCTGAAGTGCCACGCCACACCTAGCAGACTGGTCAATATAACAGTAAAGAAAAGTAATAAATTTTGGAGGGGATGTGGCAAAATTGGGACACTAATGCATTGTTGGTGGAGTTGTGAATAAGCCCAGGCATTCTGTAAGGCAATATGGAATTATGCCCAAAGGGCTTTAAAAGATTACATGTCCTTTGATCTAGCAATACCACTATTAGGTTTGTACCCCAAAGAGAAAATAAGGACTCTTTGTGGTGGCAAAAAATTGGAAAAATATGGGGGTGTCCCTCGATTGAGGAATGGCTGAACAAATTGTGGTATATGATGGGTGATGAAATACTATTGTGCTATAAGGAATGATGATCTCAAGGATTTCTAAATGAACTGCGAGAACCTCAATGAATTGATGCAGAGTGAAATGAGCAGAACCAGGAAACTATTGAACACAGAAAGTGAAACATTGTGGAAGTATCCAATGTAACACTTTGATACTAGTAGCAATGCAATATAATCCAGGACACTGCTGAAGGACTTATTGAAACAACTATGGGAGTAGAAATGCAAAAGGAAAACATATAACATCACTTATCACACGTATATATGGGTATGTGATTTGGGGGTTGGGCTTTAAAAGATCTCTATAGCAAAAATGAATAACATGGAAATAGGTATCAAGTGATAACGGTAAAACCCAGTAGAATTGTTCGTAGATGGGGGGAGGGGGATGAATCAGGTAAACAGAAAAATATATTTTTAAAAAATTTATACAGCTGCTAAGTTAATTTTCTGCTCTCTCAAAACCAGTATTCCTTTCACTACATTATAATGCTCTCTAATGTCATGAAGGAAAAATACTACACAGAAAATTCAAGTAAATGGTTAATATTCTTAATTTCTATTTTAGAGAATTTTCTGTTTGTATACTAAATGAAATTTACTGGTTAGTCTATCAATCTTTGTTGGTTTTCAAGTATGTTGATCACTACCTGACACAAATGGAAATGATGAGGATGGAAGACTAAATGAAGATTTGCTAATAAAGAAACCGTATCCAGCAGGTAAAACTATAGGTATATATTCTACAATTATTACATATAATCTACTGCAAATTTATTTTGTAACATCCAATTTAATTTGATCAATGGGGGAATACTTCCTAAATAAGTTTCTGAATTTCTCTGGAACTCAAACTGATAGAATAACATGCATTTGGAGTTGGAAGAGAGCTAAGTCCTCAAGTTCAGTGGTTTCTAAAGCAAAGGTCAAATTCTCCAGAGAGGTGACCTGACCTCAAGATGTGATCAGTCAAGTTGGGAGAAGATGGGTCAAATCTTACCCTCCCTAAATCAGTCCTTTGATGGCAATTCACCTTCTTGCCCCCAATCCTTTATATTTTCAGTATGGCACAATACATCTCATTGGAAGAAGAGGTACCATTTGGATCTGCATGGTATTTTCATTACATTATCTTTTCCCCAAAAATCCCATACCTCTTCCAAACTTCAAAATTCAATCTGGAAAAGGAATAAAAAAAAAAAGAACTGCACTAAGGCAACTAAGTCTTTCCCCCTCTTTTTTAGTTGTATCCAACTCTTTTGAGACCCCATGTGGGATTTTCTTTGCAAAGATACTGAAGTAGTGTGCTATTTCTTTTTCCAGACCATCTGACAGATAAGGAAACTGAAGTCAACAGGATTAAGTGACTTGCCCAGGGTCAGTCATATAGCTAGTAAGGATCTGAGACCAGATTTGAACTCAGGTCTTCCTCTTCCTCACTCCAGGCCTTAGAAACTTACCTGTTTCCCCCCCCCTTACAACACAACCACATTGATTAAGATCCTGATGTATACAGAACTATGTTAGACACAAACACACACACACACACACACACACACACACACACAATATCAATCAATTAATCATCAAGGAGCCTACATTTTTTTCTGGTGGGATGTTTTCAAGAAAGGCTAATAGTGATATAAGAGAATAACAGTTGTTTATTCCAGATACCCTAACATTGTATCAACAAGAAAATTATGGAAATAAATATTTTATTTTTTAATCATCTATTTCCTTCTATCAAGAAACAATATGTAGGCAGACATAAATATGCTTAACTTTAAATCTCTTAGCTGATAGCTAAAAAATACTTGAAAAGTAAAGCAAGAAAGAATTGGAAACTGAGGGGTGTCCACCAATTGGGAATTGGCTGGACAACCTGTGGCATATGGTTATAATAGAAAACTATTTTGCCATAAGAAACAATGAGTAGGATGAGTTCAGAGAAATCTTGAATGATTTTAGTGAAACTGATGCAATGTGAAGGGTAGAACAAGGAGAAAAAGGAGAACAATGTATTGAGTAAAACTAGAATATTATACGATGATCAACTGTGAATGACTAAAATAATCAGCAAAATAAGGTTCCAAGATAATCTCAAGGCATTAATAATAAAAATTAAAAACCCATTATCCACAGGCAAAGATGGAACTATGGGGATCTAATTGCAGATCAAAATATGCCATCTTTCACTTTATTTCCTTCATGAATTCATATATATATATGATATGTATCTTCACTCACAACATGAAGAATATGGGAATATGTATTTCATGAAAAGAGTGATATAACCTGTATCAAACTATTTACACAGGGGGAGGGTCTGAATTGCAAAATGTCAGAAAATAATTATCAAAAATCATTTCTACATGTAATTGGGGTAAAAAAATTCTATTTAAAAAGTAGACCGTGTCCAATTTAACAAAGGAAAAGCACAGGTTTCCAAGAATATAAAGCTATACTCTAGTACTCAACCAGAATGTTTCCCAAAGATAACTAAAAAAGCCAATATAGACTTCACACATCCAAGCAAACAGAAGTAAAATTAGGATGCTAGATTACACTTTCTATACCACATATGGAAGTAACAGTTCTAAATTCAACAAGACATTTAAGAAATTAATTTCAAAATAAGAGCCTCGAAAAGTCACTTTTAGAAGTAAATTTTTAAAATTCAATTTAAGACTTAGAAAAATGGAATTGCCTTTATTTGGTTTTTGTTTGTTTTGCTTTCTGTCATTTAGTTATGCTCCACTCTTCTTGATTCCATTTGGAGTTTTCTTGGCAAAAGCAAAGACACTGGAGTAGTTTGCCACTTCCGTTTCCAGGTCTTCAATTATTGTTACTCTCCAAATGAACTTAATCTTTTAGGTAGTGAGGTGAGTCAATGGGTACAGAAATGCCAGAGTTCAAACTTGGCCTCAGACTGGGACAGTTACTTAACCTGTCTCCCTCAGTTTTCTCAACTGTAAAATTAAGTAACATACTTACCTCCCAGGGTTGTTGTGAGGCTCAAATGAGATAATATTTGTTTAGCAATTAATAAATGCTTGTTTCTTCCCCCTATACATACACAAGCTTTCTTTCTGTTCACTGCTAAAAATACTGGACAGAGCATAAAGTCAGCTTAAAAATAAATCAATAGAGCAGCAGGAAAGAAATATAGCTCTCAAACATATAATCTTCATAGGATAGTTGCTTCATTTGGCAGTTGGAGCACAATGATAATTACAATGAGGTGATAAGATTGCAAGCTAGGTGATATATTTCACTGGAAAATAAAAATTCAGTAAATGAGACTAAATTTCTCTAAGAACAGGGAATTTTTAACCTGCTTAACTAGAGGATCAAGGAATATGTGTGGAAAGATTTTGATGGGTCCTTGAACTTGGACAGAAAAACTACATTTTTTATTCTCATTCATTTCTAACTGAAATTTAGCATATCCTTCATTTAAAAACATTAAAATGAAGAGATTCAGAAATTTCAATAGACTATGAAATGTTCAAAAGATTAAGAAGTTCAGTCCACAAATATTTTTATTTTTACATTGAGAAACCAATAGAAGACAGGGAACCATGTTTGTCTTTCGATATGAAAAGAGAAAACACTGTACCTTGATCCATAATAATTTAAATTTATTTGGAACTTCTTGTCAGTTTAAAAAGTTGTAGCAATAATGTCATTAATTAATTTGGTGATTAAGAATAATGAGTCCCAGCTGTGTGACCCTGGGCAAGTCACCTGACCCCCATTGCCTAGCCCTTACCACTCTTCTGCCTTGGAATCAATACACAATATTGATTCCAAGACAGAAGGTAAGGGTTTAAAAAAAGACAAATGAGGAGTTGGAATTAATGACAACAAAGGTAATAAAGTCAGAATCTATGAACAGATTAGGAGGTTAGGGTGGAAGAACTGTGGGAATAGAAACACAGAAGAAAAACAACTGCTAGATCACATGGGTCGATGGGGATATGATTGGGGATATAGGCTCTAAATGATTACACTAATGCAAATATCAATAATATGGAAATAGGTCTTGATCAATGATACATGTAAAACCAGTGAAATTGTACATCAGCTACAGGAGGGGTCTGGGGGGAAGGGAGAGAAAAAAACATGAATCTTGTAACCATGGAAAATTATTCTAAACTAACTAAATAAAATTTTCCCCAAAAAAATAAATTAAAAAATAAAGGGAAAATAACTTACAATGCTGGTAGCAGAAATTCAAGAAGATGCATGTCAAGTGGCATTGTAACTGTAAAGCATTATAAAAATATTAGCAATAAATTAATCTTTAATATATGATGGATTATAGTACCACTACCACCTATGCCTTTGAAAGCTATAGTGTTCAACTGGCTTTTACATGAATTATCTAAGTTTTTCATTATTATATAATCCTGTGGCAGAAGTAAAGACTATATTTTCACTAATGAATAAACAAAGGTTTGAAGAGGTTTCCTGACTTGCCCATTGGAAATCCAGAAGATACTCCTTCCTTTATTGCAGGTCTGATTGTGTCACCCCATGCACTAACTCAGTGGCTCCCTTGAGGACCAAATATCAACTCCTCTCTTTAGCAGTTAAAACTCTTTACCATCTGCCTTCAACATGCCTTTCTAGCTTCACTCAAATCTTCTATTCATATAAATTAGCTTTCTTGTTGTTCCTTACCCACTACATTCCATCTCTTATCTCCATTCCTTTATAGAAGGTGTTCCTCCACCCATCCTCCCCATACCTGGAATGCCTCTCATCATCTCTGCCTCTTGGAATCAATGTGTAGTTTCCTTCTAAGTTTAGTTCAAGATCACCTTCACAAAGTGAGGCCTCCCACCCCCTACCAGTCTATAGAGCCTTCCTCCAAAATTACCTCATTTTTATTTTGTATAAAATAACATGCAGATGTCTTGGGACAGTTTTATTTTTGACTTTGTAACCCAGCACCTAGGACAGTATAAGACACATGTTAAGCACTTTGTAAAATGCTTTGTGGCTTGAAAAATATCTTATGAAATTTCCTCCCTTAACTTCTATTTTCCCAGTTCTCTCTAAAAAGGAATTTATATCCATGATTCTTTCTTCTCCTTATCCAAAATGCCCATTTATTCCATCTGAGTTGTAGATGCTTATTATCCTCTTGACACTGCGTGGCTATTTTGCTAAGCAACAGCGATTTGGAAGGTTAGTTTTGATGCTTGACAAAGTTCTTACACCAGCCATGAAGGAGTCAAAGCCTTTGGTCCATTAATCACCAAGCATTTATGGATATAAAGGCAAAAAAAACAAAACATTCTGCAACTTCAAGAAACATAGATTTCAACAGAAAAAAAAAAGTTTAAATAACCAAGTACATACAAGATACATACAAAGTAAATTAAGTTAACCAGAAAGAGGAAAAACTCCCCCTCATAAAGTGTATATACGTCTGGATTCAAGTCCTAAAGGAAGACAAGTAAAATAAAAATGGTAAAGTGAGTTGGCAGTGCAAATCCCAAGCATGAGGGACAGCCAATGCAAAGAGACATGGAGTTATAGCATCTGATCCTAGGAATTGCAAATTCCTGGATCCTAAGAAAATAGGATGGTTGCAAGGTAGAAAGAGGCCAGGTCATGAAAACCTTCAAATGTCAATTGAAGGATTTTTCTTTTTGATCCTGCAGGTAATAGAAATACACTAAACCTCACTGAGTAGAGAGGTGTCATGGTGAGACCTATATTCTGGAAAAATCACCTTGGCAGACGAGTGGAAAATAGACAGTTTTGCAAAGCAATCAGTTATCATTAAAACTTTCATTTTCTGAAATATTTGAAAGAATGAATAAAAGTTATCATTAAATAATTAAATGCCAGAAAGCCACAGAAAATGAATTCATCAGTAAACAAAACAGGTGTCACATGTCTCTCGACTGCCAAAGCCAGAACTTGAACCCAGGTTCTTTAATATCACATCCAAGACTTTCCTCAAGTTGTAGAAATGTATTTTATATAACCTTGGAGGTCAAAACACAAAAAATGGTTTGCCAACAGTGATTGTTGACGTTTTACTAACAAAGAGACAAAACAAATATTTCTTTAATAGACAAAATCCATTCAATAATGTCTATACAACATGCAATTTTACCCAGATACAAACTTTAAATTTAACTAAAATATCAGAAATTTAAGAGAGGTCAAATACTATGGGGATTTCAGAAAGTCCCATTCCCAGAAAAGAAAGAATAATTAGTAAAATTAAATAAGACTAGTAACTTCCAAAATGCACGATCATAAATTTCCCAGCCAACCCATCTTCTGGAACACTACTCCTAAAGCTTAAACTAGAGCTATTTTAAAGATCATTTAAAAACCATGCTGCCCCTCCCACATACAGGATCAATTTTAAGTCTTTACTTCACCTGAGACAGCCAACAATATTATCTTGCAGTTAAAAAGCTTTAATAGTCAACAAAATTATTCAAGTTAGTAAGATTAATAGATGGCTTACTGTAAACTCTTTCCAGATAGTTATCACAAAAAAGGAAAGAAAATCTATTCGCAAATAGCCAAAATTCTAGGTGTCTCAAGTATCACACACCCACCACTACCTAATATCACCACAAATGCCTGGGGGAGGAGACATGAACAATAATGGACAGGGATTTCTAGTAAATTCGTTTATTTAGTGCTACAACATACCAAAATAGATTTGAAGCTATACTGTGAACAGGTAAAAGGAAATATTTCTCCTGATAACATGGATATGTGCAAGGATAACTATTCTTCAAATACTAATGATACGATCAGGACCATTTAAAATTTGTCTTCTTCACTTGTATGCCATTAACTGAAGAAAAAACAAAAACTAAGCTAATAGTCAGGGAACTAGGCTTACTATCAGCATTAACCAAAACATTTTCACCCACTGATTCAAAATTGTTAAGATCATATGCTTTAAAAAAATAACCCTTTTTTCTGCATTATATCAATACTGTATTAAGCAAGAGAAAGAACTAGGAAATGGGGGGGTTCAGTGACTTGACCAAAGTCACATAGCTAGAAAGTATCTGAAGTCAGATTTAGACCCAGGACCTTCCATGTCCAGACCTAGTTCTTGTGGATGAGAGTTACAGATTGAGTTGCAAGGACTTGGCTTGCAGGAAAACATCAGGCAGGGAGAGAATAGAATTCTGCTGTCAATGGGAGATGGGCCAGAACTTCCAGCCAAGAAAAGGAGATCAGCAGTTAGGGAGAGGTTCTTCTCCCTTTTGAACTTGAAGGAAGAGGAACATCTTTCTGAGTTCAACATGTTGTGATCCCTCATCTATCTGAAGAAAATCAGATCTTCCTTCCTCAGTAGTAGATAGACATTTTTCCCCTTTGGGGAAGATAAGAGACTATCCAACCAAGAAGATTTTCGATTGATCTCTTCAATAACTGTACATCTCCCTATATCAGAAAAATACAACAGCCTGACTTCACAATCTCACCTGGGACTCAGGTCCCCAGACCTGAGCCCTCAACCCCTAAGGGGAATTTTGGTTAAAATAGAAATTAGGAATTTTCTAATTTTCCCTCTACCCTAAACTTACCATTCCCTAAATACTACAAAGAAATAGATCTTATTAAACAGAAGAAAATGAACATCTTATTCATCTAATGTACTAAGGGGATCAGGATAATATCTATCAAGAGAAGAAACCAGAAACCAGAGACTGAAGGGGATTTCCTCCTTACCTTTCAGCTCTGAACCTTGATCAGATCTCTCACCTTTCCTTGTGTAGCTCTACCTAAGAGAGGAAGTAGTGTTTCTTTTTATCTGTCCCCTCTCTCTCTCTTAGACCTTCCAAGCTTTGGTTCCTGATCCCCCACTATTACAGTTTGGCACCCCAGTTTGAAAATAATCCATTTTATTTCACTGCAAGGGAGTGACAGTTGGAAACCCTGAGCAGGGTAGCCATCTTGGGAATAACTTTGGGGTACAAGTTGAAGTTTAGAGATCTTGGTAACATGTGGCAGATTCTGTTTTGGGCTATGGTGGTTATGGTTTTAGGAGCATATTGGACATACTGTCTAATATACAATACAGTTACTACAGTGATTACGGACACAATCAAACTGATAACAAATACAACATCATTTATTAAAATCTCTCCATTTAATAATTCATTTCTGTGGCAGTGACCCAAATCTATGTACTTCTGATGGCAGCTATCCAGAAAAAAATGATGTATGTTAAGATTGTTTTGAGAATGATTTTACCCAAGAAACAGGCTCAAGTTTTACTGATAATAATAATATAATAGACTGGAAGATAGATAATAGACTGGAAGATTTATTTAAACAAATTCCCATTCTGAATGAAATCTGTAATGACTATTTGTCCAAGAAGAACAAAGATAAAGGGTGTGATGGGGTGGGGGGCAGCAGGGGGGGGAGGGGTGGGACTGGAAAGACAAAGAATGAAGATGTGACTGACAAAGACAAGATGGGCACTGATTCTGACAAGGCTAAAGACATAACACCTGAGATTGATGGGGTTGATAACAATACTAAGTCAGTTAGCAAGCCAAATAACACTTTAACACCTGAAGTCACAGGGGTGCACAAAATTATGCCTCTTCGTGACATGGCTAGGCTGACTGATGGTTCTCCATACAAAAATTCACAAGACTTTTACAACACAGGACTTGGAATCTCTGGAAGAGATTTCTGAGATTCATATCAGAGCCCCACAGATGTGTAAAAGAGCTAACACGTGCATTCAAAGTCTATGAGTCTGATTTCAAAGATGTTGAACTAATTATGGGAGAAGTTTTTAGTCTTCATGAACAGAGAGAATTTGTAGAAAAGACAGGCAGGATTAAAATCTGGTGGACTGGCCTAGGGCACATGAGAGGGAAGATTTTGATTTTGCAAGACCTGAAAATTCTTCCTACCAAAAGAAATGCAGAGAACCACCTCTCCCCAACTGCTCATCTCCTTTTCTTGGCTAGAAGTTCTAGCCCATCCCCCATTGACAGAATTCCATTCTCTCCTTGCCTGATGTTTTCCTGCAAGTCAAGTCCTTGCAATGCAGTCTGTAACTCTCATCCACACTCTACCACTGAACCCTACTCCAAGCTGAGCCACCTAACTGTCCCAGACTATATCTTTTAAAGGTCTTCTTACTACTTGATTTGCTGGAAGAAGAGGATTTGCAAAGATGGTGGAGTAAGAAACTCAGAGCCCACTAATCCCGCTCCAAACAACCACAGAAGAATAAAAATGCCTCAAAACAAATCCTGGAGTGGTAGAACCAACATTAGGGGTGGAGCAGTGTTCCAGTCCAGAACAATGTGGAGAAACAGCAAGGAGGATTCATCTTGCTAGGATATGAGAAGAGAACACTAACAAGCCTCAGAAGAATTCAGAAGGCAGTGGGGGAAAGAGCACAGCAGACTTGTCTGCCTCAGCAGGTTAAGAGCAGAAATTAACACAACACAGAGCAGAGAGCAGTGGGAGGAAAGCGCCACCACGGGACAACCCAAAATTAGCAAAAGCTCAAGGTTGGAAAAATATTTCAGCAACGAAGATGATCAAAATGCAAACACAGAAGAGGACAGTAATACAAAAATGAAAACTGTGTGAAACCGCAGAGGAAAATATGAAAGGATTCCAACCCCAAAATGAACTATTAGAGTTCCAAAATAAGATCAAAAGACAAATAAGCATAAAAAAATTAGAAAAGAAAATGATAGAAAAAACTTTCTCAGAACAAAAACTTACTGGAGAAAACTGTTTCCTAAAAAAGGAAATATAATACTTCAAACAGGAAAATAACTCCCTAAGAAAGTATAAAGCCTCAAAGAAGAAAATGGATTCCTAAAAATTAGAATTAGAGAAATGGAAGCTAATGATTTCATGCAACAGCAGGATACAATAAACAAATTCAAAAGAATGAAAAAAAATAGAAGAAAATCTTAAATCTCTCACTGGAAAAACTTATCTGGAAAATAGATCCAGAAGAGATAATCTAAGAATCATTGGAGTGACTGAAATCCATGATCAAAAAAAGAACCAGGACACCAAAGAAATTATTAGAAAATTGCCTGATGTTCTTGAACAAGAGAAGAAAACAGAAATTGAAAAAATCTACCAACCAACTCCTAAAAAAATATCCCAAATTTAAAAATTCCAGGACTATTAATAGCCAAATTCTAGAACTGCCAAGTCAAGGAGAAAATACTACAAGCAGACAGGGGGAAAAAATTAAAAATTATGGAACCACAGTCAAGATTACACAGAACCTAGCAGCTTCTACATTAAAGGACAGGAAGGCATAATATGATATTCCACAAGGCAAAGGATCTATCTAGACTTACAACCAAAAATCACCTACCCAAAGAAATGGAACATAATATTCCAGGAAAAGAAATGGATATTTAAGGAAAGAGGATTTCCAGGCATTCCTGACAATAATAAAACAACCACAGCTAAAAATAAACATTTCAACAATCAATCTTATTTTTGATAATTTTTCTTCCACTAAGACTGCATGGGGTAATTTTAAGGTATTTATTTCCTATAAAAAATAAAAGAAAAGCTTAAGAAGTTACATTTTCTGCCATATCATCTGTATGCAAACTGGAAAGGAAGAAGGGATTTGAAAAAAGGACAAGGGGAAACAACCCACTCTAGTATTATATCCAATTTTTCTGGTACATACATGGATTCAAATTTTTCACCTAAGCTTGCACATTTATTCCATAAATACAAAAGGCAATACGTAATCACTTTTAAGCTAATTATGAAAAACTTAGAAATTGTTTAAATTCTGTCAAAGAGGTATTAATACCATAACTAAAACAAGAAAACCAGGAATCTAGTCCTCATTATAGGAGAACTTGTTACCTACCTTTCCCTTTTGATGCCTTCAGACCACTGGACTTCAACATTCATATTTATATGGTCTCAAATATCCTACCCTTCCTACTTCCTCCATTTGCTCATAGTCCATAACTTACTCCCAACAGTCTCTACCTCAGAAATAAGAAGCTATGATCACATTCTTAATCCATCACCCACAAGTATTCTACTTTGATGATCAAGAGCTGTCAAATTCCTTTACAGAATTCATAAACTGCATCATTATATCAATCTTTATGCCATATTCCTGCTAAATCTGTCTTCACTAAAAAGTCTGATTTCTCCAATTTTCAAGTACTTCCTAAGGCCATCACTTCTTTTTTTTTTTTAAACCCTTACCTTCTGTCCTGGAGTCAATACTGTGCATTGGCTCCAGGGCAGAAGAGTGGTGGTAAGGGCTAGGCAATGGGGGTCAAGTGACTTGCCCAGGGTCACACAGCTAGGAAGTGGCTGAGGTCAAATTTGAACCTAGGACCTCCCATCTCTAGGCCTGGTTCTCAATCCACTGAGCTACCCAGATGCCCCCAAGGCCATCACTTCTGCTAAGGCTAAAAGGTAGAAAACAAAAAAATTAAACTGAATGAAAAATTAAATTAAAATGGCCAAGCATGGCCACAAAGATAAGAACATACTTCTTTTCCTTCTGTGCAAGTGAGGGACTATAAGAAGGAATACCAGAGAACTATGGTGGCAAATCTATGGCACGTGTGCCAAAGATGGCATGCAGTCGGCTCTGTGAGCATGCCTGCACCGCCCAGACAGATACTCCCTTCTCCCTCTCCACTGTGCTTCCCTGCCCCTCTGCACTTAATTTCTTTCCCTAAGCAGAGTGCTCAGGCCACACCCCTTTCTTTCTCCCTCCCCTGTCTTGAGACTAGGAGCCCCATCCACTAAAAGTTTCTCCACTTTCTTCCTTGCTTCCCTGGTCAGCTAGCCACATAAAGGCTAACTGCACTCCCACCCACCCCTTCCCCCAAGTGAGTCACAGCCCAGTAGGCAGTCCCGAGGAGAAGCTGGATGCAGAGGTGGGTCCCTATGGCTGCAGGAGGTGGCTTCCTCCAGGAAGGCATGAACCAGCTGGAGTCAGCCTATCCCTGGACTCAGAGGAGGGAACATTCGGTCTTGATCTGCCTTGGACTCCTCAGACTTCTCTGGCAGGAGCACCATCACTCTCTGCCCTCACTCCCACACACAGCTCGGTGCAGAAACAGGTTCCCTTGGCTGCAGGAGGCAGCTTGGCCAGGCTGGAAGCTCAGACCCACCCCCCTCCCAATATAAGGGGGTGGGGCAGGTCTTGGCACAGTATCCCTAAAAGGTTCTAAAAGATTCGCCTACACTGACATAGGGTGTCAAACTTAACTGATATATTGGTTAATTTTCCTGAAAATTTTTTTTCTTTTTTCACTCTTTGTTTTAAGAGATGGCTCTCTAGGGAGATATGGAAATATTAGACAATTTAAGTGATAAAAACAAACTATATCCATTTTTAAAAGTTCTTTCTATAATTAATAAGAAATCCTTAATTCGTTATTCAGTTAAAAGTACTACTTCAATGAATCATGTAACCGAGGGAAAAATCTTATAAATTTTAAAAAAGAAAAAAAAAGAAAAAACTACTTCAAATAGGATACCTTTTGATTCATATCTTCTAAAAGCAGAGTAAAATAGTATTTCACATAAAAATCATTTTAGACTTCAGCAAAACATTATCACAATGAATCCAGAAATACCTTACCTCATCAACAAATAAATCTATGTACATAGATAGACCCTCCTAAAGCTACTTATATGTTCTAAATTAGTCAAGTAAGCAGAAGTTAGGCATTGCAAAAAGAATAGCAAAACAATTTATTCACAATGAATTTTTCACTAAGTCATGTCATGTCTTTAAAAACAAGGAGGGGTGGGGGAAGGCAGCTGGGTAGCTCAATGGATTGAGAGCCAGACCTAGAGACAGGAGATCCTGGGTTCAAATTTGGCCTCAGACACTTCCTAACTATGTGACCCTGGGCAAGTCACTTAACCCTTATTCTCCACCACCACCACCCCCCAAAGTAATGTTGAGTTTGGACAATACTCACAGTGGTACATGGCGTTGCTCTGTATCAGCCTTAGCCAATTCTTCTTCCTCGATGTCAGACTCCCCTCCTGAACTACTGTCAGTGACATCTGAATCAAAGGCCTGTTCGCTGGACTTCAGATTAGCTGTGCTACTAGCTGTAAATCTCTCCAATTCTTCTGAAATAGAATCACTTTTCAGAAAACTACTAAGTCCTTCTGAAGTAGTAGTCTCACTGGCAGCTTTCCGCAAGGCAGCTTCAGCCTTCCGTGTTAGCACTAACTGGCTACGATGCCTCAAGGATTCCAAGTTCGGCAGTTTACTTAAAGTCTTCTCCAAGAACCCACCCAGTTGATGCTGTATGTGCCTCTCTACCTGTTTGGCCTGCACCACCTGTAAGCGCTTCTGCAGTCTTCGGGCACGACTCTCAATGTCTGCCTGCCGCCTCAATAATGCTGTTGTCCTCACATCAGAATCTAGAGCACTAAATATGCTACAAGGCAAGGGAGATTTTTGCCCCGGTGGCTTGCTACCCCCAAAATTAGAGTTGGAGTCTATGTCAGGTGATAACCTACTCTCTCCACTGCTCCCCTGAAGTGCCAGCTGCTCCGTGGAATTTACGGAAGATTTGTTTGCAGTGCCATTATTGCTAAACACGTGCTCAACATCAAGGCTTCTATGTGGAAGAGTTGTATTGGTCAAACCCACCTTCAATTCCCCAGATTCAGAACCCCGAACTTCAACACCCTGGAGAATTGAGGAGGAAAGAGCACATTTTCCCCCATTGAGAGAACTGGAATTATCGTGGTCAGAATTTGAACTTTTAGTCAATTTCTTGGCCAACCCATTTACAGGTGCTTGTGGCAGGGTTGGCTGACCACTTGTACTCATGGTTTTTATATTCTCTAAGGAAAACTCCAAAACTGGCTGTCTCCCCAACAGCTCAGCTCTGAGTTCAAAAGACTGAGATAAGAGAGAATGAGATTTAAGGACTGTTTGCTTACTGAAGACACCTTGCAATTTCAAAGATTCTTTTGAAGGAACAGATGCTACATCGGAGCAGAGATAAGATGCCACCAATGGCTGTAGCTTTCCCAAATCTTCCTTAGTAGGGTTGCTTCGGAAATCTAAACTGGAATCTTCTTTTGCAATGGCTTTCCTTTTTGTTCCGTTGGCAGCAATAAGGATATTGGTGTTGCCGTTGTTCTCGGCGCTGCCAGGAGACAAGGTAGAGGATGGGGGAGCCAGTTTGAACCGGATATGGTGAGCTTCAGCTGCTGCATCAGTGAGAGCGGGCGCCATCGCAGCCATTCAGCACAGAGAGACAGGGAGTCCAGCCTCTCCTGTTGCTGAGGCCAGCTCCACGGCCCCTTAATATGTTGCCAGAGGATAGTCTAGGAGAAAAAAAGAATCAAATTAGTAAATGCATAGAAGGAAAAATAAATATGAGAAAATTTTCATAATTAACAGATTGGAGATCTTGAAATAATCTCTGTTTTCATTTAGGAGTAAACACAGAATATTCTGGACATTGATATTCTTTACTTAATTCAATTAAGATTCCCTTTTTTAAAATGAAATGATCCACCTCTAAATGCCTCTTCCTTCTTTCTGCTTATTGGTAAGGTATAGAATATCATATACATTGTCCAAATTATGGCCAACTTCACCATTATTATTTCAATAGGTCACTCCCTTCATTCAACCTTTTTCCTACTAACCCCCTAGCAAAGTCTATAATTAAAAGGTCACTCTCCCACCCCCACTCCCACTCCCAATACATTCACACAGAAAGGAGACAGAGACATTCTTCGAATACATACACCCTCTACTAATTACAGAACCTATGTATTCCCTAAATAATCCCCAGTAGTCAAATGGCTGGGGGACTTCACCTTTGACTTGAGGTCAATACACTATTTAAATGTGTTAAGACATAGATGAGAGTTTTTTAATAAAGGGCTCTACTTATAAATAAAATCCACAGAAAAATTAATTTTAGTGTACTATTGTTTGGGAGTCCTAAAACTAATAAATTTTTACATAAATTTCAAAATAACCACATTTTATCAAGCATATCATTAGAACCTGTACAACAGAGTTAATATATGAAATTGCTTTTACTCTGGTTAATTTTTTTAAGATTTACAAGAACATTAATGTTAAGAAATGTCAACTGCCATGAATTACAGTGATATGCAGCCTGAATTCAAAAAGACAAAATTACAAACCAGCTATTTAGAGTAGAATCAACTAATAAGTACAGGCAAGAATAAAAGGAATTCTCATTTAAAAGATAATCACAACCTGGAGGAAACAAGTTTATTCAAAATAATTAACTCAATTAAAGACAGTGAAAATTCATGAACAGGAAACAAACAGAAGATATATACATTTAATCTTTTTTAAAAGAAGGCCTCTATTATTTCCAATAGAACACAATGACCCCCAATCTGTTCTTGAAAACAGACTTCATTTAAAGATATTCAGACAAATGTTTTTACATATAAAAACACTGGAATGTATTTTTAAAATACTATCCAAACAGTGTGAATTGATCAAGGTACAAAAATGACATTCCAAATTGGATAATATGTGTAAGTGGATAAATACCTCTAACCCTCACCAAGAATTTTTTTTCTTCCTCTAAAGAATTTTTTCTAATCTGTGCCTTCTGTTTTACTATCAATTCTAAGATAGAAGAGCAGTAAGGGCTAGGCAATCAGGGATAAATAATTTGCCCAAAAGCACACAGCTAGGATATATCTGAGACCAGATATGAACCTAGATCCTCCCAAATCCAGGCTTCATACTCTATCCAATGTGCTCCCACGCATTTGTTTTCATTGAACTTCACAATTTAAATAAAACTTTTTTTTTAACTGAGGAAACTAGAAAAAAAATATGAGGTATCAATTTCACCTCCAAAATTTGAGATCCAAGTCATAAAAGCACAGGATCATGCCTAATTAAATGAATTGATGAATATTATTTCATCTTAACTATCTTCCCAAAATGGAGGTCTTAAAATGATTACTGCAAAGAAACTACAGGTTGGACATTAATAGTATTATTGGGTCATAACAATAACAAGAATGACAATATTGTCTAAATTAGCCTATCAATTCAGTTCAATACACAATTACCAAAACATTACAGAAGTAGAAAAAATAAAATTCATCAGGAAGAAAAAGCAAAAAATATTTTAATAGAAAATAATGAAATGTAGTAAAGAAAGGAGTATAGCTATAGACAATCAAACTACACTACAAAGCAGTAATAATCCACACTATTTAGTACTGATTAAAAAAATATAAAAATTGACCAACAGGTAAAGTATGCAAAATCCAGAAGCAATCAATAGTAGTAGTAGCCCTTGATAAATCTAAGGGCTTCCAATTACTGGAGACAAACTCATGATTTGACAAAAACTCCTGGGAAAAAGTGCAGCACAAAAAGCATAGGTTTAGACCAACATCTTGCATTATAGACCATACATAACATGTTCCAAATGAATATAAGGACTAGATCCATGGTAAACCTATGACACATGTTCCAAAAAAGGCACACAGAGCCCTCCCTGTGGGCAGGCCTGTAGTCACTAGCCAAAATTTGTGATGAGAAAGCCTGAGGAAGAGACAGAGCTACTCCCCTCCCCCTCTCCATGAGCCTGAGGACATTCCTCTTTCTCCATCCCTCTGCCCAGCAGCCCAATAGGAACACTGCCTCCCTCTCCTCTCTGGGATGGAGAGGCATACCAAGCACTCTATAGCCAAAAGGTTCAGCATCACTGAACTAGCTGTTAGATCTAGAGTACTGGGCCCAACCTCAGGAAGACCTGAATTCAAATTTGGACAGATACCAGCAGCGTTACCCTGAACAAATCACTTAAGCTTTGTTCATCTCAATTTCCTCAATTGTAAGTCAAAAATAATAATAAAACCTACTTCCCAGGGCTGTTGGGAAGAACAAGATGTCCGATTTGTTTGGCTCAGACACATTAGCAAACGACTTAACCTCTCTGTTTCCTCAAATGTGTAAGATGGAGATGATAATAACAGCACCTACCTCTCAGTAGTAAGGATCAAATGAGATAATAGTAATTGTAAAGTGCTTAGTAGAACAAGGCCTGGTATGCAGAAAGCCCTACATAGATGTTAGCTATTATTACTAGTATTATAAAAAATATGATACCACAAATGAATTAAGATACATCTTGGAACCAGGGAAGAGTTTTTGAGCAAACAAGGGATAAAGAAGATCTCAAAAAATTAAAGAAAATATTTATTATTTAAAATTTTTTAAATATTTTTGAACAAGCAAAAATCAACAGGAGAGGGAGCTGAGTGGCTCAGTAGATTGAGAGTCAGGCCAAGAGACAGGAGGTCCTGGGTTCAAATCTTACCTCAGATACTTCTCCTAGTTGTCTGACCCTGGGCAAATCACTTAACCCCCATTGCCTAGCCCTGACCCTTCTTCTGCCTTAGAACCAATACACGGTATCAATTCTAAGATGGAAGGTAAGGGTTAAAAACACATACACATAACCAGGAAAAAACCAAATGCAGAAAATTCCAATAAAGGTTTACTATCCAAAGTATATAAGGAAAAATTGGTACAAAATTTTAAGAATAAGAATTATTCCCCAAAAGATTAAGTCAAAGAATTAAAAATAGACAGTTCTCAAAAGAAAAAAATGTGATCAAAATCCATATTTTAAAATACTCCAAATCATGTAAGAATAGCAAAACATCATTATCTGATGACTAAGATAACAAAAAAAGAAATTTGCAACTGTTAAGAGGATCTACAGCAAGACAGGAATATGTTAGGGGAGCTGTGAATTTGGCCCAAACATTCTAGAAAGTAATTTGGAACTACAACAAAAACAATTGGTAAATTGTGCATACATATACTTTGACCCAGAAATGCCTTAATGAGGAAATTAAACCTCCCCTCAAAAATAGAGAAAAAAAGACTTCTCTCCAAAAAATGTTTACAACTTCTTGTCATGACAATCAAGAACTAAGCGCAAAAAGGGTGCCCATCAATTGGACAATAAATAATTATAGTATAAACCTACAATTTTTTTGTCAAATTATGAAAGGGATGGATTCTAAGAAACCTGTTAAGACTAGTATGAACTAATGTAGACAATTTCTACAATAACTATTACAAAAACTCAAAGATTTAACAACTGATTAAATTCAATGACTAAATTAATTGATTAAATCGTTGATTAAATTCAATGATTAAATTCTGGGAAGACTGATAATGAATAATGCTCTCCACTTCTCAAAAAGAAGGTAATGGATGAACTGATAACTAGAAGAGCAGAATAAGACATAAATTTGCAGACATAGCCAATATGTGAATCTGTTTTATTTGACAAGAGGGAAGAGTTGAAGAGCAAAGTTAAGGGAGAGGTGTGGGGATAGTTGGGGTATGGATACCATCTAGAAAAAGCATCATTCTTTAACAGGCACGCGCGCGCGCACGCACGCGCGCACGCATGAACAAAAGTTCAGCTAGGTGGTGTAGTACATAGAGCACCAAGCCAGAAGTAATAAGACCTTAGTTCAAATTTGGCTTGATACTTACTATCCTTGACCCTGGGCAAGTCATTTACTCTGATTTGCCTCAATTTCCTTTCCTGTAAAATGAGAACAATACCTCCTCCCTCCTTCCTACCTCCCAGGATTATGGTAAAGATATCTGTAAAGTGCAACTTCTTTCATAATATTAAATATTTTATTTTATGCATGTAAAATATTCTGAGAAATTTATAGGCTTCACTGGATTGTCAAAGGGACTTATAACAAAAGTGATTAAAAACCCAATCTAATCTAACTCCCTAATTTTGGAGATAAGGGAGATCCAAAGAAGTCAAACTGTTTAAAAGCTGACAGAAATAATAAGTACTAGAACCAAATTCTTTCCACTATACCACCAATGCCTCAAGTCTAATTTTTCCAAGTATTTTGGACCAACACAACAGTATTAACATGATAACTAGTTAAGTATACACTAAACTTGCTTGTATTAAGATAACATGGAACTGTACACAAAACATTGTTAAAAATCAGATTATACTATCTGAGTAAACTAAGCAAAAATTTCAAATAAGTCAACCTACCTATGATTTCAAAGAATTGCCCAACTTTTCTAACACTTTCAATGATCTGTTAATATACTCACTTTACTTTAAAGTATTTTCACATGGATTTTATTATTTGATCCTCATAGCAACCCAATGAAGTAAAAATAGTTCTTGTACTATTATCTATATTTTTGGATCAGGACTTAATCAACAAAATAAGTGTATGCTATGTGATAAGCAAAGGATATAAAAATTAAAAATGGAATCGTACTCAATTTTTTTGAATACTGAAATGTTCATTTTTTTTGAAAGCATATATGCCCTCAAAGATCTTAAGAATAGAAAAATTTTAATAGATATGGCATTTAAGAAGGTAAGAAACTAGCAGCTAAAGGGGAGCTGAGAAAGGTCTTTAAGGTTTCACTTGAACTGAATTTTAAAGGAAGGCAAAGCATTTCTAAGAGGTACAATAAATGAGGGAGTATATTCTGAGCAGAGACTAAAGGTATGATCGTATGTTTAAGAAAAAAAAAAAAGCAAGAAATCCATTTGGCCAGATATAGAGACCTGTGTATAATTCACTTGGATAGGCTGACGACAGATAGGAAGCCAAAATGAATATTTTTTTTTACCATTACAGAGTCACTAGAATTTATTAACCAATTAAAAGACAAAGTTGAGTCTGTTTTAGAATTATCATGTTGAGGGCACTTAGGTGGCTCTTTTTGAAAGTCAGGCCTAGAGATGGAAGATCTTTGGGTTCAAATCTGACCTCAGATACTTCCTAGTTGTGAAACCCTGGGCAAGTCACTTAATGACCATTGTGTCTAGGCCTTATCACTCTTTTGCCTTGGAACCAATAGATAGTATTAATTCTAAGATGAAAGGTAAGGATTTTTTTTAACCTCATAAATCATCAGCATTTCTATATATTACCAAAGTCCAGCAGCAAGAGACAGAAGGAGAAATTCCATGTAAATTAATTCTGGACAATATAAAATACCTGAGAGTCTACTTACCAAGATAAATACAGTAATTATATGAACACAATTACAAAACATTTCTTACACAACACAACTAAAGTCAGATCTTAACACCTGGAAAAATGTTAATGCTCATCAGTAGGCCAAACTAATACATGAAAAATGACAATTCTACCTAAATTAATTCATTCAGTGCCATACCAATCAAAGTGACAAAAATAATCTTTCATAGAACTAGAAAAAATAAAATTTATCTGGAAGAGCAAACGGTCAAGAATACCAAAGGAATTTGGAATGGGGGGAGAAGAGTGAAGAAAGGTGACCTAGCAGGCCCAGATCTCAAATTGTACTATGTAGCAGTTATCATCAAAACTGTCTGGTACTGGCTAAAAAATAGAATGATAGATCAATAGAATAGATTTGATACACAATATGGAGGTAAATGATGGTAGAAATCTGAGAGAAGCACTCACTATCTGGCAAAAACTGCCTGAAAAACTGGAATAGTAAGGCAGAAACTAGGTCTATAGAACAATATCTCAGAAAGTCAAAATGGATATAAGATTTAGACAAAAAGGGTGATACCATAAGCAAATTTGGGGAGTATAGAATATTTTACCTGTCAATTCTATAGAGAAGGGAAGGATTTATGACCAAACAAGAAAGAGAACATTACAAAATATAAAATTAATAATTTGGATTATATTAAATTAAAAGGTTTTGTACAAACAAAACTAATACAGCTAGGATTAGAAGGGAAACAACAAACTGGGGGAAATTTTTACAGCATTTTCTCTGATAAAGGCCTCATTGTTCAAATATGTAGAGAACTGAGTCAAATTTATTAAGAACACAAGTCAAAGGACTAAAGCAATTTTTACATGAAGAAATCAAAACTAATCATATGAAAGTGTTCTGAATTACTCTTGATTTAGAGAAATGCAAATTAAAACAACTCTGAGGCACCACCTTATCTATCAGATTGGCAAATATAAGAGTAAAGGAAAATGATAAATATTAGAGGGTATATGGCAAAATTAGGACATGAATACATTAATTAAACCATTCTGGAGGCAATTTGGAACAATGCCCAAAGGGTTATAAAACTATACATACTCTTTAAATTCTAGTAATACTACTACTAGGTCTGTATCCCAAAGAGATTAAATGTTAAAAACGTAGTTCAAATTGTTTGCTATCTCCAGGAGGGGGAAGGGGAAAGAGGGAAACAATTTTGATCCTATAATTTTGGAAAACATATGTTGAAAATTGTCATTACATGCATGTAATTGGGGAAATAATTAGCAACTCTGTGGAAGTTGTAGAAATAAAGAAGGCATGAAACAGGTAGACCAATAAACTATTGTACTATAGGTAAGAAATAATAAAAATATCTGAAGATGATGGCTGTGGAATGGATAGGAAAGATGCTAAGAAGCATCTAAAAAAAAATCAACATTTGGCTACTGATTAGAGGTGGAATAGAAAAGGTGAAGCCAAGATGATCAAATGATAAGTAATTCAGCAGACTCCACAAATTCCTTCAAACAGATCTAGAAAATGCACAAGACCAAATCTTGATGACAAAATCCAGATAAAGTTACAGTGAGTCATTTGTCCAACTCAGCTCAGAAAGGAGATCTGTGAACACTGAGGACAAGTCAGGGTATAAGCACTCTGAGGGAGGAGTTGATCACCAGCACAGATCTAAGAGCCATACAGTGGACTGCAACAGGAAAAGGTAGAAACTGACAGTTTTGTTATCCACTACCCAGTTCCAAATCACAGATCCAAGGCAGAGTGAGAAGAAGGCTTGAGCTATCTATGGAGAAGAAAGTTCAGATGGCATCAACAGTAGCAGCAGTGTGGCTCATATCTCATGACCAAAATAGGGTCTTCTAACATCTCCCCCAGCCTGCAAAGGAATAATAATGGCAGGAATCTCAGGCCAAAAGGAAATTTATAATCCAGTTTCTAAGAACCAATAGAAATTTCTAAGCTCATAGACAAGAGTGGAGTTCAGCAACAGTCTACTGTTGCTTACACAGGCCCAAACTCAAGCCAAGAACTTGCAGAGTTCAAACTATGAAAGGAGCAAATATACTTTGCCTTGGATCAAACCACTTTGTAATCACTGAAAATATCTGGGTCCTCCATAAACTGGCTGCAAAATTACTTAGAAAACCACAAATTAACATAATCAATGTTATATTATATTTTTTACTTATTTTGTTAAACATTTCCCAATTACATTTTAATCTGATTCACAGGCACTCAGTTTTGCTGGCCCCATGCCATTGAATTTGACACTTTTGGCACAGACTTTCCCTGAAATTCTAGACTAAAAGAACACTCAATACTTTACAGGACCAGTCCAGACTTTCCCTCCAGAAGTATGGTATAGTTCACACCTAACATCAAGTCCCAGGTCAGGAAGTAGGCGGGAAGAATTGGCAAACAAAACAGAACCCCACCATTATGATCATACCTAAGCCATAAATGCCTAAAAAGAGAAAGACATCAACAAGCAATGGGGGGAGACGGGACTTGGGTACAAACTCAACCAGAATTCTTGGGAGAGAAGCAAGAGTTGTAAAAGGTTTAAAATGTTTTTATAAATGAAATGGGGGGGGGGGGGTGGAGCTAGGGGGCTCAGTGGATTGAGAGCCAGGTCCAGATATGGGAGGTCCTGGGTTCAAATTTGTCCTCAGACACTTCCTAGCTGTGTGACCCTGGGCAAATCACTTGACCCCCATTGCCTAGCCCTTACCACTCTTCTGCCTTGGAACCAATACCCAGGATTGATTCCAAGATGGAAAATGTTTTTAAAAAATAAATGAAATGGGAGTACCTGGGGGGGGGGGGGGTCAAAAAGGAAAAGGAATGAGAGCTATGGAAGGAAGAATTAGTAAGAGAATAAAATTTTGGTTGAGGAGGTACAAAACTCTGCCAAGCAAGAATCTATCTGAACATTAGAATGGATCAAATAAAAGTCAGTAACTCTATGAGATAACAAGAAATATTAAAATAAAGTTAAAAAGAAAAAAGAAAAAAATCTAAGGAATCTCACAGCAAACAACTGACCTGAAAAACAGATAGGGGGTGGGGGAGGATATGATAATCAGTGGACTATTTGAAGCAATGACAAAAATCCTATTTCAAATTTTTTAAATTGCTCAAGATCTTTTAGAGCAAAACAGCACTGAAAAAACTCCACTGGCTCTCTTTGAAATAAACCCAAAAAACGAAAATTCCCAGCAACATCATAGAAATCCAGCACTTCCAGTCTAAAAAAATACAAACCACCATAAACAAAGAATTCAAGTACCAGGGAGTCACTGTCAGGATCACACAAAATTTAGGAGTCACCACAATAAAAGAAGTAGAGAACTTGGAATATGAAATTTCAGAAGGCAAAAGAAGGGGGGGCAGCGGGGGGGGAGGGGGACACAACACGACACATAGCCAAGAATAACTCCCCCAGCAAATCTGAGCATATTGCAGAGGAAAATGTAGATCTTTCAAGAAAAAGAACTTTCAAACTTTTTTGATAAAAAAGACCAGAAATGTAGAGGACCTCTAAAGTTTAAAAACAAGGGTAAAAAAAAAGATAAACATGAATTAGCTATGATAAGAGACTAAGAAAAAATAAAAATTGCTTACATTCAAATATGGGGAGATGATATGTGACCTCACTGATGGTTATTATCAGAACTTATAAAGGGAATTCAATTGGTCAAGTCCTGATTCTACTTGTGTTTGTGAATGAAAAAAGAAAAGAATGGAAAGGAAAAAAGGAAGAAGGCTAAGGGGCTAGTCATACAAAATGTAGTTTAAGGGTAGTTATGCCTAAGCACAATATTAACATACAAAGTATTTTATAACTCTTTGAGATGGCAAAGAATGAGAATCTAAGAGGGTGCCCCTAAATTGAGAAATGGGTGAACAAACTACAGTGTGTGTGTGTTGTGTGTATATATATGATGATATAATATGGTGCTGGACTGAAAACATATAATGAGCACACAGAATTTCAAAGAGCTAACAATGAAACATGCTACTCCACAACTTTCTTAAAAAGAAGTAAATGATTTAGAATGTCTTCATGCACACTCCCACATCCCCCTGCCCCCATAGGAAACATGTTCTCATGTTTTCTTTGGGGTCAAACTTGGTCATATTTTTTGCAGCATTCAGTTTAATTTTTTTGTGATGATTGTTTACAGTTTTGTATTTCTATATATAGTACCTTGGTTCTATAGCACCATATTATATCATCACATATATATACACTGTAGTTTGTTCACCCATTTCTCAATTTAGGGGCACCCTCTTAGATTCTCTACGTGGTGGTGACTTGAGTCTTCCTGTGCTTCTCTGTTATGTCACATAGCATTGCTTTTTATAGTGAACTTAAATATCTTAACTTGTTTATTCATTCCTCAGACTACTTCATTTTCAGTTCTTGGCTACTTCAAAAAATGCTGCTTTGGATATTTTGATGTTTTGAGGACCTTTTTATCTTTGATTCCTTATGGCATATGCCTAGCAATGGGATATGTGGGTCAAAGGGAAGGGACATTTTAGTCACTTTCTTAATTTAACATAATTCCAAATTTACTTTCCAGATAGAATGATTCACAGATCCATACTCAACACTTTAATGATCCTCTGTCACTATTACCAGTTTAAGTGTTAGGCAGAAATTCAGACTTGTTTTGATTTTCATTTCTTTTACTAACAAATTTGGAGTACTATTTCACATGGTAGCTAATAGCTACCTTTTTTTGAAAAATTATTTGTTCATATCCATTGACCATTTATCTAACAGGGAACACCATTTTCCTACGTATCTTGGAAACCAGACTCTTACTAGAGATAGTTATTGTAAAGATTTTTTTAGTCAGCCCTGTCCTTATACTAGTTGTGTTGATGCTGCTGGTTCAAATGGTCACTGTCCATTTTGGACTTAATCTATTCTTAACTCTATAGTTTGACTTCTTTCTGACCTGATCATTCAACCAAAACTGCTCTCTCTAAAGTTACCAATAAACTCTTAATTGTTATATCCAATGGCCTTTTCTCAGCCTTCATCCTTCTTGACCTCTTTGCAGCCTCTGACACTATCAGATGTGCTTTTCTCCTTGATGAGGCCATCTTCACTACGTTTTCAGAACACTTATTCTTTCCTAGTTCTCTTCTTACCTGACTGTACCTTCTTAGTTTCCTTTGCTGGATTTTCATTCCACAGAGATCTGTCCGGAACCTACTTCTCTTTTCCCTCTATTATCTTCATTGGATTTATTCATCTCTGTGCTGACAATTCTCAAATCTATCTATCAAGTCCTAACTTCTCCCTTGAACCAACAGAATCAACACAATGAGTAAAAGAAAGCAGCTGACAAAAAAAAATCCTTACAAAAGCTCTGAGAAAGAGGCTGGTTTGGGGGACAACTAGGTGGTTCAGTGGATTGAGAGCCAGGCTGAGAAATGAAGTCCTGGGTTCAAATCTGAACTCAGGCACTTCCTTGCTGTGTGATTCTGGGCAAGTCACTTGACCCCTATTGCCTAGCCCTTTATCACTCTTCTACTTTGGAACCAATACACCCTATTAATTCTAACCTGGAAGGTAAGGATTTAATTTTTTAAAAGTATCTGGTTTCCAAGATATGAAGGGCTGTCCTGAAGTTCCTCCAGTAAAACAAGACTCTTGGCACTTTCTTCATGCCTAGCACACTCTCCTTCCTCATCTTTTCCTCACTGAATCTCTCACTTTATTCCAAGCATCTGCTTTTATGGGAAAACTCTCCTAATCTCTTCTAACTGCTAGTGTTCAATGCTACCTTGTATTTATTTTGTCTTTATTCTGCATGTCTCCACCCAAATATTTGAAGACTGAATAAAATGGAACACATCCAAAACAACTAAACACTGAGGAAAACAATAGTCACAATAGCTGACTTCATTCCCCACATGGCCCTCCCAGACCTTGTTCTATAGCTCTTTTTAGTCTTACATCTTCCTTTTCCAATATCTTCTTCCCTTAGCTATAAAGCTGTTTAGGTCTTTCTAAACAGAAAAGATATTTTCAACTTCATCCACATATGACCTGATAATTATTCTCCTGATAAATTTGGGGAAAGTTGCCCTGTGCCTTCTGGCCTCCCATGCCTTTATCTCAAATATCCTCTCTCCAACTTCTTCAACTCCTGAATTTCTTCCAAATCTGTAAAGACCAATTCAAGTGGCATTCTCCTACCCCTCAAGTCTTGGTGAAACCCCTAGTACATGATCAGCTTCTCTTTAGGACCAACAATATACTCTGCTTTATAATTCTCCAATGCACCTATCATATAACACCATGGATTACAGTTACTCATTTGTCATATCCTAGTGCCTAAATGTTTATTAAATGAGGCACCTATCACTCAGAGACAAAAAAAAAAGTAAAATATTAAATGGGAAGAAATGAACTTCCTAAAAGGGGCCTAAATTATTTCAATGATAAAAGGAAATGATAAAAGCAATAATATTTATATAGCATTTACAATGTGCTTTACTACTATTATCTCATTTGATTTTAATTCTTAGAACAGTGAGATACAGATATTATTATCCCCATTTTTACATTTGGCAAACAGATGTTAACTGACTTGCCCAGAGTCATATATCTAGCAAGTGTCCGAGGCCATGTTTGAACTCAAGTCTTTCTTTCTGACTCCAGGCCTCATACTCTCTATCCATTGTACCACCTTAACTGGTAAATATTCATTTACAGCATATGAATGCGAATATTGAGCAAATAACATTCAAATATGGAGAAATCCTCAAAATTCGACTCCTAATATGAGAATCAAAAATTTTTTCTGCACAAGAGCCACATATAAGACTAATAACAGACCTTGCCTCAAGTATAATTAAGCTTACATTCCCAACTCCTAAAACAAATTCCCTCAAGTTACTAAAAGAGAAAAGGAAGAAAGTCAGTCCCAGAAATGATTTACTGGTATAGTAGATGTTTGAAAACTATGAGAGAAAAAAACTCTAAATTTAAATTTTTCCCCTCCACTACATTTTCTTTAAATAATACTCTCAAAAGCAACTAACTATTGCAATTAATTATCTAGTGCACCGGTTAAAATGTGAGAGGCATCACAGTGTGATGAATATATAAAAGATCTTAAGTCAGTGAGGACCTAGGTTTAAGTCATACCAAGGACCCTCATTTTGAGACCAAACACAAATCTCATAAACTACTCTTCAGGACATTCTCAGACTATTAGATTGCTGAGGACTTCAACTGATAGAGGCAGATTCTGCTAAACCAATGAAATCACAAGTCTGAAGGGGAAAAATAAAGGTGAAAGGAAAATATCAACTCACCAAAAAAATAAGATTACACTTAAGGCTTCTATCTGTAAGCAAATTATAATTTTGTTAAATGAAAGGGTTATAAATATGAATAATATTTAATAAAGAGATTCAACATTACCCTCGTATTTTTGTGACATGTTTGTTATGAAAATCTCACATAAAGGCATATGAAATTTCCTCTTAAGTCAGCACACAAATTTATGCCTGGGCAACAAGACTATGGGTTACAATGGCAGTTGTTAGCATTGTTCAAGTGGTAATAAAAAAAATATATATATTCATTTGGTTTTTTCCTACTAGTTATTCCAGAATTTAATTGAGTTTTTACTTCTTTATTTTTCTAAACACAAACTACAAAAATTCAATGGCTGTTATCTCATCAATATATACATTCTTTTCACTGGTGCAAATTGCAATCTCAATACATGCAAGTCTTAATCATGTACAATTAGCACTTTTAAAGTTTGCAATGGGATTTAATACACTATCTCATTTGAATTAAGCTTATAACAGGTAGGTACTAAGTAAGTTATTGCCATTTTATAAATGAAGCAACTGAAGCTCAAAGAAATTAACTTGCCTACCAGTCACTCAACAAGTATTTATTTAAGGACCAACTATGTGTCAGGTACTGTAACAAGTGCTGGAGATACAAAGAAAAGCAAAGGGCTATCCTGTTCTCCAGAAACTCAGTCTAAATGGAAGAGAAAATATTAAATCAACTATGTACCAACAAGATAAGATAGCTTCAGTCAAAATCCAGTGTTAAGATTTGTGATGTTCTATCCTTTACAGTATAAATCATCCATTTCAGCCAAATGATGCTCAGAAATCAAGTCATTTGCCCAAGATCACAAAGGTAAATAAATGACAAGGCTTGTAATGAAAATCTTAATGGGTTCAAAGTTTTACTCTATGTAGCACACACATTTCTATCCTCTGACATTAAACTCAGTATTCTTTATCAAGATATTCTATAGTCACTCCACAGAGGATCCACATAATAAACTGGTTCTTTTAGTCTCTCCTACATTTTACAATCAGATTTGTTCATTTCTTATCCCTTGCTCCTGACACATGACTAGCTCACCTCTAATCACATTAGTCCCTGAGGATTTCCCTTATACTACACCAAATTTCAGGTCCATAACTGTAAAATATTCAGTAGCAAACCTTATTTGTGCCTCCATTGACCTTTGGGTCAGGAATATTAAAAATTCAATATGGTTCAAAATTTCCTCTAGTCGTCTTCTTTAAAAATAGACAGAGCTGGGACAACTGAGTAGCTCAGAGGATTGAGAGCCAAGCCTAGAGATGGGAGGTCCTAAATTCAAATCTGGCCTCAGACACTATCCAGTTGTGTGACCCTGGGCAAGTCACCTAAGCCCATTGCCTAGCCCGTACCACTCTTCTGCTGCTTTGAAACCAATACACAGTATTGATTCCAAGAGGACAGGTAAGGGCTTTTAAAAAAACAAATAAATTTTTTTTAAATTTTAATTTAAAAAGGTAGACAAGGCTGCCCTTTGATCTAGTCATACCACCGCTGGGTTTATGCCCCAAAGAGGTCATATTGGGGAAAAGACTTGTTAAAAAATATTTATAGCCCCACTCTTTGTGGTGGCAAAAAAATTAGAAAATGAGGGGATGCCCTTCAATTGGGGAATGGCTAAACAAATTGTGGTATATGTTGGTGATGGAATACTATTGTGGCCAAAGGAACAATGAACTGGAGGAATTCAATGTGACCTGGAACAATCTCCAGGAATTGATGCAGAGTGAAAGGAGCAGAACCAGGAGAACATTATACACAAAGGTACAATTGAATGTAATGGACTTCTCTACTAGCAGCAATGCAATGATCCAGGACTTATGAGAAAGAACACTAGCCACATTCAGAGGAAGAATTGTGGGAATAGAAACACAGAAGAAAATCACTTGAGTCGATGAGGATATGATTTGAAATGTAGACTCTAAATGATCACCCTAGTGTGATTATCAATAATATGGAAATAGGTCTTTGATCAATGACAAATGTAAAACCCAGTGGAATTGTGCATCAGCTGGGGGGGGGGGGGGGATGGGGAGGGCATGAATCGTGTAAACATGGGAAAATATTCTAAATTGATTAAATACAATTTTTCAATTCAAAACAATAAATAAAAATAAAACTAGGCGAGGCAGCTAGGTGGCTCAATGGATAGAGAGCTAGACCTAGAGATGGAAGGTCCTGGGTTCAAATTTGACCTCAGACACTTCCTAGCTGTGTGACCCTCAGCAAAGTCACTTAACCCCCATCACCTAGCCCATAGCACTCTTCTGCGTTTGATTCCAAGATGGAAGGTAAGGGGTTTTTTTTGTTTTTTTTTTTAATAATTTAAAAAATAAAAGTAGAGACAGATGGAAGAAAGGAAAGAGATGAACCACTCTTCCAGATCAATACCTTAGGGAGGTGGTGGCTATTGCTAAACTCTACCAGTAACTTGCAGAAATTAAGAGTTAAACTTTTCCCAATAACTGATAGAAATTGAGTTCCTGGAGGGTGATTAGAAGATGCACCCAAAAGAGTAAAATGTGTTTACTCTTCACAAGTATGAACTGACAATCTATTTGTGTCTAGACACTCTTCAAACCCTCCTTAAAAAATAAAAAGTAAATGATTGACAACACATAGCTCTTTAAATCAAGATTCCACAGTTTTTCTTCCCTTCAACTCTATAAACTAGGACATTCATGGCAAACAAAACTAATACAACTTCATTTTAATCAGTGACTTAAAATCCAATAATATTCAAAACAACCTAAAAATATCAAAAACAGCATTTCAGAAAATTAAGAGCAACAAAATGTACAAATACTTTCACTGTAGTTGCTAATATATGGTCATTTCAAACTGAAAATATTTTTCTAACTTTTCATAAGACTTTTTAAAGTCATAAAGGAAAAACTGAAAAAAGGAAAAGTTCTTTCTAAGTGACCCTTGCTGATTAAAGGAATATTCACCTACTGCATTATGAAAACAAACTAAGTTAAACCTAGCCAAATTAATATTCCTAATGTGTAACTCAGTTCGCATTATTACTTTGTTTTTCAGAAATCTATTGAATCTGTCTAACAATCAAATAAGTTTCAAACACCTAAATAGCAAGGTAAAATCCTCCACAATCTGGTTCCAAGTCATATAACCTAGCCACCCCCAAATTGTATCTTCTGCTTCTTCCTACACTTAGAACCACCCAAATCTCATAATCCCACCCTCCATCAGATTTGACTCTTCCCAATTTTTCAGGGCCCAATTCAAATGCTACCTTCTTCGTGGAATTTTCACTGATTCCCCAACAAGCAGTCATCCTGAAATCATAGTACATTCTTTGCATTTCTTTTCTGAACATGTTTGCAGGGTTAAGCCACAGGAGGTAAGGTAGGGTGTTGCGCTTGGGAGTTAGGAAGACAAAGGAGGTAAGGCAGAATGTTAGGCTTGGGAATCATAAGATTTGAGTTAAAATTCCACCTCAGATACTGCAAAGTCTTTTAACCCCTCTCAGCTTCAATTTCCTCAACTATAAAATGGGGACAATAAGGGACACCTACCTTTTAAGGATGTTGTAAAAATCAAATGGGATAAAATACAGTGCTTTGAAAATCTTGAACATCTATGTAAATATTATAAGACATATTACTGACATTAACCTGTATGGAAGTTACTTAAAAAGAATCAAAGTATATAACTAGAAAGGAAGTGGACCAGTCACATAGCTAAAGAAATGACAGATGTTTACTGCTGCACTACTACATACAACATATTTAAAAAACCAGAGGAAGACCTACCATGCCTTGGGAAGATAAGATTCCCTACAAATGATTTGTGTATATAAAAAGACAGTCAAAAAACTACTCAGTCTAAAACAATGCATGGCTAGTTATCATTTAACACTCCTAATTATGGATATATCCCACACAAGTCCTACCAGGGTCATGGTCTCTTTTTGGTGATTTCATCAGCTCCTCATTTTTAATTCCTCTTCCATGATGATTCCCAGATTTACATATCCAACCCTAGTCACTTTCTTGAGCTCCAGTTATCTACCACCTATTGAACAATTCAAACTGGATGCCCCACAAGCATCTCCAAATCAATATCCCAAAAAAGCAGTTATCTTTCTCCCAAGACATTTTATTTTACCACCATCCTTTCTCTCATCCATCCAAGTTCACAATTTCAGGTATATATCCTCTATTCTTCACTCTCCAACAGTACATTTTCGAAATCTTGTTAATCCCATCATCAGCTCTCAAATCTTTCTGTTCACATATTATTTTACCTTCTTGGTTTAGACCTTCAATCACTTTTTGATTGGATTATTGCAATTTTCTCCTAATTGATCTCTCTCCCTTAAGTCTCCTCCCTGCTTTGATCAAGCCTCCACACAGGACTAAAACAATTTTCCTAAAAAGCACAAGTCTGATCATGTCACTCCCCTAATCAGTGTCATCAGTTTCTACTGCCTTTAGATCAAATATAAATTTCTGTGTTCAGTTTCTGAAATCCTTCTACCCAACCTGCCTTTATTTATTTATTATTTATAACCTGGGTTATATATTATTCCATTCCCATACTTTATCCAGCAAGATTGGCCTTGTTGTTCCCTTGCATACAGAACTCCATATTTGCAATCTCCATGCCTCTTCATTGCACTGATGTCTAGAATGTGCCTATCCTGCTTATATTCTGTCCCATAATATCTATTTCTTTCAAATCTCATCTCAAGCATCTATTTCTTCAAGAAACCTTTCAATACTTCCTAGCAGCTAGTTGCCCCTATTACCTTCCATTTAAATCAGTATATAGTGATACATTTAAATGTTTTATCCCCAAATATAATGTGCTGGAGGACAGAGACCATTTCCTTTTAGTCTTTGTATCCCTAGGACCTAACAGTGCTTAGCAAGTTAGGCACTTAATAAATGGTGGTTGAATGACTAGGGGTGTGCCAACAACCTTAAGATCAAAAATTTATCAAAATATTAGACCCAAAACCTAGCACAATTCAGAGTTGCAAAGTAACCATTTAAATAAATGTTGAATTAATTATGGAACAGCCTCCTATACTATTAAATCTTCGAGGGGAGAGAGGAGCATCCCAATGAATTCAAAAGAAGTAAAAAAAATATTTCTAATATATAGCAAATGTTTGAGAAATGTGTCCTTTATCCCTCACTATTGCTTATTGCTCAAGCTAAACAATTGTGTCATTAGAGAGATAGTATGGTATAGTAAATAGAAAACCACACTTAAAACCCAGACATCCTACATCCAATCTCAGTTCTGACATATACAGGTTGTGTGATCTGGGGCAAGTCATTATACTGCTCGTGTCCTTAACAATTATAAGACTATACATTACAAAGTGCAAACCTGCACTGGTAGAGAAAATTGTATATGCCAATGAAGTCAGAGGTCCAATTCTCTATGGTATTAATTCTGCTTAATTTTCCAAAACTAAAATGGAAATTATAATCTCAGCTTCACATGGACATTCTCAAATGTAACCAATGAAGGGAAAATATTGAATCATTATTACCCATCTTTTTTTGTTGCCTCTTCATTACTCCATTTGGATTTTCCTTGGCAAAGATATTAAGAGTTATTTCCTCCTCTATTTCTTTCTCCAGCTCATTTTACAGATGAAGAACTGAGGCCCAGGGTTGCGCTACAAGTGTCCAGGGCCAGATTTGAACTTAGAAAAATGAGTCTTCCTGGCTTCAGCCCAGCACTCTATCCACTAAGCCACCTAGCTACCTGTCTTGACTGGTTTTACCTCCACATAAAAAACCCTTTCAACAACAGTCAGACTAATGCAACAGAACTACCAAATTTAACTAGTTTAATATCCCTTTAATAGATGGTGGGGAAAATGGATTATTCACAGTTAAAGTATGGCTGAATTAAGAAATTAGAACCCTAGTCATATATTAAGGCAATGTCTCAGTACAATTTCTTCTTAACACCATTAAGAATACAATATACTGCTTAAATTGTTATTTGGTTATGTAATATTTTTAAATTGGTGACCACAAAACCCAGCAAGCCCAGGCAGGATTCAGGGAAAACTCCAGGCTGCCTCACTGATGCAAAGTAACTGAATTCTTGAGCTGGCCTTTTAAAGCAGTTTTCTTGGGAACTAATTGAAGTCTTTCTATTTGCCTAGCACTGCCCAGGTGGGGTGGGGGGTGGTCAGATAATTTTAGGATTATGATTTTAAATCTAGATTTAAATGGTCCCTAAATAAAATTCCCAAGTCAGTCTGGAAATTTATGGTAATTTAATTAACATAGAGGGAAGGAATTTAAGGAGGAGGATGATCCAGGATATAGGATTTCTCCTACCTGGCCTATGCCAGGGGGAGTTTTAAACTCCCCACCTCTAGGTCTCTGAAGATTAGAGGCTTCTGAGAGGAAAAAGTTGGAAAGTAAAGGAGGAAAATTCAGCCAGAAACTCACCACCAAACTGGACAATAGCTTGTAGCCACGCTAAGATGCAGAAAGGCTCAGCACATAGCTCTCATCTAACTCTCCACTGTCAATCAGGGAAAGAGAGAGAGAGAGCATCCTTGAAGGACAAAAAAATCCCAAATATATAGACCTTTCATCCTTGTGCCCCCTCCTCTAAATTTTCACATCAACCAATCACATTATAGGCTTTTTCTCCAGGACTGCCCATACTTTTAGTTCTCACCTTCTTTGATTTGATTATATCTTTTTAGAGTTACATAACACTTCTTTGTTAAGTTCACCTTTTGTGAGTTACTTGACCTTTTTGTGATTAATTTAACCTTTATAGCTACTTAACACCTTTTTGTATTAGATCTAAAAATACTTAGCTTAAAGTTCTAGCTTCACTATAAGGTGAGAATTAAGTACCTTCATTGTTCAATCAATAGATTAAAACTTTATCTTCCCCTAAAGTACTGTATAAGAAGGGTGGAGTAGTTTTTAAAGTTCACAGCGGGCAGTGACCATTGGTGGTGTGAGCTTACTCTAGTAAGTGACTTGGGAACTCTACTTAAGTAGAGGTACTTTAAGTTCTTGATTTGTTTAAACTAAAGGTGGTTGATTGATTGCATTAGAAATGGCAAAGAGAGATAATCCTATCTTCATAGTTATTCAGTCTTGTCTGACTCCTCATGACCCCATGGACCAAAGCATGACAATACTATCCATGTGGTTTTCTTGTCAAGAATACTGGAGTAGTTCACCATTTTTGTCTCCAGTGGATTAAGCAAAACAGAGGTTAAACAATTTGCCCACAGTCACACAGCTAGTGTCTGAGGCTGGATTGGAACTCAGGTCCTTCTGACTCCAGGCTGCTATGCTATTCATTGAACCACCTAGCTGACTTAAATAGGATGAATCAAGAAGGGAAAAATAATTCCCTGGATACATTTTCACTGAATACCTACCTATCACAAATACCAGAGAAGCAAAAGCACAGATTATATGGACATATATGTTCTACTTCCTAAAAGCCAAAGAAAAAAACAATGACAAAAGCATACCAGGCCTAGTCCTAAGTACCCACATCTATACTTGGAGGTCTGTGAACTTTTTTTTTTAAGTTTAATAACTGTATTTTTAAATAATTAAGATTCCTTTATAACCCTATTTTATTTGATGGATTTAAAAATATTAATCTGAGGAGTGACTGGCTGCATCTATTATCAAAGGGTCTGAAACAATGAAAAAGTATAAGAACTGAGCTCTATTTAGAAAAGGTGTTTATTAGCCAAAAAGTTTCCAAGGAAAGGATCATGAACTAAAAGGATAAACCCTAGGATCTTTTACTTCATAAAAGAGACTCAAAATTCTAGTGTCCCATTCAGAAATACTTAACCATATACTCAGCCAAATACAACTAAATAGCATAGCATGGATTAAAGAAGACTGGACTGATGGCTCTGAGGGTATGTGACCTTGGGCAAGTAAAAACCAGTTCTGACCTCAGCTTCCTCTTCTGTAAAGTGAGAGAATTAGACTAGATGTCTTTCAGTTCTAAAATTTTCTGCTTTTCTAGATTGGGAGGTTAAAAAAACTTTTATTACATGGGGGGAGAGGGGGTATGAAAGACACAAAGATAAATGTAAATGTCCCTCCTAGTAGATTTACAACCTGATAGAAGATGCAAACCATAATACAAAACAGAAAATACAAAAGGTGAGACAGGACCAGGTTATGAAAGTGAGGAAATGTAAAACTATTTTAAGAATACCAGGTTTTGAGTCTGAAGAACTACAGCCAAACTGGTTCTGCAATTCACCACACCTCTCTAACCTGGAGCAAGTCCCTTAGCCTCTCTGGACCTCAGTTTTGTTTTATCTGCAAAATGTGGTGGTTGTACAAGATAATCTCATAAGGTCTCTTCCAGTGCTCTCTACAATTCTCTGGCCCTGAATGATGTAGATAAACCATATAAATGTATATAAACCATCTATCCAAACTTACAAGGCTAATATTCAAACAAGAGAATAATACTCACAGTCCAGTAACAGGGTAATTAATACCTGAATACAACTTGGTAGGACCTGCCAGAATTTTTGCTATACTGAGCAAGTCATCAAAGACCCATGGTCACCTCCCCCTTGCTAAGACAAAGCAAAGAGTAAATGCTTCTTCAAATAATAAAATTATAATGAAAGCAGAACATTGTAGCCAGTAGCAGCAATATTGTACAATGATTAACCGTGAATGACTTAGCTATTCTCAGCAACACAAAGATTCAAAACATCCAAAGTACTTAATGAAAAATGTTATATCTACCTCCAGAGAAAGAACTAATGGAGTCTGAATGCAGATCGAAGCATACTGTTTTTTAACTTTCTTTTTATAGTCGGTGTTTTCTTTTATGACATGACTAATATGAAAATGTTTGGCATGACTGCATATATATAAATCTATACCAAACTGCTTGCCTATAATAAGAAGGGAGGGGAAAAAAGGAAGGAGAGAGTTTGGAATTCAAATTTTTTAAATAGATGTTTTCCTATGTAACTGGTAAAAAATGAAAAAAATTATAAATCATTGAAACATTTGAATCACCTTCCATACATACTCTTATTACAGAAATAAAATGGATTGTTTTACAACACAGGGCATTTTTTAAAAGCTTTGAAAATTCAAATATTTTTGTTCGACTCATTTTTTTACATAGTTTTCAATGACTATACAATCCTTTTTTCCAAAATATACTTTCATTTTTTTCTCAGTAAAAAGCAATTTGGTTAAGAATTTTGTCTTATAGAATGATAAAACTGACCAAAAGGATACTTAGCCCTGTCAGTTCTCAAAAAAAAACAGGTGCTTTATTAATAGGTCCTTTAAAGGAATGGGCTGCCTCAGGAGGTCATGGGTTCCCCCTAGAGGATTTCAGGCAGAAAGTAGATAACCACTTCTCCAGGGTACTTTAGAAGGGATTCTAGTTGTTCCAGAAAAAAAGCCTGGACAAAGACAATCCCTAAGGAGCTTTCCAACTCCCTGACCCTAATACTTTATCTAGTAATGGAGAGGCAGTGAATCATTGGTAGGCAGATGAGTGGCACAATAAACAATGGGGTTTTATGAAGATTATTTACCTAGCATTGAATTATTAAATGAATGTAGGAGTAAGGAAAGAGGTGGGAGAGGTTGATTTGGTTGAGTGCAGTAGTCCAGATGAGTGTGGAATAACGCATAGATTGATGTGTTTGATTGATTTTGCTGAAATGTTTGTTTCTTTTTATCCATTGTAACAAGGGGTGGGTTTGCTGTATAGAGGAAAGGAGAAAGACATATACAGAAATAAATGTAATGTAAAAAAGCCACACACTTTTCATAGAGGTCCTGAATCCATGGCAATGAGAATGCAAAAGACTATGTGCTGGACACTAAAAGGAATTCAAATATAAAAGTGCAAAGAATAATATGAGCAATGAGATAACTTTTAGAAAACTACACCCTCCACCCAAAAAACCATTTGGAGGAACAAAAGGTCTAGAATCTCAAACTGACATCTTGACAAAAAAGTATAAATGAAGGAAACATAATACTAGACTGAATTATATTAAAAAGCAAGCCATCATCAAAATTACTTGGTTCTGGTTTTAAAAAGAGTAAAAACTAATGGAATCAGTCAGATAAACAAGAAAAACAAAATATTTGAGTGTTTGATAAACCCAAAACTACAGATCACTAGAAGAAGGACACTCTCTTCTTTGATTTAAATATATTGGAGGGGAGGGGTTTGTAGGAGAATGTGAACTGATTCAGCCATTATAGGTACCAATTTGGAATTATGTAAAGAAAGTGACTTATCTATTTATAGCCTTTGACTCAGCTATTAACATAGGTATAAATGCTAAGAAAGCTAAAAACAATAGCAAAGGTTCAATTTATATCAAAATAATCATAGCATTCTGTGGTAGTAAATGAAAAAAAGTCTAATACATATATAGCTCCCAGGAGAACAAATAATAAAAACATATCTCCCTCTTCATAACAGAGAGGCAGAGGATACTAGGGCAGGAAAATACTAAATGGTCACTTTAGCAACTTCATCAAATGTTTTGCTCAACTGTTTTTTTGTTAAAAAGGAAAAGGGGAGTTGGGGAGAGGAAGTACCTCAGAAATGACTGTCATAAAGACAGAAGGCATTAATATAATTTTAAGTAAAAGGCATGTCCCTATCCTCAAGAATTACAATGTAATTGGGTTGATGTTCACTTCCTACTACTACCATTCTAATCACTGCATACCTAGATAACTACAGTAAGTCTCTCTCTAATTTTAAACTCTTAACAAATCTACTCTTCATTATGATGTTCAACTCATTCTCCTAGAAAATCTTTTCCCATTCCATTAACTTGTGTGCCTTTTAAAGCTTCCTTCTTTAAAGCTACCTCATAGTATAGATCCCAATGGTCAGCACCCCTAAAATTTTTTAGCAAAACATTAGCTAGCACAAGAGGTCAGTAGGACCTGAACACCATACCAATGCCAATGGTTCACTTCTATGGCTCCCTCATGTAAAAAACTAATGTTTGCCTGACAACCAATAAACTCAGTTCTGACCAGCTGGTCTTACCTACCACTTAAAAAAACGCCCCTAGTCAATCTCATAAGACTCAAACATCTATCTGGCCTCTATCATCCAGTAACACCCTGTCTAGCATTATTTTCCTCCCAAACAGAAGCTTTTGCCACCCTCCTTTACCTCAGTCACATTACTTATTTAAGGAATAAAGAGAGGGAATGGACCTGTGATTTTCTTGGTATAAGGAATTAAGATGAGGAACACTTTCTCTATCAATATGGATTGGCACCTTCTCTGCAACTTAAAAAGCACTGAAAATTAAGTAACTTGCACCAGGTCTTCTTCCTGGTTGAAAAGGAAGTGTACCACATTGTTTCTTCAAATTCCACCCTCTCCACTAAAGATCACAATATTCCACCCTTTCCACAACAATCACAACCTACCTTCTTCCTTTCCTTTTCTAAAACAGCAGCCTACAAAACTTTGACTATGCATCTCTCCCTGAAATTTCTTTAATACATATATTCCCCAAGATTTTTTTTATTTATTAGGATTTATGTGATACATATACACTCTATTTTCAGATATTCATAAAACGTTTTTTTAAAATAACTAGACATGGCTTAGGACTTTAAATGGCAAAAGATTTCCTTCACCAGTGGATGTTGGCACCTTTTATTTGTTAAAAGCACTTGTAAAAAGACTTTTTGCTAGACTCAGAAGACTTGAGTTTCGGCTACTACAGCTTCTAAAATATGGGAAGGAGGACAGAGATGATCTAGGGGCAAGGGAGCAGAGTTTAGGTGAGGAATTATGCATCTTCCCAGCAGCATCCCTTACTGGCAGAAGGATAATTTCAGAGGCAAGTAGTGGTTCCAAAAGTTGTGCTGCTTTCAATTCTAATTCTTTTTTTCACACACCCATCTTGTATACTCTACTTTGGAGACTACTGTTCTAAAAGCAGACTGCAATTTGCCTTCAAATTCAATTAATGAAGTGTGATGCAATGAAGAGAGTACTGGACTTAAGTCAGGAGTGAGATGGATTCAAATTCTGCTTCTGACATATACTGACCTTGGGACACAGCATTTAACCTGCGTCTAGTTTCTTCATTGGCCAAAAGCACAAATATACCTTGCTTGAAACAGCTGTTTCAAGAAGAGCATTTTAGGAAACTTTTAAAGTCCTACACGTTTGAGTTAGTATGACTATTATTATAAATGTCTTTTAAGTAGGAATCATGCTTATACATTTATTTCTGTAACATCATCTAGCACAATGCTGATCACACATATTAATTTCCTTGCTTCTATTGGTTAACCCCCAAATCTCAAACAATCCTGCTTATCTTTTCTGTTAAATATGCTTCTTCTATTTTCTTCATTTCTCTGTGGCTCCCTCATTCATACCACTTGCTTATGCAACTTTCCACTATCTCTTCAACTTTAACTTTCCACCATTCCTAATCAATCAATTAATAAAAACCTATAGATTTCACCTACTCCCAATGCCATCACCCTAGTAACGGACCTCATTATCACTCACCTGGATTTCTGAAATAACCTAATAGATTTCCCCACCTCTATATTCTGCCCCTTCAAATCTGTTCTCCATAGCTGACAAATTTTTCTTCAAATAGACCTATCACTCCTCTAAATTTTTTAGCAAATCCCTGTCATTTCTTGAGTTAAATTTAAATTCCTTTATTCAAGGGCTCCATATTGTGGTGTGCTCTAGGAAACCTAATCTTACAGTCCCTATAGGAAGTCAGTCAATAATCCAGCACTACTGTGTGCCTCCCAAACATTCAACAGCACTCTACTGCCTCCAAACCTTTGCTCATACTATTTCCTATTCCTGGAATGTTCTCCTTCCACTCTTAAATTGAATTCCTACCAAATATACTTTGCTTTTCACTTTTCAAAATGTGCTTATCACAAAATATTATCTACTCAAGTTACCCGCATTTCTTTCCCTCCTACTACACTACAAAGTTTCTGAAGAGTAAAAACTTAACCAAAAATTTCTCTCTCTGACAGATTATGCACATAGCAGGCATTTAATGAAAGTATGTCAAATTAATGACTTAATGAAAAAAATTAGTAAATGTAAATATTCAGATTTGTTTGATCTAAAGCTTCAGAAAAGTGGGAATTTACAAAAGCAGAAAAAAGATAAATATTATTCCAAGCAGGGGGATGGAAAATAACCAGCCCATATCAGAAGGCACTTGCACTTATAAGTAAAATAGTTTTGCTATAACCCTACATAGGCATTCTTATAAATAACCACTATTTAAGATAGAATGACAAAAACTATAGGGCTCACAGAGAAAATGGGATTAGGAATACAATATCAATACAAGGACAGTCAATGTAACCACTGAGCCACAAGGCACCCTCCACCTTGGGATCCAAGTCACCAATAACCTACATGGCAACTGCTTGCCCCTTTGAGGGGTAGACAGGATCATCTTATGACAAGGAGGAGGGCCTGTGGCATAGTCAATTCCATGACATGGCAGGGGAAGAAGGGAGGGAAAGACACTCACATTTCCAGAAACACAGTATGCCCCCCCAAACATCTCCAGAAGGTTTTTTCCTCAGGGGGTGGCAGAGGTCATCAGTGTCTGCTCAGAATTATGGGGGGAGGGGAAGAATGAAGGGGAAGTCGATCCATTTTATCTCCATCTCTATGCCTGCCTCTCCAAACCCTCATTTCCATCTATTAGCAGTCATCCCTCTGATGCTTGCCCAGACATTTCCTCAAAGATGAAATGGCATATAAACAAACACAAATTCTGTATTATGCTCAAACTCTTCCCTAATATATCAAGTGCAATGGAACAAATTCAGGTTTTCAAAACAAGTATTATAACAGAAGTGACTAAAATAAAAAGTATAAGAAAGCTGGAAAGGCAGGTTTTAAGTCAAAACATAGAGATCCTTGAATGCTTGACCAAAGAACCTAGAATTTATCCAACAGGAAGCTAAGGAAAGTTGTTAAGCAAAGTTATAAGTATGAAAGTGCTTTTTAACAACAAAAATGAACATGATGGATTGGAAAGGAGAAACTGAAGGCAGAACAACTAGCTAGTTAGATAACTAGAGTAGTCCAAGTATGAAGTGATTTGGGCCAAATACCATTTGAAGCATGACTAAAAAATGTAGTACAATGGTATAAAATTCAACTAGAAAAGAGGGGAGGGGAATGCCACTAAACCACACCTAAAGATCCCTATGAGTCAAATATTGACAGTTTCATAATGCTGTACTTATATTGCTGCAGTTTTATTTCTATTTTATTTATCTGTTAAATATTTCCAAATTACATTTTAATCTGGCTTCTACTTGCATCACTTGGAAGTGTTGTGGGTAGCATGTTTTCCACCTCATATGTAGTAGGTATGTAATCAAAAGAGTAGGGTTTGGGGGCAGGTAGGTGGCTCAGTGGATAGAGTTAGGCCTGGAGTTGGGAGGCCCTGGATTCAAATTTGGCTTCAGACATTTACTAACTGTGCAACCTTGGGCAAGTCACTTAACCCCAATTGCCTGGCCCTTACCACTCTTCTGCCTTGGAATAAATACTCCATATTGATTCTAAGACAGAAGGTCAAAGTTTACAAAAGAAGAGATGGGTTTAAATCTCATCTCGGCCACTTACTACTTTTATGTGACCTTGGACAATCACATCATCTCTGGATTTAGTGTCATCATCTGTAAAATGAGGAAGGAGTTGGAAAAGATGGCTTTTGAGTTAGTTCCCTTCCAGAAGCTCTAGATCTATGCTCCTACAAAATCCTTTTGATATGTACTAGCTCTATGTTCACTTAAACCGTAAAATGGAGAAAATAATGCCTGTAATATACAGCAGATTGCTCCTAAGAACCAGCTTTAAGACTTAAAATAAATAGAAAAGAAATATAAATTTGAGTTATCATATTCTAAAGCTTCATATAGGGCCATGGTATCTACATCCAATAAAACAAAAACCCTTTAACTCAAAACATTTACTATGGATACCTGAATAGTTGGTTCTAAATCTTAAATATTATTTAATATAGGAAAGTTTAGGACCATCATTACCTCAAACCATTAAAATCATTTGACATTGTTATCTAGGAAAATTTTAAGAAATTCTCACTATAAGGGAAAAGATACTTAAAATTCTTTACCAAATTTCAAAATCTTATTGAAAATCTAATTTAATTGTCTACCATTTAACACATCATAGTAATGATAAACTATCACTAATATCCTTTTTTCAATGTGGGAAAGAGGGAAAGAGAAGAAAGTTTTAAAATATATAAATTCAAAAGGTAAAGAAGCTAGCACTCTAAATATACTAAGGCGCAAATTTTGGCACTTTCAAACTCCATTACTCCACAATAATGGGAACTAGAGATAAGAGAATAATAAAATCCATAGGTAATTCAAAACTTCAGTTTAATGACCAATTCCAACCAACTCCCTAACAAACTTTCCTTTAAGCAGAGCAGCTAACACTAACAAGCTCCAACAGTAATCAGTTAGCTCACCTTTTCCTTCACACCCTCTGGTGGAAGTGCTAATGAACAGGCAAAAATCCACATTAACAAGTATCAACAGGAAGGAGAACCCAGATAATCAGCACTAAATAAATTCTGGTTGAGAGCTATATCATCTTCCAAATTACAATGTTTAAATCTAATTCAACTTAATCAGGTCAAATAATACAGTTCCCCCTTCAAAAGATAGAGGAAACAGAAATTTGATGCCATTTAACTTCTCCAAGCACAACCAGAATTTTCAATACTGAAAATTCATAATAAGATCAGGAGTCCAAATACAAGAACCATTTTTCAGTAACATTAAGATAAAATTAGGCTGAATTTCCCTCAAGTTGCCAAAAATAATTTGAAGTGAGAAGAAAGAAAAAAGCAGGCAAAGTGCAAAACAAAACTAAATACTTCTTAATCTTAAAATCTACTGGAAATCTGCTAAAAATCTTAGAAAAACAAGATATATACTCAAGCCAAAGTATCTAGGTTCTACATCTTCAATTATAATCTTTATACATTTGTCTTCAGACTAAGTTCTTTATTTTAACTTCTGAGAACAAGCCAAGGTCTGCTCACTATCTCATAGGTCATTAATGCCCAGTGAGAGCTCAGGTTTCCTCAAATCCTACTCTTTAGATTTTCTCTTGTCTTATCCCAAAGTGACAGGAAATAAGCTTTTAAAAAGAAAAGCTAAAATTTTTTTAAAAGCTCAAAAATCAACTTTTTTGGAGGAACTATTTTTATTAAAAATCACTCAAATGGTTTGTTCCTAGGTTCAAAAACATTTAAAACATCCTAAAGGTCAGATACATAATTGTTCATAATAGTCTATCACTCTCAGTCACATGTAAATTTTTCTCAGGGAATCCCACCCCCTTCCATAATCCCCTATTCCTCTTCTATCCACAGATTAGCACCCAGTGTTTCATTTTAGGTCCATAGGCAGTTCTTCAGTGCCGACCTCTGGTGTGACATGTGAACTTTCCATCTTTTTTACCAGGTTCAGAATTACACTCTCATCTGAGTAACAACTTACAACATAGTTTCACCATAAATTTTGGTAATTGGTATTGTTCATTAAAATCTGAATTGGGGTATACATCTAGATAATGGTGGAAAGACTATGGTTTTACATGGTCTAACACAGATTGTTATAATTTTAAATAGACCCAGAGACTTCCAGAATAACTTAATATGCTAGTCACTAAATTAAATATTTTTCAAATTAAGTCAATTGTGAAAAGAACTTCTATGTAGCTGTTAAAATATTTAGAGGAAATGAAAAAATTCTCCAAGACTTGTACAGTTAACACTGTAGGTTATTTTTAAAAGGTTTGAGGTATTTTTCACTCCAGTAATTTGTGTAGTATTCCGAAGTAAAATTAAACTGAAAGGGACATTCTACTATGAAAACCTTTTTCATGTATTGTGAACCACTCTGACCAATAAAATTATCTGAAAAAGCATGGGAAGACAAAGAGGGCAAGAAAAACACTTAAGATTCTAAAAAACAACCTATCACTAACCTGGGAAGGATAGTTTCTCTGATATTTGATTTGATTTATTCTTTACCCTAAGACTGTGGTCAAGAGATAGGTTAGTCAACCAATAAGGCTTTATTCTGTGCCAAAAGACAAAAATGAAAAGGTCCATTCTAAGGGGGTAGCATGTACAAAATAAAAATTCGATACAATGTAATGTGGAGGGAGTAGAAATCAGGATAATTTGCTATAGTAGGAAAGTGGTACTTGAGATTGGCTTCAAAAGAAGCAATAGATTGGAACTGTTATTCACCTGAAGGGCATTCCAGGTATGAGGCAAAGATTGAGAAAAGACAGACAAGAGTGGAATGTCCTACACAAGGAAGAACAAGTAAGCCAGTTTGAGTGTTTGAAGTAGAGTAATAAATAATGAGCAACAGAGTAGGAAGGGTAGATTTATGCTAAATTATGAAAGGCAGAATGGTTTGTTTTAAAATGACATGATCATATCTGTGCCTTAGGAACAATCAAACTGGAAGCTGTATGAATAGACTATAGATAGAAGCAAGAGACTGGAAGCAAAGAGAACTATTATAAGGTTCTTGCAATAATTCAGGTGAGAAGTGACAAGGATTTTAAAGAGTGACGGGGATGTATGTATGTATATATGTATGTATGTATGTATGTATGTATGTATATGGAGAAAAGTGGATACCAGAAAGAAATATTGGGATAGAATTCAACATCTTGGCAACTGATTAACTGATTAGCCTAAGGGATGAAGAGGAGAGAGTAAAATTAGGAAGAGAAGAGTTTAGAGGAGGGGTGCCCAAACTAAGACCAGCGGGTCACATGTGGCCCCCTGAGGCCATTTATCTGGCCCTCACTACACTTCTGGAAGGTGGCAAGTGAGAGGAGCACTATATGTGACAGCGGTGTTGCTCACGTACAGTACTACTTCCAGTGACATAATTCTTTGCATGGTGCCTTGTTCTGAGAGTAACTGAACAAGAATGAAGCACCGTGCAAAGGATTATGTGGCTGCACAAGGGAAAATGTCAGCATGGTGAGCGAACATCTTGGGGAGGGGACTCCGTACTGTGTATACTGTTGCCTGGTATAGTGATGGCAGTGATGGGCCTGTGCAAGGTGTGACAGGCCCATCACAGCCAGCTCTGCTATCCCAGACAGTGGTATACAGATTTGCTCATAGTTTGTTTTTTTTATAGTCTGGCCCCCCAATGGTCTGATGGACAGTGAACTGTCCCCCCCCCCATGTAAAAAGTTTGGGGACCCCTGGTTTAGAGAAAGAAAAAATGAAAATGTGTTCAAACGTAACTGTGAAGACATGTTGGATCTAAAATGCCTACAAGACATACAATTAAGAAGATATTCAACTGATATGACTGAAATTGTCAGTTTCCCTGCTGTAGATAATCCCCACTCAGCTTCACAAGAAGTCTAACAGAACAAAAACAACCTCTTCAAAATGGAAAAATTGATGGTAGTCTTTTTTATTATAATTTGGAAGACTTATCTAATATACCATTAAACAGATTTAAATTTTACTTTACAACTAAGACTTTCTATTATTTTTCCTGTATAAGAAACTAATCAATTCACAACTGGGCCCAATAAGAAATAATAAAACACCTGAGAATCTTTGAAATAAGCATAATTAATTGTACTTGAAAAGCATATTTACATCCTATATTATTTTGTATTGTGCTTGTGAAAACACATTTAGAGCCTACATTAATCTTTATATTATAAAACTACGAGGCCAATTCAATAAAATCCTAAAGAAAAGCATGAACATTATTACAAAGTAAAAAGTGTAGTATAAAAGACAAGGCAAGATGAAGGAGAAAAACAGCAGTGCTTAGTTAGACCACAGAGAAAAAAGAAATGCAACACAGCAATTTTCTTTCTCCCTCTTCAAGTTCACAAAATGACTTAACTAAAAAAATTGGATGGTTCTCATTTACTAACTCAAGTCAAACCCTGTCGAGAGGGCAATGCCAACTCACCTAACAATGACTTATTTGCAAGTCAAATTCAGAAGTTCAGCATAGACAACAGTAAGACTAAATTCAATATAGCATAGGTCCTCAAGCTAGAAAATGACTAGCAAAAATCTAATTCAAGCTCTTTCAGGTTTTCTGAGAGAATAAAATTAAGGCAACGAAAAGTTACATGACTTGCCCAAGGTCACACAGCAAGACTTGTATTTGAACCTAAATTTTCTTTACTACAGAAAAAGAGTTCTCAATAGTATTTTTTGACAAGGTCAGGAACAGTTCTTTTAAAAAAAATTCATCAAACAGCTAGTTTAGATAAATTTATGTAAGTCAGCTCAAAAAGTTTCTTTTCCAAACAACAGCTAAGTACTTGGCAGGTAATTCATTTTAAAAACTGTCAACCAAGTTTTCCCCCATTTTCTCTTTGATTGTCCTTATATACCTACTAGAAAGGAATATTTAGTATTTAAGCACAGAAAATGAGGCTGTGCATGTCAACACTTCACTCAACAGCCGCCATCATGGCAATAGAATTAGAGAATATCCACATATCGATAACATTAAAACACTTCCTCCATTCCTCATAAAAAAGTTGGGTAAAATTGCTTTAAAAAATGTATTAAATACATTCATTAAACAAAGCTATGTTCTAGATTCCAGGAAGATACAAAGAAGAATAAGACAGATTCTTGCCCTAAGGAGCTTACAATCTGGTAGCAGGAGATAAGACACAAACAAATATGAAGTAGAAGATGATAACTGCTGAAGAGAAGTGCAAAGTATTAAAAGAGCTCAGAAGAGTTTATTTGTTAGTATATTAAAATACTATGATTATAGATTGTTTTATTTCACTTTCATAAGGTGTAGTTTTTTAATTCCCAAGATGAGCTTTTTTACCTTGTATTATTTTTAGAAATACACATCACACTGCACATCACATGACATGATGTAACTGCTAGCAAAATGGCCCAAACCATTGAAAATTATCAATGGTTGCAAGAAAAGGATCCTGTGCATTGTGACTAAGACTCAGTACTTTCCACATTCACTTTAATAAAGAAATTCTTCTGGCCACAAAGTATTTGGATTTTGTTTAGTACTTCATCAGAATAAAAAATGTGGGCAATAACTTATGTAGAAAGAGCAGGAAGCTACACTGTAACTTATAAAATGGGGGTTTCCCCAATTTTAGGGGGAAACTGACATGAAGCAACAAACCATTTTTCTAAGATGCTCAGGTAAGAAATTATCTCCACTAAAAAAAAAAATGCAAAGCAGCTCCTATGGTTCACTACATTTTTAAAGCTAAATAGAGTACTTCCAAAGTGTCCATTTTACTGCAAAGAAATAATGTAGGCCAACATAAAGTTGCCTAAAGACATATGAAAATTTCTAAATTGGTAACAGCTTATTAGAAAAAGGAACTGAATGTATCCTAAAAAGGAGGGAGAAGGAAAACCATACAAACCCACTTAAGCTTTTGTAAAAAGGAATTAAGATCTGAAAAACTGGGGGATTGGGAGAAGCTTCACAAGAATCTGTAAAAAGATAAAACGTATTACTATTTACTACTTTCTGTACAACTACTTTGTGATTAAATCCATTAACAAAATCTGTAAGTCTGTATCGCACATTGTGCTATATAAAGATTATGTAATTTTATTCTTTTTTTTTTTTAAATAACATGTCATTTGTTTTTCTAACTGGGAAAAGGGAAATTCTATTTGGACAACAATGAAAAGATATAACACTCCCTTCATTTAAAAAAAAAAAACAAACCATGATTGCCAGCCACGTGACAATGGAGTGAGACGGTAACACCAGGATTGTGAATGGGAAGGGCGGAGGGGGGGGGAGTAAGGGAGATTTCTCTTTTGGAACTTTCGGCCTGCGGGGTGCCGATCTCCCGATCCCGGGAGGTTCCAAATACGACCCCCTCAGCCACCAAGGTTCAGAACTGTAAAGTGCGTGCTAATGGGGGGGTGGGGGGGGAGAGAATGCTCCAGCGATCCTTACTAGAAAAAAAAAATTGGAGGAGGGGGTGCAATTTAAAGTGGCGCCATCATGTCACCCCTTCTAAGTCAATCAATAAGGAAGATTTCTTCAAAGTCATACAAGGCTTCAGATATTAGAAAACAAAAATATTTTTAGGCAAAAGAGTCAAGGGAAAATGTGTGGTTCGCCTTAACGATTAAAAATAATCCTATGTTCATCCTTTGGAAAAACAAACTATTCATTGTGGAGCAAACGCCGTAAAATGAAAAATAGGCCCCCAAAAAGCAAGCGGGATTCCAACTCAATATAAACAAATAAACCGCCTTCCTTCTTAGCTCAGTCTTGAAAAAAATCTCTCGAAAACATGTCCGGCAAGAGACGGCTAGCTCTGAACACGTTAGCAACTGAGGGCAACAAAAATATGAGAAATAACTGAAACAATCATTTCACCAGAGTTGTGCTACAAACCGTGAAACGCGCAAAATGGATGTTGGAGGCAGAGAAAGACCATTTGCAGTCATGAGAAGAAGTTCAAGGCGAGAGCCAGAGTTTTGTGGGTGGGTTTTAATAGAATAAATCATGTTCTTAAGCCTGTGTTTTTTAAATAAAACGCCAAGGAAAAACTGGCAAACGAGGTGGCAGCTGGTGGGGAAGGAACCCCCCCCCCCCCCCGTCGGGCGCCTCCCAGCCTCGGGATCCTGCGAGGAGAAACCCCGGGGAGGCCATTTAAAGTTACGGGTTTTTTTCCCTTCCTCCTTTGGCTTTCTAGTTACAACTAACAAAGAGGGAGAAAAAGGAGCCAGAGGGGGAGAGAAGGAGAAAGGGCAGCAGGGAGGAGGAGAGGAGCAGCAGCAGCACCTACCACGTGATGGAGGAGCGTAGCCCGGGCGGATTCAGCCCCACAAAATGGGCGCAGTTTGCAAACAACCCCGCTCGCCTCGCCAGGGAGGGTCGGAAGAACCGTGGCGGCGGCCGAGAGCGGGAGCGCGAGACGGCCCCGGCTCCAGCCCGGGCCCCCCCTGCAGCCCCCGCTCTCCTCCGCCGCCGCCCGGAGCCGCCCTGACTTTCCCCGCGGGGGGAGGGGAAGGCAGCAGAGGAAGGAACGGCCGCTTTCTCTTGTCTTTCTCGGGCCCTTCTGCCTTCGTCCGCTTCTGCAAGGGGCCTGAGCACGGCTGGAAGCCGCAGCCCAAGCTGAACGGCGGGCGGGGGGAGAAGGAAAAGCCGCCCCCCCGCCCCGCACAAACAAGCGCCGCCGTCTGCAGACCGAAGTCCGCTGCCCCGGTCGCCACCCTCCGAACACCTTTTCCCCGGCCGGGGGAGCGCGCTCCGGCCGCCCCCGCCTCAGCTGCAGCGGGGTGAGCAGGGTTCGCTGCGTAGCTCTCCTCTCCCGCCGGCTCGACGAGCGGTGGCGGCGGCGGTGGCGGAGCTGAGAAAATGGCGGCTGAGCTCCTTCTTTTCCCTCCCCCCCTTTAATCTGAAGCGGAGGGAGAATAGAGCGAGCGAGCGAGCGGGCGAGCGCCGGCGACACAGGGAAGGGGGACAGCGCCTCCACCGGCTGCCGCTGCAAAGGGACGCTAAGCCCCGGCCCACCGCCAGAGAGCGCTCGCCTCGCCGCCCCGCCCCCGCAGGGCGGCAGGGGGCGCGGCCGCCACCAACGAGGCTGCTTCGGCTGCAGCTATTGCACAGAAGACTGCGGCGGCGGTCGCGGTGGTGGCTGCGGTAGGGACGGAGGCGGCGGCAGCAGCAGCGGGACCCAGCTGTTTCCCGGGACGTGAGGAGACGGCACGCGGCACTGCGGCAGCGGAGGCCGAATCCTTCTTCCGAGTTAGTATGAAGCTAGACAGGAGTTCGTCGGGCATACAGATTCTCTACACCGAGTTTACTAGCATGACGGCTTAAGAGAACGATTTTGTGAAACTAAAGAGCGGTGGAGCCAAAGGGAAGGGGAATTTGCTTACAAAGGTAACCTGCGCCATCATTATTTACGGCTAAAATGAATGTATAAATTGGATGCCACCAGACCAGCGACTGAGCCCGGCCAGTCAGCTTCCTGCAAGAAACCTTCACAAATTGCGGGTCAGCTACCACACATGCCAGTGCCGCTTTCCGCAGCCACTCAGGAAGGGGGAGGGGAAGAAGGAGAGGAAGAAGGGGGGAGGGAAGTACACCACCGTTACTGCGCAGGCGCCGACCAAGCCCAGAGCCTGACCCAGCTTGGAAAGAGGCCTAGGTATAAAAAGCGGAAGTGCTGACCAAAACAGCGCAGGGATCTTCGGGAAATGTAGTTTTCATCCCACCACAAGTCGGAGCGTCACAGCTTTGACAAGTCTGCCAAAACAGGCAAAGGACATTGCATAATAAACTTTTATGTTTTCTGCTGCGACCAAAGTTATGTAATAAAAGTATAACAAGGAAATCCACAGAAAAACCCAAATCTCTAATATTTGAATTAAAATGCCCATTTTCTATGCAGCTCTAGATCAAATTGGTGGCATCTGGCCACTGTTAAATGAGTAATTGCCTAATTAGCCTATTGTATTGTAAACACAAAAGAAATCTGTTAAATTATGTCATTAATTTATGAGGGCTCTCCACAATTTTATGGACAAGCTGTGATCTGTAAGGATGGCAAGAATATCCACATGAAATCATAAACTTAAAGTCCTGGTGACAAACTTTCTTTTAAAACAAGGCATTCAGCAAAATGTACTATCAAATAAACAAAGTTAAGATGCATTACAGCATATCAACATGAACTCCTCAGGTATCAATACTTTGACAAAGTTTATTTAAAACATTTTTCAAAAGGTCAAATTAACCAAATCATTATTCAAAAAAATATGAAGACACCAACTAACCTTTTTGTGGTTCACTAGAATCAATTTCTGGCTGTTACCCATTTAAATGTTGAAAAATACCTTTGCCATGGCTTCAGAAAAGTTTTCCTATCCACCCACATAAAATCTATATTGTTAACTCCCCAGGAATGCAAGCAGCACTTTATGGTCCACTGAGCTTTTCACACAACACCTACTCTTTGGACAAATCTACATAGATCTCTTAAAAACCACATTCTCAACTGCATACCTTATAGCAAAACTTGAATAGCTGAGGGAAAAAAAATAGATGGGACATATGGACATACAAAATATACACATGAAAAAAAATTCTGTACCTTTCATACTTATAATACTATGAGCAGGAAGAAAGGGTTAAAAAATGTATATAATAACTGCAATAGAACTGCATAGTGTTTTGAGAAAAATAGCACTTCAATACCATCAGATGGCGCTTTAGGGCTCTAAAATTAGATGCTGAAATCTCAATTAGCAAGAGAAAGAAAAAACACCAAATAAGGCAAACCTTTCAGAGAGTACACTTAAATATTATGTTCAAAGATGTTCACACATGCCACAAAAGAATTAATCTTGCTACTGATACAACTCTTAAAAATTAAGCTACCAAAATTAATTCATGATACAGACTGGAGAATAAAACTAAGTGGAAAGGGAGGCGTACAGGGTAGAATTAAGTTATTTTAAAACCACAGTACATCTGGACAAAGTGATATTAATCTCATCTTTCTTCTGAAGATCTGCAGAGATTAGAGATACTCAAACCAGTCAAATGATTCCACAAACAGCGTAACTTTAAATACTCATATTCTAAATCTGCAGATAAAATGTTCAAAAGTAAATAGTGAATGTATGGCATTGAATTAAAAGGTATATAACAACCCTAACCCTAATCTCTAAGGAAGAATTAATGCAAAAACAGATCAGAACAATTTTTAAATAAGCTATTCCTACTCCCATATAACAATTCTCTTATCTTTTTAACAGATTGCCACCCCACCCTACCTCAATTATCTTTCCTATCTCTAATTTTCAACTATCCTGCCTTACCTGATCTTGCCTATCCTGCCTTAAACATTACCAAATCTCTCCCAACCTTAAAAACTTTCATTAAATTCTACCATATCATAGCACTGTTGTCCTTCAACACTCTTCCATTCCTCAACCAAGTTCTTAGAAAAAGCTACTGATAGCCTTATTATCCAGGACATTCTCTCTCTGCCCATTTCTCTCTTCTGTCCTAACTGGAGGTATTCCCAAAGCTCTTTCCTAGGTCCTTTTCTCTTTTCTCTCTAACCATGATTTATTCAACTTCCTTATATAGATGATTCACAATAAGATGTATCCAGCTTCAGAGTCTCTCAGTTCAATCCCACATCACCAATTAATTGCCTACTGGATATTTCAAACTAGTCCACAAATTCAGCATGTCCAAAATAGAATTTAATATCTTTCCCTTCCCCATAAACTCACCCCTCTTCCAAACTTTTCACTTTTTGCTTAAGGTACTATCAATCTTCAGTCTCCCATATTCACAACTTCAAAGTAATCCTCAACTTCTTACTCTTTCATTCCATGTAGCCTATCAACTGTCATATCTTGCAGTCCCTACATCCACAAAATACATTCATATGTGATCCTTTCCTTTCTCTCATACAGTCACCAATTGGTGAAATAGATAAAAGTTCTGAGTTCTAGCTTACCTTGGGTTGGGGGGCCACATAGGGGACAGACTGGGAAATTTAGGAGTATTAATAGGTGAAGGTTACACACATATGTACAGACTCTCATTCACTCTCACACACACACACACACACACACACACACACACACACACACACACACACACACACACACGGTTATTGAAATCAGCACAATAAGTAATTTTCATCCACTTTGTCTTTCCTGTGTTGACAGACAGGCCAAACTTCTTTATTATGAAGATCTCTTCTGGGAAGTTCTAGGGCACCCTGAGAGATTGGTGCAATCAGCACGATGTCATATATAAAGAGGAATATCTTAAAGAGAACCTCACCATCCACAATCTATGTTGGATCTTTTTCTCATTACAAAGGTGAATACTTTTGGTAAGCATAGATCTCTTTGCTTTATGGTCCATCTGATGTTTCTTATTAGAAGATCCTGAACTGAGTTATTTCTATTGTTCTATCTTCCAAAGAATCAAGGAAAATACTGAGGTATATATGGGAGATACCTTGCTGCAAAAGAGCATGGAAGGTAAATACTGTCATATATATATATATATATATGTATATGAATATACATATATATATATATATATAAAATCAATTTTTTTTAAAATTGAGGGGGGTCAGGAGGATTGACAAATAAGTACAGTGTGATTTTAAGGTATATCATTCAGCTACCTGAAACAGTGAAGGTATGTGTGGTTTATTGCTGAATGTGTCACTTGGTAAAAATCCTGCTTGCTTATTACTCTAATTGATGCCTAGATGACTGTCATCAAGATTCCATACAGCTGGAAGAGTCCTTTAGACTAGCAGTTACTGATATTCTTTCAGTCACCTTTTTCCACTATCAAATAAGGTCTGTGATTTTTAAAAAATGTTGTTGGTATTTTCAGTTCCTCTAGATACCATTTATATCAATACCTCAACAAATTCATAACTATGTCTTTTCTCATGTATCATGTCCATTTGGTTCAAGCTGTTTTTCCTATCCTTGTTTTCTATAGTTCCATATTTTTATCTCTTTTATAGACAATATGATATGGAAATAGAGAGCTAAGTATGATAGTTCCACTGCTTCTGATAAGAGAAAACAAAACACTATAATGACTTTTGTGTGACTTTTCCAGTTTTCTTCTCTTTATAGTTCTTCCATTTTCATTCTTGAAAGCCCTCAAGAAAGTTCTACTTAGCTTGATCTCTTGCCAAAACTAATTTAAACTGGTTTTATCCTTTACTGCTTCTTTCTACCATATAAGATGATACTTTTCAAAATCATACATCAACATACTATGTAAAATTTTTAGACAGAGTTTATATTTTAATCCAGTGTTGCCTTTGGCAGCCACGATTTTCATTTGGTATCAAAATGTATATTTATCATCTATGGTACTGTATAATTATCCTAAAACCCAAGGTTTAAAATCTTCTAGAGAAATTTCAGGAAAAGAAACACGCCAAATCAAGAAAGCGGATCTTTTTGGAGGTGCCATAAAGAAGCCTATAGAAACCATACACTACATCAAAGGATCCAGAGTGAACTTTGGAACATAATGAACTGAACTGAAGGGGGTTGAACATTTATTCTAAATGTAAACTCTTATGCCAAAGGGGACTGCCCCCAATTGGCTTTTTGCCAATGTACCTATCAACCATTGTTTGTTTGGGTTTTTTTTGCTTTCTTTCTATTTCCCTCTTATCTCCAACTATTGTAATTTCTCCTTAGAAAGCACAAAGAATATTGTATGCACCTCTAGCTAGAAGATCTTTAAGGTATAAACTGGTTATGTAAAATGATTCACTGGGGAGACTAGGCATGTAAATCTGAGAGATTTCAATATGCTCTTCTCCCAATAGAATCACAGGGGGGTTTGTGAAAGAGAATTTAAATTCTTTAACTTAATCAATGAAGAACTTCGAGTCCCCCCACCTTTCACACTTAGTCCTAAAAGACCATAAGCAATCCCCCCACCACCGCCAGGCAATGCTAGGCAAATTGGGAGACTATGAAAAATGATAGACCAGATCACAGGGAAAGGAACTAGAAGCCAGAGAGACAGAAAGTGATGTGGAGAAAACTGCTTATAAAAGCCAGTCAAGGGCTTTCTAATTCATTCTGTTGCCTTGGTGGCTCTTGCTGAAGGAAGGATTCTTCTGCCTTGGACTTCTGTGTTGGAGATTGACTCTGCCCTGTTAAGACTCTTGCTGAAAACACTACCATGGAGATAGGGACCTGAGGGAGCCTTTGTTGGAAATGAGCTGGATTTTTTCGGATCCAAACTTAGGGAATTTAACTAGGCAATATTTTCCACTTCTTTCCTACATTTTCTCCTTTATTATCTCTACCTTGCTGTTATAAAGCTATTAACAGCCTTTTGACTTAAGAGTTAATTATTATAAATGATGACCACAACAATATTTTTTAATTCTTATATTTGTCAAACCCATTTTAATTTTTACAGTACTTTATAGGTTGCTTTGGGTCTCCTTTAGGCAATTAATTTACACTGGTTAAACTTCTAGATAAAATTATTATAGTTTGTGTTGATTTCTGTTGTTCATTTCCTATTTTTACCTTTATTTGTTTAAGTAGTTAAAAGGTTATTCCCGTTACTTATACTTTTCTTCATTATTTTCTTCCCTTTTAAAAATAATTCTTAGCTCTTATCAGTTTGAACTTAGGTCTGACAGCATAAAAATAATTGATTCAAAAATAACTCCCACAATAAAAAATTATTCCTAGCTGATAAAATGTAACTATTTTATTCTTTATGGGAAACCATGAAACAAGGGATTTACATACTCCATCATAAAGATATGTAGATACATTACTGGGCCTCAGGACACCTAAGAAATCTTTACTATAAAAAAAAATCATCCTAATTAGAAAAAAATGACTTCTCAGCAATAGTATTCCAAGTACCTTAATACCAATAAATTCAAGGTCACTGAGAAAAAGAAAGAAAAACTCAAAAAATATTCAGCTACTCATTTTTAAATGGCATTTTATTTCCTACTACTTTATTCTTCCCAGGTTGTTCTAAGGATAAGATGATAGTATATGTAAAGTGCCTAGCACAGTGCCTGACTGTGTAGACAATAAATGACTATTTCCTTCTGTATAAGTGGAAACTTTCTTCCTTTGAACTATGTCCCCCAGAATTCCTTTTGTATTTGCCAGCATCCTTTTCTCTTCATTTACATGCATCTTTACATTATTGGTTATAAGTTTATGAAACACCTCCCTCTTTCTCTTCTTTCTCAAGATTGGGGCTTGAGTTAGTTAGCTCCTTTTAACTCTAGTTTTTATTTTAATAAATCTTATAATGCTTGAGTTATTGCATATTAATTTTAATTCTCACACTTCCTTACTCATTTTTACCCATCCTCCACTAAAAGTCCCAAATGGAAAGGCTTTAATTCAAAAAGTCCAATCAAGTCAAAAGCCCAATCAATCCACAATAAGCAAAATAATAGAAACTTAGTGTGACTCATTTTTTTAGCCATAAATACTTATGAAGATTATCTACCTAAAACCCAAAGGCTATAATCTGTGTGAGTGGAAAAGGTATTGAGGCCAATGAAAACACATATGCTAGAAGCACAGAAGTAAGCCTATCCATGTCTATACACCATTCTTCAGTCCCCCAACAACCCTCTATTCTAACTTATACTATCTTCTGCTATGCTTTCATACCTTTATCCATTGGTTCTCCCTAAAATAACTTGCCTTACCTGACCTCCACCAATCAGTATTAATCATTCTGCTCAAAACTTAATTCTTTCCAAATTCTATCCAATTTATCCCTTATGCCACAATTTCAGCTCTGTGGGCACTTCCCTCTACCAATATATAGATCTTGACCCTCTCTACACCTTAACAGATAGTTCACAAGAATTGCTCTAATCCCTGAAACTGAATATTCTAGTTAAGTCAAAAAGAACTTTTTAAGCACTTATTATGTGCTAGGTACTATGCTAAGTCCTGAAAAAAGGCAATAGTACCTACCCTCAAGGAGCTCACATTCTTATGAGAACTAGTAACTTGGGCAAAAATCTATTCAGACTAAGAAAGCAATGTGGAATAGTATACAGAACCATGGGTCCCAGCCTCAAATCTGCTACTTCCTTGCTGGGAGACCTTAAGTCATTTTACCTTCTTAGGCGTCAGTTTCCTGATTTATAAAATGAAGAAGCTGAACTAGATGACTTCTAAGGACCTTCATAGTTGTAAGCAATGATAATAAGGTGTACAAGAAGTACACAGTCCTCTGCCAAGTCAATTCTCATAGTTTTTATTTCTCTCTGTCTCTCTCTCTCCCCCTCTTCCTCTCTCCCTCTTCCCCCCCCTTTCATACTCTTGTATCCAACTCCTCTCTAATCAAAGGTACATCCCCCCCCCACCTCAATTTATTCTAACAACCTACATTGGTTCTCCCACCTTAGTTCTCTTTCAGCTCCCTAACAGCTGATGCCAAAGGCGTTTTCCTTAACATCATACACACTCCCATATTCAAATAATTCCGGTGGCTTCCTTTTATCTCTAGGATAAAATATAAACTAATATATTTTCCTTTTAATGCCTTCTACAAGCTAGTCCCAACCTATGTTTCTAGGCTTCAAGATCAAATATAAAGTCCCCTGACTCTTCATAACCTAACCCTTCCTTCTCAGCTATTTTACACCTTACTTGTACTCTGCAAAGCAGCCAAACGACCTTTCTGTTGTTCACATATAATACTCTAATTCTATCTCCATGCCTTTGCACTGACCATCCCTCATTCCTGGAATATATTCTCATTACTTTCCTCAGAGTCCTTTTCTTTTCCCACAAGATGCAGCTCAGGCATCTCATTGTACAAACCTTCCAAGATTCTTCCCATACACATATTCCCTCCTCCAATTGTTAGTACTCCCTCCTAAACTACCTTGTATTTAACTACTTTGTGTGTATTTATTAACTTTATATTTAAGTTGAATATATTTTTATACATATTTGTTGTCTTGACCTTTAAAATTTAAGCTAACTACAAGTAGGGATTTTTTCCTTCTTCATACTTATCCTAGCACCTAAAACAGTGCCTTTGATACTTACTCTGACTAATTGATTGATAGGGCCGGCCTGCCAAAACTTGCATTTTGGTGGCAAAGCCTTTCAAGGTCAATAACACTTAAAGTGTTTTTTGTTCTCTGCTTGGTTTATGTGTCTCTCATATAACTACACACTAAATTCATTAATTATATATGTTTCCATTAGTTCTGAGGATTGTTTGGAGGTTCTAGGTGGAGGGGGATGCTTTTGTACATGGCTAAGACCAAAGAGGTCAAATCAAAACAAGTATTTACTGAGCTCCTAATCTCTTCAAAATCCAAGCATTCAATAAATGCCAATTAAGTGAATGAATTAATTAAAGCAAAAATCTTTCAAAAATATATGCTTTAAGACTAAGAGCCATTCCCAAATAGATCAATAGTTAAAGGATATGAACTGGGAGTTCTCAAAGGAAGAAATCTAAATTATCAACAACCAATTAAAAAAAATTACAAAAAATGCTCTAAGTCACTTATAATTAGAGAAATGCAAATTAAAGCAATCAAGTTTCCACATCAAATCCTTTAGGTTGACAAAGATGGCAAAAGAAGAAAATGACAAATGTTGGATAGGCTTCAGTAAAATAAGCACACTAGTGCTGGTGAAGTTCTGAATTGGTTCAGTCATTCTGGAAAACATTATATAACTATTGCAAAAAGTTACTAAACTATGCATTTTGCATACCTTTTAACATAGTTATAGTGTAGCTAGGCCTAAACTCCAATGATATCAAAGATATCATAGAAAGAGAGAAAGGGCTTATTATATATACAAATAAAAACACTAGCTTTTTTTTCATGGTAGCCAAAACCTGGAAACTAACAGAGTGCATTCCTTTTAAAGAATGGTTTAACAAATTATGGTATATGAATGTAATGAAATATTATGATTTTGATTATATGAATAAATTATGAAATGGACAGTTTCAGAGAAAATCAGGAAGATCTCTGTGAACCGATGAGCATGGAGCAAGTAGATCTAAGAGAACAATTTTATACAATAAAATGGCCACATAAGGTTTCAGGGTCAGAAAAGGATTAAGACTACACTAGCATTGGGCACTCATGTTTTCAATGAACCACACAAAATTCTTGACAGCTACCTGTTTGCAGGGAAGATGTAGTATTTACTTACTGATTGGTAATCCCACTTTGCCAAAGGAGATAGGACTGAAATTTATATAATGGAGAAATGGGAAATGAGAAGAAGTGAAAAGGCAACTATCAGGTGCTTTAAAAAGGATGAAAAGAAATGTTAGGGTCTCCCACTAGCTTAAATGTCTGCACACCCAAAAGTGGCTACATGTGTTAAGAGAACAGAAAATGTTATGTATGGGGAAGAAAGGGATGATGGATACGTGCAAAGGATGCCTATGTGTGTGTTTATACATGAGATACTTATGTGTGTTTATAAGAGAAACCTAATAACACATGAAATGAGACCATGTACAAAATGAGTACTAAATAATAACAGTAGTCATATTTACATAGTACTTAACATATATTATTTCATTCAACTTTCACAATAGCCTTGTGAAGTCAGTACTATTAATGTCTCCATTTTATAGAAAAGGAATCTGATGTGCAGGATTAAGTGACTTGCCTAGGGTCACTTGCCTCAAGTCACTCCAGGTCTTATGGTGCTGTACTTGTGCTGTTTAGGCTCCTTCACCCCTCAGTCTGTTTGAAAAGTTAAGAGTATTATTTGTTCCCTACTGCTGTTCCTACAAGTTGGGACTGAAATCCTGCCAACTTCAGATCCCATTTATTTGAGGTCTCATGGTTCAGTCTACCTTCAGGTTTCTCATTCAGTCTTGGTCTGAAAGGAAGAGCTTAAATGAGGTTCTATTATTTTATTAACTGTTTCAATCTGAAACCTTTTTTTAATATTTGCTGGGGTGTTTTTCAAAGGGAATTGAACATGGCTTAAACCTTTTACTTTGCCATATTTTCTCTAAGAGATTTTTTCTATTATAAGCTCTAACCAGTGCATTTAAGTGAGTTAATACATTTTAAAACATTTTAGTTGATATGATTTTAAATTTATCATGTCTACAGAAGGGGACAAAACTAGCTTCTAAGAGGAGACTAAAACTAAAAAGAGGCTAGGGCCTGCATTGAGAGATAAAAGGCAGAAAACAAAGCTTAAGTCAACTGCAAGACCAAGCACCAAATCCAGCTCACTACCCCAGGCCAGAGTTACTAAAGACAGCAGGGAGGGCAATGTAGAATCCAACCAACTGAGCCAAAACTGTAGCAGGAAAGCAGCAATGGAATCCAGAACTACAGCAGGGTCAAAACAGGACAGAGTCTGCCATACCCCATCCAAGAATAAAATAAGGGACCAAATCAAGCCCCAATAGCAAATTTCAATCCAGGAACAGAGGCAAGCAACATAACTAATAGGGGGAAAAAAAATCTCAAAATATCAGTACTGGTTAAAAAAAAAAAACAGTAAAGTTGCTACAAAAACTCAGAAATAATCTGGCAAAATTAGCTTTACATCGACATTTCATATTATATACCAAAACAAGCTCCAAAAGAATACAGAATCAAAATATAATGGTTCATATAATAAATAAGAGGAAATATCTTTCACAATTATGGATAAAGAAAGAATTCTTGACCAAACATGGGATAGAGAGGAACACAGGAGATAAAATGGGCAATTTCGATTAACATATCAACACACATATAAATAAAAGAAAAATTAACATAGAAAACACATTTGCAGCAAATTTCTGATAAAGGTCTAAAATTCAAAATACATAATTGATGTAAAATTATATGCAAAAATGTTCCAAGTCACTAATGATAAAAGAAATACAAATTAAGACAACAATGAGGTTTCAGTTCTTCAGATTAGCAAAGATGTTGAAAAAGGATGGCAAACACTAAAGAAACTGTGAGAGGACAGGCAATGCGAAGTGTTTTCTAAAATGGTTGGATTAATTCACAATTTGGAACTATTCCCAAAGATTAAGTAAAATTGTACCTCTCCCAACCCAGGGAAGTCACTACTAGGCATCTTCTCTCGAAAGAAAAAAAGAAAGAGGGAAAGGACAGATATGCACAAAAATATTTATAATTGTAGGAAAATATAGGAAACAAAGAATGTGCCCATCAATTGTAAAATGGTTGAATAAATTATGACATATAATAATAGTAATAAAATATTATTATCCCATAAAAATCAAGAAGTGAACAGTTTCAGAGATAAAATGAGGGTTTGGGGAGAGGGATGGGCTGGATGGCTCAGTGGACTAGCCAGGCCTAGAGATAGAAGATCCTGGATTCAAATTTGGACTCAGACACCAGGCTGTGTTAACCACCACCACCCCCCCCCAACCCTTACAATTCTTTTGCTTTGAACCAATATTCTAAGATAAGGGTTTAAAAAAAAAAAGAATGAGTAAAGTGAACAAAACCAAGAGAAAATTTATACAGCAACATTGTAAAGAGTTATTTTGATAGACTTAGGAACACTTATCAATGTACTGACCAAACACAATTCCCCAGGATTGATGAAGAATCTCTCCGTCACAGCTTGACTGAGAGGAAAAGAACCTAAAGTTAAGAATAAGATATATTTCTGGGCATTGCCAACATGCAAATTTGTTTTGCTTGACCATTACTTATTTGTTTTAAGAGTTTGGATTTTTTTCAATGAGAAGGGAGGAGGATGTTGGCAACAATTTTGCCAAAAATGGAAAAAGAAAGAAAGAAGGATCACTGAAACACTTAAAAGAAAATGCAGAAACAAAAGGAAACAGAACAAAGGAAAATAAGGAGAGACAAGCAGGATATCTTTAAAGGTAACATGTGGAGTGAATGAGCTTAAGTGGTGTGGTTCAAACTCCAGGAGCAAAGTAAAGACTCAGTTCCAACACCTAGCCTAGCTTTCAGAGGAATAAGCAGGGCAAGAATCTCAAGGCAAAAGGAAGTCCACAATTTTGCCACTCTGAACCAAAAGGGCCTTCCAGTTGGCTGAATGGAATTAAGCCCTGTTGCTCAGGCCCAAACCCAGGTTAGAAATTTACAAAGCTCAGAATAGGACAGCAATCAGACTTTAACCTGGATCAGACCATTCTGGTAACACTGAAAACTTGCAGGTTCCCAGCCTAATATCCTGGCATAACACAACACTCAATATATCAAGAAAGCAGAATTATAGAATAATCCAGCCCTCACCTCCAGAAATGCCAGAGCCCAATCCTAACATCAAGTCTGAAGTCAGAAAGTAGACAGACACACAAAAGCAGAAGAGAATGACTGCAAAACATCAACAAGCAAAGCCTCTGATAGAAAAACACAACTTGAGTACAAACAACTACAATTACTGGAAAAAATAAAAAGTTTAAAAATGTTTTAATCAATGAAATATGAGCATTTAAGGAGAAAAAATAGAAAAGAAATGGAGCTATGAAAGAATGAACTAGAAAGGGAATCGTCTAAAGAAGTACAAAACTTTGCCCAAACCAAAAAAAAAATCCCTAAAAAATTAGAATGGACCAAATAAAAGCCCATAAAATCCATGAGACAACAAGAAACATTAAAGCAAAGTTTAAAGACTGTAAAAAATAGGTAAGAAAATGTGAAATATCTCATAACAAAAACAACAGACCTAGGAAACAGATGGAGTGGAAAAAAAACTTATGAACTATCTGAACACCATGACCAAAAATAGTCTAGAGCTATATCCTATTTCCAGAAATATTCAAAGAAAACTATCTAGCTTTATTAATGCCAGAGGCCAAAGAGGAAGTAGAAAGACTATAGAATGATCAGCTGTGATAGATTTACCTATTCTCAGCAATATATTGATCCAGGGCAATTCTGAGGGACTTATGATAAAAAATGCTATCGATCTCCAGAGGATGAACTGTTGAGTCAGAATACAGATCAATGCATGTGATTTTTCACTTCCGTTTACTTAAGGTTTTTGATTTTATGTGATAATCCTTTTACAAAAAAATAATCAATATGGAAATGTGTTTTTACTTTTCATAGATATATAACCAAGATAAAATTGCTTGGCAGCTCTGGGAGAGAGGAGGGAAGGGAGGAGGAAGACAATTTGGATGATATAACTTTGGAAAACTTATGTGGAAATTTGTTATTACATGTAATTGGCAAAATAGCTTTATTATTAAAAAAAAGAATTCAAATGCCAAGGAATCATAGTCAATATTATATAAGGAATTATAGTCAATAATATATGACATACAATATTATACAATAATATATATTATACAATATACAATATTATAAAAGGGAGGGAAAATACTATTATTTCATATTTTTAAAAACAACATGAAACGGGTTACAACAAAAATTATATCTAATATCCTGAAAAGTCCTAGAGGGGTAAAGGTGGACCTTTAATATTGGACTTTAATAGAAGAACATAGAAAGATAAATACATTTGAACAAAAAGAAGGATTTAAATGAAGATCAAGTAATTATATTCTAATTTAAAAAAAACTGTAGGGACAGCTAGATAGATTGAGAGTCAGGCCAGAGACAGGAGGTCCTAGGTTCAAATCTGGCCTCAGACACTTCCCAGCTGTGTGACCCTGGGCAAGTCACTTACCCCCCATTGCCTAGCCCTTAAAGTTCTTCTGCCTTGGAACCAATACACAGTATTGATTCCAAAATGGAAGGTAAGGGATTAAAAAAAAAAGGAAACTGAAAGGAGTCCCTTCAAAATCTCTCTCTTTTTAAGTATCAAAGCAGGAATAAAGAAAGAAAAACTGCTTTTGTTCAATTTTGTTGGCCTTAAAAGATGAAAGAAAAGGAAATGCACTAGGGAAAAAAAATGAGAAAAACTTACTATTTCTCATCATTGAGCAGAAGGCAAAGAATATAAAAACATTTAGATGTGGAATATCAAGGAACTCATGAAACATACTCCTACTACCAGGTAAAGTTAGAATGTATATGGACCTATAAGCATGCCCCCACACAATTTGGTATAGAAATATCTTAATTTCAATAGGGAAATAGATGAGAACAAAAAGAAGTTTAAGGAGGAAGCAAGAATTGGAGTGGAAATAACCAGAAGCAAAAAAAACTCCAATTTCAAAGAAATGATCATGAAGCAGGAAGAAGCATAAAAAGGAAAAAAAAAAGTATAAAGAATCACTGACCCGGAACTAATATTGATCCTATTTCTTTTCTTTTTCTTCCTTTTTCTTAGAAAAAGGGAGGTAAGAAGAATAACAAATAAATAATAAAGAAGCATTTTATTAAGCACCTACTATTTGTCAGGTACTTTAACAAATATCTCATTTGATCCTCATGACAACTATTAATGATCTTCATTTTACAGTTGAGGAAACAGAGGCAGACAGGTAAATGACTTCTCCAGGGTTACACTGTTAAAAATGTCAGAGGTGGGATTTGTTTTTTTAAACCCTTACCTTCCATCTTGGAGTCAAAACTGTGTATTGGCTCCAAGGCAGAGAGTGGTAAGGGCTAGGCAATGGGGGTTAAGTGACTTGCCCAGGGTCACACAGCTGGGAAGTATCTGAGGTCATATTTGAACCTAGGACCTCCTGTCTCTAGGCCTGGCTCTCAATCCACTGAGCCACCCAGCTGCCCCCCAGAGGTGGGATTTGAATTCAGTTCTTCCCAACTTAAAGCCCAGTGCTTTATCCCCTGGATCACCTACCTGCCTCTTCAAGAAAGCGCTTTTTGTAGTCTAGAAGTCTATTTCTCACTATAATTTGGTTACTCTTTCCCTTTAAGTATTTAGATGCTGTCATTTATTGCATACATTTTAAGAACTGATAGTCTGGACACCTACATCACCTTTAAGGATAATGTAAGTTTCCCTGCTTATTCATTTTCATTATATCTAATTTTAATCTTATCTGAGATCATGATGGTTATCCCTGCTTTTCTGGATTCACCTAAACTATAACAAGTTCTTTCTCAGCCCCTCGTTTATAGTGAGGGACCTGTTTGAATCCTTATATTAAATGTGCTTCTTCTAAACAACATATTAGATTCTACTTTCTAATCCACTAAGTCATCCTCCTCACTTTATGGGTGAGTTCATCCCATTCATGGTATGACAGATAATTGTGGCTTTTCCTCCACAATATCTTCTTATAAGCTTTCCTTATAACTAGCATATAAGCATAGAAAGAAAACTATAGACCAATATCTAATAAATATCAATAAAAATAATGAATAAAATATTAATTAAAAAACTACAATGTTAAAAAGATCATAAATATGGCCATTAGAGCTATACTAGAAATCCAAAATAATTCAATATTAGAAATACTATTAATAGCCTATCTTATTAGCAAAACCATAGTCACAGCATGAAATATAAAAAGATTGTCAAAAAGCAACACCCATTTGTTTTATTTAAAAAAAATTTAAAAACAGGAATGAATAAATCCTTAATAAGGCAAATGTTATCTATGAAAAATCAAGAGTTAGCATTATCTGCAATTTAGACACATTAAGACCTTCCTAGTAAGATGCAGAATAAAGCAAAAATGGCCAATGTCATCACTATTATCTAACAGAATTCTATATAGACAAAGCACAGCAATGAGCCAAAATAGCTAATAAAGCAAAGGTAAAGAAGAAACAAAATTGGGTCTACTAGGCAACTCCATGGATGAAGAGCCAGAGACAAGCCTAGAAATGGAAGGTGGATTTAAATCTGACCTCAGATACTTCCTAGCTATGTAACCCTGGGCAAGTCATTTAACCCCAATTGCCTAGCCCTTACCATTCTTCTGCTTGGGGTTTTTTTGGGGGGTTTCCCCCCCATTACCCTTACCTTCCGTCATAGAATCAATCCTGAGTATTGGTTCCAAGGCTAAAGAATGGTAAGGGCTAAACCAGTGTCCTGCCCCACATACACACACCCCTTACCCCACACAGGGGAGGGAGAAAACTCTCTCATTGGGCTACTGGACAGCGGGACAAGTAAAGTGAGGTATGTCCTCAGTAAGTGTAGATAGAGAGAGGGAGGGGAGTGACCTGAGTGTTCTCCTCCCCCTTCAACTTTGCCTCCTGTGAGTCACCCACCTTCCCCCTCCCCCTCCCCCCCCCCCCCCCCCGTGCCCTCCCATTGGCTGCTGGGCAGACGGGCAGGTATGGGGAAAAAAATGTCATCAGGCACAGTGGAGAGGGGGTAGGGAGCAGCTCTGCCCAAGTTGCTCTGCCTTTCTGGTAACATTTCTTTTTTAATTACTTTCATTTCCTTTTCCCACTTTTCTTCCCATTTTTCTTCTCTTTCTTTCTTTTTTTTTTAATCCTTACCTTCTGTCTTGGAACCAATACCAAGGCAGAAGAGTGGTAAGGGCTAAGCAATAGGAGTTAAGGGACTTGTCCAGAGTCACACAGCTGGGAAGTGTTTAAGGCCAGATTTGAACTAGGTCTCTAGACCTTACTCTCAATCCACTGAGCCACCCAGCTACCCCCTATCTTTCTTACTTGGTTCTTGAACTCCTTTTTGAGTTCTTCAAGAGCTTGTGATCAATTTCCTTTTTTTTTTGAAAGTTTGGATATATTTGCTTGTTTGTCGCTTTCTACTGTTGCTTCTGTATTTTGCTTTATTTTTCTTCATAGAAATTGTCCAGTGTCAAAAAGCTTTTTTTTGCTGCTTATTTCTTTTGCTACTTGTGGATTGTGGTTCCTGTATTCCAGGACATTCTTAGCTTCAGTCTCTGTATTATCTTCCCTTCCCAGCCAGAAGCTTGAGTGAGAAGGGCAGACAACTCTTTGTATGGCAAGCTTTAAAGTGTTTTGCCCCTGAGGCTGTTTTTCCAGCCCCTGCTGCCTCTGCTATGGCTGGCCACTTTTACCTAATCTCTGTGCTCTTTAGCCTGGGGTCCCAAATCTAGCAGCCAAGGTTTTACAATGCCCTCAGGGGTAAATCTCAGCCAGCCCCAGAGAATTTAGAGATTACCCCAACTCTCACTCTGACTCTGGCCAGGTAGGTGGAGTGGGGGAGGGGTGATCAGCTCCTGCCTTGATAAGTATAATTTTGCCTCCTTATAGCATGGAAATACCCAAACACTACCTACCTTTAAGGTTGTGACCTGTGGAAGTGCCCCTTTACTCATCTGATTTTGATTTCTGTTTTGAGATGCTTTATATTGTTTGGTTGGAAGGAGATTCTAAGAGTTCCTACTACTCTGAGGTCATCTTAGCTCCACCTCTCTGTCTTTCTAGTAACAAACCATGAAGGAAGGGGCTACCTCCTGCCCACAGAGCACTCTTGTATGCCATCTTTGGCAACCATGCCATAGGTTCGCCATCACTGGCCTAGAGGAAGTCAAACCCACAAATGGAAAAGTCCAGGAAAATTGCAGATATATAATAAACCCACAAAAATCATCAGCTTTTCTGTATATCACCAACAAAACCCAGCATGAAGAGAAAAAGTAATTCCATTCAAAATAACCACAGAATGAATAAAATATCTAAAATCTATCTACCAAGACACTCTCAAACCTTACATGAATACAATTATATAAAATACCTCATACAAGAAATAAAGACTTAAGCAATGGAATAAGCAATAATTTCTCAAGGTTAGGTCATGCTAATATAAAAAAATAATAAAAATAATAACCAGCATTTATATAACACTTGCAACTCTATAAATATCATGTCATTTATCCTCACAACACTGGAATGCTGGTGATATTATTATACCCATTTTACAGATGAAGCAACTAGAAAGTTGGAATAAGTTAAATGATTTGCCCAGTGTCATAAAACTAGTGTCTATAGCTAGATTTGAAGTCGGATCTTCTGATGCTTGGTTCAGCCCACTAACCTACCTATCAACAAATATCAAATGAGAATACTACCTAAATCAATTTACCAATTAATTAACATACTACAATACCAAAGGGTTACTTTGTAGAATCAGAAAAAAGAATAGCTATCTAAAGTGAAACAAAGACAAATCCTAGTGGTAGGTTTCACTCAAACAACTACAAAGCAGTAATCATTAATACTATTTTGAACTAGTTAAAAAATAGAAATGTTACTCATTAGAACAGATTAATTATATAAAATTCAGATGGCTCAAACATGATGAAAAACAAAAATTCCAACTTTTGGGAATAAGGAAATTGCTGATAATAAAAGCTGTTCGGAAAAATTGGAAAAGAATTGGGTACAAATTAGCATTAGCCCAATGTCTCATATCATTATGGACCCAAAAAAAGCTCCAAACAGATACAGGCCCTAGATATAAAATGCAACACCACAAACAAAACAGGAGACTAGAAAAAAGAGAATCCTTCACAACTGTGGATAGGAAAGAAGTCCAGGACCAAACAAGGAACAGAAGTATTTAGAGAAGTTAAAATGAACAACTTTGATTATATAAAACTGAAAAGCATTTACAAAAACAAATTTAGTGCAGATAAAATTAGAAGATCGTGAAATAGAAATAATCTTTTCAGAAAATTTCTCACAAACTTATGCTTTCCAACATAGATAATTAATACAAATATATACACACAAGAGCTGCTCTCTAGTAAATACAAATGGTCAAAGTACATGTCCATTCTTCCCAAAAGAATAACCAACAACTATTTTTTAAATGCTCAAAATAATTAATAAGAGAATAAAAATTTTACAACTATATGGTTCTACCTCATATCAGTCGGATTAGCAAAGTTGGGGGGGGGAAAAAGGAAAAACAGAAATTATTGGAGGAACTATAGGAGGAGAGGTACACACTAAGGGACTACTGATAGAACTGTGAATTGGCCCATTCATTCTGAAAAAACATATGACTAGTCACTAAACTGTATGGAACATTAAGGTAAGTACTAGGTACATGCTCCAAAGATAAAAGCAAAGAAAAGGATTATATGTACAAAAGTATTTATATATATACTACTTTCTAAAGTGGAAAACTACTGGAAAAAGTGGGTGCCCATCAAGTGAGGAATGGTGGAACAAATTATTGCATGTGAATATAATAGAATATTATTGCTCTGTTAAAAAAAAGGAAATGAAAGCAGCAGAATCAGTGAAATCTGAGAAGATCTGCATGAAATGAGGCAAAGTAAAGTGATTCAAACAAGGAAAACAATATATACAAGTACAACACTAACAGGGAAGGAAACCGATAAGTCTTAAGAGTTTTGATCAACTAACAACTAACCCAGAAAACTGATTTAAATTCATGCTCCCTTACCTCTGAGCAGAGAATTGACAAAGGTGCAGAATAAGATTTTTTCATCTATGACCAATATGTGGACTTATTTTGCATGACTTTATTTTTACAAGACAAGACTTTCATTGTGAAATTTAGATTACTCCACCCTACTTAGATCTTACTTTATGGAAAAGATGAAATTGTAATCTCCTGATTGAACAATGAAGGTACTTAGTTCTTACTTTATAGTGAAGCTAGAACTTTAAGTTGTCTATTTTAAGATCTTAATACAAAAAGGTGTTAAGTAACCATAAAGGTTAATCACAAAAAGATTAAGTAACTAACAAAAGGTGAACTTAACAAAGAAGTGTTAAGTAACTCAAAAGATAATAATCTAAATCAAAGAAGATGAGAACTAAAGAAAAGGCAGTCCTGGAGAAAAGCTCTCTGATGTGATTGGTAGATTTGAAAATTGAGGAGGGGACACAAGAGTAAACGTTCTATATATTTCATGTCACTTCCTCTCTCCGGTACCTTTGGCAGCAGAGAGTTGGCTGGTGGCAGCGTGCTGGGCCTTTCGGCATCTTGGCGTGGCTACAAGCTATTGTCCAGTTCCGTGGTAAATTTCTGGCTGAGTTTTTCCTCCTTTACTTTCCAAACTTTATCCTCTTAGAAGCCTCTAATCTCCTTCAGAGACCTAGCCAAAGAGACCTTGAACTCCCTCTGGCACAGACCAAGAGGGAGAAATCCTATACTCTTTTCCCTCTTTCTCCTTAAAATCCTTCCCTCTATATTAATTAAAATTACCATAAATTTCCAGACTGTCTTGGGTATTTTATTTGGGATTTCCCCCTGGCGATCAATTAATTTAGATTTTAAATCACAACCCTTAAATTATCTCTACATCATTTGTTGGGGAGGGAAAGAGGTTTATGAAAGGAAATTGAAGATAATGATAATATAAAAAGAAGGAAAGAAAAATATACAAAAATACACAGAAGAAATTAAGTTCAGAAAGGGACAAAGAAGCAAAACAGTATAAATTTTAACATAAACTTTAAAAATAAGCTAAACATAATAGAAATCAATAAGTCAATTTAATAAGTATTTATTTAGAGTCTACTATGTTTGAGGCATTGTATAAGCTCTGAAGATTTAAACTAATGGGGAAAAAGTATCTGTTCTCAAGGAAATTCATAGTCCTTAATAAGAGATAACATGAAAACATTTATCTATAAAAGAAGATATGGACAGGATAAATTGGGGGTAATTTGAGAGGGAAGATGCTAAGATTAAGGAGAACTGGGAAAAGCTTCTTGCAGGTGGGACTTTAACTGATTTAAAGAGGCTACTTCTAGAGACGAAGATGAGGAGATGAGCATTCTAAGCCTAGAGAAAAGACAATGAAAATGTCTGGAATTGGGAGATGAAATGTCTTAAGATGAGAAAATTGAAGAAATCGAGGGGATTAGGACAACATGTGGTTAATTATGGAAACTGAGTGAACCATTCTAACTCCATCTTGGGACTTAATTCTGATGCCAGTTTAGTTCTTTTTCTATTCAACTATGGGCCTAATTCAAATTCTGTCTTGTGAAAAAAGTTTATTCAATTGTGGGATTTGGTAGAAAACTTTTCGCACTGTTTGAATCTAGCCCTGCATGGCTTGGAAACTAGATCATTTGTTGGTGGGTTGTTGTCCTTCATGCTTGAAGAGGACCAAAATGACATCATCATGTCAAAGTCAATGTACACTGTGTCCCACTGTGCCTGATCAGAATACTATGCGTTTGGAAGGCTCTATCACAAGCTGGGAACAAATGGGCCATATGAACATTTAGGATAGTGATGTCTCCAAATTTATACATCTCATATTTCTTTTGAACTATTGCAATTCTGCTTTACTCACAGAGCACAGCACCTTCTTTGATGCAGGTATATCATGCAGAACAGTCTGGTGCCAGTGTCTCCCATGTCTCACAATGGATACTAAAGTTCTTCTAAGAGACCTTGAGAGCATCCTTGTATCACTGCTTCTGTCTGAGTGAGCTCTTGCCTTTTGTGAGTTCTCCATAAAAGTCTTTTAGGCAGTTGTACTATTTGGCATTCGAACAATGTGACCAGTCCAGATTTGTACTCTCTGCAGTAGTCTAAAAGTTTGGCAATTCAGCTTGAGAAAGGATCTGTATCCAGTACCTTATCTTGCCCAATGATCTATAGAATCTTCCTTAGACAATTCAAATGGAAGTGATTCAATTTCCTAGTATGGTATTGGTGGTATACTGTCCAAGTTTCATAGGCCCACCACAATGAGGTCAGCATAGCAGCTCTAAAATCCTTCAGTTTGGTAGACAGCTTAATACCTTCTCTCTCCCCTACTTTCCTTCAGAGCATCCCAAACAATAAACTGGCTCTGGTGATGCATGCATTAACTACACCTACATGAATATTCCTGGAAAGTATACTGCAAGATAATTAAAGCTATCAATGACATTCAAAATTTCTCCATTTGCTATAACTGATGGTTCCACATATGGATGGAGTAGTGTTGGCTGGTGGAGAACTTCAGTTTTCTTCAAGTTAAATGTCAAGATAAAATTGGCACAAGCAGCAGAACCAATCCATGCTCTGTTGCACCTCAGTCTCAGAGTCTGCACTGAATGCACAATCATCTGCGAACAGAAAGGCATGCCCCAATTGTCCCTCCACTCCTTGGCTTGTAGCCTTTTCAATAATTTCCCATCATTGTGGTAGCTGACCTTGATGCCCTTTTCATATTCATTGAAGGTGTCTATCTGACATCACCGAAAACATCATGCTAAAAAGCCATTAGAAAAAGCACACAACCCTGCTTCACTCCATTGCAACTGGAAAAGCATGAGAGCTCTGTTCATTATCCAGAATCCCTGTATGCTGTAATAGAACTGTTGTACAATATTTTTTTTATTCCAAATCTAGTATTCTTCCCTTAGTAATAATAATAATGCTAATTATTATTATTGAGGCAGCTGGTAGTAGAATGGGTTGACCAGAGTTCAGATCTGACTTCAGACCCTTACTAGCTATGTTACCCTGGGCAAGTTTCTTAGCTTCTGCCTGCCTCAGTTTCCTCATCTGTAAAATGGAGATAATAACAGCCTCTACACTGGGGTTGTTGTGAGGGTCAGGCAAAATAATAACTGTAAAGCATTTAGCATCTGTTGGACAATATTGATAAACTTCTCCAAGCTGCCTTCCACAAGCTCTCACAACAGACAGAATCAAAAGCCTCAGTCAGACTGACAAATATTATGTATAGATCCCTGTTCTGCTCCTAGCATCTCTCTGGAGTTATCAGGCAGCAAACACTATATTGACCATTCCTCAACCCTTTATGAAGTCACCTGGACTCTCTGGTGGATGACCATCTTCCAGATAAAGGATCAACCTATTATAGAGGACTCTGGCAAGAATCTTGCCAGCAATGACTAAGAGAAAGAACTCCTCATGATTGTCATGGGACAACCTATTTCCTTTTCCATTATAGAGGTGGACAATAGAAGCATCCTAAATCTGGGGACTAACCTTCTTTTGCCATATAATCAGGAAGATTTCAATTAGCTTTTGTATGGACAGTGGACTACGTACCCTGTAAATCTGCTGGAACAGAATTAGCACTAAGGTTTTGCCACACAAGAGGAACCTAATGGCATGCAAAATCTCTTCTTTAGTTGGAAGTTTGGTTAAAGAGGATTTGATTTCAACCTGAGGTATATAGTCAATTGCTTCGGCACTACTTGATGATGCTCTGTTGAAAACCCTATGGAAATATTCATCCCATCTCTCCAGGATCATATCCTCATCACTGATCAATGTGATTACATCAGTACCAAGGAGCTAAGACACAACATAAATAGTCTTAGGGAGATCATGAAAGTGCTTTGAGTTACTATCAGAATAAAAGTGAATTTCATCTGCCTTCTTATGAAGCCAAGAATCCTGTATCTCTGTAAGCTTTGTGTGAAGCTTTACTTTTCATAGAGTTAAACACTATCTTCTTAAGAGACAAATGAGTTATCCTGATGATAAACACTGTGGAGTTCTTGTTTTTCATTTAGAAGTTTCTAAATTTCCTCATCATATTTATCAAACCAATCTTGATGTTTGCAAGTATTCTAGCTCAGATAAGTAAATGTATTGCTATACACTAAACCTCTAAAAAGTGCCCACTCTTTTTCTACTCCACTGCTGCCAATTATGTGTTGGCTCAGCTTTCCTTGGAAGTCAGCAACAAACTTCACATACTGAGAAGCACCCTAATTTGTTGTCATTAAGTCTTCTGGTGATCAAGTTGCCTTGGGTCTGCTATTTTTAGTGAATTCTAATGTCTGACTTGGAGAAGATAAGTCTATGATCTGTCCAGCCTTCTGCACCACACACAGCCTTCATCACTCTCACATCCTATCTATTCTCCCTAGAGTGAAAATCTATTCAATGTCAATGTTTGCTTCAATGGTGCATCCACTAAGTTTCACTGAATTTAGGTAAATAGAAGACAGTAATGGTGAAGAGGACATAAGACACACAAGTCTTCAGGAGTAAGTGGCCATTATTGTTGCTGTTTCCAACTTCATTCCTCCCAAGGATTCCCTGTCATGTCTGTTAGTCTGTGCCTACTATGGTATCAAAGTCACCCAGAATTACAAGTTTGACCTCTTTTGGCAACCTGTTGATATTTATAAAATTTTTCCTTGACTTCATCAGAATTCATCATGGGGAACATATGCACCAATGATGATAGCATGGAACTTTCATGCAAATGGAAATCACATTGTCATGAGCCTGTCATTCATTCCTTTTGGAAAGCAAACAAGCTTTATTGACTAGATTAGATCTGATTGCAAAACCTACATTAGCTTCACAGCACCTTTATCACAGTAACCACTCCAGAAAAATTTATATCCAGCTTTGACTTCGGCAAGATCCCCTAATTTGCCAGCCTCTGTTTCACTCAGGGTTATTCTCTGGATACAATACTTGCTAAATTTCTCTTGCAATATAAGCTGTCCATCTTTCATGGTCTACTGGATTTCATTGCTGAGTGTGCATACATTCCATGTACCAAAATGAGTAGAATCATCATTATTTAAGTTTTATACATTTTATGTTTTGTCCACAAGGCAGGTTACCCACCCACTGTGGTAATCAGAACAAGGTTGCTGTGATAATCAGGCCAACACTAAGTGAAGCAGACAGCTTCAAGCAGACAGTTTTTAGAGGACCTTTTCTAGCCTTTTCCTCAAGTCAGGAAGTGAGCAGTATAGTTCTTTAAAAAGGTTGCTCAAATGATCATGCTAGTGCAAATACCAATAATATGGAAATAGTTCTTGATCGATGACACATGTAAAACCCACTGGAATTGTGCGTCACCTATGGGAGGGAGGTGGAAGTAGGGAAGGGAAAGAACAAGAATCTTGTCACCATGAAAAAATATTCCAAATTAATTAATTAAATAACATTTAAAAAAAAAAAGGTTGCTCAGACCCTCAGGGGGCTATCAATTTCCATGCCGCTTCCAGTGAGATGATTCTATGCCCTAAGCCATGTGATTATAACTCCTAGTCTGCTGCTTTGTCACTTGCACATCACCATAGAACTTTTGAGGTAGAAGTAAAAATCATAACATAATGAGAAGGAAAAATTGCAAAATGGTAAAATGGTATGGGTAATATCTTTTGACTCACAAATAAATTTGATTCAAATGAGGCAAAATTGCAAAAAGTCATAGCTCTTACTGTCTCTTTTCAAGGTCATATAAGTCCAAAGGCAAGAAAAGTCAAGATGACTGGTGATGGCTCACACAGTAGTGGATAACCTTCACTTCTATGATGTCTAACAAAACTCTGTTCTAACAAAGCTTTTGCTCCACAGTGGAAGTTGTAAATTGATCCAACCACTCTGGATGGCAATTTGGAACTATGCCCAAAGGGCGCTAAAAGACTGCCCTTTAAGGATCCAGCCATACTACTGCTGAGTTTATACCCGAAAGAAATTAGGGAAAAAACTTGTAAAAAAAATAGCCATGCTCTTTGTGGTGGAAAAAATTGGAAAATGAGGGAATGCCCTTAGATTGGGGAATGGCTGAAACAAATTGTGGTATCTGTTGGTGATGGAATACCATTGTGCTCAAAGAAATAATGAACTGGAGGAATTCCATGTGAACTGGAACGACCTCTAGGAATTGATACAGAGTGAAAGGAGCAGAACTAGAAGAACATTGTACACAGAGACGGATACACAGTGGCGCAATCAAATATAATGGACTTCACTACTAGCAGCAATGCAATGACCCAGGACAATTCTGAGAGACGTATGAGAAAGAACACTATCCGCACTCAGAGGAAGAACTGTGGGAACAGAAACACAAAAGAAAAACAACTGCTTGATCACATGGGTTGATGGGGATATGATTGGGAGAGTAGACTCTAAATGATCACCCTAGTGCAAACATCAATAATATGGAAATAGGTCTTGATCAATGACACATATAAAACCTAGTGGAATTGCGCTTCAGCTATGGGAGGAGTTTGGGGGCAGGGGAGGGAAAGAATATGAATCATGTAACTATGGAAAAATATTCTAAATTAATTAAATAAAATTTCCAGAATAAAAAAATAAATAAAAATAAAAAACAAAAGCTCCACAGTGCCTGCTTCAGCCACCCTCACTTGCAATAAATTGTTCCTATCTGCCCATTCTGCCAGAGGGAAAATCTTCGTATTCTTGGGGTAGACAACCTCTTTAATTCACTGACTGGGTGCGGGCAGTATATATGATAGTTTCTGGAGTAAGAGGCTGAGTGGCAGGTAAATATCAAAGGAAGAAAGCAGCCCTGAAAAAAATGGGTTCAGCAAGCCCTCCCTCCAAAGGTACCAGTCTTCTCTGAACACCCTGGCAGACTATCTGTATAAGCTATCTAGGGACCTATAACCAATGCCAAAGGTTATGCTGAACTCAGTCAGACTGATGTAAGGAGTTTTCTCATAATTGTACATCCCAAACAACCCAGTGTCCTTCTGAAAAGTGGTCTGATACTGATCAAGCAGTGATTGTTTCCACGTTCCTCTAAATTGTTTACAGATACTTGGGGAAGAGTAGGACACCTCTTCTTCTGAATTCAGGGAAATGTACCTGTTCATTCTCCCCCTCCCAACATGGAAATTCTTACTCTTTCATTCAATTAGAAATAAGATTACTGAATGTATTATTTCCTTTTAATTAATTGGTTTTATTTGATTGTTTTTAACATATAAAAGTCTATCTCCCCCACACTTGGGGTCCACTCCTAAGAGGAGAAAGAATCTTAGTCCCCATTTGTTAGGCAACTGGTAGGCATTGCTTAATAAGATGAAATGCTCAGAAGATTTTTGTTTCAAACTTTTGTTTCATCAGTCATTTCATCTTTTGATCATTAAACTTGTGCAAGGATAAGGAAGGCAGTCAATGTCACCAGATTACAGAGTAGATGTATGTGTTAGGCTGGGAGTAGTTTAAGGCTTCAAAAGGTAGAAAGGATCCAGGTAATAGAAGGCTTTAAGAGGATTTTAAAAGGATTTCCTTTTTGAACCTGAAGGCCACAGTAATCGCTAGAATTTACTGAAATGGGGGGTGGGAGGGTAACATGCTCAGAACAGTACTTTAGAAAGTTCATTTTGAAAGCCAAGTGAAAGACAGACTAGAATGTGGAGGGATAAAGCAGGGAAACCAACCAGAAGGCTATTGTTAATAGTCCAAATCTAAACTAATACAGGTGGTAGCACTGTCATCGGTAAGAAGGGGGTATATAATGGAGATGTTAATCAGCTAAAATGTTAAGCAGGACTTGGCCACTGAATGATTATGGGGGATATAAAGTGAGAGTGAGGAGTCAAGGATCACACCTAGAGCTGAGTGGCAAGAGAGGATAGTGTACTCTAAACAGCAATAGGAAACTATGGAAAGGAAGAGGATTTGGGGGGAAAGATAATTAAGTACAATTTGGGGCATATTAAGTTTAAGAGGTCTATAAGATAACCAGTTTGAAATGTACAATTGGTAGTTAAAGATGTAAATCTGAAAATTAAGAGACTGTTAGGGTTGGATAAATAGATCTGAAAATCATCACCTGCATAAAGATGATACCTGAATCCATAGGAGCTAATTAAATTGTTATTCAGTGAAATAGTACAGAGAGAAAAAGAGGACAATATAGACCCTGAGGAGCATCCTTGATGAATGATCAAGAACTAGATGAAGATCCTACAAAGGACACTGAGGAGTAGTCAGACAGGTAGAAGGAAAATCTGGAGAGCAGTGTCACAAAAACCTAAAAAAAAAAAGGGAATAACTTCAAAAAAAAAAGGGTGATGAATAGTGTCAAAGGTTTCAAGAAATTCATGGCATCACATGCATTCCCTTTTCCTAAATGTATATATGGAACTGTTTATTAATACTTGCACCAAATGCATAAAAAATAAAATTTTTAAAAGAAAAAGGGGAACATGAGATAAAACTAAATATTGTTAAAGTTATATACAATTTAAATAGATATTAAAAACAGGAATTTTTCATTACATATACATGATTTTATGCATTTTGTTTTATTGATTTTTAAGTTTGTAACAAAAACAGATTATAAAAAATAGTCTTATTGCTATTCCTAAATCCCTTTGGAATATACTACATTGTGCTCCATAGGTCTCATAATCCTATATTTCTACAGATCTATGTTCCCCTTACAATGGATTTCGCTGTCCCCACTCTAAATCAAAAGAGGAGAAAGTAGACAACACTGAAAGCAGAACTGTACTTTTGAGCACACTGTGATTTAAAATTTTTTTTAAGAATTCACCATCTCTGATGTCAGTCTACAAATGAAGTTTAATATTTTCTCACCTATAACTTTGTAATAAATTATTCTTATAAATTATTACTGAGATCATATGCTTCATAGAAGTAAACATCAATAGTCTGAGTAAACTATCACATCAACAAATACTTTTGTCTCCTCTTTGTCTATCTTTTTGCCTTTAATTTTTTTCTCTTTTCTTATTACTAATTTTAGCATTTATAGAACTATGTCTGAGCCATTCCAGTAGCATTAACATGGCACTTTAATATTTGTGAGGAATCATTCATAAAAACAAAATACAACTAAATTTAATTTACAATTTTAATACTATACCAAACTACTAAAGGGATACCTTATGGAGTTAGACAAAATAACAACAATACTGATTGGTAGAAACAAAAGATCTAGAACAAAAGTGCCAAACTCATATAAAAACAGGGACCACTAATCCATACTTACAGAGATCCTGGCAGGCTGCATATTGACTTAGTTTTAAAATATATTATCATCTATGTTTTGTTGTATTTTGACTTATTTTGTCAAATATTTCCCAATCCCAATCTGGTTCCAGTCACACTCAGGAGTGCTATGGATCCCATGCAACTAACTGGCCACCAGTTAGACAACTCTGACCTAGGATGTCAAGGGAAATAAAGGAAAAAAGGAGGAAAAGCACTTCCAGATCTCAAACTATATTATAAAGCAGCTATGATCAAAGCCACTTGGTTCTGGTTAACAAATAGAAAAGTAGATCAATGGAATAAACTAAAAAGGAAGAATCAGAAGTAAGGCAATCCAATAATACAATGCTTAAAAAACTCTCAAAACATAAACTACTAAGCAAATTCCAAAGACAAACTCTTAACATTTAATATCTATCTAAAATAAGCCTTTCAGACCTCCATGAACTGATATGGAATGAAATAAACAGAACCAGGAGAACGTAACACAGTAACTGAAACATTGTGGGATGATCAAATGTAATAGACACTGCTACTAATAGCAATGCAATGATCCAAGACAACTATGAGGGGCTTATGAGAAAGAATGCTACCCACATCCAGAGAAAGAATTGTGGGAGTAGAAATCCAGAAGAAAACATGATTTATCACTTGTTTGTATGGGTATATGATTTGGGGTTTTGGTTTTAAAAGATTATTTTATTACAAAAATGAATAATATGGAAATAGGATTTGAGTGATTATATATGTATAACCTAGTGAAATTACTTGTCAACTCCAGGAGAGGGAAGGGAAAAGGAGAGGGAGACAAGAAGAATCATGGGGAAAATTTTAAAAATTAAATAAATAAAAATAAAAAATAAAGTCTTTCAGTAACCATAATTAATTGAAACAAGCTGTAAGATGTAAGAAGCCCAAGAATCCAGGGAAATGAACATGAAATTTAAACCAGTCAATTCGTCTCTTTGCTTAAAAATGAACAGATTCTATATGATGAGCCACAACTAGTAATATTAAGAAATGTGTTTAAATCTACTTAAAACAAAATGAGACTATAAGTTATACTTTTCTCACTTTTATATAAAATCAAATTATCCTTAAAAAAATTAAAAGTATTAAACTGAAATTGTTTCACTAAGCAAAATAATGAAGTGTTATAAAACAAGTTAGCCACACATCTATGCTCCTAATAAAGTAACAAGTTCCTATTGTTGCATTTCAGTGATATTTGACTTGACATTTCTGCCATACACTATAGCATATGACAAACTGAGTTATGTTCTACACCCCTGATGGCAAACCTATGACATGTGTGTCAGCACTGACATGTGTAGCCATTTTCGATGACACGTGGCTGCACAGAGAAGTGGGGCCGCATGCCAAGAAGGATGTTTCATCCTCAGCTCCTGCAAAGCCAGGCACAGTAGCCAAGGATAAAACATTTGCTGTAGTGCGGACACTCGTACTGGAGGTCTGTAGGCCAAATCAACAGAACTCCAGCACAGAGCATCTAGTTTGGGGACTTCTGGTTAGGCCATTAGGGGATCTTTGACTTCACTTCTGGCCAGTGGAGTAGGGAGCAGCAGAATACCAGGGGGACCACATCTCGGGGGGGCCCTGTGATCACCATTACCTGCAACCACATAACCACAGCAACCATCATCCAATCTATTGTTCTGGGGTGTCATGGATTTCTAATTGACCATCATTATTGAGATAAGTAAGGGGGAGGCTGGGAGAGGCGAGGGCCTGTGTTATGGGTGCTGCTTGGAGAATCAAGAGGAGTGTCACTACAAACAGGAAATTTGAAGTGCCTGGAACTGATTACCAGACATTTTTAGCACCCTGAAAAATTTAGCAATTGCTTTACTCATAATTTTTCCCTCTAAGTACTTTTGTGAGACCTTATTCTCAGCGTTAAATAATATCAAAATCAACAAAAGAAACAGATCAACAGATGACGTTAGTAGCACTCTTGCTTGGGCTTGAAGTGTACAAAATACCAATATTCAATTGAAGATTTAGCCAATGAAATTCAGCAACAAAAAAGTCACTAATAGGCAGGTTAGTTAAAGAATTCTCCCTCCCCCTCGCTTATCTTAGTTCACAGCACCCCACACAAGTTAAATAATATCAAGACCAAAAAAAGAAACTGACTGACAGATGAACAAAGAAGTCACTAAGCAGGTAAGTTAAATAATTAGTTTTTGGTTTATTAAATACAATTACATATTGCAATTATACATTTTTTTATTTAAGCTATAAATATAGAGAAATTATGGTGTTTTTTTCTCAAAGTGACACACCACCCGAGTTATGCTTGGTTTTTTGGCGACACCAAGCTCAAAAGGTTGCCCATCACTGTCCTACACCAATGGGATCCTGAAGACTCTTGGATTCGGGGCCTGCAGACCTAGATTCAAACCCTAGAGGTACTGCTACCAAGTTGAATGACAAGCCACTTAACCCCTCCATGCCTATTTCCTCATCTATAAAATGAAGGAATGGTATCATTTATGAGGGCCTTTCTAGACCTAAATCAATAATTCCATGACTAACTATATAGGCAGAATTCTGTGTATGGAGGAAAAGAGTTTCAACCAAGCCTGCTATTAAAAAAACAATGAGACACTGATGTCTCCTGACATTTCACTCAAACCAGATCCTATGTAGCCAGGAATTGAAAGGCATGTCCATGAAGCTCATATTAGAAGATTCAGTATTGCTCAAAACTGTTTTTCCAAAGTAGAGATATACATCACCTATTTAGCTCCCTATGTAGTCTCCCCACCACTACATAGAGAAAAATTGAAAGAACTGTTAATTTGAACCCTTTCCTGCCACTATCACCACCTGCCATCCAGCTAAGCCAACCAGAAACAACAGCAAAAGAGATGAGGGAAAGACTAGTTTTCCACTACAATGGCTATAAGTATCAAGGAATTAGGTTTCCTTTCAGAAACTGATAAATTGAGAAAAGAATGAAATCTATATCTAAAGATTTCTTTAAATCTAAATTTCCAGGTAATTCAAAATGAATACTTTTATTTATCATTTAAATTGAACTAAAAATCTTAAAAATTAAGTTATATAAGTGATACTGTTGTTGTTCAGTCATGTCAACTCTTCATAACCCCCATTTGGGGTTTTATTGACATAGATACTGGATATTGGATATGATATATAACTTATACACACAATATAAGAGAGTGGAGTGGTTTGCCATTTCCTTCTCCAGCTCACTTTACAGATGAGGAACTTGGGCAAATAGAATTAATTAAATGACTTGCCCAGGGTCACACAGTTAATATAAGTGTCTGAGGCTGGATTTGAACTTAGGAAAATTACTCTTCCTAACTCCGGCCCCAGCAGTCTATCTACTGAGCCACCTTACCTGTCCCAATTAATACCTTTTCTAAATCTAAGCTCATGAATGTGTTGCATGAATAACTTTCCAACACACTCTATCATATATATAAATATTTTTTCCCTCTCCGTCCTTCCTCTTTCCTTTCTCACTTGGTAATATCGTCAAATCCCAAAGATTTAATTATGATTTCTACAAAGCTGACAGAACTGAATATCTAGCATTCATGTCTCTCCTGAGCTCCATTCCCATACCATTCACTGCAGATTGGGCATTTTAAACAGGATGCCTCAGAGCCATTTCAACCTCAACATGCCCCAAACTAAATTCATTATCTTTCCCTCCAATACCATTCTTGCTCAAAATCTCCATATTTTTATTGAATTCACCACTATTCTTTCAGTCTCCCAAATTCACAATCTCAAATTTATCTTCCATTCCATGCTCTTTCATTTCACATTGCCAATCAACTGCCAAATCTCATCAATTCTACCATCACACCTCCTCTCATATTCATTCTCTTCTCATCTCTTATAAAGTCATCACCAGAATTCAGGACTTCTCCCCTTCATTCATGGACTTCTTTGCAATAAGTCCCTCTGACTCAAGCTGATCTTATCCATTCTCCATATACTAACATGATTTTTCTTAAGCACATCACTCTCCTACTCAATAAATTCCAAAAGCTCTGTATTGCCTTTAGAATCAAAATTAAACTCTTCTCTAGAGGTTTTAAAGTCTTCACAATCCAGCCCCACCCAGCTTTTCCAACTTTACTTCCCACCACATCTTCTACAATAAAAACTGGACTTTTTGCTATTCTTCACACAGGGCACTCCAATTCCAAGCCCAGGGTTTTTGCCCATTATCCCCTACACCAAGAACTCATTCCCTCCTTACTTTGATTTCATAAAATTCATTATTTCCTTCAAGCCTCAGCTAAGTACCACCTTCCACATGAAAAATTTCCTGATCCCTACAACTGAGAATGTCTTCTCTCCCTAATCTACATTATTTTTAAAATTCTGTAGATATTGACATATGTAAATTAGTGACTCCCCAAACGTAAGCTTCTTAAGGGCAGGAAGCATTTCATTTTTATCTACCCCTGGCACTTAGCCCAGTGCCTAGTACACTTAATAAATGCTTTTTAATTCATTGATTCCCTACCTTAAGTGCTTTATATCAGTTAGCTTTTCTGGTAGCCACTGGACATAAAGAAATTGATAACCTGTAGGCTATTGAGAACCAGCATATATACACCAGTTTGTTCTTCTATATCAAAGGGAGGGTCACCCACACTGATGACAGCTTTATCACCAAAGACTTTTATCTCTATTGTTGAAATAGTTAGACCAGTGACATGTGACTTGGCATGGGATCCCATCTGCAAAGCTTTTGGGCAATGAAAGCTTTTATGAAGGACAAAGGAAGAAAGGCAAAGGATGAAGGACCTCCATAATGACCATTCCTCAGCCAAGCTATATTCAACTCGATAACAAGGTTTAACTCTAAAGACCAAAAAGATAAGAGAATTCTAATATGCTGTAGAAAATTACTGAAAAAACAAATGTTCCATGGGACTTTGTAATCTTAGTCGGCTGATTTTCAACTGTAGTATGTAGCCTTGTACATATGACATAACCTGGCTATTAAGTTTAAAAGTAGAAATAAGTTCTTAAATTTTCTAATCTATCCTACCAAACTTAAAAAGCAAAACTTAACAACTATATAGTTTGTTAGGATATAAAGAAAAGAGTTGAACACAGGATAATGAAGGATGGTTCAAGAACTGAATATTTTTTAATATCCTTGAAAAGGGACATCAGCAACTGACAATAAGGGATGTTCTATTCTAGGAATTAAATGAAGTACCTAATATTAATAAGTAAATAGCAAATACCAACATTAAAATTAATTATGTCATTCTTTAATTCAAAAGAACATAAACAGCAAAAGCACACCAACTAAGAAAAGAGATCTCTTACCTTAACGGGCATCCAAGTAGCATTCATAGTGTCCAGAATAATGCTCACAAGATTAAGAAGTAAAAAGGAAATCTTAGTAATTCCTTTGGATCCAACAAAGATGTGAAGTTGTAAAAATTTTTACTGTTTGAAAGGTAGCTGAAACAGAATATTTTAAAATTAAATATAAATCAACATTATTTGTAAATGCATGATTTTTAAAAATTAAATTCTTTCCTTTCCTCAAATATCCATTCATCTCATCAATTTGCTAAAGTGCATATACTCTGCAAGTCCCCTCTGAATGTACATACACATGTTTATATTTATTTATACTGGTCATATATAAAAAGAACCCTGCACTTAAGAGTTTAGCTCAAGAATTCTTAACTTGGGATCTATAGACTCCCAAGGCATACAGGGATAGATTTGAGAAAGGTAAAGGTCTATAAACTTTGCTGGGGAAAAATTTACAACTCTATTTTCACTAAACTTAATTAAAACTTAGCATTTCCCTCAATTATGAATTTGTTTTTAATTATGCTGAGAAAGGGTTCATAGGTTTCACCAGACTGCTAAAGGGGCATATGACACACAAAAAATGGTTAAGAATCTTTGGACCGGTTAGATGGTCTCTAAAGTCTCTTTCTAGCCCTAGATTATATAAAAAAGATATCAGATAAAAAGGGAAAGGGGCAAGTAATGAATTAGAATAAATTATCTAGTAGAGGCCTTAAAATTTATCTAATCAAAGAACTTCACTTAAAAAAAAACATAAATTGGGTAAAAGCCACAATACTCTTAGACCCTATGGTATTCCAAGTATTAGAAAAATCAGAGAACCTATGAATATTTTTAATTGCAGATACGCCCTTAATATTTTTAAATAGAATGAGTAAAATCGCCAAATTAATTACAAAGGGACCTATTACTCAAGACCACTGAAAACAATAAACTTCTGATCCTTTTAAACTAAACAATGCCCTTTACCTAGTCCATTAAAAATGAAGTTCCAAGACCAATTCTACTTCCAAAAACAAGCCTACATCTTTTCTAGCCTGAAAATGTTTAAGTAAAAGGGAATTACTCTTCTGGAAGATTTTTCAAAGCCCAGTCTGGGAAAGGTTCGATTTTGCCTGGTGGCCTGAAATGACCATAAGGTTCCCAAAAGCTCAGAGCTCCTGAGCCTAAATAAAATTCTAACAACTTAAATGGGAGGGGGAGAGCTTACAGGAATGACTCCCACAAATAAAAAGGAGCAGTATCCTCTACTTAAAATATTTTCCTATGTATGGAAAAACAAGATAACTAAAGGTTTCTCCACCATCACCCTTCACCCCCACCCCTTCCCTCATTGAATCTTTGGGGATAGAGTTGTTCTGGCCATGCCTTCGTCATCACATCAGCTCCAGAAACTTGGCATCACTTCTCAAGGCTTGGGCTTATTTCCTTACAGTTCAGGGCATTGGAGGGAAAAGGAAGGAGGTCGGGGGTCAGCTCGCCTCCAGGCCTCCCCCTCCCCCATGAAATTCCCACCCGGAGGCCTGAGGTTGGGGATGGGGGATGGTGGGATAGGAGATTTGCCCACTCCAACCCTGGCCTCTCCTCCCTTCTTCCAGGTGGCCCCTGGCCCCACACCTCACCTCCACCTCCACCTTCTTCCAGCCCTCGTTCGGTTCCTGGCTCCCTACACAAGTCCATTGTTGCAGGAGGACCCCTGGAGGGCCTGGGGCTGGGGGGAGGGGGCTGCAGCCGTTAGCCTCGGTTTTCCGGGCCCCCCTCAGCCGGGCTCCTGATTCCGGGCCCCGCGCTCGCCTGGGCTCGGCCTGGCGCCCAGGGTTCTGCCGCCGCTCCCACTCGCCATCCCTGCGGCCCGGTCGGGCAGCCGCGGGGGCCAAAGCATTGGGGCAGTAGCAAGGGGGAGGGAAGGGGGGCGGTGTGCAACACACTCACACGCACGCACACACAACACACGCGTCCCCTATCCCTCCTAGCCCAACCCGCTTCCGAGGCCCGTGCCCCGGCGGCTCCACGACCCCCGAGCTCCCAGTCCTCCGGCCTCCCGGTCGCTAGGGCCCTTTCCCCCGCCCTCGACTACCACCCCCTCATCTCCTGGGCCCCCAGACCCCTCGCTCCGCAGCGGGCACCAGAGCCAACGGCGGATCCCCCGGCCCCGGACCTACCTGCACGGCTCAACCTAGCCTAGAAGTGGGGGGCGGGGAATTGTCCGCCCTCCTCCGCCTCTCATTGGCCCATCGGGGTCGGGGACGGAGCTTCATTGGATGTTTCCGGGTGTCCGTCAGGCTGGCGGGGCGTGGCGGAAGGGGGGTTAGTGATGCTGGTGCCCGGGTTCTCTGGTTCTCTCTGTCTCTCGATGTCTCTGTTTCTATCTCTGCCCGTGCAATCGGGAAATGTTTGCCCAGTGAAGCCGGGAGGAGGCCCAGGGTGGGAAGAAAGGGATAAGGATGTCCTGCCAGGGCTTTTCATTAATGTTCCATGCAGAACGCCTAGTCTGGTCCCCTGATTCTGCTCCTCTCTTCATTCCCCAGAACCATCTCTCCCCCTCCCATTTTAACACCACCACCCCCCAAAAAAATCTCTTGATTCTTGAGCAGGGCAGCGACATGATGAAAACTGAGGCAGGGAGACCTATTAAAGGATGTTGCAGCAATTCAGCCACAAGTCAATCGGGGTGGGGGAACTAGGCATTGAGCTAGGTTGGATATTGTGGACGTGGAGAGAGGTAGAAACAAATCCCTGACATTATACAGCAGGGCTAGGAAGCAGAGATATTGGTATACAGACCTAAATGATATAGCTATAAATGCAAGAATACAGAAAGGGGAGGTATGAAAGACAACTGAGGAACTGGAAGGATTATGGTGTCACTGCCATTGACAAGGAAATTGGGAAGTGTTCCTCCTCTCCCACACCCTTCCAAGTCCATTGGACTGCAATATCTTCCATCTCTCTCTCTTCAGACTGCCACCACCCTATTACAGGCCCTCATTACCACCTGCAACAGTCTCCTGAAAGATCCTCCCATCTCCGTTCTCTCCCTCCTCCCCCTCCAATCCATCCTTCATATCACTGCTACACAATAATCATACGTATGCACAGATCCAGTCATGTCACTCCTTAAGGCCCAGAACTCTCCTGTGGCACCATATTGCCTGTGAAATAATATTCAAAATCCTCAGCTTGGCATTTGAGAGTCTCCACAAAGTAACATTCCCCCTTAACTTTGAAGCCATTTTATACTATTGCCCTCCATACCGTGCCCTCAACTCCAATCAAATTGGACGAGTAAACCCTAATACAAAACCTCCATGCTTTTGTTTGTTTCCTCTGCATGGAATGTCCTCTCACCACCCCTAAAATGAAATCCTACCCCTGGCTTAAAGCTGATTTCAAATGTCACAACCAAGAAACCTTACTTTATCCTCCCACTCCTACAATTAGCAATGATCTTTCCCCTTCCAATTTTACATACAAATTGTACCTTTTTCATACTTACTATGTTTTATGGTTATTTGTTTCCTGGGTAGATTCCTTGTGGCAAACTTTTGGGACAACATGGACAAGAGTTGCACAGAATAGTCAGGCATGCATAAATTGTGAACAGCATCACTGGGGGGAAAAACTCCCAAATCCATTTGAGTATGATTAATTGCATATATATCACAACTCTTCCTAAAAAGTAAGTTCTATAGTAAGGTAGGGACCACATTTTAACTGAATGTATGTCCTACAATGCCTGATATATCAATAAATATTGGTTGAATTATTATTGAAGGCAAGTCTACTTGGACGTCAAAGTCAGATTTGGGCTCTAATGTTGGTTTGCTACTAACTAGTTGTGTGACTTTTAGAAGTTCATTTGACGTCTCTGGATCTGAAACATTGAAGTATAAGAGATCAGAGACCTGAATTCTCTTCCTAGCCCTGCTATTAAGTCACCATGTGACCTTGGTCGAGTTATTTTACCTATCTATTCCTTTGTTTCTTAATATGTAAAATTAAGGGGTTGAACTAGATCAGCCCTTTTTAGGGTTATGATTTTGTATAAGGTTTGTTTTTTTAATCTCCCCAATTCCATGTCAAAAGAAAAGCAAGGATTCCTAATTCCCATACTTAATAATAATATGACCATGAACAACTCAGTTGATCACCCTGAGTCTCAATTTTCTCATCTGTAAAGTATAATATGTTTGTACTGTGCACTTCATTGAGATGTTGACAGGAAATCTTAAAGTATTACATAAATGTGATTTGTATGTAATGGAATTTTATTTTACAGTTTAAAAATTGGCAAATAAAAGGAATTCAAAGAAACATGGGAAGATTTCTGTGCAATGATGCAGAATGAAATAAGCAAAACAAATTGAGCAATATATAAAATGATAGAAATGAAAACAAAAAAAAACACTAAAATGATACTGAACTCTCAGTAGTAAAAATAGTTATACTTAGTCTTAGAGCTGATTATCATAACTCCTTCCCTTTGTCAGAGAGATAGGGGACTAAAGGGAAAGAATATAGCTTATTTTGTCAAGGGTATATCCAGAAATGCCTGATACAATATAAAAGTTATGTTTCATTTTTTAAAAATAACATGTGAGTTGTTATAATTAATCATTATGGAAAATAAAATTTAGAGCTCAAAGGAAACTTGGAGATCATCTAGCCTAAGGCATCTGTTTCATAGAAGAACATAAATTCTGTCTTAGTAGAACATTGGAGGCCAGTTTGGGGCTAAACAGCAGGGAAATCTTCAGTACTTGACTGCTTGGGTATCTCTTAGACAAAGGAAATTTAATCCTAATGAATATTTATTAAGCACCTACTCTGTGCTAGGACTAGGGATACAAATTAAAAAAAAAAAAAACATTCCCAGCCTGCCAGGAGCTTACAATCTAATGAGGAAAGACAATGTGCAAAAGAAAGCTGAAAATAACATAGAAAGCAAAGTTTTGGAGTCCATCTCTAATCAGAGAGACAGAGGCTGGTGATGATGTCAGGGAGATGAAATAGATGTAATCCTGAGAGAAAGGACCTTTCCTTTTCTTTCTTTATATCCTACACCTTCACACATCCCCACATACCCCCAGACCCTCCTCCACTGCCTACCCAGCACTTAGCATACCACTTAGCACACAGCAAGTACTTACATTCTTTTTGACTGATATCTAGAAAGGTCATCCATCGTGGCACCATGGTGACAGTTCTCAAAGAGTTCAATCCAGTAGTGTAAGCTATGATAGGTCCCACCATGCTATATAGCATTAGACTTCAAGTATGGTCTTAGTTTTAGATGATACATCTGTTGTTGATAGATGGGCCTAGTTAAAGTTGCTCATATATGAAGTGAGAGGATTTGGAATAGACAATCTCTAGGTCTCTTCCCCTTCTGACATTAGATGTTGTATGATTCTATTAATCACAAAATTAACTAGAAGTATTTGACATTTTCAACCATAAGAAGCCTCCAAAACCACCAACTAAGTCATTGGTAGGTTATGATCTGCTATAATACAGATAGTATTACTTATCTCAATTATTTTTATTGACTCTCTGAGATTCTCTGAGAAACCCATTATATCATCTTTAAATACAGATAATTTTGCCTTGTCTTTGCCTATATTGTCATATGATGGTGAAGGTTGTTTAGCCTAAAGAAGAAAAGGTATAGGGGAGATGTGATAGCAATTTCCTCCTTTGTAGGAGGGATTAAATCATTCTGTTTGGCCCCAAGAGCCAGAACCAGTAGGAATGGGTAGAAAAGATCCACTTGGACTTGATGTAAGGAAAAATTTCCTAGCAATTAGAACTGCACAAATACGAAACAGTCTACTTCGAGGTAGTACAGTGGCCCTCCTTAAAGCTCTTCAAGCAGAGAATGGATAATAGGCAAAATAGGAAAATAGGATAATTTAGCATTTATATAGAGCTTTAAAGTTTGCAAAATGCTTTACATGTGTTATCTCATTTGATCTGGATGACACCATTTATCAGATGTGTTTCAATGGGGAAAACTTTACTGTATGAGTGGAACTCGATATTTATTGTGGTGCCTTCTAATTCACAAATTCTGTGATTCTGTGGATTCCCTCAATTTGACTCCAAGTAAGGGTTCAATGGAGAATATACCCACCCTGATGGATTAAAAGATCTTTAAAGTATGGGCAGATTGTACTCATTGCTATTTATTATGTTACTGTTATTGATGATGGTACATTTACTGAAGACAAAAACACACCATGCTAATAGTTTCCTTCTCAATTTTCATGTAATTAGATATATATGGCAAAGAGATCAAAGACAGAAAGTTACTATATTTTGCAAAATAGTCAAACACTGTTTAACAAAATTCTAACACCTTCCTTTCCTTGTAGGGAGCTAGAGGACTACAGGGACAGAATATAACTTGGTTTGTCAGGGATTTATCCAGAATTACTAATACAAAATAAAAGATAGTAAACATTCTTTAGGTTAGCAAAAATTTCCAAATAAAATGGTACCCATAGATTAATCACTGACCATGTAAATTGTTAAAGTTAATGAAATGGAATGGAATATTACTGTATTGTAAGAAACAATACTAGGAATTTAGAGAAATATGGGAAGATGGATTAACTGAATGAATAAGTGTAACCTAGGAGAACAATATAAATAATGATACCAAGATGTAAAAGAAAACATCACCTCTAAGCATTAACAATGGCTTTAAAAATGTAAATGACACTAAAAAGCAGTCAAAATCTGATGAATTGCAATAAGCAATAGAGACAATTTTAGCACTAGGGAACTGATTTTTTCCTTGCAATAGAGTGGTAGGGAAAATGGATGTAGAACAAACTACCTTGTCAGATGTGGTTGCACTGTCAAATGGTTTAAATGTTTTTCGGTTACAATGAAGGTTCAGGGAAGAAAGAGTTAAGGGTAAATGTGTTAAAAAATATAAAGGAAATAATAAAACTTTAACAATAAAGTTCAAATGCAACATTTATTTCAATTATATTTTAACCCTCACTAAGGGAGAGGAAAATAGCAGCAGCTCCTCTAAAATTTGCCTTTTTAAATGGATTGTGAGAAAGGTTTTTCTCATGATGGATTGAAATAATTTATCCTTTTGGCTTCAGAGTGCAAGAAAGACCTGAATTCACTTACTCTCTCTGACAAATGCTGCCTGTGTGACTCTGAATGGGTCACTTAACCTCTCATTGCTCCATGCAATCAATGACCAGACAGCCCATCTGTTTTCGGTCCATACATTTCTGAGATGACTTTATGCAATTTTCCCCCCAAAATTCCCCATCAGTAATGTGTTCCAACATGCTTACACACACTATACATCACTTCCTTTTGGGAGATTCTCAACTTATATTTTTTTTTTCAGGATTGTAGTATTCTATATCTTGTAGCCATGCAACCTCACCAAAAGTTATCCTTTTTTTTAGCCTGTTTCCAGGAGCAGTCTGGGATCACTAAAAGAATTTTGCATTTTTCCAAACGCAAACTGGCTCACACTCTTCCTTTTATTCAATTCTGGGCCAAGCTCAATGTCCATTTGCAATGTCAATCCAAGATATATGCAATGTTTTTAAAAACCCTTACTTTCCATCTTACAATCAATACTGTATATTAGTTCCAAAGCAGAAGAGCAGTGAGAGCTAGGCAATGTGGGTTAAGTGACTTGTCCAGGATCACACAGCTAGGAAGTATATGAGGTCAGTTTTGAACCCAAGACCTCCCATCTCTAGACCTCACTCTTGATCCATTTAACCACCTAGATGTCCCCCAAGATACATATATTGATAGACAAACCTGTACTGGTAGATAAAATCAATAGGTAGTCCATCCAACTGTATTCTATACATTCGACAGTGTTTCATCTACTTGGTTCATCCTTTGTGGTTTCTTAAGCCAAATTCTTCTTCATGTTCCTGGACCTCATTTAGAGGATTCTATCATGATTATGAGGAATGATACAATTGACATGATGTCATGTACAAACAAGAAGGTCTAAATAAATTCATCCTCTATAGTGAATCAAATTTAGACTGTACTAGGCACGTCTTATGTCTAGAGTCTCTCCAATAGTGGTGAGGGGAGAGTAGAAAGGTCCTCCATATAAAATGTAAATCAGGTAAGACAGTTATTTATTGACTCCACATAAAAATGTTAATGCAAAAGACTTACAGGTGCATATTGATAAGACTTAAATCAACAATCATTTATGGCACCTGTTATACCCTCCCAGCATTTTGAGACTTAAAACATCAAAACATGAAGTAGTCTGCAAGGCCTGCTAAATGAGCATTTCACATTTCACCTTCATTTTGGCTCTGCATTGCCCAGACAAATCCCTCCCTGTTCTCCAGGTCTTCTTTCAATCCAGATCAGGAGTTCATCTTATCCTCCTTCCAGATGTCGTCATTTCCAGGAAACATTGAGAATGTTTCTGGAAACCTCTGAAGTAATGTAGTCAGTACCAATTGAGGACTCAGGAGCTCCTAACTTCTCAAACCTACTAGGTTACCTCCAAGGAGGGAAACATCCATTTCAGAATCATTACTCAATCACATGCACACAGGAGAGAAATATAGAACAAAAGAGGCAGCTAGGACTTTGAGGTTCAGTTTTAGACTCACATAAGCCAACACATGTTCTTGAGTTGGTATGCAATTATAGCCACCATATTGCTGGGTAGCCTTTCTCCTCACCTCATCCACCTCACACACAGAAATGTTATTTGTACCATAGCATTAAGGAAGAGAGCAATAGCAGACACTATCATTCTTTTTCAACTGCTAAAGCACCCTACCCCTCTGCTGTGGATCTGGTGCAATGAAAAGGCAGAGAAGATGAAAAAACAACACAGACTTTGTTATATCATACCAAATCACTAATCTCTTTATGATAAATCATATTAATAACAAGACTACATGATTATATGTAGAAAAAGGATTGATCAAAGAACATTTATTTATGTTAGAAACATTGAAAACCAAGGAATACAAGACCATTCTTTGATGTAACCTAAAATATTTACCTTAAACCAAGAGCAAACATAATTTGTAATAGAGAAACCTTAGAAACTTTCTAAATATGATGCCCACTGTCAGGATTATTATTTATTAAATTTTAAATGCTAGCTATAACAATAGAGAAAAAGGAATTAAGGGAATAAACACTAACAAAAATTAGGCAAAACTATCTCTAACTTGTAAATGATCAGATTTTTTTGGAGAATTTCTTAGAAAATCAGCAACAAAAAAGAGAATTTTGTCAGTAAAGTAACAATTTTTAAAAACACAAAAAAATCCTCCCCTCTTATATATTACAGAGGAGTTGGGTGGAAAGTTCTAAAGCACTGCTAAAAGGAATATTTAGTAGTAAATACAACTATCCCTAGCTCTTTCCCTTGATTCTTGTTAGTCCAGAAAGTTATGCGCTATCAAGAAATCTGTCAATATTCAACAACTATGAAAATATCAACTTTTCCCTATCATAACACCTCAGGAGTAACTAACTAGGGGACAGGATAACAGAAAATGGGAGGATTTTCATGATCAAGTAATTTGGGAGGTGGCAGGATATTTTATTTTCCCAATTACACATAATGACAGTTTTCAACATATATTTTCCAAAATTATAAGATTCAAACTGTCCCTCTCTCTTTTCCCTCCCCCTTTTAGGGAGATGGTAACCAATCTGATCTGTATTATACATATATTATTATTCAAAACACACTTCCATATTGGTCATTGTTATAAGAGAATCCTCATATAAAACCAAAACTAAAAAATAAAACCGTAAGTAATGTGGGAAAAGACTGTGAATCAGATAACCAGGGGAAAATATTCTAAATAAATAAATTTTTTAAATGAAAGTTAAAAAATAAATGAATGTGAAAGATAGTATGCTTTGATGTGCATCTGACTCCAACAGTTCTTTCTCTGGAGGTAGATAGCATTCCCTTTCATAAGTCCTCCAGAACTAGGATGTTTTAAAAGTGTAATGTCACTTAGTTGATGAAAGTTGTGGTCCAGTAGGATCATAGACTTCATACACTTGAGGATCTCAGAGAAGACTTCCTTTTGAAAAGTTAGCTAAATTGGTTAGATGCCCCAGATGAATACCATCTTTTGTGTTTTAGGTGGCTAAGATGGAGAGTTATGCTTAAGTGGATGAATCCCCTTTGTAGCTTTTTCAGTATAAGTTAGCAAGAGGGTAAAGAGAGAAATTCACTAAAGAGTGTGATTTAGCTACTTCACCCATCCCCTAAAATCATGACCTCTCTTTTGGTCCCAAGCCACCCAAGTCAAGCACCCATATCTAGGTTTCAAAGGCTTCTGGGTCCCTCTAGTGTAACGGTTGAGGTTCCCAAAAGGTCTGGACCATTCCAGGTGTAGGACTGCAAGGGAGCTTAAAAGCCATATGCCAAAGGCAGAAAGGAGGGAGGAAGAGGGTAGCTGAATACATAAAGGGTCATTGGGCATTGGGATTCATATTATTATGTCAAAGGACATCCACAGGGTCGAATTTTCCATGATGGATTTTGGTGAAAAGACCACCCAAGAGGCACCCCTTACTCAGAAGGAACTTAGAAGAGAGCCCCCTTTCTGAGTCAGTTGTGGTAAATATATAATTGGGATGGACAATCAGGACATGTGTATTGTGGCAATCTACATGATGGATTCTTGAGAGTTTGTTCCTTGTAAAAGGCTTATGGCTACCTCTATTCAGGTTATTATGATTGGGGCCCAATGGAAATCTTCTATATGTTTAATCTTCTATATGTTATGAGCCTTCTCTCTTGTACAATAATATCAGACCCAGGAAAGGCTAAAAGCTATTTCCTCCCTAAAGATGGAGATGAAAAATATTATAGATGTTTTGTTTCTGCCAACTCCTGAACAACAATCTTATGTGGCCAGTGAAAAAGGCAAATGGTATGGAACCCAGCTGGCATCTTACAGTGAAATAAAGGAAGTTGAACAAGGATCGCCAGTTACTGTTGCTCTTCCTGATCTTGGTAATGTGATATACCAAGTAGCCCAGACACTGGATCAAAGGTATGGAGTTTTCAACATCACAAATTTCTCTATTCCTGAAGCCATTATAGATATCTTTACTGCTCTTCCCCAGGGCTACCAAACTCTCTCATGCTGCCAGTCTGGTGGACAGAGACCTAAAAGACATTCTGCAACCTAAGGGCACATATATCCAACTATTATGACATAATGTAGATCAGACCATTAAACTACAGTGGCAGAAGCCCTAGGCTGAATCATGGTATATATATGAAGGGGTGGAATATCATGCCTAAGAAAATGAAGAATCCAACCTATTGAATCAAGTTTGAGGGAATATAGTGAATAGGGAGAACCTAGGAAACTTTGGATGCAAGCATGCAAGCTTCTGATACATGCTAATATGGAAAGGTGGCTCTAGGCAGATGCAGACTCAGTTATAAAATTAATAGAGTATAAAATCAGTTATATTGCAAAATTAGTACAGTAGTAGTTCAATACAGAAGAACCTGTCATTGAGGTAAGCTCAGGAATTCGCTTAAAGTTATGATAATTATATAATTACATATGATTATTTATTAATGAGAAAAACTGTTAATTATCATACCTTCAGCTTCTGGGAAAACACCATGACATCTGGTGTTGTCTTTAAAGCCTGAAGCTAGCGCTAAGGGATACATTGTCCCTAAACTGTCTTTGCATTATTAAGGAAAGCTCTTATCTCTCTAACAAGTCTTTGTAAGTGCCAGGAACTAGCTCTGATCCACTAACAATGGTCCCATAAAGCAATCAAGCATTCATCTATGACAGAGAGGGATGGTTCTAGCCAGAACTTCTTAAGGTAACCAATCATGTTGTCCTTGCCTCCATGATGGTGCCGGTCCTGTAACCAATTACATTGTCCCCCCAACCTACACCACCTAATTCTGTTCTTAGTTCTCTTGTACTTCCCAAAGCTGTATGAAAGCTAGAAAGCATTACCTTTTGGTCTTTGGTTATTGAAAGGCCAAAGACCCAATCTATTAGTTATTGCTAGCCTAACTAATAAATTGGTCATGTTTGGACCATTATTTAAGTTTCTCTTAATTTTAAAATATAACTTGTTACTATAAATCTGAGTTTTTAGAGTGCCCATAAGTCCCATTTAAGTATCCCTAATGGCTCCCATTTATTGTTACCCATAATTCTGCCTCTTTTGAGTGCAGTCCAAAACAGGTTATAGCCCTGAAAAACCACCTAGTAGTCTCTCACCCTGATCCCCAATAACTGTATAGGGAATCATGTTTTTGGAGGTCTCCATTCATAAGGATGAGGTTGAATGGGAGCCTTTAGCAGGCATCGAAGGGGAGTCAGATCAAATGATGGTTAGACTTAGAGATTCAAAAGCTATACTAACTTTGAAAAGTAGTTGTTCATTTGTTACTTTAGTTGCTACTGAAGGTATTGTGCAGGGTTATCTTTCATGCATGGTTACTTGTTATGACTTGGATGAGACAGGATGGTCTGTCTAAGAAAATGGTTGGGTTTCCATTTTTTATCCAACTCCAATGAATTTAATTAGGACATAATAACTAAGTAAATAACAGGGGAGAGCAAATAACCAAATATTTTCCTGCCTTTTGCCATATGCAATACATAAAGGCTTATAATGGTCCAAACTCTAACATGCTGGTAGGAGAGAGGATTCATGTTCCTAGAGCTGCATAATGACTGGAATAACTATCAACCAGCAGTTGGCCTTGTGTTTCTTCTACTCCAGTTTGACAGCTGCTGTTTCTTTCTGCCTTCATTCTTTCTCTGCTTCATTCTAGCCAATCTATTACTACATTCTCTGGCTTCTTATTGAAAGGAAGTGTTATTGCTCCTTTGTAAAATTTCTTCCAACCAACATACCTGGTACAAATCAACACATTTTCAGACCTTTTGTGAGAGAAGACTAGAGCCACTTCTGGTAGCTCACAAAAGGCCCCCAGAAGAGACTCTCAAGAATTTTGAATTTTAAAATTGTGCTTTTATTCTGCATTTATCAAACATTGAATAAAAACATTTCCATATACAAAATAGAACAGAGAGCACCTCAAGTGAAACCATACATCTCTATTGTGTACAGTTTGCTTTTCAAAAAGTATAGAATAAATTCAACAGGTTATATTCAAAGATATTCCATTTGCTCCCTCTGAAATTCCCTCTGAGCAGCTTTAAAGTGGTTTAATGCTCCTTTGTAAATTCTTTTTTATTCTCGTGACAACACTACAAGCTCCTTTTCCCCCTCCCCACATAAGGAAAAAATATAACCTTCTGACAAGCAAAACAAATCTACACATTTGTCATGTCCACAAATGTATGATTCATTCTACACCTAGGATTCACCACCCCTTGGTTAAGAGCATGCTTCATTATCAATCCTCTGGAATTTTGGTTGCTGATTACATTGATCAGAGTTCTTAAGTTGTCTTTGCAATGTTACTATAATAGAAATTATTCTCCTGATCTGCTCATTTAACTCTGTATATGTTTGCACATCTTCCCATATTTTTCTGAAATTGTCCCTTTTATTGTTTCTTAAGACACAATAATATTCCATCTCATTTATATAACACAATTTGTTCAGTTGACATTTACCCTCTTTACTTGCTATAACAAAAAGATCTGTTATACCTATTTTTGTACTTATGGGTCTTTTTCTTCTTTCTTTAATCTCTTTAGGACAGTGATGGGGAACCTTCTAGAAACCTAGTGCCCAAACTACACTCTTATGCTGCATGTGAGGCTCCCCACACACACACCTTACCCCAGATAGGGTAGAGAGGAAGCCTTCCTATTGGGCTCCTGGGTAGAGAAGTGGGTAATGGTAGAAATTATCTCAGGTATGGTAGAGAGGGAGCAGCCCCCACCCTGGCCCCGGGTGCCAAAGGTTTACAAATGTGGCTTTAGGGTATATGCCTAGTAGTAGTCTTGCTATTTTAAAGAGTACCGATAGTTCATATGACTTTTTGGACATAATTCCAAATTGTTTTCCAAAATAGCTGGACCAGTTCAGTCCTTCAAAACTTATCACCTACAAAAGTGTTAGCCTGTCTTTCCAAAGCCCTCTCAATAACTCTCATTTTCCATTTTTTAATTTTGTCAGTTAGTTTAATTAGTATTTCTTTAACTAATAATGATTTGGAATAGTTGTCACATTTACTTTTATTTATTTAGCCTCATTTACCTTTTACTTTTAAACCCTTCCCTTCTGTCTTAGAACCAATTCCAAGTATTGGTTCCAAGGCAAAAGAACAGTAAGGGGTAGGCAATGGGGGTTAAGTGACTTGCCCAGGGTCACACAGCTTGGATGTATCTAAAGTAACATTTGAACCCAGGACCTCCTATCTCCAGGTCTGACTATCCACTGAGCCTCCTATCTGCTCCAGAGCCTCATTTACTAAATTTCAGTGGCTTTTTCATTCATGGCATTCAGTGAAAGAGATATAGTGTTTAACATTGGGAATTTGGAAAGGTCAAAAGAATAACCCACAAGAAGCTGGATTCTCATTCAATATAGCACAGATACACAGGGAGCAAGCTGGGAAACCCAGGAGCAACTTTTGGTCTCCAACCCAACTGAAAAATTCATCTGGTAGTCATGCCACATCCATACATGAACTTGGTAGAACCAATGCTATTTCCTCCCCTTACAATATACAGGCCCTGTATACATGATGGAGAGGTAGAGTTATGTAGGTACTGAGATACATTAGAAGTCTAATCGCATCTTCCCCTCAGACTGAGATGGTGTGGGTGATGGGGGTGGGGGTCCAGGTGGAGGGGATGGATTATCTCCCTGATGGGTTGAAGGAAATGTTAGTGCATTTGTGCTGGCTCTATCTGTGAAGCAAATATTCCTCTGTAAAAGCCATTTAGTGTTATATGGTTAGTTGAAACTGGGGTGCTAGTCATTGGGCCCTCATGGTGGAGGGAGAGGGTGGGAGAGACATAGCTGGTGGGTGCTCAAGCTGATGGCAGTGGAGAAAAGCCACCCCAATTTGTTAGGGAATCTTAGAACGACGAGCGTGAGAAGTAACAGGCCTGACCCTGAGAGGGTAAGGCCAAAGTCAACCATGTTATGCCTCTTTTAATCATCTATTTTTACTATTGCTCCGCGTAAGATGATAAATGACCCTTGTTTTAGGGTCTGCCTGATGCATAATATAGTTTGCTCCAGCTACTTATTTAAAGTCTGCTTGAATTTGTTCATTTCAAATGTGTTCCTTATAAATAACATGCTACTGGATTCTTTCTAATCCTTTCTGCTATCCTCCTCCTTTTTAGGGGTAAGCTCATCTTATTCAAGTTCAGAGTTATTATTTTTATTTTTAATTGAGCTTTTCCTTTCACCATATCTTCATATACTTTCTCCTTTCTTTGCCTTTAGTTACTTTATTTATGATGAAGAACAGAGTATCGAGAAAGGATTGTATTCTATACTTGTGATCTATATTTTATGCAATTTATTTCTATTTCATGACTCCTCTATTCTTTCCCATTTCCAGTTCCCAGGTATAGGTTTCTCTTTCTTCTTTTTCATTCTTTCTTCTTCCTTCTTTCCTTTCCTTCCTTCCTTCTTTCCTTTCTTTCTTTCTCCCCTTTCTTTCTTTCCTCCCTTAACTCCTCCCTTATCTTCTTCCTTCCTTTCTTCCTTCCTTCCTTCCTTTTTCTTTCTTCCTTTCTCTCTTTCCTTCCTTCCTTTTTCCCATCTATATCCCTCATGTTCCATACTCTGAAAGACAGAGATTGCCTTGCTTAAGACTAATCCCACACCTTTCTGCCCCCACTATATTCCAAAGGGAGTTAATAATTTTTTTCTCCCAATTCTGCATGTGTGTATTCAATCCTTTTTTCTAGTTCAAATAATAACAATAATATCTAGCACTTATATAGCACTTTAAGGTTTGTAAAACATGTTGCAAACATCTCATTTGATAACACACAACAATCCTAGAAAGTAGGTGCTACTATTCCTATTTAATAAATGATAAAACTGAGAGAAATCAAAATAACTTGCCTCAGTGTCTGATGTATGTAAATGTCTGATGGATAATGTGAACTTGGGACTTACTATCTCCAGGTCCAGTGTGCTCTATCTACTATGCCACTGAGAAACCTCACACATAAATAAGCTTCCTGTATAGTTTTTTCTCCTAACTTTTTATACAGTTTCCTTGTAAAGCCAAATTATATAAGATAAATGTAATCCCTTCCACCTGAATCAGTTGTTTTTCAGTCATTGTAGTCATCTCCAACTCTTTGTGAACCCTCTGAGTTTTCTTGGCAAAAACACTAGAATGGTTTGTCTTTTTCTTTCTCTAGATCATTTTTACAGATTGGAAAAGGCAGAGCTAGGGGACTCTCTCCAGGGTCACATAGCTAGTAGGTATCTGAGACTAGATTTGAACTCATGAAGATGAGGAATTTCACTCTATGCACTGCACCATCTAGCCTTCTGAATCTACACTCCCTCTTAATCCTGTCCTCTTCTGGTTCTGTGCTAGAATTAATCTTTGTCAAGTTCAGTTGACAGTACAGTTCATGTGCTTCTCTTCTTTCTTCTTTCATATTTGTATAGTCTAATTCTTTAGCAACTCAACCATCTGAGATAATGTTTCATCCTTTCCTCTCTCTCTTCCCTAATGCATTCCTTTTCTTTTTTCCCCTCTTCTCCTCAAAATATAACAAAACTTTCCTTAGGTCTTTTGGTTTACTGATTATGTTTGACCTGGGAAGACGGGGTTCTGAGGGAACACTTGCTATTTTCCCTCATTCAACTATAAACACTTAATCATTGTATTGTCCCTTCCAAATGCTCAAAAATATTAACTTTTTGTGTTTTTTTTTTGTTCTATGTTTGCATTTTAAAGTGCTTATTGCTTATTTCATCAACAATACTTATAAGTGCTCTATTTCATTAAAAATCCATTTTTATTTAGTTTTTCAAAACCCTTTCTGGTTATTCTCAGCTTTGCTAGACAAGTTGTAAGCCTTTTGTCTTTTAGAACAGTACATGCCAAATTTTCCTCTCCTTCCTAGTGATAGTTGCAAGTGACTATAACTCCTTAGTCAGTAAACAAGCACTTATAATGGGCCTTACAATGTGCCAGGCACTGAACTAAGTACAGAAGAAGCAGATAATAACAATTCCTGCCCTCCAAAAACATGCAACCTCATTGAGCAAACATTGTGTAAATAATTAGTACACATAAGATATATCCATAGCAGATGGAAAGTTACCTCAGAGGGGGGAAAGTACTACCTCAATTCTCTCTTTGTGATTACTTGTAGTTTTTTGTTTTTGTTTTTGACTTGGAAGCTCTGGATTTTGACTATGATATTCCCGGGAGGATACATGAACATAGCAAAGTGAGCACATGCTTTTCTTTCTTTCTTTTTTTTTTAACCCTTACCTTCTGTCTTAGAATCAATACTAGATACTGGTTCCAAGGCAGAAGAGCTGTATGGGCTAGGCAATGGGGGTTAAGTGATTTGCCCAGTCACACAGATAGGAAGTATCTGAGACTAGATTTGAATCCAGGACCTTCTCTCTCCAGGTCTGGCTCTCTATCCACTGAGACAACTAGCTGACCCAAGGATATGTTTTTCTACGTGATCCTAAGACTAGATCTCAAGTTCCTAGTTGTTTCTTCTGCTTCATGAGTCCTTGATCACAGGTGCCAGTAGATGTTGGTTGTTGTCCTTCATACTTGAAGAGGACAAAAATGACTTCCACTATGTTGAGGTCAATGTACAGTGTCATTAAATAACAACCCACAAATAAATGAGTGAACAAAATATTTATTAAGCACTTACTTTGTGCAAATAATTGTGTTAAGCACTGGAGATACAAACAGAAAAGGATGATAGTCCCTGCTCTTCAGGAGCTCACATTTTACTGGGGGAGATAACACATTAGGAAAGTTTCAGCTTCAAATCAGATGAAAAGATTTAGGGTGCAGCAGCAAGGGAGATGGTAATGCTGCTTCTTTAATGTCATTTTCACTGACAAAACCTTATCAGTTTCCATTGTTGAACAGTTTGACAGTGCCAAGGACTTTAGTAACAGGAACTTTCTTTTCTAGGTCCTCAAAGGATGTACCAAAGCTTCTGTAGGATGCATAGTCAGACTGCATCTCCATAGTGATTGCTTCCTAGGATAATGGCTGAGGACAGTGGGCTGGAAATATCACTTTTCTCAAAGTTCTTGATCAGGGTCCTGAGCTGTCTCCATTAAACTTTAAGAGGAGATGGTGGTCAAAGTTATGGTACTGGTTTGACTTCCTTGAACATATTACCTTGTGTCATTGCTTCTTCTCTGATGTTGCTTCAGCTTTGCTTTATGTGTGGCATTAAGCTGATTGGCAGTTGGCAAGGATGGCTTGGCTCTTTCTCCATTGGAGTTGGTTCCCCACTTGATCTGTTTAAGGGCTAGATAGGAAGTAAGACCAGTAGTCTGGGGGTACTGCCATTCTCAGACTATGTTCCATTCTCTGTGCTTTTCTGCCTGTTGGTGGCAATTGGTCAGCAGATATTACCAGTGTTGAGAGGGTCCCCTTTTCCACAATTATTTTTTTCCCTCAATGATAGTTGCACAGAATAAGATGCATATTTTCAGACATAGTTAATTTGGGGATTTGTTTTGAATGAAAATTCATATTTGATATGAGGGGTTTTTTTCTCCCAACTTTTTTGGAGAGAGAAGTTTGAGGGAAGAGGAAAGCTTGCCAAAGTGGAAAAAAATGAAGAAATGTAAGAAAAAAGGTTATTGAAGTATTTTTTTTTAATTTACAGAAACTGAGGAAGATCAGTAAGGAACACAAATAAGCAAAACTCTTTTGAAAACATGTTAAATTTGTATATTTAATATGAAGGGGAAAACAAAGGTGTATGTTATTCAGATTATTAGCTGCATGTGTAAAACTTTTTCTGTTTTTATTTGCCTGGTGGACATGGTCATCTTATTTGGTGTTTAAGTGCATAATTTAAAAAAAAGTATAGCAAGTAATGGGCTTTGTATGGTTCTCATTTTCTGTGTCTTTTTATAGACTCTTATAAGCCTTTTATTTTTGTCTTACTGTTTCATGTTCTAGGTATTTGTTATTGCATGTTTATGCCTTTTTTACCTTTAGCATTTCTGTGTGGTGGAGAAAATAAATAGTTGTCCTATGCCTGATATTTACTGCTTTTTACATTTAGCACCTATTCTAGAAGAAACTCCATTAATAGCTTTGGGGAGACCCTATACATGAGATAAATCTAAGCTGGATCACTATGTCCTGACCTATTTTCCACAAAAACCTCCTGAAATAAAGCTTAGCTTTGGCTTTATCCTCTTCATTTTTACCATCATCTGTACCCTTCTCATGCTTAGCTTTCACAAAGGCAGGTTGGTGTTGCTTGATTTTCATCCCTTTTATGGCACAATCTTTTCTTCATTGCTTTCTTTTTCAACTTCTAATGTTGTTATTATCCTGTCTTTATCTTCTTTGGGGGAAGAACCCCCATTTTCTTTGGCTCATCTTGATTTTTTAGTAGCCTCACAAAGATTCACCCAGATCAAAAGATAGATCCATTAATAAGGACTTAAGACAAAATTGGTAGTGGCTTAAAGTGTTAGTGGTTTCGATCCATGAATATCCCATTGCTGATGGTGATTGAAACTAGACCATCGATTTTCTTAAAAAAAAAAAAAGTTTTTTTTAACATCCTTTTTAAAATGAGCCTTAAATTCTCTCTCTTCCTTCTACCTGCCACTGAGAAAAGGAAGCAATATGATATCAATCATACATGTTAAATCATATAAAACATATTTCTATATTAGCCATATCACAAAAAAAGAAAAGAAAAAGAAAGCAAGAAAATTATCCTTCAATTTGCACTCGGAGTTCATCTGTTCTCTCTCTGGAGGTGGATAGCATTTTTTCAGCATGAGTCCTTTGAAAATGTCTCAGATCATTATATTGATCAGAGTAACCAAGTCTTTCACAGTTGATCATCCTTACAATATTGCTGTTAACTGTATACAATGATTTCCTAGTATTTCTCACTTCACTTTGCATCAGTTCATGTAGGTCATGCCATGTTTTTGTTTCTTTCCTGAAATAATCTCCCTTATCATTTCTTATAGCACAGTAGTATTCTATTACAATCATAACCCACAATTTGTTCAGCCATTCCCCAATCAATAAGCATTCCCTCAATTTCCAATTCTTTGCCACCACAATAAGACCTGCTACAAATATTTTTGTATATATAATTCCTTTTCCTTTGCTCTTTTTTTGGGTACAGATTCAGTTGTGGTATCACTGAGTCTAAGGTTACACACAGTTTTATGGTCTTTTGTAGCCCATAGGTTTTCAATAAAGTTGAAAACAGGTGAGTACCTATATATTAGTATATTTATCCTTATCTCCTAGGTAAATTTCTTAACCTTTTGTTACAAGTGGCATGATGCAAGCTTATTTTCAAATATTCCATCTCCATTTGTGATTTTTTTGAAATTCTGAACAATTCTGCTTCTTCGCATATCACATAGTTATCAGAATTCATCACTGCCTTAACTGGGGATGAAATTTTCAGGACTACCAGAAGTGAAAAATTCCCCAAATACTTTTTGGCTGGATGTTTTAGCTAATGAAGATGCCTACATCTTACTGGCTTACATGAGTTTCTTCTGAAAACAGTTTTAGCCTTAATGAAAAAGTGAATTTTGTCAGTAAAAATGATCTTTTCCCCATCTTCAGAACTTAGAATTGTTTTGTCCCTGAAACAAAAATTCTTTTTCTTCACAGCAAAGGTTAGTAACTGTCTTTTTTTTCTAATGATATTCTCACTGTTCTCCCAACTTGAAGAAACTTACACCATACTAGAAAAATCTGTGATAACCCATTCAGCTGCTGGGTCCTTCTGAAGGTCTTTGTTTTCTGAGGATTAATTAGACTGTTTCACAGCAATATTTTGTCAATTCTTAGTACTATTTTTCATTTAAAATAAAACTTTGCTTTTTGCTTTGCTGTAACTGAGCTTGATTCAACCTGGATTTGCATTACTCTTGAAACACTTGACTTCCATGCCAGCTCATGGTACAATATTACAATATAACAGATGAGAAATTTAAAAGCCATAATTTCTGCATATTGTCTTGGAGTAACACCTATTCTTTAAAACTATAAAATTAAAGATATGATAAAAGAGAGGAATGAAGCACATGTGTGTGGAACAAAACCTAGCATTTATCAAAGGGAGAACTACAAGTGGGAAAACCAGCTTATTCCAGGTTCACATGGTCAATGACATATTTTTTGAGTCAGCCTAGTGAAATTAGAAGCATGCATTTTATGGTCATTAGGTTGTGGGAAAACACACTTGAGTTTGTAGCAGGGTCTTGCCCCAAGAATGGGAGGCTCAAAACTCCATTCAATCCAGAGATATGAAAGAATTTTATTTAAGGAAGAAGAAGTTTAGGATGATGGAACAGCCTGATAGCTGATGGAATAGACTGAGTGGCTGAAACTGTGGATCAGAGTTTGCATATTTATTGAGGATATGGGGGCTTGTTACCTCCCATTCCGGGGAAATCTCTACCTTTTCCCAGAATTTCCTATTCCTGGACATTACAAGTCATTACAGGTAGGAAAAACAAAAACAACTCAGAAGATGAGATAGAGAAGGTGGGTCCAAATCAAGGTGGAAGTGTATTTTGGGGTCTGACACTTCATAGGTGAACTTGAGGACACCAAAAATGGAATGAGTACATGCAGGTTTGGGGGATTCCCCTGGACTGCCAGAGCCACTAGTGCCCATGTCCCATGTTTCCCCACATTGTCCCACCTGCTATCATTTATCAGTGCAGAAGATGTCTCACCATCCTTCTGGAATGCTCTCATAAAAGATGGGAACATAGGGAGGATATAGTACAGTAGACAACCATTCAAGGTGATAATAATGCCAGCAGTTCAGAACTAAGGTAAATACAGAACAATATGAGCAATTAATGATACATAACAACACAAAGCTGGTGTACAGAACACAACAGTATAGAACCATTATAAATGATTAACAATACAGAATGGTTAACTGATTTATTCATCAGTAATTAATATAGATTAATCAGTAAATAATCATAATTAATACGGATTTCACAATTTATGCTTTACTAGTGCTAACTGGTGAGAAATACAAGATTTCAGAACATGAGGGTTCTGCTTCTATCACTGCCCATCACTACCCACCTCCATCAATTGCTGTCACAAAATGAAACTATTAAATTTACTTGTGCAAAGTAATTCATGTGCCACTATATCTCCTTCATAGGATTATGAGATTCAAATGAGATAATATAAATATATTGTGAACTTAAAAGCACTCTATAAATGTTGGTGATCATTCTCATTTCTGTTAAGTATTATCTGCTAGGCATTGTGCTAAGGACTGGGAATAAAAATCTAATCAAACAAAATATTTTCTCTCCTTAGGGAACCCACATTCTAACAGGGGGAAAATATGTATACTTATATATATGTGTGTATATATATATATTAATATTAGTTAGAAAGGTGGGGAAGGGGTGCTAAGGGTGTACAATGGCACACATTGGATCTTGCCAGAAAGTAGCACCATGGCCCTAGTTCTAGATAAGATAAGGTTAAAGCTTATCTATTATTACCCAGAGCCTGAGGGGTGGGAGTCAGAATTCCAGTGAGAGAAGTGAGACTAGAGTGCATGATATTGCATCCATTTTAATTTAGAAATATCTCAAAATCTTTGAGATTATAGTTTTGGAATAAATACAGATTTTTTTCTAATAAAGTTAATAATAATAGTACAAAGCACCATATTAGACTGGGTATATAAAAGCAAAACAAAAACCAGTCCCTGCCTTTTGAGTTTACCTCCTACTGATGAAATCCAGTATGCAAACAGATAAGTGGGCACATGATAATTTGAGTAAGGAAGCAACAATAATAACTAGGAAAAACTTCCTACCAGAGTTGAGCCTTGAAGGCAGACAAGGATTCTAAGATTTACAGACAAGGAGGTGGTATACACTAGCTGTAGGGTCAACTTGTGTAAAGATGAAAGATGGAATGAGTTCAGACAATAGCAACCAGTTTAGTTAGGCTGAAATATAGAGGATATGAAAAGGAATAATATGAAATTAGCCTAGAAAGTTAGGCTGCAATCAGATGATAAAAGATTGATATGTTGAGCTCAGGAGTTTGTGTTATATCTTTTTATAGCTGTGTGGAGGGAGAAAATGAAAGTAGGGAGGACAATAAAGAGAGTATTCCAGTAACCTAGGGAGAGGTAATGAGTACCTGAACTAAAATGGGACCTGGGTGAATGAAGGGACATATGTGAGGTAGAACGAATATATAATTCTCAGAGTAACATTTTGGTTTGTCAGTAAATTACCCCAGTGGAAGTTAGTACAAGATTACTCCACCCTCTTTGAAATATAAAAACCTCTTAATCCCCTTTGGTTTGAGGGAAACAGTAACAATCAATGTCTCTGTAAACCTTACTCCATTCATTCAAAAGGAAAACCTCCATCTCCATCCCTTGTAAAATGTTATAATCCTTTCAGGGAGGCAAGATTGAATCAAGATTTTCTTATAAATAATATTTTTTTGGTAAATCTTTGGATATTTTGTCTTGGGTCAATGACTTGAGGCATTGCCTCACATTTCTCTCTCTCCCATTGCATTTTAACTGATGGGATTCCCTGGTCTCATTTTGAAAAGTGGCTAAAAAGGGTACATCTTGTTACTTCAGGATCCCCATAAACTTCCATTTCACACAGACAGATGTGAAAACAATTTGGATATGGGGGTATTAAGGAAAGAAAATGTCAAGGATGAGTTTAAGGTTGGCAACCTGGATGACTGGAAGAAGGATGGTCATTTTGTTAACAAAAATAGGAAGGGAATGGATTTAGAGGATGTAGCAGGTATATTGGCATCACGGAAGTATTATTGATGTATTGATATTGTATCTTATGTATTCATATATCAGACTCCTGGTCATGTTACTTATTGATTATTGTATTTCCAAATCTTCAGTCCAAAGGACAAAAGAACTCCTGAGCAGGACATTATTTGCTAGGGTCCTAGCTTATACATTGTTATACCACATTCCTTACCAAGTCACAAGCTTGATTAGCCTCCTCCTTTTGTTTCTGTATTGAGTTCTTTTGTCCTTTGGACTGAAGATTTGGAAATACAATAATCAATAAGTAACATGACCAGGAGTCTGATATATGAATACATAAGATACAATATCAATACATCAATAATACTTCCGTGATGCCAATATACCTGCTATGCTACAGAGGAGAAGAAAAAGGGTTGCATTTTGGACATATTTGAGTTATACATAAAACATTCAGGTGGAGAGTTCAAACAGGCAATTGGTAATATGGGGATAGAGCTCATCTGTATAGAGATGACAATGAATCTATTAGAAATGATGAAAACACTTGAGAGGATATTAAGAAAACAAGAGGGCTGACGATGGATGACTTGACAGAGCTTGGTGGATGACCCATTGGCATACTGTATATGGATAATGATCCAACAAAAGAAACAGAGTAGTAGTGGTAAGGCTCTTCCAGCTTTAACCATATAAAGTAATGTCAAGTAGTTTCAATGGTTTAAATTAGTCATCCCCAGTTTATTGTAGAATACCTACTTATGAATTATTCATAATTTATCCAATGATTAATTTGTTCATGTATTAGCAGTCTATATAGGAATGCAATAAGAATTCCCAGTAAATTGTGCCCATGTAAGACACCAAACATCCCCCAAATATTTTTTCTGTTTCATGTTCATAGTTAGATCTCATCTTGCCCCTGAGAAGCCTTGTCTAGGTTTTTCTATGTATCTTGCCTTCATCTAGTTACATTTTGTTGTGGATATTAGTGTAATACTTGGAAGTACCACATGCAATCCAATCTATTATTCTATTCTATCAATTCTATCAATCTATTATTAAATTTTGGGCCAATTCATTGTTTTTTTGTATCATCTATTTAAGATATATAGATATAGATATAGATATAATGATTGGCTGTGGTGCAATATGGGGAATATATTTTTTTCCTACTCTGTTATTCTAATGTGTATAGCTAGGTCAATGAAAAATGATTTAATTTTCAAAAAAGTCTTGCAGATGGCATGTTTACCAAAATGTTTATAGTAGAATATTTTGGGGTAAGGAAAAAAAGGAAAAATAGATGCCTAAAGACTGAAGGCTTGTGGTTTATGAAAATAGTGGAATACTATCATACATAGGGTTAGGAACTGAACTCCCAGGTAAGGAAACCTTCTTTATGAAGTCAGGTCAGCTTGTTTTCTGAAACTTAGTCTTAAAGAGTTACCTAGAGCACTGCGGTTAAAAATGACTTACTTGAAAGGAGAAAGGACCTTTTAGCACAAAAAAATTTTTTTGTAGTTTTTTTTTTAATGGTAGCAACAAATTGGAAAGTAAAGTGACTCCCTTTCATTGAGGAATAGCCGAACAAGCTACAGTATATAATTGTAATGGAATACTATTATGCTATAAGAAATGATGGTGAGGATCCCTCAGAAAAACTGGACTTGGATAAATTGATGCAAAGTGAAGTCAAGAGAACCTGAATATTGTACATAGTTACAGCAATATTTTTTGATGATCAGCTTCTCAGCAATACATTGATCCAAGACAATCATAGAGACTCATGATGAAAAATACCATCTGTCTTAAGAGGAAAAACTGACATAGTCTGAATATAGACTAAAACATATTATATTTTCTTTTCTTTTTTTTGTTATTTCTTCAATAAAACATCATATAAAATGTTTTTAAATGATTATACATGCAAAATCTATATTAGACTGCTTATCAAATTAGAAAGGTAGGAGGGAATGAGTAAAGGAAGGAAGATGAGGAGGGAGTAAATTTGAAACTCAAAATGTTTTAAAATGAATTTTTAAAAATGACTTGTCCAGGGTCAGAGACAGGTCTTACTCCCAAATCTTCTTGACTTCAGAGTTCTCTTGGCTCTCTATCCTTTACACTGCTCCCTATTTATTGTGCCAAAAGTAGTAAATATAATTAATTCAGTGAAATAAAAAGGTATGGCTTAGTGGAAAGAATGTTGGATTTTAAGATAGGTCCAAATTTGAATTCTAATCTGACACTTAAACTCTGGTATGACATTTAATCAAGTTATTTCATTTCTCTGGGTCTCAATTTCCCTATCTGAGAAATGAAAGAGATGGACTAAATAGCCTCTAGGATATTCTTCTGAGAGGTAAAGGGCTAAGAAAGTAATGGGCAAAACTGTATAAATAAATGCTTTATCCCTTTCCTTTCATACATTCAGAAACTTCTTTTTGTTCTCTAGCTATCTGAATTGCATGACTTCTGTGTCTTGTCTGCCTCTGACTACCTTGTTGTCTCTTACTGCTCCCAGTGTCAAAATTCCCAACAGAATGAAACTAAACTGCAGGCATTAAGAAAACAATCTGATTAAGCTAGATTATGGTAAGAACAAAATCAATCTTTAATTGGTAGAGTTTCAGATAGATGTGCTATGTCTTGTCAGAACATAAATTCATTCCTCATCCATAGATCTGACAGGTAAACTATTCCATGTTCCCCTAATTTGTTTGTGGAATCATTATTTTATTTTTTTTTTCTAAATCATGTATCCATTTTAACTTTACCTTGGTATATGGTGTGAGGTACTGAACTGTGTCTAATTTCTGCCATACTGTTTTCTAGTTTTCACAGTAATTTCTGTCAAATAATGAGTTCTGTTAAAAGTTTGGATCTTTGAATTTGTCAGACATAGGTTATGGCAATTTTCTATTGCATGTTGAATATCTAATTTATTCCATTTGTTCACTACACTATTTCTTAGCCAGTATTTGATTGCTTTGATGGTTGCTGCTTTATAATATAGTTTAAAATCTGTTGTAGCTGTCATCTTTCTTATACTTTTTTCCTATTAATTCCCTTGATATTCGTGGCTTTTTGTTCTTCTACATGAATTTTATTATTTCTTCTAGCTCTACAAAATAAGTTTTGGGTAGTTTGATTAGCATGGCACTGAATAAATTAATTTAGATAGAATTATCATTGCTATTATATTGGGTTAGTCTGCCCATGAGCAATTAATTTTTTTTTAAATTTTAGATCAGACTTTGTGTGAAAAGTGTTTTGTAGTTGTGATCAAATAGTTCTTGGGTTTGTCTTGGCAAGTTGATTCTCAGGTATTTTATATTGTCTACAGTAATTTTAAATGGGATTTCTCTATAGCTTGCTGTTTGTACTTTACTGGGAGTATAGAGAAATGTTAATTATTTATTTGGGTTTATTTTATATCCTGCAACTCTGCTAAAGTTGTGAATTGTTTCAATTAAGTTTTTTGTTGATTTTCTAGGATTCTTTGAGTATACCATCATATTATCTGCAAAAATCAATAGCTTTATTTCCTCATTACCTATTCTAATTCTTTCAATTTCTTTTTCTCTTTTAACTAGCATTTCTAGTGCAATATTGAATAGTTGTGGTGATAATGGACATTTTTGCTTCAACCCTGATCTTATTGGGAAAGCTTCTGACTCATTCCCATTATAGATAATACCTGTTGTTGGTTTTCAACAGATGCTAATTATCATTCTGAGAAATGTTCAATTTATTCTAATGTTCTCTAGTGCATTTTAATAGGAATGGGTATTGTATTTTATAAAAATCTTTTTTCTGCATCTATTGATATAACCATATGGTTTCTGTTGTTGATATAGTTAACTATGCAGATAGTTTTCCTAATACTGAATTCTCCCTGCATTCCTGTTATGAAATCCACCTGGTCATACTGTATGATCCTTATGATTTATTATTATAATCTCCTTGCTAGTATTTTATTTAAAATTTTGTATTTTAAAAAAATTTGTATTTTAAAATATTGTATTCATTAGGGAGATTGGTCTATAGTTTTCTTTCTCTTTTTTTTCTTTTCATGGTTTAGAATTCAATATCATATTGATGTCATAAAAGGAATTTGGTAGAGTTCCTACCTCAGCTATTTTTTTTGAGGAATTTATATAGTATTAGAACTAATTGTTCTTTAAATATTTAATAGAATTTACTTGGAGTTCATTTGACCCTGAAGCATTTTTCTTAGAGAATTCATTGATAGCTTGTTCAATTTCTCTTTCTGATTAGGGTTATTTAAATATTTTAGTTTCTTCTGTTAATTTGGGCAATTTATATATTTTTTAAAAATATTCATTTACTTTGATTAGGTTGTCAGATTAGCATATATTTGGGTAAAATAAACTCCTCATAATTGCTTTAATTTCCTCTTCTTTGGTTGTGAATTCACCCTTTTCATTTTTTATACTGGTAAATGGATTTTCTTTCTTTCTTTTCTTTTAAACCCTTACCCTCTGTCTTAGAATCAATACTATGTATTGGTTCTAAGGCAGAAGAGTGGTAAGAGCTAGGCAATGGGGGTCAAGTGACTTGCCTTTTACTAATCTCTCCTTTGATTTTTAGGATTTCTAATTTGGTGTTGAAGAGAATGAGAATCCTTGACCCTTGATTTTTTGAAAAAATATGATCCCAGATATTAGAATCAGTCAGTAGTTAGCCAGAGGAAGTGATTAATCTGGAACAATGATTGACTAATGATTAATAGAATTATAGTAACTATATTTTATAAGATTATTAAGCAAACTGAACATAATGTATTAAGCTGTTTTCTCTGTAACCTCATATAAGCTATAATTTCTGTAATACTCTAACTTCCCTATAAACCAGAATTTTGCAATAGGATGTCATTCAGATGGGACTGTGGCTTCTAAGCGGAATATCTACAGGTTGTATCCTCTGAGCAGAAGGCTTAACAGTATATGGCACACAGAGATATCTGAGGCAGAAAAATATCTTGATAGAAAAATACCTTATAGAGATATCTCTCATTTCCCAACTTGCTTGCTGTTTGTACTTTACTGGGAGTATAGGATTGGTGGTTGCCTATTGATGTGGGATTTTGAATGATCTAATGTTTGGATATAAAAAAGGGAGAAAATTCTCATTGTCTTAGATGGGAGAAAACTTAAGGACCCAGTTTTGTTTAAAGATACTAGTCTCATGGGGGAAGCTGAGTAGCTCAGTAGATTGAGAACCAGGCCTAGAGATGGGAGGTCCTAGGTTCAAATCTGGCCTCAGACACTTCCCAGCTATGTGACCCTGTCCAAGTCACTTAATCCCCATTGCCTAGGCCTTACCACTCTTCTGTTTTGGAACCAATACACAGTATTGATTCCAAGACAGAAGGTAAGGGTTTAAAAAATAAATAAAGATACCAATCTCTTTCAATAAACATATTATTGACTTGGAACTTTGCATCTTTGTTTTCTTTCAGATTGGCTGAAAAATATTCATCACAGTGTTTAATTTGGAGGTTTTTTTGGTACTTTTCCTAGTATTTTTAGTTGCATGCCTAATTTATTGACCTATTCTTTCTCTATTTTATTGATATAAGCATTTAGAGATACACTTTTCTCTCTAAGTACTGCTTTGGCTGCATCCCAAATTTTGTGGTATGTTGTCTTTTTGTTATTACTTTCTTTAATGAAATTGTTGATTTATTCTCTGACCCACTCATTCTTTAGAAGCAGGTTGTTTAGTTTCCAGTTAGTTTTTAGTCATTTTTGTTTTTCTGCATCCCTTTGTTGAATGTAATTTTTATAGCATTATGGTCTGAAAAGGCTGCATTTAATATTTCTGTTTTTCTGCATTTTGTTGTGCAGTTTTTATGTATAATTACATGATTTTTTTTTGTAAAGGTGCTATGTACTGCTGAGAGAAAGGTATATTCCTTTCTATTCCCATTCAGCTTTCTTCAGAGGTCTATCATATTTAACTTTTCTAAAATTCTATTTACCTCCTTTTTTTCTTTGTTTATTTTTTGGTTTGAGCTATCTAATTCTGAGAGGGGAAGATTAATGTCCCCTACTATTATTGTTTTATTGTCTATTTCCTCTTATAACTTCTATGACTTCTCCTTTAGGAATTTGGATGCTATAATATTTGGTGTATATTATGTTTAATATTGACATTACTTCATTGCTTATGGTACCTTTTATCAGGATGTAGTTTCATTTCTTATTTCAATTGGATCAATTTTTCATTTTTGTTTCTTTCTGAGATTATACTTGCTGCCTCTTTTCTTACTTTAGCTAAAGCACAATAGATTCTGCTCTAGCCCTTTACCTTTATTCTGTGTATCTCCCTACTTTAAATATGTTTCCTGTAGATTGTATATTGTGGGATTCTGGCTTTTAATCCACTCTGCTAGAATCTTCCATTTTATGGATAAGTTTATCCTATTCATATTCATAGTTATGATTACTGTGTTTCTCTCCATCTTATTTTTCTTGTTTATCCTTCTCTTCCATTCCTTTTGGCCTTTCCCTGTTCACAAATATTTGTTATTTTTTTACTTCTGACTACCATCTCCCCAAGTTCACTCTTTCTTTTGTCCACCCCTTCTTTTCTTATTCCCTTCCCTTCTCTATAGGGTAAGGTAGGTTTCTATAGTTGAGTACAGATGTTATTTTTTTAATTAATTTTTTAAAATTTAGAATATTTTTCCCATGGTTACATGATTCATGATTCCTGCCTCCCAAAGCTGACAAGCAGTTACACTGGGTTATACATGTATCATTGTTCAAAACTGATTTCCATGTTACTCATATTTGCAGTAGAGTGATCTTTTAACACCAAAACCCTAATCATCCCTATCAAACTATGTGATTGATCCTATGTTTTTCTTCTGTGTTTCTGCTTCCCCAGTTCTTTGGATGTGGATAGCGTTCTTTCTCATAAGTTTCTCTGGACTTTCCTGGGTCATTGTATTGCTGCTAGTAGAGAAGTATATTACATTCAATTGTGTCATAATGTCTTGCAGATGTTATTCTTAAAATATTTATAATACTTGAAGTATCTAAGGTACCTCAAGTACTTAGGATTCGTTAAGATACTAAAGATATTTAAGAATTTTATCACAATGAATAGCATACATAGACAGAAAGCAGGGAGTAAGTTAAATATGATGGAATGATATCCCCCCCCCCATATCAAAAAGAAAAACAAAAGATAAGAAAGAGGAATACACTGGGAAAAGAGAAAAGAAGAGAAAGTTGAGGGCAAATTATCTCCATGAAAAGGCAAGTAAGAATTAATACATTGGAGGAAAGGTAATAAGGGGTAGTGGGTAATACTTGAATCTTACTCTCATTGAAATTGGCACAAAGCAGGAATAACATCCACATTCAGTAAGAATGGAAGTAAGAAGAGGAGGGAGAATTAAAAAAAAGGGGAAGTGGACAAAAGGAAGGGCAAACTTGGAGGAGAGAGTAACTAGAAGCAAAAACATTTGTGAACAGGGAAAGTCTGAAGGAGGGTTTTTTTATTTGTTTGTTTGTTTTTTGTAGTTGTTTGGAGGTGGGTGAACTTGGAGTGTTCCTTACTCCACCATGTTGGCTGCCAGGAGCAGAGGTGTATTTAACCACTTTTTGGCCTTTCTATAAAATGAAGGAGTTGGATTACATGAGCTTTAAGGTTCCTCCAACTCTAAATCCATTATCCTACGATGTAGGATGTACTGCTTGAAGGAGTTGGGAAGAGTTGGACTTGGTTTCCATCTCCCTCTCTGTTAGCTTCCAACCTGGAGTCAGAAGCCTGAAATATTTATTCCCTCCAATCTTCCTACCCTCCCACTCCCATAAAAGCTATGGTACACCCCCAGGGCAAGCAAGCCTGAAGCATCAAGGCACCCTGAGGGAAAAACAGATGGTGGCATATGCAAAGACCATCAAACCACTACCATTACTTCAAAGACTAAAGCCCTCCAGACACTGAAGGAGATGTTCCAGAATTCTGAACCTAAGAGCCCTGGGAATCCACCTACCTTCTGGCCCCTAGAACCCAAAGGAAGGAAGCAGTGGAGAAGTCTTGACTCTGACACATATAGGCTATGTAACCCAGGCAAATTGTTTAATTGTTCAGTGCTCGAGGCAACTTCCTCACTGTTAACTGCTGAACAGGTATGGACAAGCATGTAAACTCTAGAGCCCTAGGAATGACAATGCTTCTCAGACCCCCACTGCTTCTAGCCCAGGCCCTATAATCAACAGTCTGGGAAGAAACTTTCCTGGATATGCACAAGATGTTGAAGCTACTCCTTTGTCAACAGTTTCTGAAGATCCAGAAGAGAAATTCTGTGTCACCAAAGTTCTTGGCACTGTCAAATGTTTCAAAATCAAGTCCAGACAGGCCTAGAGATGGGAGGTTCTAGGTTCATATATGGCCTCAGACACTCCCTAGCTGTGTGACCCTGGGAAAGTCATTTAACACCATTGCCTAGCCCTTACTGCAATTCTGTTTGGGAAGGTAAAGATTTAAAACACACACCTACACACACACACACACACACACACACACACACACACACACACACAATCAAGTCCAGATAAGATTTTGTCAGTGGAAAAAACATTAAACATGACGAATTAACATCTTCTTTGCCTTTGTACACTAGGGACGATGGGGTCTTCCCAACTGACTTATAGTGGAAACCTCCTCTATGTCTTGTTTCTCCCATTAGAAGGTGGATTCTTTGAAAATAGGGACCATCTCCACTTTTCTAATTGAATGATCATTTATCACAATGCTTTGCTATTCAAGTAAGCACTTAAATCACTTAAATATTCTCTCTCCTTCCCTCTCTTTATTTTTCCTTTCTTTCATAGTGGAAGAGAATGGGCTTCAGACCCAATTCCCCACATGGTATAATTCAACACTTCTGGTGAGATGTCTACAACTCTGTTATGCCCTACTCTAGGTCCAGGCCTAGCCTTAACATCAGGGCTCTGTTCCTGGGAGCTTGTTATGTCTCTGCTGTCAAGAAACAAGAGACCAGATTAATAATGGAATAATTAGGTTTTGTATAAAATAGGGAACCAAGTGGGCATCCAAATGAGCAAAGAAAAGGACTTGTCAAAAGGACATAAATGGATTATTTATTAACTGGAGAGGAACCCAAGCACACTGTAAAGGGAGGGAACACTCATTAATCAATTATGCAGACCAGGAGTCAAAATTGTACACTATAGAAGGATTAGGGACTGGAATCATGATTTTATTGGTATAGAGAACACCTAGGTAAGGAAATTCCCTTTACCATGCAGCTCAATACTTCCTCTGCAATGTAGTCTTAGAGAATTGCCTAGAGCTCTGAAAACTTAAGCAACTTGCCAGGGTTACATAGCCTTTAAGTGTCAAACACAAGACTTGAACTCACATCCTCCTGGTCCAAGCCTGGCCCCTTATCCATTATATGATACAAAGTCTCTCTAACTACGAAACTCAGTCTAAACCAATGAGAGAGCAACCAGATCTACAGTTCTAACACACTCAGCATTAGCCCCAACATCATTTTGAACTTGGGTGTGTCAAATCATCCTCATTTTAAGGGGAGAAATATCAAATGTAGAGGCTTGCTTGGAACTGGGTTTTCTCTGTTCTCTGCCCATCATGAGGTTTCCTTCTTTCCTAAGGCTGTGAGAAATACTGTGTGTCAATGGCCGACATGTACTTTCAGCACTGAGGGAATTGTGTAACTGGGTGAGGGCCATCCTGCTTTCCCTATCCCTAGTTTGGGACAGAGCTTGGGATTCCCTGGCTTCAGTTTTTGCCCAAGGAAACCCCTTGAGACAATTTACACCAAGCCTACTTCTTTTTTTCAAATAAATTGTTATTAATGTCTTGCTTTTGCATCTCAAAAAATTCTCCCAGTGCCCTTCCCTCATTCCTCTTCTCAAAGAGCCATCCTATATAATAAAAAAAATTTTTTTAAAGAAAAAGAAGAGGAAAAAAGGAGCCTAAATCATCAATACAATGAACAAGTCTAAAAATAAATGCAATGTTCCAGACCCACGCACCTCCTTCCCCTGCAAAGAAGTCAAGCAAGGCTGCCTTCTCATATCTCTTCTTTAGGGCCATATTTATTCTTTGCAGTTTTGCAACAAACACTTTAAATTATTTTGTGGTGATTGTTCTTTCCATTGACATTTTTGTACTCATTACAAATACTGTTTTCTTGACTGTTTAAGTCAGCATTCATTCATTTAACTCTGTTCCTCTATATTCATCATAGCTGCCAATTTTTAGAGCACAATAATATTCTATTCCAGTTATATGCTACAATTTGTTAAGAGATTCCCCTACCTATAGGCTTTTGCTTTGTTACCAGTTCTTTGCTACTACAAAATGTGCTGCTATAAATATTTTGGTGTATTCTGGGGGCTTTCTTAAAAATGACCTCCATGGGTTTTATTCCTTGTAGTGGAATCTCTGTATCAAAAGTTATAGATATTTTAATCACTGTATTTGTATAATTCCAAAATGCTTTCTAAAATGATTACACTGATTCAAAATGGCTCAACCAACATAGTATTTAATGTACTGATATTCCCACAACATTGACTGTTCCTATCCTTTGTCATTTTTGCCAGTTTTCTAGGTGACTGTTTTGATTTGCATTTCTCTTATTATTAGTGATTTGGGGTATCCTTTCATATGGTTAATAATCACTATAAGTCTTTTGATATCCATTTGTTCATATACCTGAGGGAATGGTTTTGAATATGTGTGTGTGAATGTATATATGTGTACCACATATAATGCATATTATCTAAATCTAAATCTATATATATCTATATATACTATGCATTGTGTTAGTTGGTATTAGTTGTCTAAACATTCTGGATTACAAAATCTTCTCTGAGAAATTTGGTAAAAATATTTTTTCCCATTTTACCCTTTCTTTTTTCCTAGATGCATCAATTTGTGCAAGAAACTTTTCAATTTCATAAATTCAAAATGATCTATTTCTTCTTTTGCAATTACCTCTGTCTTTTGATTTGTTAAGGATATATCTCATTAAAAAAAAAAGAATAAATCTCCTACCCATACCTGTGAGAGGTATATCATTTACCTGTCTTCAAATTTTTTATGGTATGATCAAATATGGTACAAGATTATAGTCTAAGACTAATTTCTGCCATACTGCTTTCTAGTTTTTCAAGAATTTGTTTTTTTATCAAATAGGGAGTTCTTTCCTAGGAAATTTCTATTTTCAGATTTGCTGAACACTGGGTTATTGAGTTCCCTTGTTTCTGGTTCTTCTTTATTTAGTCTGTTCTTTGATAAGCTTTATTTATATTTATATTTGTTACATATATGACAATATACCAAATTTGATGGTTGCTAATTTACAATATGATTTAAGGTCTGGAAATGCTATTCTTCCTTCATTCATACCTTTTTACATTATTTCCTTGATTTCCTAGTTTCTCCAAATGGTTTGATTAATATACTATTAAAATTGTAAATTAATTTTGAAATATTGTCATTTGATAGTTCTGTCATATATTGAAATGGGTCAGCCATGATCCCTGAATATTCCTCTGGTTACTTGAGCTGTTCTTTATTTCTTTAAAGAATATTTCATAACTGAATTTATATGAATATTTTGTGTTTTGATATGTTGAATACCACATATTTAATGTACTTATTTTCAATGGGATTTCCCAATTTATCTCTAGAGAGGTGGGTTCAATGGAATGAATCAGAGAAGGGCTATTCAGAACAAGAGAACTCAATAACCTAGTGGTGATAAAGTGAAAAACATAAATTACTTATGGAAAACTACCTTTTTTTTTTTTAATTAAGGAAAACTAGAAAGCAGTCTGGCAAAAATTAAAGTGTAGACCAAAGTCTTCCACTACAATCCTCAATATCTTTTAAAGGGATGAATGCTTATAATATTAAAGATTATACTTCTAAAACAGTAGAAGAGACTTCTTAGAGCTATGGGTAGGAGATGTATTTTTTTTAAGCCTTTATCTTTTGTCTTAGAATTGATACAAGTATTGGTTCCAAGACAAAAGAGTGGTAAAGGGCTAGGCAGTTAGAATTAAGTGATTTGCCCAGGATCACATAGCTAGGAAGTGAAGTATCTGAGACCAGATTTGAGGTTCTCTTAACTCTAGACCTGGCACTCTATCCACTGACCTATCAAGCTGCTCCAAAAGACACTTTTTAAAGAAATAAAGAAGAGTTTAAATAGTTGGAGGAATGTTTAGGATTCATGGCTAGACTATTTCAAGATATGTCTGATCATTGGACTTTGATGACTGGAAGAAAGTGAGGCTGATGACTTTGTACAACTCTGCCTCACTTAAATCCAATTCATTCACAAGACACTAATAATGTCATTGGTCCTCTTCAAAAATGAAGGATGAACAACAATACTATTTAGCAGTCCCATTTAGAAGATGTGATGAGTTTTTAGCTCCAGTTTATCCATTAATTTGTTCAATTCAATATTTTCCCTTTTATCTTTCTATTAGATTTGCCCCAAACCGATTGACATGAAAGTTTCCTGTTATTATCATATTATAGTCTATGTTTTTTTAATTCAGTTAATATTTCCTTTATGAATTTGGAACATGAAAGTTGAATATTGGTATTTTGATATTTATAGTTCCTTATAGCATAATATAATTCTCTTTTTTCTTTTTCAGTTGTGAATTTTTATTTTTCCTTTGATAGTTTATTTGTAACTCCTAGTTATTTTGGGATCACATGATATATAGTAAATTTTTTCAAGCTCCTCATTTGTATTCTCTATATGTGTCTTCATTTTTAGGTGTATTTTGAGTAGTTTTTTAATTGGTACTTTTTGTTTATTATATCATCATAGTTATCCCATTTATCCCTTCTCCTTTTTTTCTCAGAAAGCCATACCATATGATGAATAGTATTTTTTTAATAGAGGGGAAAAAATTAGCACAACTGATTGATAGATTTAAAAAGTCCCAACCTGTGCAATGTGTAACCTCTGTGGACCTTTCACCTCCACAAAGGGGTAGATTAGGGGTAAGGATGTCTTCTCATCTTTCTTCAAATTCTGCTTGATCTTTATAATTTTGTTACATTTACTTTTTTTTTTTTTGGAGGGGAGTATTATGGTTCTTTCCATTTCCATTGTTACAGTTACAAGTATATTGGTTTATTTGGCTTTGTTTACTTCATTCTGTCTCAGTTCATATAGATCTTTACAATGCTTCTATAAATTCATTACACATATCATTTCTTATAGCACAATAATTACATTAGTATGTATCACAACTTGTTTGGCTATTCCTCAATTGATGGGCATCTAATCTGTACCCACTTCTTAGCTATCACAAAAAAGCTCTGCTATAAACATTTTGGAATACTGTGTATGGAGACTTTTTTTCTTATTGATGGCTCCCTTGGGGTTTGAGTCTGATAACGAAGTGTTGAACATAGAGGGTATTGACTTTTCAGTTACTTTATTTGCATAATTCCAAAATTGCTTTCCAAAATGGATTTACCATTTTACAGTCCTACCAAAATGTATTGACTACTGTCTTTTTTGGGGTCTTTTTTGCCAATTTGCTGGTGTGAGGTGAAACCTCAGGATGGTTTTGATTTATATTTCTCTTATCATTAATGATCTGAAACATTTTTTCATGAGGTTGTAAATACTTTGCTGCCCTTCTAGGAAATGTTTGTTCATATTTGTTGCCCATTTATCCATTGAAGAATGGTGTGTGTGTGTGTGTGTGTGTGTGTGTGTGTGTGTGTGTGTGTGTAGTTTATTTACTTTGGATACCAAATCCTTATCAGAGAAATCCCTATTTGACTGCTTCCCTTCTTATTCTAGATGCACTAATGTTTGTGCAGAAGTTTTTCAGTTTAAAGTTATCAAAGTTACTTTATTTATCTCTCCCTCTTGTTTGGTTAAGAATACATCTCCTAGGGGGCAGGTATATGACTCAGTTGATTGAGAGCTAGACCTCAAGAAGAGAGGTCTTAAGTTCAAAGCTGTGTGGTCCTTCCCAATTCACTTAGCCCTTATTGCCTCACCCTTACTGCTCTTCTGTCTTAGAAGGGAAGGGAAGGATTTTTTAAAAAAGAATACATCTCCTATTCATATTTGTGAGAGGCAAATGATTTCTCTTCTAACTTTAAAAAAACATAATCTTTAATATTAGAGGATGCTATACATATTTTAACTAATTTCTCCAAAAATTTGTTAAGTTCTACATTTTCTCTTTCGTTTTTCTTTTTGTTAGACTTATCCAAAACTGATAGACGGATATTGAAAACTCCGATTACTATTTTGTTACTGTCTATGTCTTCAGGAAGCTCAAATAATTCTTCCTTTATGAATTTGGATGTTAAAGTATTTGAAGAGTATTAGTTTATTAATGACATTAATTTGGTTCCTTTCAACATAATATAATTTCCTTCTATGTCCTTTTTATTATTTTGAATGTTTGTTTTTGCTTTATCTTATAGCATGATGGCAACTTCTGTTTTTTTGACTTACTTGATACATAGTGAAAAAAAATGTTCCCATTCCAATAGTTTTATTTTGACTTAAAAAAAATGTGTTTCTTGTAAGCAACAGATTATAGGCCTTTTAAAATCCAATTTGTTATTCTTTTTTTATTACATTGCATAATCCATTCACATTTAAAGTTGAGTTGGATTTGTATGTTGTTCCATCTGTCTTTTAAATTTTTTTCCTCTCCAAGTTATGATTCTCTTGCTTCTGTTATAAATACAATATGTTCCTTCAATCATTTTATTTAATCTTTTTAAAAAAGTATCCCAGTTTCCAATGGCTCTTCCCTGTACTTCTGATCCTTTCTTCTCAGCTGTTATCCATCTTCCTTTGGGGTTTTGCTTGTTAATTCTCTTTTCTCTCCTGCTTTTATCTAGTTATATATTTCTTTCCCCACTTTTCCCCTTACCTTTAGTCAAATGGATGCCCCTTTCCTGTTTTCCTATTCAACTAGTCCTGTTCATTAGGGTTTTTTATCCCATTTTAAATACCCCTTTCCAAAAAGGATTTTTCTTACTTTCTTCATAATCTGTCCTCTCTTTGATCTACTCTATATCTTCATTTTCTGATTAATGACCCCTATAATTATCTGGTCTCTTTCTTTTCTCTGTATTCTTCATTCAATCAGAACTCCCAAGGTATCTATTCTAGGTTCTCCCCTCCAAGTACTTTCTATGACTTCCTTATAGGGATTATTCCCATGAATTCTCCCTTTCCATCAGGCCTCCTTCCCAAGGCCAGTTATTGTAAATGCCAGAGTGAACACTTCCATTCCGTCCATGACCACATCTCTAATTATGTAGCTCCCTATTCATCTATATCTTCCTGTTTATCATTTTTTCCACATTTGCCTTGAAATCTCTTCTTTGGGTTCATGCTCTTCCTTTTCTCTCAGATGCCAGTTGTCCCTCAGAAATAATGTAGGGCAATTAGACTTTTAAAGCACCAAATTCTCCAGGCCATACTCCATGTAAGGTACTTACCTACCTTCATTAACCATCTGTCTTCCCCTATAGGAGCATTCATTTGTGGAACCCCTTCCCATCTACAAAGTAAAGACTTCTTTTTCTCCTGCCTCCTTTTCGAGATTTCCCCCTCTTCCTCATAAATTCCCCTAAGGCCTCTTTTTTTTTTCTGAGACCACAGAATTTGTCTTCCCCTCATTTCTAGCCCTTGATTTGACCCTGGCATTTCATATACTCTTCTCTATTCCCATCTTCTTCATTTCATATATTTCATTACAATACTATAATGCAGTCCCCCATACACAAAAAAAAGCATTGATTCACCTGTAGGCAGGGTATCCCAGCTTCTGTTCATAATGTTTCATGTCTGCCTCTGTCTTTACCAGATTTCTGCCTTCATCTCTATCTCCTCTTATACATTTAGCAAGTTTTCTTACTAATCTTTTTATTGTCACTCTCTTGTTGTCCTTGCCTGATGCATTTATGTATGTACTCTTGTATTTCTATTGTTTGGGGTGTTTGAGAAGCAAATAATCTCTTCAGTTTTTGGTTTTCTTTCTATAAAATATTTCAAACTCTTCTCTACTATTTTTTATCTTATATTGCTAAGCTCATATTTTCGGAGTAGGTCATCCTGAGTTGCATCCGGAGCTTCATTGTTCTTTGTAACATATTCCATTCTCTTCTACAGTTTCTAGTGCAGCGGTTCTCAGCCTCTCAATTTGTAGCAATGAGAATACATAATGCATATCAGGTATTTACATTCTGAATTATAACTGTAGCAAAATTACAGTTTTGAAGTAGCCTCCAAAATAATTTTTTGGTTTGGGGTCACTGCAATATGAGGAACTGTATTGCAGGGTCACGGCATTAGAAAGGTTGAGAACCACTGCTCTAATGGGTACAGAACAGGCTTGCATTATTTATTGTCCTTTCCTTTGTACTTGAAAGTCTTTTTGATGACTTGCAGAACTTGTTTCTGAGCTGAATTATTAAATTAACAATTATGCGTCTTGGAATTAGCAGCCTTTTTTTTTTTCTTTCTGGAGATGATCTCAAAATTCTTTCAATTGGAATTTTGTTTTCTATGTTCATAGGTCTTGGGCAGTTCTCTTCCATTTTCATTATGGTGTTAAATTTGGTTCTGTCATGTTCTTCGGAGACCTATGCTCCTCAAGTTGTCCCTACTCATCCTATCTTCAAGATCAGTATATTTTGAGGGGATGTCCTTCAATTGGGGAATGGCTAAACAAATTGTGGTATCTGTTGGTGATGGAATATTATTATTATGTTAAAAGGAATAATGAACTGGAGAAATTCCATGTGAACTGGAACAACCTCCAGGAATTGATGTAGAGCAAAAGGAGCAGAACCAGGAGAACATTATACACAGAGACACATACACTGTGGCACAATAGAATGTAATGGACTTTTCTTCTAGTAGCAATGCAATGATCTAGAACAATTCTGAGGGACTTATGAGAAAGAACTGTGGGAGTGGAAACCCAGAAGAAAGACATTTCCTTGACCATATGGTTCGAAAGGAATATGATTGGGGATGTAGACTTTAAATATATATGTATATATATTAATAATATGGAAATAGGTCTTGATCAATGATACTTGTAAAACCCAGTTGAATTGCACTTTGTCTATGGGAGGGGGGAGGGAAAGAACATGAATCATGTAACCATGAAAACTATTCTAAATTAATTAAATAAAAATTTAAAAGATCTATATTTGCTTACACACTAAACATATTTTCTTGTAATGTTAGAGGGTTTTTTTGTTTCTTCTCTTCTAGATTATCCTTTATTTCTGTATTCCCAACTTCTCTTTTGTAAGGTATTTAATTGCAGACTCCAGTTTTCCTATTCTGATCATTATTTTTGCTGTCTAGGACATAAATTCTGCTCTCATAATCCTCATTTCTCTTTTGAACCACTTAGGAAAGGTATGTTGTAGTTCTATTTCTCCATGAATTCCACAGGGTTCTCTGTCTCATCAAGTTTTAGATCCATTTTCTATGTTTTACAGTATTTATTCATAGATCCTTAAACTCATTTACTGTATTTTGAGGTCATATTTCTGTTACTATTTTTTTCCTGTTGATTTATCTGTTTATGTTCAAGGTCTTTGAATTTTCTTCTTCCTGAAATTTTTGTTAATTTTGGTATCCTTCTTCCCTTTATTTTCCCTAATACTCACTTTCTGACTCCCTCCCCTCTGATTATATTTTTCTTGAGGACTGGATCTCAAAGTGTCTCAAACTTCTCACATACTGCACAAATCATGGTTTATTAAACTAGGTCTCTGTTCCACTTGACTTTTGGGTAAACAGAACTGGCTCCAGTTAGATGCTACTATACTCTTTACTTCAGGCTTGATGGAGTGATGCAGTCCTCCACCCCCTTCTACCTCTTCCTCACAGTGTCCTATCATGGTGACCTGTCCCAATCCTTCTTTTCCTCTGATCTCTGGTATAGCACTGGCAGTTTAGGGCCTCTTTGTCCCACTACTGGCAATTTAGAGCTTTGCAGTGCTGGTGCTTTGGGTTGCAGCCTTATGGCAGGCTTTTTCTCCTGAAGGGTTGTGGTTAAACTGGCTGTTGAGGATCAAGCAGCCTGGAGCCAGAGCCTTTTTAGCACTGGAAAGAGGAAGAGGAGACTACAGTGTAGGGTTGGATTTTGTAGTAAGCTTATGTAGTGTCCTTGGGTCTGCTACTTCATCTTTAATTGTTGCATGGGAGGTGGCAGAGGAGTGCTGAGTGAGCTCAGGGTCAATAAGCATTACTGCATGGCTTTAGATTTTTTTAAAAAATCTTTTGGATTCTGGGTATCCTAGACCATAGAGAGAACTGAAACTACTTCATCTTTGGCACATACTTTCCTTTTTTTTTTTTTAGAGAAGTTTGAGAGGTTATGGAGATCAGAGAAAATGTCAAATCTTAAATGCTCAAGTGACTTGGAAGTCTAGATTATTTCTTATAAGCAATAGAGTATGAGGCTTTCATTTCTTATCCAACTTGTCATTTTTTATTTCACCATTCTGATTAATCCATTCACATATAAAGTTATGAGTTAGGTAATAATTTTTTCCTGAATTAGAATTTTTTTTTGTTCTTCCTTTTTAAAGATAATACTTGGTCTCTATTCATTTTTGCTTAACTTACTTAAGGCAATCCTATTCCCATAGTCTTTCCTACCCTCAAAGTCAAGCCCCTCTCTCTTGTCACCCATTTCTCTAGTTTTGCTTAACTCATTCTTTTTTCTTTCTTCAATCTAGTTATCTAATTCATAACTCATTCTTTTTTCTTTCTTCAATCTAGTTATCTAATTCACCTCCTCCCCGCTTTCAGTCAAGTAATTAAAATTCCCCTTGCTCTCCTTGCTTTTAATTTCCTTTGTTAATTTTTTAAAATAACTTTTTCTAAAAGAGACATTTCCCACATACTCCTTGTCAATCCTCTTCCCTTTCTGGCTATTCTAAACTGTCACCCATCGATTTCTGGTCTTTATATTTTATTTTGTCTCAAGTCTTTAGCTTCTAAAGTACCTATTTTGAGTTACATTTTCTAAACAATTTCTATGCTATTGCCTATTCTTGCCCCTCCCCTTTTTTCAGTTTTGCCTCATGCTTTGAAACATCCATTCCTGCAGAGGAGAGTGAGGATAGTATTGCTCCAGTGTAGAAATTTTCTTGTGTTCTTCATTATATGGTCCATTTTTTTTACTCTGCCCTGTTCATCATCATTTTCTTTCCCATTTGCCATGAAATCTTCCCCCTCTAGATCTATGCTCTCCCACATTTTTGAGTGCTGATAGCCTCCAGTAACTGTACTCCGTCCCTGAGGAAGGATGCTATCCATGGAGACAAAATATTCTCAGAGGTGCTCTCTTGATCACCAAATCTCTTTAGATGATTATTATAAAGTTTCCATATCTTATTAAAGACTGTATTTTTTGTCCCCATAATATCTATGAATGATGAGCTTCTTTTTTCCTCCATCCCTCCATTCTGGGAGGAAGGTATACCTGATTCTCCCCCCATAAGAGGATTCTTTGTTAAGACTCTCCCATCAGTGAGTCAAGATTTCTCCCCTTTATCTCCCATTTCAATCCCTTCCTTTGCCTTCTCACCCATTCTCCTACAGCGCCTCTTCTTCCTGAGAATTATAAGAATTATTTTCCCTTCATTATTTACCACTGGCTTGATTAGTGTATATATTAAACATTAGTTTCTTCCTTTTCCCCTTTTATAAGCCCTCTACAATAAAATTTAATTTAACAAATCAATTTCCATCTATATTTAGGATTATCACTTCTATTTAAGTTCTGTTTTCAACTTTATATCCTTGTATACTTTTATAGAAATCTCTTAATGGCTCCCATTATTTATTTTGTTGTTTTTTTAACCATATAGTTGCATTTTTCTAGGTTTTTACCTTTTTTCCTAGAGTAATTGTTATTTGTACATTTCTTAATAGCTATATTTACCTTTCTTATGTTTGTTGTCTACAGCATTTGCAGATAAAATAATTGCTCATCTTTTTTTAATAGGAATGCTTCACATGTCTCTTTTCCTAAGTGTCATCTTTTTCATTTGTGATCACATGGATTGCATCCAGCTCTTATGCTCTTTAAAATACATTACTTCCTATGGTTTCTGATGAGTGTACAATAGTCTTGTTATTCAAGTGTTCTTTCCTTTATACTTGAAGACTTTTCTTCCAGTTGCTTGCAATTTTTTTTTTGTCTTTGGAATTGTTAAATTTAACCATTATGTATCTTGAAATTTGTAGCATGTTTCCCACCTCCCCACCCCACCCCAGGTCATCTCTGGATTCTTTCAAATAAAACTATGATTTCTGTATTCAACAGTTATGGGCAGTTGTTTTGCATTATAGCATTCAGGGTGTTTTGAATTGTGATGTTCCTCTAAGAGACCTATGATCCTTAAGTTATTTTTACATATCTTGTTGAGATCACTATCTTGCTTCTATAGAAATCATGTGTTTTTGGTGTTGTTTTTTGTTTCTCTTCTTTCATAGTTGTTCACTTTTGTACATTTATATTCCCAATGAGTCTTTCTCACTTCTTCTTAGATGTGCTAATGTGGATCCAAATTTTTCTGTTCTATCAATGATTTCTGCTGTGTAAGCCATCCATTTTTCTTTCATAATTCCTATTTTTGAACAATTTGGGAACATTTTGCTAGTTTTATGCTCTCTTGGGTATGCATGGCCTTGTCATCTGTTGGTTCAATTTATTTTGTCTTGAAATATTTATTCAGAGATGTGTGTATTTGTTTAGATGCCTTGATGGCAATTTTCCTTTCTGTATTAATATTTTCCCTCTTGATTTGTCAGTTTGTGTCAAATGTTTTTACTGAATTTTTTCTTCCTGAGATCTTTGATAGTTTCAGTCCCATATACCCCCCCCCTCCCCCCCATCACTTTCTGATTCTTTCCCCTTTTGATGGCAGATTCTGGATTGGACCCCAGCCTCCTCTCACATGGGTGCTAGCCTCAGTCCCTGTCCTGAGCTGGATGCCAGTCCCCTTACCTTCAGGTTTAGTGCAGTTGAGTGCCCTGCATAGCACTGCACCTTCCACCACAGGCAAAGCAATCTCTTGCTTTCCTATACCTCAGTTTCCTCCACAAGAGGGCAGGTGGTTGAATTTTGCTGCTTGTTGCCATGGAATGGCAGAGGTGAGGGCCAGGGCAGCTGGCAGAGACTGCAAGTAGCAGGAAGGAAATTATGGAGTAGATCTCAGAGCAAAAGCCTGTACATCATGTTGTGATGCTCTGTCAGAGCATGAGGGCTGTTCTCAAGGAGGAGGTGCTGAGTGAGCTCTAGGGATTATTTTTTTCTGCTATTAGTTCAGCCGTGTTACCTCCTTAGACTTCTTGTAGAACATGTTTCATCTTGTTATTTTGTTGATTATGTCACCCAGAAGACTGTCATCTTTCATTTCAATGCCCTGTTATTGGTTCTACCACATGACAACACTAGGCTCTTCTTTCTCCCTTTCCCCACAAGGTCCCATCCCTATTTTCTTGCATAAAGGAATATAATAATTTTCAAGTAGTTCTTAAATCTCCCATTCTGAGGCAAGTTTCTTCCCCATGGGCAACTGCTAGCCTTGGGGCAAGGCTAAGAGGTCACCATAGTCTTATTGGTTGACTTACCCACTAGTGGCTGGGAGTGGTAGTGGAATGGTGGGGTGTGTGATGCTGATTATAAACTTATCAATTTAATAAAAGCTGGGAAAATGATGTCAAGGCTCTCCTGGGACTAAGGCATCATATGGGACTAAGGATGGATGACCAGGTCTTGGTAGGGCTTAGTAAAGCAGGGGCCATTCAGTTATTTACTAAGTAGACACATTTTCAACCCTGATGTTCTTATATCCTGTGCATGGATTATATATTTTACTTTTTCCCCTCAGTTACAACCAGCAATTTTGATGCTCACCATTGCAAACATCATAAAAGGGATTCTCAAATCAGGTTTTAAAGATTAATTCAGTTGAACAGGGAATAGGGGAGAAATTTCAGGGCACCAAGGGGAACAAGGAAGCTGTCATATTGAGAAGAAACCATGTAAACCATGTAATTTGGTAGTATCTTATTTTAACTAATTATAAAATATTAAGTTCAGCTGTTTTTATCTGCTAAAGGTATAAAAAGTGCTTATTAGTGTTTTATATTTCATTTAATATTTAGGTCAAAGCCTTGGTCACCCTAGTTAAAACAACTATGTTCCCTAAAGGAAGAAAAAATATTCCAAAGAAAACAGAGGTTACTTTCATCCACAGTCATAACTGCCTCTCTCTCTTATCAAATCTTTTCTCAGAGCTTTTCCAAAAAGAATAAAAGGTATCAGACCTTCTTTCCTACTATCCTTGTGATCAAACAATAACCCCCTCCCCCACACACAACTAAATGGAAAGAAGCTGAATACAGGTATCCTTTCTATATCATCAAGGATTACAGGGAATTATTGGGGCAGCAGCCCTTGTGATCTGGAAAAAAAGTAAAATTTATTGGTCCTCCCTTCATACCCAAAAAGGAGTCTGAATTTCTCTATTTCTTTTAGGGGGTGTTTACAGTATCTTACTGTAAAATTTGGGTTCAGTATTTGGTCATAGGCTATATAGATTCTAAACTTTTTCTGTGACCTCTGCTGACCTTTAGGTGTCATCTGCAGCTTTGGCAAAACTTTCAACAAATTACTATTTAATTTCTTATGCTGACCTGTGATATATCAAAACCTTGATGGGGAAAGTTGCAATGTAGAAGGAATACCTGTAGTTTAATTATACTTTATAGTTGGCACTAAGAAAGGAGGGCAGAATAGTCCAATGCTTTCTACCAGAAAGCACCAATACTCCTGGGTATCCTCACATATCATAATGGCTTTCCTTTGTAACTCTTATCTGGGCCCCTGAAAAGTGATAGGTCGTCATTTTAACTCAGTACGTCTTACTCTCATCGCATCCTAGAATTTTCTCCAACTATGCTTATAATTATCTTAGCAGTTATGGCATAATAAAAATACCTCTGTGTGCAGCTCCTATTTATTCCATCCAGTTGAAGGAAGAACAACCAGATAGTCATCAAGTCTGGGGTGTTTATCTTCTATGTTCCTGGCTTCCCTTTTCTTTGTCTTTTTCAGTAGCCTTCATGATCTCTTTATTTCCTTTACCCAATCAAAACAGGAAAAGATTTTTTTATAAATTATCAGAGTTTGGTATATGGCTCAGTCTCCCTCTCTACCTCAAACCTTACACTTGAGAACTTGTTGATAACCTCTCAAATGCTCCCATTTCTCACTTCAACTCCCTCAGATTGCATGACTCCCTTCTTTCTCAGCAAGTCCAGTGCTCAGCTAATGGTCTCCCTCTCCACTTCAATTCCTGCCTTCATACTAGGGGGACTTTAGTGTACATGTTGATGTTTTCTCCAACACCCTAAATTTCCAGGTCTTCAATCTGTCTAGTTCCCATAGCCACTCTTCTGTACCAAAGAAGGTCATATCCTTCATCTTGCTATCAACCACAAGTGTTTCACTTCTATGATAAAAAATTCTGAAGAGTGGGGCAGCTGGGTAGTTCAGTGGATAGAGAGCCTAGAGACAGGAGGTCCTAGGTTCAAATCTGGCCTCAGACACTTCCCAGCTGTGTGACCCTGGGCAAGTCACTTGACCCCCATGGCCTAGCCCTTATCGCTCTTCTGCCTTGAAACCAATACACAGTATTGATTCCAAGACAGAAGGTAAGGGCTAAAACAACAACAACAACAACAACAACAAAAATTCTGAAGAGTATGATTAAAGGTGGAAATAGTTAGAATAATGATCTATGCTACAAATTTCCTGACAAAGAGGTGATGGATTTAAGTTACAGAATGACACATACATTTTTGGACATAGACAATGTGAAGCTTTGTTTTGCTTGACTATGAATGTTTCCTACAATGTTTTCTTTCTTTTAAATTGGGGTTTGGGTAGGAAAGAAAATACTTATTAAATACTTGATTCTATCTAAATGGTTCTTAACTGCGGGGGTCTACAAACTTATTTTTTAAACCCTTACCTTCCATCTTAGAATCAATACAGGGTATTGGTTCTAAGGCAGAAGAGCAGTTAAAAAACATTCTGAGAACACAGGCTTTCCCATACTATCAAAGGGGTCCACAACACACACACACACACACACACACACACACACACACACACACAAAATAAGAAACCCTACTTTAAGCTATTGCCCTGCATTTTCTTCCATTCACAGCTTAGACCTTTTTGTACTATTGCCTACTCCTCATGCTTCACTGCTATCCTTTTACAATATGGCTTCCAACATCACTAATTGAAATTGCTGTCACTAACAACCTCAGGGGGTACATCCAATAACAGTTTTTGTCTTCATCTGACTTTTGTATAGCACCCCACACACCTAATCCCCTACTTATCCCCAATATTCTCAGGACACTACTCACTATTCTTGTCTGATAGAATCTTCCCAATCTCTTTTGCTTGAGTATCATCCATTTCCTGACTATGAATGGATGTATCCTAGCGCTCCACTCTTTCTATATTTTGTGATTTCAGCAGCTCCCTTGAATTCAATGATCCTTTCTATGTAGATTAATCTTATGTCCAGTACATAGTAATTGCTTAATGCTCATATATTCATTCATTCAGCTACATATCCAACCAGTATCTCTTTTCTGAGCTCCAGTCCTCTGACAACTGCTGGACAGCCCTATCTAGATATTTCAAAAGCATGTTAAACTTAATATCCAAAACAGAATACATTGTTAGTGCGATTTCTCTTCATAATTATTCTATTCCTATAGAGCAGTGGTGTCAAACTCAAATAGAAAAATGGGTGCCACTAAATCATATATGGGAATTTCTTTGGGTCACACATAAACTTAGAAAATCACATATTAACATTATCTACATTTAAACATTTTTATTTTGTTAAATTTCTAAATAACATTTCAATTTGGTTGAGGTGGCACTGGGGAGTATTTTGGCTTCATGTTTGACATCTGCTATAGAGGTTAACACTGTCCTTTCTAGTCAAACATTTTTGCTGTGATTATACTTTACTGTCCTCTCTCATGTCCATATCCAATTAGTTGCCAAAGTTTGTTGATTCTTCTACCACATTTTTTGCAGCTATCCCCTCCTCTCCACTCACACAACCACCACCCAAAACTCTCAACTCTTACCTGGGTAACTGTAGGAGCCCATTAATGGATCTCCCTCTTTCCAGTCTTTTCCCCTCTCCAATTCATCATCCATATAGCTGCCAAAATAGATTCCCTAAACTGCAGGTTTGACCATGTCAATCTCCTGCTCAAAAATATTCAGTGATCTCTATTGTTTCTAGGATAAAATAGAAACCCCTCTGGTATTTAAATTCCTTCACAATCTAGCTGCAGCTTATCTTTCCATATTTACATCACATAACTCCACTTCTCTCAATCCTATATTCCAAACTGTCCCACTTACTTTTTCCCATAAACGATCTCATCTACTCCCCTATGCCTTTGTATCTGTTATCCATGCCTGGGAACACTCTCCCTCTACTACTCCATTTCTTGGAATTCCCTAACTCTATTCATGGCTCAGATGAGGTGTTGTCTCCTTTATGAAACCCCAGTTGTTAGTGCTTTTCTTCCTATTACTTTCTTAATTATTTGCTTAATTAATTTGTATTTGTGTATATGACGTTTTCTCTCACCAGAATGTAAGCTCCTTGAAGGCAGGCACTATTTTAATTTTTGTCTTTGTAAACCCAGAATTGAATAGGTATTTGTTGAATAGTCTCAAAGTCTTTACTTCTCCCAGAATTTTTATTACAGGTTTATGGGTTGAAAGATTTTATTTGCTATCAATGGAATTTTTGACAATATCAAGGAGCTTGGAGGTTTTGGGTAGAAGTGGGCTGAGCACAGTGTCTCTAAAAAGAATTATATTTCCTTTCTCTAATCTCCTTGACCTTGTTCTCTCCTGGAAAATAGGTTGGTCCAGTTGCTAAAGGGCTATTTCTGAAAACTCCTGGTGGTCAAAAAGCCCATGCTCCTCCTGCCTGATCGACTGCTTCCAAGATCTGGAATTCCCTCTTTTATCTTGGGTCCCTACCCACCAAATCCTTCTCTGGGTCCTTTAGCAAATCTAAGCTCTCCCTTTGACCCAAATCTCCAAGATGTATTTTACAGTACTTCTCAGGCCATTTTAGATAGTAGTACTTTATACCATAACCACCCTTTTGTGGAATGTATTATTATATTATCTGTCTCTATGAAGTTTCTGATCAAAATGTATCCTTTTAAAACAGCTATATTTTAGCCCTGCACAGGTAGAACAGGTAATCCTAAGAACTAGACCACCTTAGAACTAAGCCAACTAATGATGGCAAGTGGGTACATTAATATGTACTGGGAACAAAAATTAGAAGTTATTTTATGTTCAAATCTATTATCAAGGTCTAGAATTTTGTAGGAAATGAAACAGTCCAATTTTACCGTTGTTTTTCACTGTGCCTTATTCTAAAATACAGATAGCACAGTGTTTTTTTTACAGCTTTAACAACTTGATTATAAACTGTTTTTAAAAGTAATTTATTTGGATTTTTCACATCCTTTAATGAATTGCAAATATATTAACAGAAAAGACTTTCCCCCCCAAAGACTGTACAATTTCTGAAATAAGTCAAGAAAAGCAAAAAGTAAAGACACAAAATTACATTGTTTCAATGCAAATAGTACACATCACACCCACACTTGCATCCCTCCCCTCCCACTCCCACCCCCCTGTGTTGTCATGTTCTGTATTAAGAAAATGAGTCACCTTATTTCTCAGTGAATACCCATACTATGCTCTGGATCAGAGACCTCCAAACTATTTTCTTCAAAGTGTTTTTTAATAGACTAAATACTGGTTATCACTGAGTTTTTTGTTTAAGGTACAACAGCAGCATGGTTCAAAGGTTACTTTTAGCTCTTGGAAAAAATAAAATTTCTTAAGTAATGAAGTATGGAGAAAGCAGGGACCATCTTTCATTATTGAGTACCACCATCCACTTTAGAAGAAGAATTCCTATCCTTCTAAAATTCCAGAGTTAAGAACCCTTTCCAAGGCAATTTTTCAAAACTGAATTCCAATGCAACAACTTGTAACTTCTGAAGAAAAATTTAAAAATATATATAACATAAAAAAAGGAAACTGTCAAGGCATACTTAGTATTTTAGTTTTAAGAATTTCTTCCAAATGAACTACCGCTGTTTGAAACAACCTTTTGTTCAATAAAAATAAGTTTCTTCTTTGGGTTTTTCTATATAACTCCCTTTTCTACCTATTTTTTGAAGGAGGAAGGGAACTGGGGAGAGCGGGAAGAATTAGAAACTATTGGGGGGGGGGGGAAAGCTCCATAGAATGAAATGACTTTTAAAACTGGCCTAAGGAAGAAAGAAATTAAGGTTGATCCCAACAAAATTGATGAAATAAGTCATTGATGAAATAAATTCCCTTCCACAGGAGTGGTATGCCCTTGACAATTACCATTTTCTACTCATCTCCAATGGACTAGCACCAGAAAGATTTATACCTTTGGTGTAGTGGATGTAAACTTCCAGTACAGAAAGGTATCCAATTGTAGTTTAGAAAATAATATTACTAATTTCACTTCCTCCAAACAGTACAGCATGGGGTTTTACAGCAATACCCCTATTAAAAAACTTTCTATGAAATGCTAGATGAAACAGCTGGTTTAAGGCTGGGCAAATGGGGGGAAAAAACCCTAAACTAAATTTAAATGCTACAAAACTACAAGTGGATAACAAAATGTAATACTCTGCTAGAAATCCAAGCAGCAGCCCTTGGGAAATTTCAGTGGTGCTCCTTTCATTTAATCTGGGTCTCCTCATTAATTTTCTCAATATGTGGATCAAGTAGAAAAATTTGATGAAATACCTCTCTGGCACCAAATACCTTCATCTAGTACTCTGACTTGCATTAATTGGCAATAGGATTTAGTGCACGTTTAAAAGAGCAGACGAATAGTGAATGACAAGTCTACTCATATTCTAACAATAAATCCATGGATTAAAAAATTTTCATATTTCCTATAATCCACCTAATTTTCACAGCTTGGTTAGCAAGTACAAGTCAATGGTTGATAAGTTTTTCCTTCATCAAAATGACCCAAAACTGTATCTACTCCTGTCATTAAGAAATTGTCATTTGATATACACTATGACAATGGCACTAAATAAAAAATGTTAATAACTAAAGGTCCCCTAAAAATTACATACATTAAAATAAAGAAGGAACACACATTTAAAGACTACTTAAATAGGTTGTTGTGAAATTTCAATCATTCCCAATTTATTGTGCATAATTGGCTCTTTAAAATCCTGTAATATAAACTTATGGCCATTCCCCAAGGACACCATCAACCTAAATTGCTGTACATTACTTTGACATAGGAGAGAACTTCTTCCACCTTCATATAGCCTGGCTTATTTTTCAACTAAAAATTTCTAGTAGCCTAACTAACATTCCAAACCAAAATTTTGGTGACCTATGCCATCGAAAATGAATTAGAAGCAGAGAACCTTAAAAATGGATACTACCACAACCCAAAATTAATTGCACATTCTTGCATCCAGCTTAAACAACACTTATAAAAGTTGAAAGGATGAACAATAGATTCAAGTTTATGGTAAAGGTTCTAATTATATTAAGGCTTCCACTGTCATGATCCCTTAAATTCTAGATTGATTTAGTGTTTGTATACTGTTTATTATTGTGAATTTTATTTCCTGTTAGGGGACTTGGTCTGGTCTTTTAATAGGCAACTACCCTATCTTTGAATGTTGAAGGTGATCCCACAGGGCTTAAGAGAAGAGGTGACAACCAACTTTTTAGTCTGTAATACCAAAACAACAGTGATTGACACTTTGAAACTAGGTGAATAAACTGAAAACTATTGGTTAGGTATAAAAACATTTTGTAAAAGCTGCTATTCTGGGACACTCTCCTCTTACCAAGAGCAAGTTTACACTGTATGGAGGGACATTTTATTCTTACACACACAGGTGTACAGATTATGCCCATTATATTTGTTTACAGGAGACACTGTAATTTTAAGGTAATTTACATTCCTTGGCATTCAAGTTATTCTGTAATAGGCAATGTCTTTTATTGTTCTATCTGGCACTTGCCAATACCATCCTTGAAGAACCTGGAAATGAAGGTCAGTCACTCCACTTACCAAGAACACAACTAAATTAAGACAAGTTTCTGGAGAAAGACCAAAAAATTCTGGTTCATCACTATTCCCCTTGGCTAAAGGTTCCCTTAGGGCAAAACACAACTCTTCCTTCCATGATAGCTTTCCAACAAAGGGAGGTTTTTAAAAAATTAGAATTAAAAAAAAAACACAAAAGAAAAAAAGTCTTTCCCCCATAAACTGTCGTGTTCATATAGGTGAAAGAGCCAGTCTTGGTAGCAGATGAATATTGCACTGCCATTCATTCATTCTGTGTACAGTCTGGGTCCGATGAAAATGGCACACTCCTGGTATAAGTGATGGACAATGACAATGCTGGCTCAAGGTGTGAAGACTCAGGACATGGAGGGACAAGAAAAAATAACAGCACTAGTCACACATCCAGGTGCAAATGTCTGGCTTCCAGAAGTTAAAATTCATCACTTTCTGCTGCATGAAGTTGTGTGTCATCTGCATCTGTCATGCTGCTCTCTTGGGATTCGTCTGTTCCCACTTTAAGAACAACAACAACAACAACAACAACAACAAAAACAAACAAACACAAAAACATCATGTGGTCAGTAGTAACCTGTCTAACAAATATGTCCTCTGTTATTATGAAAACAAGTCAGGTGACCAGTGTTAAATGGAGACAAAATGAAAGAAGCAAAACCCTAAACATGAATGTTTGAATGCCTTTGCCTTCTGTGAATAAAATGCAATTCTGATTCTCTATTGCACAGAATTATTAGTGTTACTTAGTCTTTAAAGAATTCAAGGATAACATGTCAAAGAGAGTTGACCTTGAAGTTTACTGTGAGGATACAAGTTAGTGGCTTCAGGGAAGTAAAGAAAAATGTGTAAAAACACTTTTCTATCAGACATAAAATTCAAAGCCCCTTGCTTAAATGTCTATTAAAACAAACAAATAAATAGCAAGGGGATGTAAATTTGTGCTAAGTCTTCTTTTCTAATGTTTCTGGTCAAGTAACCACCTTAATACAAATTCTCTCTGGGAGAGGTATCTGAGGGTTCTGGGGTTACCTGCTGAAAACAGAGTTTTGCCACAGAAGAAGGAAAACTATTAAGAATGGTATATATTACATTTATAGTAAACTCTGATATATAGCTTTAAAAACATATCTGGCATACTATCAACCAAATTTCTTTATACAATGGCATTTTCATACAACTACAGTAAAATAATAATAATGATAACAACTTACATTTACATATGTTTTAAATTTTATAAAATGCTTTACGTATTTATCTCATTAGTGCCTCATAACCAATCTGTGAGATAAGTAGTAATATACTCATTTTAGAGATGGGGAAATATATTCAGAGGGAGATTAAGTGGTTTGCCCAATGTCACATCACTAGTAAGCATAGATTTTCTGACCCCCTCCCCCATCCAGTCCTTTTCCTATTTCATGCTGAGTGAGCCTAAATACAAGAAACTGAATACATAAAAGATATATAAAATTATTCTTGCCTTCAAAGAGCTTATGATCTAATTGGGAAAACAGCATACATATCTAAAAAAAGATAAAAACCAATACAGTGTGCCAAAGGAGTGGTGTAGAAAACAAATTCTATAGGAATAAACTTCAATAGGAACAATTTCTATTTTGGTTTCTTAGGTTTAGCTATTGATATTCTGAAATTCCAACTGAAAATGATTTTTTAAATGCTATTTTGTGCCTAGTATTACTGATAGGTACCCTAATGGTTAAGAACAAAACAAAGCACTTCTGACCCAAACTAAGGAGCCAGAATGTCTCCTTAACTAAAACACACTCACACACACACACACCCCGATGACCCACCCCACCTCCCTTCATTAAATTGGAAAATGAAAGCTAAAATGATGAACAATATTTTATTTTTCATTCACTCAACAAGTATTGACTGCATACCAATTGCAGGAAAGGTGCTATGTTCTGATTCATGTTATTTCTTCTGTTAAGAAAAGCTTTCTAGGGGGAAGAGGCTAATTCTGCTTTTTGGGGGGAATCATTATTGCTTAGCATCATGCCCAGCATGTAGGAAACACTAGTAAATGCATGTTTACTGACCGGTACAAGGAAATTTATGTCATAGTGCCTGCACTGTTCACACAGACCATAGAGCAAATTCTTTAAAGAGTACAAACTGTTGACTGCCATGAGCTAAGAGTCTATTTTCAGCGAAGTACTTTCATAAAATCACTAATGGACTGTCAACATTTAAAAGCATACACACGACACATGAAGTAATTTAAATTGTTTATCATGTGATTCTAGCATTCAAATTATTTAATTCAAACAATTCGAGATCCTTTCTCTCTCATTTCCAAGCTGTCCCAAATATAGGGGCATTTTGGTTGACAGAATGAATCTGTTAATCTCTGTAAGCAATAAGAACTAGAAGGTTAGCAGAAATCACTAAGAAAGGTCATTTCCTGGGCTCTTTGGATTGTGGAACTGGCCCATTTCATTCTATATCTGATTAGTTATTCTCAAGTCTTATAAAATACCATTCTAGCTACCAGCCATTAGTCCTAATGCAGATACTCATATCCCTAAAGATTTGGAAACTTTCTAGGAAACTAACAAAGTTAGAGGGTAATAATTTTATTTAGAAGTCTTGTCATAGTTTACCAAAACTGAGTAAAGACATACTAATTCATCTAATAAGTTGAATTTTACTGCCTCATTAATTTATAAATATGAAGATACTGATTACTTGGCTGTTACGAGCCATTTATCCATGTCTATCAACCTACACAATGGTACTTCAAAGCAGCATGTAACATCCACCACTATTTGGTGGTATCAAAAAATTGGGTGGTACTTAATAGACAATTCTATGATGATCTTTGAAAGAAGCAACCAATTTAGGGGCATTGTTAAATTACTGAGGCAGAGAGATGGCACAGTGGAGAGAATCGCCAGGTCTGGAATCTGGAGGACTTGGGTTCAAATCAGGCCTGAGACACTTCCTAGCTGTGTAACCCTGGGCAAGTCACTTAACCCTGTTTGTCTAGACTTTGCCTTGAAGCTATTATTAGGGTGGAAAGTAAGGGTTTAAAAAAATTTAAATTATTGTTCTGAATCTAAAGGTGCTCTGTTTTGAGTCAGGAATATGAGGATTCAAATCCAGATTCAGATATGTCTTAGCTATGTGACTCTAGGCAAGTCACTAAACCTCTGTCTGCTTCAGTTTGCTCAAATGTAAAATAAAAGATTTAAATATTGGTAAACTTGCTCCCTCTCTCCTTCCCCTTTATTCTTAAGTTTATATGGGTAGTTTCATCATGGGTATTCATTAACTCTTTCCTCAGAAACATGCTCCTTTTATAACTTAAAATACACAAAGAATACTCATGAATTTGATTAAAAAGTGTATATTTGTGAGGGTAGCTAGGTGGCTCAGTGGACTGAGAGCCAAGACTAGAGATGGGAGGTCCTGGGTTCAAATTTGACCCGAGACACTAACTAGCTGTGTGATCCTCGGCAAGTCACTTAACCCCCATTGTCTATCCCTTACTGCTCTTCTGTCTTGGAACAATATTGATTCCAAGACAGAAAGTAAGTTTTTTTAAAGTGTATATGTGTACAGCATGCAACTTTTTCAAAGTGGTGCCACAATGATTATTTCAATTCACCTTCTTAATATCAGTCTCCTTTTTCAGAAAGAAACCAAACTGAAACCCAAATGAATTATTCAAAGTCACAGAGCAAGTTATCAAGAAAACAAAAAATTGGAACCCAGGTTTCTTGACTGTTATTTTGACATTCTTTCTATAATACCTTGTTAAAATATCTTCCCTGCAAACATATTCCAGGAGAGTGAAAACCCCTTAGTTAAATATATGATTCTACCTGGAATTTTCATTTTTGTTTCTATAGCCTCAGAATCTATCACTGTCTGGCATATGGAAATTACTTAATATATGTTTGCGGAACTGAGTTGCTGAAATTGAATTTTCTAGAGTAAGAACAGTGTTTTAAGTTCTTCCTTCATTTAAAATGATTTATACAAAGGTCGTCAGTTCTATGGAGATGCTCATGTATTCATGTTTCTATTGTTCTCTCTATATAAAAAGTCTAATCACTGCCGATCCCCACGTGATATTCTACACTTTTTTGGTTTAGAGTTAGAAATACAAACCTGATTCATATGGATAACACTCACTGATCTGTTCTTCTTGAGTTATGGGTTCCTCATCATCTGGAAGATAACGCTTGTCAATTGCTTCTTTAATCTGGTTGTTAGCTCCTTTAGGGTCTAAATCCATTGCCCAAGAGAAATTCATCAGGGCCAGATGAGTTTGACCTAGCTTCTTGTAAACCTAAAAACAAATATTGACACTACATTTTTCATTATGTTGTTGACTTCAATAATTAAGGATACAACATTTAAAAGTTAGAGTGAGTTCCCATTATGTTCTAAGTTGATCAATGTGAATGTACTTTCACATTCTACATAAATTCATGCTTTTTTCCCTTTGATATTTAATATTTTCAAATGCTATTCCAAGTCAAATGGAAACCTTACACTGGAGGATATTTTCAAACTTTTAGATTTTCATTTCTACAATACAAAATATTCTCCTTTGTTGAAAAACTGCCAGGCAAAAAAGTAGGACAAATTACTCTTGATCTTGATTTTCCATAAATTTGGTTATATTCTACATCTTCTGTTCCCAAAAATGGAATCTTGTGAATTTTAGATGCTATATACTTTAACCAGGAGGTATCAATGTTGCTGATCAAGAGTTCATTTTGGGTCTTAGTAATCTTAGCAACTTCTTCCAGTGTTCTTCAGCGGAGAGATTCCAAATATTATATACAAAAAACTCGAAGTGGAGGACTTTTCACAAGTATTACCTCAACTATGAATTTACTGCTTATGCTTTTGGCTGAAGAATACTAATCTACTGCAATCAACCTTTAAAAAAAAATGACCATAATGGATAGGGAGACATTTTAACCTGTACTATTTTATTCTCGGTTCAAGTACCCTTTGATGGATAGTGTCTGGGCCAATTCTAACTTCAAAGGGTCTAATTAAGAAATTACAAAACAAAATAAACAGAAAACCCAACAAGAGGACTCTTTTTTTGTTGTAGTTAAAATCCAATATACATTTCTTCAAGTGCTAGAATCTAAGGATAGTAAGATTTAAAAAACAAAGACACAACAAGGTTCTTACCCTTATGAAGTTTGTGATCTAATTAGGGAAAGAGGAGGAATAGACACATCATGTGCATAAATAACAGAATATATATGTTATAAGCCAAACAAATTTCAAGTAAAATAATTTTCAACTGGGAGGTAAGAGAGAAATCATAGCAGCTCATCTTGGTCTTGACAGAAGACTAAATGAATTCTACCAAGCCACCATAATGCCTAGCAGTTATAAGCAGGAAAAACAGTAGAGACTTCCAGAAATCCATAAAAGCAAAAGTTCAAGAAATGACCTACCCATAAAACCCATAGCTTCAGATGTCTATACAAAAACACACAAAATATGGATAATAACCAGAGTGGTTCTTAATGCAAAGAAGAAAATTTGACCATACCATAGTGAGACATTATTCCAAATGTAAGGGCTTTGTTGTTTCTAACTCCATAATATCTCTTTTAGATATCCTTATCATTTCTTGATTAGACTTCTTTAATAGTCTTAACTGGTCTTCCAGCCTGAAGTCTCTCCCTTCTGTAATATATTCCTTATTTAAGCTGCTAAATAGATTTTCCTAAAGCACACATCTACCAATGCTCTCTTGACTGAAAAAAATCCCAGGGCTCCCTCTTACCTCTGGAGTCAACTATATAATTCCTCTGCCTACCATTTAATAAGCTCTTTACACACAAACATGGCCCTTTCTTACTTTTATAGTTGTTTTACACATTACTCCTCTCCAGATACTCTATGGTTCAGCCATACTAGTTTATTTGCTGTTTTTCACACAAGATGCTCTTATCTCCTCTCTATTCATATGCACTGGTGGTCTGACATTAGAATGCTCTTCCTCCTTGCTACTGTCCTATGGGATCAAGGCTTGACTCAAGCTCCTTTTCCTTCTACATGATGAAGCCTTTACTGATACTCCCAGTTGTTATGCTATCTCTCCCCAAACTATCTTGTATTCATTGTGTGTGTTTGTGTGCATCCCTTTATGTGGTTTCTCTTGCTAGAATGTAAACTTCCTCATTAATATATTATTGGTAGAGTTGTGACCTGATCCAACCATTCTGTAGGGCAATTTAGAACCATGCCCAAAGAGTTATAAAACTGCAAACCCTTTGATCTAGTAATACTACCACTAAATCTGTGTCTCAAAGAGATTTAAAAAAAAAAGGGAAAGGATCTACTTGTCCAAAAATATTTATAGCAGCTCTTTTTGTGGTTGCAAAGAATTGGAAATTAAGGGGATGTCCACCAATTGGAGAATGGCTGAACAAATTGTTAGATAAAAGGGTGATGGAGGGGGGCAGCTGGGTAGCTCAGTGGATTGAGACCCAGGCCTAGAGATTCTGGGTTCAAATCTGGCCTTAGATACTTCTCAGCAGTGTGACCCTGGGCAAGACACGTAATTTCCATTGCTTAGCCCTTACCACTCTTCTAACTTGGAACCAATACACAGTATTGATTCCAAGATGGAAGGTAAGGGTTTAAAAAAAATGCTGATGGAATACAATTTTGGAGTAAGAAATGATGAACAGGATGATTTCAGAAAAAGGTGGAAAGATCTACAGGAACTGATACAGAGTGAAATAAGCAGAACCAGGAAACCATTGTACATAATAACAGCAATACTGTACAATGATCAATTGTTAAAGACTTAGCCACTCTCAGAAATATAGTGATCCAAGACAATTCTGAAGGACTTATGACAAAGAATGCTATTCACCTCCAGAGAAAGAACTGGGAGTTGGAATGCAGATCACAGATTACTACTTTTCACTTTCGTTTATTTGTGTTTTTATTTTGGGGTTTTTGCTTTATGCAAATATTCTCTTAAAACAAGAATATGGAAATTTTTTGTATGATAATACATGCATAACCCAGATCACATAGTTTACCATCTCCTGAAGGGAGGAAGGAAGAGAGGGAAACAATTTGGATCTTATAACTTGAGAAAACATATGTGGAAAACTGTTATTGCATGTAATTGGGAAAATAAAATATCTTTAAGCTTGTACCCCCACCAGCATTTAGTGTATTGTTTGGCACATAGTTGTGGTTGCTGTTCAGTTGTTTTTCAGTCATGTCTTGACTCTTTTGTAACTTCACTTGGGATTTTCTTGGCTTACTGGAGGGGTTTGCCATATCCTTTTTCAGCTCCTCTTACAGATGAGGAAACTAAGGCAAACAGGTTAAATGACCTCCTCAGGCTCACACAGCTATTATTATTATTAGTAGTAGTAGTAGTAGTAGTAGTAGTAGTAGTTGTCTGAGGCCAGATTTGAACTCAGGAAGATGAGTATTCCTGACTCCAGGACTGGTACTCTATCTACTATAACACTTACTTGCTCTTAGTACATAACAGGAGTTAGCTAAATGTTTGTTGAATGATGTAAACCACAACCCCCCTACTGGTGCAACTTTGATCCATTTCCTCCCATAAATTTTCTATGGGGTTTACCCAATGTGGAGGGAATTTTCCTAGGAAGGACAGTGGGCTAAAATTTTGAGTGATTATATAGATCTAACTTAAGTTCTGAAAAGTTGTGGAGCTTTCTGTAATCAGGATTACTTCAAACCAAAACTTCTGGAGGTCACTATCTATAGAGGAAGGCTCTTCCCTGCTTCAATTTGGGATCTGAACTGAATCTCTTCCCTAAGAGTGGTGAATGAATACCTCTGGAGAATGTTCCTTAAATTGTATGTAACTCCCTTGATATGAATGTTCAGAGAACTGTACAATGTTTTTTCTGCTGCTCTATCTTTTAAGCAATCTTATGTAATTTTGATATATGTAAGGTAGACATTGTTGAAGTAGATCTTTTAAGATAGTTTCACTCTAATATATCAAATGTTTATTAAAAAATTACTATGCTTTGAAAGTACCAAGAGATAAAAACAAATTCTATTATCTTGAAGGTTTTATTGAAAGTCTGATACAGGCAGCCTACATTGGATCTTCTCATCTGAATTATCTGAATCATCAGAGGTCAGATTCAGAATTATAAAGTTCAAGGTACACAGACATGCTCAATGATTGGATATCTTTAATATAGACTATTAATATCTAAGTGACTGTGGATAAGTCATAACCTCTTTGGGTCTCAGTTTCTGAAGCTATAAACCAAAGGAACTTTGAACTTCCCACCTAAGACAGGATAATTTAATTCTAGTCTCTCCCTGCAGTGAAATACTACTCTCTTCTTCCTCTCCCACACCAATTATATGGCTAGGCATGGCAGAAACTTTGTAAATTCAGAAGGGACCAATGAGAGGATTAGTTTGATGTGGCAGTTACAAATGCAGGCTGTTAGCAAGAAAAGTCTCTATACTGGAAAGGACTGACCCAATTCTAACTAGGTAACCACTAAACAAATACTAGGAGTGGTTGTACAGTGCAATGCCAAGGTAAAATAATCCTGTAGCCTTGAAAAACTGCTTTATGTTCTGATGAGACTTAAATATTAACTTTCTAGCTGGTTATACCATAGTTCATCCTCTATAAAGCCATCTAAAGTACAAGTATGACCATGTCTTTCCCCTCTACTCAAACTCCAGTGCCTCTAGGTTCCATGTTTAAAAAAAAAAAATCACAATCTGATCTGTGAAGATTGGATTTAGCTATCTCCTCACTGTAACAACGAAGATAGTTAGCTCTTTCTTTATTGTGAAGATAAAATTGTAATCTCCTGATTGTAACAATGAAGGTACTTAGCTCTTCCTTTATAGTGAAGCTTGAATTTTAAGCTACAATCTATTTTTAGATTTTAACTACAAAAAGGTGTTAAGTAACTACAAAAGGTGAATTAACCACAAAAAGGTGTTAAGTAACTATAAAAGGTAAACTTAACAAAAGAGGTGTTAAGTAACCCAAAAAGATAAAATCTAACCAAAGAAGGTGAGAACTAAAGAATGGACAGTCCTGGAGAAAAGCATCTGCTGTGGTTGGTAGACATGAAAATTTAGAGGTGACACAAGAGAAAAAGGTCTTTAAATAGAGAAAAAAAAAGACTGAAGGGAGACAGTCAGTTACCCCGGGCTTGGAGTGAAGGATCAGTCACTCGGAGCTGAAGGGAAGATGGATATTCGGGCACTGACTCGGAGGAGCAACTGGAAGACCAACACCAGACTTCTTTTAGACTGTAACCATCGGTGAGTGAAAAGCTGACTTAGTGACTCCCGCCTTTCTAGAGGTGTGAAGCCTTAAGGTAAGGCTCATCTTCTTGAAACTCTCTTTCTCTGGCTGGGGCTTAGAGATTCTAACTGGTATCAGAAGAAGCCAGAGTTTTCTCTCCCTCTCCCTCTCTCTTTCTTTCTCCCTCTCTCTCTTTCTCTCATTCCTTAATATATTCCTTCTATTGTAAATAAACTACTAAAAATTCCATTTATTTTAGTAATTTATTTTGAGATTTGAAATTAAATCCCTGGTGACCACCTAATAAAACAACCTAATATATATATTCAGAGTCCAACCACAAATAAATTTAACAGATCCTAACCTTCCTTTCTACCATTATTACACATTATTCTTTCATACATATGCCAGCTGACCAAAGTAGTTATTTTGTTGCTTCTCAAACACACCATTACATTCCTGTCTTCATGCCTCTGTCCTTCATCTCTTTAGAACCTCCAAATGCACAGCTCATGGACCATCTTCTATATGAAGCCTTGCCCGATCCTCCAACTACCAACACCTTTCTCATAAAAATTATTTTGCATCTCTTTTGGATATACCTATATTTGTACAAGTTCTCCTCTACTGGCTAGATGTAGTTCTTTGAAGGCAGGGTCTATTTTCATTTTTGTCTTTGTATTATGTGTCCAGCACATAATAGAAACCCAAGTGAATATTTTTTTATTGAAAGTTATCATTAGAAATTGCTTTCTATATATATTAACATGAAATATAAGTTTGAGATAATGATAATGGTGGTGATATTATTACTAAGGTTCTTAGTTGATAAAAGTCACTTAAGAATGCAATCAAATATCACATTCTCACACTTATTCTTAAACATGTGGCCAATTTTTAAAGACTAAGCATACACTATTATACCTTAAAGCTTCCCTTTTATAGGATTCCATATTTCTCTTCTCTTTTCAAAACCCCTGAATATATCAAATTTCTGACAAATGAAACACATGATATAAAGGAAAACAAAAAAAACTCTAGTAAATATCAAACCAATGGACCAAGTAATACTCTTCTTACCAAAGTGCATTTGTAATATTTCAAAATACTGCAAAAACTCTGATGAAATTTTCTTTGTATCTCTTTTCTGAAGTATACCTTCTCCCTTAAATTGCTCAGTTTTCTTTTCTGTCATTTCCTGTTCTGAGCACTTCGATCTCCAAATTAAAATTATAATTAGTAGGTTCCTGCTTATATTTTTAATTATGTATTTTCTTAGACCCCCCCCATCTGCCTAATCTTCTAAAAGTATAAGCTCCTTAAGGGTGTGTACAAGTCTACTTAATTTGTATTTTCCCAAACCACCTAATCCATGGCATCTTAAGACTTGTTCTTTACAAAAGTTCGTTTTGTTTGTGAAAGTCTTATTTCATGATTACAGTCCCAGCCTTTACCTTTCCTATTAAGAAGTAAACGAGAGATTCTTTGGGAACAATCTGTTTCAATTCTTCAAGTTCCTGTAAAGCAGACTGAAAAAAAAGAAAACACAATTAAGTGGCAGGACAATAGATAAAATTCTACAAATTCTAAACAAGAAAATTTTATTTTTATAACTTTCTAAAACCCTTTTAATAAACTCTTTCCAGATGTACTTTAGTATTCTTCAGTTCTGGTTAGCAGCTATAAAAACAACACACCAATAGAGCCAACAAAGAAAAAGAAGGTACAACTGAAGAATATTAACAAAAGAGGAAACAAATCTTTGGTTCATCATTTTAGTTTAAACTCCTACTGAAACTCCTAGTAGTCCTGCTCTAATCTGAAATCCCTTGAATGTTCCTTCTTTGTAACAAAATCAAGTGCCTTGAATTCATCCCTAATTCTGAACTCAAATTAGGTTGGTGTTCCATTTTTAAAGGGCAAAAGAAAGTGATAGTTTTCCAGTACGTTTTCTTTTAAAAATCCCATTCTTAAAACTTTATCTTGGAGGCAGTTTTGAATATACTGCTAATCTTTCTGTTACATAAATATATATTAATATTAAACTACTTGGAAAGGAAAAACAAGAAAACAAAACCAAAAAATCTTATATCTAAAGAATGAAGGAGTGACAAAAAAGTTGAAACATGGAACTGAGCTTGTACTTATAGATGAGAAAATCTCAGTGAAAGCAAAAGGCCAAAGACAGGGAAGGTGTGTCAAATGGGTAGTAAATGTATCAGTGAATGGGGAAGCTTAGCTCTGGAAGGAAGGAGCAAGTCAAGTAAAGAACCTTGCACAGACTATGCACTCAGAATACCTATTAACAAATGAATGAATGAATTCAAAGAAAATAATACTTTTAAAAATAGGCATCCTCAATAAAATTTTAAGTTTTTTCCCTCCTCCTTTAAAGATTAGAAGATAAGGTACCTCCTCCCACCCTCTCTCAGAGCTTCAATAGTTATATGCTGATGATATGCATACTTCAAATGTTTAAGAATATCAATATTAAGAAAATAAAATGAAGCATCCCTTAGCTTTTATAGTTTGTGAAATTATCAAAGACAACAACTGTGGTCATTTAAAACTAAGTTGATTAATTCTGCATACTCCTTTATTTTTTTAATTTGTCTTTCTTTAGTTATCAGTGATTTAGAACATTTTCATGTGATATTCATATCTTAGATTTCATCCCTTGAAAACTGCCTATTTATGCTAAAACTTGTGAAGGTAGCCATCGGGTCGTAGACCCCTGGTAAACCAGGGCCTTGCTCACCCAGCATGTGAAGACTGCTTCAGCTGAACAGACGGAAGAAACCTATAAGAAGGTAAAACGGCTGAGATGGCGATGCAGCAAAGCACTGTGGAGTGCTTAGGGCGTGTTGGAGCACAAAAGACAACACGGCCATCCAATGCAGCTGAGGAAGTCTCCAGGTGTAACGATTTTTTGTGCCACTGGACCCAGGCTTCCAATGCTGAGAGAGTGGGACTGTCTCTGTGCATCGACTTTTCCACTTAAATCTTCTTCATGCACAAGTGTATCGTCATACTCGGTTACCGAGAGACTACTACTAAAAATAAATTCTCTACTGGGGAATGGTTCTTAGACTTATAAATTTGAATTGGTTCCTTACCATATCTTGCAAATAAACCTTTTATAAGAGAAACTTGTGGGGGGCAGCTGGGTATCTCAGTGGATTGAGAGGTAGGCCTAGAGATGTGAGGTCCTAGGTTCAAATCAGGCCTCAGACACTTCTAGCTGTGTGACCCTGGGCAAGTCACTTGACCCCCACTGCCTAGCCCTTACCACTCTTCTGCCTTAGAACCAATACACAGTATTGATTTCAAGATGGAAGGTAAAGGTTTAAAAAAAAAAGAGAGAGAAACTTGTTACAAAGATTTTTCAATAAAATGCCCTTTTCCCTTCTAATTTTAAATGCTTTGGCTTTGTGCAAAAACTTTTACATTTTATTATAATCACAATTATCCATTTTATTCTCTGTGATCCTCTTACTTATTTAATCATTAACTTTTCTCTGTTCATAGATTTTAAAGACTCCCCACCACCCCCATTCCTTTAAGTCATTTATGCTAGGATCTTTTAATTTAGCTCATATATCTATTTTGAAGTTTATCTTGGTGGATTACTATGAGGTTTTAGGTCTAACCCTAATTTCTGCAAGACTGCTATCTAGGTTTTCCAATAGTTCTTTGGAACTAGTGAAACTTAGTAACTGCTACTATGTCTGCATTTGTATGTTATGTCAACTTCCCAGTTTTTTAGCCAGTACCAAATTATTTTGAATTATTCCTCTGCAGTTTTAATTTGAGATATGAAACTGATAGAATACTATCCCTTCTCCCCTGGGTTCCTTCCCAGTTTTTTAAATTATTATTTTTGGTACTCCTTTTTTGGGTAGTTTTTAGGGACAGGGATGCAGTCTGGCCTTGGGATTATATTGGTGTAGGGAACTCCTGGATGAAATAATTTGCTTAGCCCATCTAGGCTGGCATCTTCTCTGGAACTTACAGTCAGACTTGCCTAGGGTGACACAGTATCAAAGGTCACACAATCTCCATGGTTGATTCTATCTACTCTATCAAATGAGATAGGGACTTAATTAATCATTTGTTGCACTAAATGATCAGTTTATTGATTTAAATGATTTTTTTTGGACTACAAGGAGAATAATAGGTCATTGCTTCTCTAATCCTTTTCTTATTTCTAATGACTAGTTAATCTGGAGAGAAACTAAAGAGAAGGATGGGCTCCATGTGCCTGTGCAATGGGATGGACATCAATTTACACGGTTGTTCAGGAATGACTGCTTGCTTTCCCTCTACTGTGGAGAGGAAGCAAAATACTGGAATATGAGGCTTTGGAGACATAGAAAAAGAGATTCAAAAGAAGAATGTGTCAGAGAAAAGTCTCTTGATTCTAAGAGTAGTTAAACCTCATCAGATAAAGGACTACCAAAATTATTATAAGACATCTGATACCTTCACATTTAAAAAAAAATCATCAACAAAAGATCTTAATCCAAATGATGCCACACTTCAGAAATAATGAGGATTTTCTTTCTTCTGCATTAAATTTTTTTTTTCAAACTCAAGAAGCATCTGTCTGAATGTATACCTAAGACACATGGCATTTAAGAATATCCAATAGCAAGGCCAACCCATCAAATTTTAGGTATTAAATAATGGGAATGCCACAATTTCTTTTACATAAATTTCTCTGACATAACCTCATATTGTTTTTTGTCAGTATGATAATTTTAATAAAAGCATACTTTTTGAGAACTATGGATATTTATATGTGGGTAGTATCTTTTACAGCATATGGGTAGTAAATTTTATATATTTTAAAGTTTTACAACTGGATGACTTGAAATAAGTCACTGTCAAATATATCCATCTATAAAATAAGGATACGATCATTTCAATTATCTGTGGATAAAGGAGAATTTGCTATTATTGGTTAAATGTTCTAAGTTTGGGGAAATATTCTGTTGCTTTTCAATGAACACAGCCACTGGACATGTTTAAAATATATTTATGATAGATACTATGGATATTTTACTTAAGCATTCAAGGTCTGGAGGTTATCACTATTTACCAATATGAAGTACCACTACAATAATTATTATATATGGCATTCTACATTTTACAAAGTCTTTTCTTCTTAATAAACTTGTAAGATCAACAGTGCATTTATTAGCTCCATTTTACAGATGAGGAAACTGAGGTTCAGAGGGGCTATGTGACTTGACCATAATCACAGGGCTTCCAAGTGTCAAAAAATAAAACAGGCATCCCAATTCTATTCCAGGTCTTTTTCCATACATCACTCAAGTTCCTGTGAAATTCTGGTTCTACTATTCTAAGAAAATTCTATCTTCTTTGATATTCAATTTAGAGTATTACCAGTAGGTCTGTCTTATCAAGAAGAATGTTTAAATAACTATCTTTCAAAAAATCTGAAAACAAAATGAAAATACTCATGCAACGATGCCCCCTAGTGGGTAGTAAAAAGATAGAATTGAGCAAAAAAAAAAAATAGGAGCCCTTGGTGAATGCTTAAAATTTTAAAGAAATTAAATAGCTAACCTTTGTATAGGATATCACAGGGATCAACAGAATCTTTTAACAGAAAGATCAAGCTGAGGTATACTAATGTGGGTCTTCCATTTCTGATTCATTCAACAGTTTCTGATTATGGGGCTAATCTGTTTTCCTAGCCTCAGGTTGATAATGGGGTCATACTGACAAAGCACAATACATCTTCAAGCCATACAGCTAAATCATAAGTGAGTGACAGGCTTGAAATTCAGTCAAGTTACAGGCTATTGCCTCTAAATGGCCACATGGCCATTATCATCACTACTGTCTATACACTATACCTAACCAAAAATTTCCAGAAAAAAATTATAATGGCTGATTTAATCCATGAATAATACAGTCATGCCTGTTGCAATACCTCTCAAATCCTTCTAGTGGAACAATTGCAAAATAAGGAAGACATTTTTTGAGAAAAAAGAAATCTTTTCTAAAGCATATGATGAATAGAAACAGGATAGGGACCCCCCAAAATGGTAGATTACAGTGTCCAAAAACCCCCCAACATCCACCTTAGAGGAAAGTCTTAAGTAGAAAAGTACTACTTAGATTTCTGAGAAAAGATATTAAAAAGAGATAGTAAGACTGGCAAATCTCTATTACTGTCCAAAGATAGTATCAACAGAGGGACAGAAGGAAAGGAGAAGCATAATGGCTGGATAAGTTACAACAGAAAAAAAATATTGGTCTCTCTATATTTAATTCTTCTCTACAAAATTTTGCCTCCACTAAAATCTTTTTTCCACACAGAAGCCACCTAAAATCTCAAAGGCCAAGCTAGCTGAGCACAAACTCCAGCAGATCCTACTAAGCTTGATCACAGGCTCAGTTACAAGCATATCAGTCTAAATATAGGTTGGCTCAGCACTAGAGCTGGCCAACAAGCCAACAGAGCATCTCATGAAATTATTCACTAAGGAGTAGAAGAAGTGCAATCTAAATCAATGGAGGGTTTACTAACAGATGTAATCATGGGTTCTTGAAATGTGATACTCAAATGCCTTTATGTAGCAAATTCTTTACAGTAACACCTACTATTGTGGGACACAAGAAAAACCAATGGAACAAGAACAGGGTGGAAACAAACTTCTCTAGGGAAAGAGATTCAATTAAAATAGAAGTCTTTTCTTCCTATGCACTGAGACCTAATCTGAATTCCCTTGACTAATTGTCTCAACTTCTGGCTGCTTTTGACAGACTGAATCAAGACCCCCCCCCCTCACCCCCCCCCCAACAATTGTGCTGTTTTATCTTTAGTCTCTTCCCAATTTTTTCTGTTCCCTTCTTGACCCTTGTTTCTCTTCTCATTGTAACATATCCAATTTATACCTTACGCTTTAGCCCCTCCTCCAAACAGAAGAGAGTAGAATGGGAGAAAATACATACTCCAATGTTAACTTATACATTTATTTCAATGCTTAAGATTATGGTTCACACTTACCTTACCTGCTTTAAGAAGGTCAGTATGTTAAGAACATGAATCATTGTAACCATGGAAAAACACTCAAATTAATTAATTAATTAATTAATTTTTTTTTTTTGGAAAAATAAAAGTCAATACCTTTAGTACAAAACTATGTTTATCAACTTATAAAGATCTGCGAGTGCTTCAAAAAATGAAACATTAAAAATTAAATATAAAAATATTTATGTAACAAAATGTCCAATGGTAAGTACTGGGAAAAAGTAATCTACAGCTCAGACAGAAGTCAAAGTCTAACTTACTTAAACTTTGATATTATAAAAAGAAAATATGACTCAAATCACAGAAGATCTGGTCTAGAAAATAATACTATCTAAAGGAAGGCCCCACATACCAACTAACCAATCAATTAACACTTATACTAACTTTTATACATCATTTTATACTGTTGACTAACTTACCTTATATTTTTCATTTGCAAATAAAACCGAGGCTCTGTGGAATTTGCATAGAGGGTTCTTGGGATCAATAATGATGGCTTTGTTTAAGGTATCCAAAGCCTTTTCAGATTTTTTCAGTGCATGTTGAACCTATAAGAAGTATTAACAGAGAACATAGTTTTATGCTTCTTTTTGATTTTCAAAAGGAGACACAATATAATGTAGAGCCAAACTAAGTCTAGCACACACACATGTGCACGTAGTTAAAATGGAGTCACTTTGTACTATTTAGTCAGTGTTTAGATGTCATTTAGCTGGCTACTCTCAGAATTTCTAAGTAGTCAGATTATATTTGCATCAAGGACTATGATTTTGCCTACTAGGCAAGCATCTTAGACTATGCAAAAAAGTGACATCCTTTCTTTTAACCATTCAAAAGCCCAAATTGTAATATCTTTCTCCTCTAAAATAATGAATATGAATTATGTATATATAAAACATTACCTGATGTGCAACAAATTTTCCAAAATAAAAGTAGCACAATTTCCTTGACTTTCCCCTAAAATGGCTAGTAACATCTTTACCATATCCCCTGGAATCTCCACCAAGCAATTATGGGTTCTAGTCCAAAATATTCCATTGGTAAGTGAACTGGGAAATGCCAAGGTATATAACTGTTTTATTTCAGTATTTTCAGTATTTTATTTCAGTATTTATTTCAGTATATTATCATCCAGAAGGTTTTAAAAATCAGTAATGGATCACATTCATATGGTATTTTTCCATTTACAAAGTACTTTCTTCACAACTTTGTGAGGTATGAGGATAGCTAAGTGGTCTAGTGGATTGAGAACCAGGGCAGGAGAGAAGAGGTCCTGAGTTCAAATGTGGCCTCAGACACTTCCTAGCTGTGTGATCCTAGGCAAGTACCTTGATCTCCATTGCCTAGCCCTTACCACTCTTCTGCCTTGGAACCAATACACAGTATGGATTCCCAGGCAGATGGTAAAGGTTTTAAAAAAATTCTATAAAGTAGAAGTATTAGCTACATTTTAAGTTGAAAAAAAAAAAAAACAAAACCCTAAGGGAAATTAGGTGACTTGGTCATGGTGACACTGATAATGTCAGAGCTGGGACTTGAACTTTGGTCTCCTGACTTCAAATCCAAGCTCTTTCCATGACTGAAATGGGAGGTTATTCTCCCAAAGAAGTAAACTGAATCAATGACCAGAGCTAAGAGCATAGTTCTTAAAATTAATTTCTATGTTCATGGCCATGTACTATGCTCCTTATAAGGATATCAGGATGGAATGAGAATGTTGGCATGAGGCTTAAACAAAACAAAAAACACCAGTCCCAAGAAATGGAGAGCATGAAAATGTTGCCCATTTCTGACTGTTAAGACAAATATCTATACAATGATTATTTTTTGGCCAGGCAGTCAAACTATGCTACCCAGAAAATAAAAGACCACAATTATAGAATTGGAGAGTTGAAAGGCACCCTGGCAGCCATCTAGTCCAATTTATAAGTATAAGCAATCATCTTCTAGAAAATATACAAAAATTGATCTTATCACTCCTGAAGACCTCCAAAGGAGAACATATCTCTTGAAGCAGCCCATCCTACTTTTGAACAGCTTCAATTGTTTGGAAGTTTTTCCTGACCCTAAATACTAGATGTTTAAATGAGATAAGCAGCTTTGACTACATGTGGTCTTTGCTGTAAATGAACTCTTTCTAATTTCATTTAATATTTCCCTATTCTATAATAAACTTGTGAAGGAATCAGTGGATTTTTATATTGTGAATCTTAAAATTCCTCAGACTATACCTTAGAAGATTTGGTTAAGCAAATTCCCCTATAGTAACAATATAGGTACTTGGTCAGGAATGTATTGAGAACTTTAAAATTATTCCACCCTACTCATGACAGTGCCTTAGGGGAAGATAAAGTTGTAAACTCCTGATGGAACACTCATACTTATAGTAAAGCTAGAACCTTAAGCTAGGTCTATTTTTAGATCTAACACAAAAGGATGCTAAGTACCTATAAAAGTTAAATTAATCTCTAAAAAGGTCAAGCAACTTACAAAGGGCAAGCTTAGCAAAGAGATGTGAAATACTCAGAAGATATAATCTAATCAGAGAAGGAGATAACAAAAGAAGATGTAAACTAAGAATGGACAGTCCTGGGGAAAACGTCTACTGTGATTGGTACATGTGAAAATTTAGGAGAGGTGACATAAGAGTATTTACTCTCTCTCTCCCTTTTCTTAATTCCTTCATTTGTATTAATTAAAATCTCCATAAAACCCAGCTGACTTGGGTATTTTCATATTTGGGAATTTTTCCCATGGCGATCACTTATTTTTGATTTAAATCAAGACACTAAAAATTATCTTTACAGTTTTGGCAATTCAGTCTTGAAACCCACACTTTCTCAGTTACAGTATCACCCCTGGAACTTGCACAGGGTTCTGTAAAAAGCAACCACTTAATAAATGTTTCTTTAGTTCAATTTGTTTATATGAATTTCCATAAATTGGGGGAGAGGGCAGAGCAATTTTTACTCAAAATGTATATATAAAAAACCAAATATATCATGCTTCACCCAGAATAAGCTGATCACTTAAAATCTCATCACTCTGCTTACTCAGTTTTTGTTACTCAACACTTTCTCACACCCTCAGTCATCTCTCCCTATGGCTGAAGGGTGGCAGATTAAATACCTCCTAAATCCCTCCTTTATAGAGAACTCAGATCTCAATTTTCCAGATAACTTCATTTTCCATCAGCAGTTCTGTATGGTTTTAACTCCAACGAACAAAACACCCATTTTAGCTTCCTTTTGTGTTGTCTTTCCCCATTAGACTGTATACTCCTTGAAGGCAGGGACTGTCTTTTTCTTATTTGTGTCTCCAGTGTCTGGCATAGAGCAGGAACTTAATACATATTTACTGATTTGTCCTAAAACAGTAAATTACTTACAACTCCAATATGACAAAGTAGAACTGAACTCTGAGGGTTGATATCAAGTGCTTTTTGGAAATGCATTTCTGCAAGGCTGAACTTTTCTTGTTTGTAATAAATCATTCCCAACCCATACCTGCAAGTACAAAAGGAAGTGTTACTTTGGTTCAACTTCTAGGAATTTTTAGATAATAATCTTACTGAGGATGTAACCAAAAAATACATATCCTGAAGACTTCAATGAAAAGGAATTAGTGACAAAACATTGGTGATTGCATAATGAGGTAAATAGCAGCAGCAAGAGAAGTAAACTAATAAAGTGGGTAGCTAATAATTTTTAGAAATACTTTATTAATAAAGTTCATGCAGTTAGGTATTCACCTTCAAAATTTTATAAAAATAAAAAATAATGTGGAACTTTATTTAGAAAATGCCTCAACAAGAGAAATAGTAGTTTATACATTGCATGTGTTGGAAATGTTTTTGCCTTCCATGGTGATGTATTTACATGATAATATCAGGTAAAAAATAGTTGTATTTTAAAGCCTTGTGTATTTAAGAACTAAATAGAAAGACAAAATGAACTAATGAAACTATAAAACCCAACAAAAGAAACTTGATTTAGAGATAACTATACTAAGAATTTTCAATATCATCAAATTATAATTTCCTAATAACAAAATTTTAACTGAATTAAATCAATATCATCCCATATCACTTAGTCTTAACTTAATCAGGCAAAGCAATAAATTGCTGACTGACAAATCCAATTTTGAGAAAAGGAAAGAAGAACAAAAATCCAGCATTTTTCTTATTTTTTGTAAAAAAATAAGACTGGAAATAACTTAATTGATTCCCCAAGGAATACCAAAGAAAGGAAAAACAAAGATACTGTAGAAATAAATAAAAATTAAGTGTCATTTGACTGGAACTATATCAGGAGTATTTTTCAATATAATTGAGCCACCACTTATCCAACTGGTAAATTACATAATCCCCTCCCTTGCTCTTTTCCAGTTTCTTTTATCTTCCACCTATTGGTTATTCTAATGCTCCAATAAAAAGAAAAATAATGAATTAATTATCATTAGTTATTAGCAGTCCTCATTAGGAGACTTGGTATGGGTAAAGGCTAAAACAAGTAGCTAAAATGAGAATTTGATATTTTCTCTAATAGTTATGATTAGGCTTGGTTAAGAATTGGTTTACTAGATTAAAATAGGTTCCAGCAATAGTACAACAGAAAACAATCCAAAATACCAAATTGTCATTAAGATTTTTTAGTACTTACTTACCATGCATTATAATGTCTAGGATTGACTCTGATTGCATTTCTAAAACAGGCTAATGCTTTATCTAGTTCTTCAGTTAACACAAATTCATGCCCCAGCAGTGTATAGGCATAAGCATAATTTGGATCAACTTGGATAGCTCTCTGGAAGAATTTAATTGCAATATCATGCTCCCTTTGCAAACTGAAACAGTTTCCTGCAGCACACCAGGCCTAATAAAACATAATAAAAAATATAACTAAGATATTTGTCTACCCAACAAAAATGCCACAAAAATCCAAAATGTTTTTATAAAACAGAACTAATTCAATTAGTCAGTCTGAATGATATTCTTGGGACATTAACATGAGTGTACTATCATTATATAATGCAGATACTACTGAAATATAACAACGAAAAAAAAAAAGTAACTAGTTACAAAGGCTGAATAGATGTTCATGAATGAATGAGTGAATGGGCATTTTCAACCAAACATGTTCTGTTTCAGGAAACATCTATGAGCAGTAATTAATAATGAAATTATATTATTATATGTCTTGTGATTTGTTCATTTTTAGGGGCTTCATCTCAACAATTTATATTCTATTCAATAGCACCCACTACATGCAAGGCCCTGTGCTACTCACTATTGTGATACATTTGAACCCTGGCATAGATGAATGGAAATGACGGTAGGATTCAGAATTGGAAGGAACCTTAAGCAAACACCTCTTCCATTTTACAAAGTGGAGACTGAGGCTCAAGAAGATTAAATCATTTGTCCAGTCAGAATTAGCAGAGCTAGGATTTGAGTTTGTATGTGAGTGGGAACAACAGGAAATGATTATTGCTACCCTCCTAAGCCTCTCTCTGTCTCTGAAGGGGTCATCGTGATCTGACTCTACATATATGTGTTAACATCAACATGCCTCTGGTGAATTTTTATCCATGTCAGTTAAGTCCTTTGAAAGAACTGAAAGAGCAACATCTTTTTGAAGATGCCAAAGTGTTGTTGAGTAGATCTCTAGGCCTTCAACTCGGTAATTTTCAATTCGTCTCACTTCTGAGAATATTCTTTCAGCCTGAAATAGGAATGGAAACTAGTTAGAAAGAACAAAACCAAAAACCTTGTTACATAAGAGAGCACTCAAAGGGCAGGGCACTGACTTGTACAAGCTGTGTACATGTATGTCTCGCTTTGCAAGCTAGATGATATGTTCTGATGGAAGAAAAAGCATCTTAACTCATCTTTGTACCCCCTAAACTGCTTAGAATACCACCCTGCACAGAAAAGGGATTTTGTAAGTATTCAAATGAATGCAGTGCAGGAAGGACTAGAAGGCCAGAGCTCCCCCTTGGTTCAAAGATCATCTTATAAGTCCCAGAAATTAGACATTCTTTCCTTGAACATATACTAAAAACCTTACATTCCTACTTTATTCATCCTTTCTAGGATCCTAGCACCCAGGCCTTCCTTTGTGCAGTTGTCAAAATTATATTCCTAGGGCACAAATTTGACCATATTACTTCTCTGCTCAAAAAAATCTCTTAAAATTGTTGTCTGTAGGAAAAAATACTCCTGGATAGTCAAAGCACTGTACAATCTCCTTTTCTAGGTTTATCTCACATTATTCCCCTTCATATACTCCATGTTCTAGTCAACCTGGACTACTAGCTTTTAATAACAGCAGCAGCAGCATTTATATATTTTTAAGGTTTGCAAAACATTTTGCAAATATTATCATCTTATCCTCATAATTTGGAGACGTAGGTACTATTATTTACCTCCATTTTTATAGATGAGGAAACTTGAGGCACAGAAAGGTCAGTCGATTTCCTTAGGGTCTTATAGTTAGTAAAAGTCTAAGTTTTCATTTTAACTTAGGACTTCTTGACTCCAAGTCTAACATTCTATCTAATGTGAAATCTAGCGACCCTGACCTTGACATAAAGTCACAGGACCACATCTGGAATGTGTTCAGTTCCTCTTTCCATCAAATGCCACATTCTCCAAGAAACTTTCCTTACCTGATGCCCCAGAGCAAAGCACAATGTTTTCTCCCTCCTCAAGTTTTCTTAATGCACTCTGGATATCCTGTTTATGCCCAGGACAAACTAATTTGTATTACACTTACCTATGTACATGTCATATTTCTCCCTCAAGAAGAATTTAAATTACTCGGGGTATGGGAATTTATTATTATTTTTATCTTTGAGCCTCATTCACACATAATAGTCACTTTGTAAATATTTACTTAAAATTTTCAAAATTTTATGTCAAATTTAAACAGAAAGTGTTTTGACAATTCTACATGAAATGATATAAGAAAATAAGGAAACAGAAACTACAAACTCAGGACATAATCTGCATTGTGGATCCAAGATTAATCAGTGACACTGTGAACAACAGTTCATTCAGTAAAATTATGTAGGCCATATTTATGTGACAGCTACCTATGAAATCTACTAAAATTATAGATGTTTTCAAATATTTATTTTAAGTTATACGATAAGTACAAAACAAACTTAAGCCTCATTGGCAATTTTTGAAGGAAGTAAGAAATTTTAACAAAATTGGGTATCAAAAAGTTATGAAGCAGACAGAAAGGTCTAAGTTTTGGATCAACAATAGATTAAAAAAAGTTTTCAGATATTGAACTGAAATAATAGTATAGTTAAAAGAGTACCAGGCATAGAATCAGAAGCACCAGGGTTCAAATCTGGCCTCAGATCCTTCCCAGCTATGTGACCCTGGGCAAGTCACTTAACCCTGGATTATCTGAACCCTTGCTACATTCTTATTTTAGAATTGAGACTAAGATAGAGGATAAGGGTTTTTAAAAAAAATCAGTTACTTCTGAAATCTTTTCAGGAAGAGTATAAGAAAGAGAAATTATATTTTTGGTTTATTATTCACTTTTATTAAATAATGCTTTCTTCTCCCTATCAAATCCTATTTTTAGAAAAGGAGTTAAAAAAGTAAAGCATTGAAAATTTTTGCCTATTTTTTCAATACTAGGCATTCTTAATGTGCAAAGTTTATTCTTATAAACAAAAAATTCACTTTAATCATAGTTTGCATATAATTTCAGCAGCATACCTGATGATCCATCATTTTGATTGAATTTACAGGGGGCATAATTTCAGACCAGTGTAACATGGCATAAGTTGTTTAACCAAAATGGGTCTTTAGATATTAGTATTTACTTATGCTCTCTACCTCATTTGGCTATAAAGTGTTTATAAGCCTTAAAGTACGAAATATTACTTATAATAGACTGTCTAAGAGATGCGCAATTTTCTATGCCCGTTGCCTTATACCTGTGATGCTGAACCTATGGCACAGGTGCCAGAGAGGGCACATAGAGCTCTCACTCTCTGTGAGTACACAGAGTTGTTACTAGAAAGGCAGAGGGACTGAGGGAGAGCTTCTCCCCTCCCCCTCTCCCCTGTGCCTGCTGAAATTTTTTTTTTACAACCCCACCCTCTGCCCAGGAGCCCAATGGAAGCGCTTCCTCCCCTCCCCTATCTGTGGTAAGAATAGGAGGCTACAAGGCAGAGCTGGAGAGAAGCAGGGTGCTCAGGCTATTCCCCTCCCCCTCTCCATGCACCTGAGTACATTCCTCACTTTCCCCACCCCCTCTGCCCAGCAGTCCAGTGGAAGTGCTTCCTCCCTCCCCTGTCTGGGCACTCCAGTGGGGAGGGGGAGGAGAGAAGGAGTGAAAGAGAGAGGGAGAGTGTGTGAAGGCAGGACACTTTTATGCCTTTCCAAATAAGGACAGTTTCCCCTGAGTTATAACAAAAGAATCTCAGTATTATTGCCCTGACATTATATTCTAAATATTTCAGTCTTATCCAGGGAAGAAGCTAGAAATTTTCACCAGCTTACCAAAGATTGTGTATATATTTGCACTTAAGTTTCTAAACTCACCTGCATATATTCAGACAGTTCAAAGTATGCTCTTCCAATCTGGCATAGTACCCAACCAGTATTATAGTGGTGAGACGGGAGGTGGCTCAGAATGTTTATCGCTTCTTTGCAATTATAGGAACACAAAGCTAAGTAGCCTTTCCCCATATCACGAAGAAGGCTCATCAAACCTTCTAGGAGAAAACAATACAGTAAATAAAGCAAAAGAGCACAATAGAACAGCAAATAAATACAGTTACTATGTACTGAAAAGCCTCTTGGTCTTCTATGGAAAAGGCAGCTAGGTGGCTCAGTGAATAGTGTGCTGAATGTGGTGTTGGAAGACCTGAGTTCAAATCTAGCCTCAGATTTACTAGCTATGTGACCCTGGGCATTCATTTAACCTCTGCTTGCCTCAATCCACTGCAGAAGAAAATGGCAAACCATTCCAGTATCTTTCCAAGTTTAAACCCCCATGGACAGTATGGTCCACAAGGTCATGAATAGTTGGACATAACTGAATGACTGAACAGGTTTGAGGAAGGGGTAGTTTCAGAAGACTTTGGGGGCATTTGAATGAAAGCAGCATAAATAATTTAAAGTGGCAAGTGAATGTATTTGAAATGAATTTTAAAATGTTATAAAAGACTTAAAACAGACCTGCTGCTGCTTTCTGAATAGTGAAAGCTTGGATCTGTGGTGTTACAGTGGATATTTTTCCTTCTGAAATGATGGAAGAATCCAATTTTGTAATTTCCAGGCTATCATTGATGTTTGGTTGAGTTATTCCTCCTTTATTAGTCTTGCTTTTTGTTTTCCTATTTGGAATTTTAGGTGGAAACTTCATTTTTAACTTTTTACTATTTTCCTGCAAAAAGAGAAAAAAAAAACCTTTTATTATAGTGTACCATTACAGGCTGTCCCAAAAGACTTAAATGTGGTTTTAACCTTTAGCTATTAAAGCCCAAAACCATACTAAGATTTTTGGGACACCCTCTGTGTTTCCCAAAAAAATGAAGTACAAAGAGATGTGCATACTTGAACAAATTCCATATTGTTTTTCATGAATTAACTGCTACTAGCTATTAGCTTCTTCCTAAGGTCATCAGTACTTTTATTGTGATATGTGAATTTTTATATATTGTCTCTCAGGAAATGGACTTTTTCCCACAAAGAACATATTCTTTAGTTATTTTTATTTTATTTTTTTAGCTCTTACCTCCTGTCTTAGAATCAATACAAGTAAGTGTTGGTTCCAAAGTAGAAGAACAGTGAGAGCTAAGCAGTTGGGGTTAAGTAACTTGCTGAGGGTCACACAGCTAGGGAGTGTCTGAGGCCAGACATGAACCCAGATCTTCCAGTCACCAGGCTTGGCTCTCTATCTACTGAGCCACCTAGCTGCCCCATAGTCACTAATTTGAAGCAACACTGGGCAAACTGACTGATCAGTCATTATAATCAGTCAACATAAAATATAATTGCTGGTGACAAGTACCTCATATGTTTGAATTTATTTTTCAAAAGAAGAAGAAAAGCATATGAAATACCACATAGGTACTTAAAGGCAAATGAAATAACTGCAATATTAATTGGTGTTCATTAAGAGTCATACAATGTTGCTCCCTCCTATAAATCCTATAAATCAAATTTGTAAAAGATAATTTTTTCAAGACCAGGCATGGCAGTGCATGCTACTGGTACTGAGAGAGGTTGGTGGATCTATTGATTTGGGGAATTCTGAGCTAGATTTGCAGTGAAGCCAATTAAGTATCTAACTCATCGGGCTGTTTAAGGAAGGACAAACTGCCTCAGAAACAAAAAGCAGGTTAAAGTTTCCATATCTGTATTGGTATCAGGACTATGAGGGGCAGATTTAATTGAGAGAGAGAGAGAGAGAGAGACACAGACAGACAGACAGATAGAGAAAGAGAGAGACAGAGAGAGAGAGATTTTAGTACCTAGATGTTTCCATAATTATTTTAACTTCCCAAAATGTCCACTTAAGGAAATAACTGCCTACTAGAGATGCAAGATTCAATGAACAGAAATTCTGTAGTGTAGCGAGTGTCAAACAGATTAGTTACCTTGGTTGTAGAGCTGTCACTAGTAAAAAGTCGTGAGCTTCTTCGAGGCAGTGCATTGGGTGGAGCAGCAATAGTGGGGCTCAATACCTGAGGTGTTGTACTATTAAAAGAAAGTTTATATTAAAGAAATGACATACTTTAAGAAATATAACTTGAAAGTTAAAATGCTAATTATTGTTCCAATTCAAGAAATATCAAGAAAAGCTGACCTGAACTCAAGAGATAATGACTTTGGCTTTCTTCTCTACTACTATTAACTAAAACATTTAAACTTGATATGTTACAGTAACACTGTTGAGGCACAAAGTAACGCTCAACCCTTTATTTGAAATTGTCGATCCAAATTTCACAATATGCACTAAGACTCTATCTAGAGCAACAAGTTCATTCATAATCCATTTTATCTTAATATCTATCTTTAGTATTATGGCAGATCTGAGGAAATAGGAAAACAGCTGGGCCAAGAACACATTCTAAACTTGCTGCTAATATAAGTACTAATGTTAAACATATACATCACCTCCTCAAAGGAATTCTTCAATCCACAAGAATTCATCACCACAAGGCTTTTTGTGCTTAACTAAACACTAGTCTATGCCAAGCTCAAAAGCCAGTTAAGCTTGGGTAAGTCATTTAACTGCTCTGAGCCTCAGTTTCCTCATCTGTAAAATGGAGATAGCTCACAGGATTTCTGTGAGGATCAAATAAAACAATATATGTGAAAGAGCTTTGAAAACTATAAGATGTTAGACAAATATAAATTAATATTATTATTAGCCATTCTGGCATATTTTTTCTTTATATCACAATTTCCCAAATTACACAGGAAATCAATGCCTTAGATGAATTCAGCAAATATTTATGCCTTAACTACCCTTATGAGGCTCTATGCTATGTGCCAGGGATATAAAGATGAAAGACACAGTTCCTGCTCTTCAAGGAGCTTACAATCTAGTATATTATGTGTATGTATATGGTAGGGATGGAGGGTTGGGGTGAGAAAAGAAAGGAAAGACAAAACAAATATACAAATAGCTAAAAGTGTAAAAAGAGTACAAAGGAAAAGTAAGAGTGCTTTAAGAGGAAGAGAAGAATCATAGCTAACCAAAGTATAAGGGAAAGATTTACAGAAGAGATGGCAAATTGAAGGAAGAAAAGGGTTTTGGAAGGGGGTCACAGGGAAAGGTTTATTTCAGGCCCACTGGAAGATAATGTCTGGGCATTGTTGACAATATGATGGCAACTTTAAGCCCACAGAGTGAAATAGTTGTGTTCACAAATCTCTCATAAAAAGAACACTGGTAATGTTAAAGGTAGGAGTTAAGAACAGATATCAGAAAGTGGGAAGAAAAAAAAGGAAAGGCAGAAGAGTTATCTCAACCCCTTCTGGAAAAATATGGACCAATAGGAAAGAGAGAGGAACTGGGAATCATATCCTCCCTATCTCATTATCTTGTCTTTAGGAATCAGGAGTGTCAGAGAAAGTAGCAGAAGCCTAGAACAGATAATGGACACTAGAAAAATACACCCCTACTAAAAAATATTTTCCATATGTCATTATCTGATTAGATATTTGTTTGGGTTGACCAATTTCCCTATAAAATGCAGATATCCCTTGGGAAGGTTAAACCTATTATCAGCCATCTGCAATTATAAACGATAGTGTTTTAAATCAGAACTCCAGTCACAAAAAAAATTTTTAAATCCTCTGATGGCTAGAGGGAAATTTTGAGAGATTAGTTGTTTTGGGAGAAGGGATAGAAAGAAAGAAATGTTGAAAAGAGTTAACAATCAGGGAAAGCAGATCATGAAGAGGTTATTTGTGGAAAGTGATACATAAAAAGAGGACTCTGAACACTTGAGAATGCTAGGGTTGGGGGTAGAAGGAGTGGGTTGCTAAGACAAAAAGGGTGCCAAAAAGAAATGTCCTCTTCTTCGCAGTTTTGCTGAATACATGGGTGGTTACAATGTCCCTGAATACTACAAAGGAAAACAAAATCAATGAAATGCCAGGTAGTTAGCCTATAAATGTGAAGGTATGCAGCAAAGTGAGCTGAAATATTGGTATTGCTATTTTAAGCACATACATATGAAAAACTGTGTAAGTGGCAGCCTACATAACTAAAATCATATGATCACTGCTAAAAGATGATATTATTGAAATCAAAGTCAAGTTCAAATTAACTCCAAAACCCTTAGCCAAGGTAATCTCATAGGAGGAATACCATCCTAAACAACAACAAAGGTAATCCATCTTTCCTTGCTTCTCAAAATTTGTTCTCTTGGATTTGTATACCAATTCTAAATGTTTTTATCCCATCATTGGGGAGGAACAAGAAAAATCAGGATGCTACCCAAAGGTAACTTTATCAATTGATTCTGGGAGACATGAGGTGAAATCTCCAAATTTTGGGGAGTCCTTCTTAACATCCTGTTTCTATGATTTTCTAATTTTAAGTCTCAAATGCTCTTACAGCTGTCAATCGATTCTCAAGGAGAATGAATAAAGAAAAATTCTGAAGGTCAATACAAGACAATTTATGTCAGGAGAAAAATGTAAGCACCTCACATTGCTTTGAGAAACTTTTTTTTTTTAAGAGGCTATATAAATTATGCCTAATCCTCCTCCCCCCAATTCTAAGAAAGCAAACAGGGTTATTATTAAGTCTTTAATTTACATTTATTCTAGCCATCAAAATAGCTTTTATAAAGTATGATTGTATTTTTACATATCTCTTATAGTCAAGGTAGTCAGGAGAAGCTTGGGTTCAAATCCAGCACAACAGCAAAGTGACCTACAGGTAAGTTACTATCTTATTAGAGTCTCGGTTTCACTATTTGTAAAATGGATATAATATCTGGTATATTGCCTACCTGACCTCAGGCAATTATGAGGTCTAAATGTGATAAATCTTGTAAACTTTAATGTATCACATAAATATCAGGTATTATTTTTATTGTAGTGAAGTCTACTTTATGTCAGAATATAAGTTTAATATTTTAACTAATAGGGGTGCTGTTTACTAACCCCTATTCATATATAAGTTCTTCTAAGAAAAATTCCAAAGTCCTATATTCTGGCATAGTTTCCAGAAATCAAACACAGGGAAGAGTAGACTGCCAATAAAAATCAACCCTTTAAATAAAATGCTTGTATAAACAGGCAGAAAATATTTTATCTGGGCAGTTAGAAATGTTTACTTTGAGTGTAAATTTACATGATGACTAATTAGCCTAAAAAATGTTTTAGATAGCTGATAGTCCTTTATTATTAATTCCTATAGGCATTCAATTAAAAAGTTTAAAATACACTAGCTATTATGCAAGCTTAATCATTTTGCTGAAGCAAGGACAGTACAGTTTTGCTTCAGATTCAAGTTAAATTATATAAAGTTGCATAAAAACTCAAAGCTAGGAAAATTCCATATTTTAAAAAAGTCATATGGGGATTCTCAAGCACTGGAGAAGTCAAAACCTGCCCTAGATTAAGAAACTATGAAAAACCATGATGCCTCAGGGTGAGAACTGCAAAGAAAACTATATAAATGTAGGAGAAAAATACCAATAAATACCTTGTCTGTGGGCCAGAACTTTGTGTTTGTGCAACAAGGATTGGAGTTACCTCTCGACTATTTCCACTCTGTGAGAAGACAGACTTTGTTCCAGCTTGGCTGATTCTGCCAACAGACTGCATAACACAAAATTTTTATGTTTGCTATTGTGGCAATAATTGTACTGTGAATCACAAACTTAGTCATATATTTTTCCAGATACATGTACAAAGGTGTCATAGTATATATGACCACTGCTGTAGCTTAAGAGCATTAAATCATTTTTTCTATTTCACCTTAGCTCTTGCATAGTATCTTCACCTTCCTCTCAAAATATTTTTATTTCTATACCACTTCTTTCATCATACAGAGAAGGAAACTTCTCTACTGGCATCTATACATATTAAGTACTTATGGGCAGGGAACTATGCTCCTAAACTAGGGATACAAAGAGTCATCAAACACAGCCCCTGCCCTCAAGGGACTTACAATCTAAACCAGGGGACTATATACATAAGAAGATAAGGAACAATACAAAGGAATGTCGGTTAAGGGTCAAATAAGTAGTATAGATAATAAGTACTGCAAGAATTTATGAAGGAAAGATCTCTATCCCAATACTTCCCAATCTCTGAGTAGCGTTGCTCCTGAACTTATCCATTGCTCTCCAGCATCTCCAATCTCTCTCCTTCCACTGACTCTCCTAGATTGGAAAAAACCTTCACTTGACCTTGCGGTTCCCTTTCTATATAGTCTATTTCTAAACTTCCTTTCACTGTCAAATTTCTTAAACAAACATATTATATTTGCTACTTCTACCCCTCTCCCCTCTCCCCACCTCTGCCAGTCCATTTCCCATTCCTTAGCCCAATCTTCCAGGATTTGAAATTGACTGGTCCCCATTACCTTATAGGCTCTTAACACCACCTTCTTGTCAAGTCCAATTGTCTTTTCTATGTTTCCATTCTATTTATATCTCAAGGTCATTATTTGACAATGCTGACTTTATCCTTCTGCCCCCAACTTCCAGAAACATTTTCCCCCCCTTGACCCTTTAGGACATTATTCTTATTTTCCTGTTTCTTCAACTAACTTTTATTCCTTCTCCCTCAGAACACTATTCACTCAGCCTTTTTTCTAAAGCAAACTCATTTATGTTTTGATGGCTTCTCCCATATTTATTGATAATTCCAAATAGTCCATATCATTAGATTCACTCCTTTCCCTCATTTCCAGCTTCCTACTAAATACCTGAATGTCTCCTCTTAAGATCAACCATATTAAAAATCAAGCTCACCATCATTCTTTTACCATTCATGCTCAAACCTTGGAGTCAAAACTGACTTTCTTTCAACTGCCAGAAGAGGCCTCATAAACTGCCATCACCTGAGGGACTCTACCCAGGCTTACTAAGGATCAACTTACCAAGGTAAGAGGGGAAATAACAGTAGCCATGGTGCTTATGTTTTATGTGCCTGCTCACTTGTTTGCTTTATCCCTTGCTTCCTTAATATCTGTGGTCTTTGGAATGCTGACAAATTACCTGGTCTTTGATAATTTGATAATATGTATTTCTCTACCTCCTTTAACTCTTATAGATTTCCTATTTGATGACTTTCTTCATAACTTTAGACTTCCCATGTTACTTGACCCTTCAATTATCTTTATTCCCTGGATTTCATTTTATCTGGTCTTTGTCCTATTGTTGTTCTAACCCTTGCATTCTCTATATATTTTACTTCCCAAACTCAATTTTAATCTCATTCTTTTGATGTGCTTCCACCCATGGCCTACCAAGATATTTATCTTTTGTGTTAAATCTATTATTTCTTTTTCTGAAATTTCCCATGATGAGGTATTTCATTTCATACCTAGATTCCTCCAACAACCTAGCTTTTAAAACACCACTCTCTTCTATACCACTGCTATTAATCTTCTTAAAACAATAATTTCATAATTTCTCTGCTATACAAAAATCAAACCAAACCAAAAAACTCATATGCCTACAGAATATTTCCACTGCTTCTACTGTCTATTCTTCTCTTTGGCTTTTTTTAAAATTTAAAAACTCTTACCTTCCATCTTAGAATTGATTCATAGAATCAGTTCCAAGGTAAGGGCTAGATAATTGGGGTTAAGTGACTTGCCCAGAGTCACATAGCTTAGGATGTGTCTGAGGTCAAATGAATCCAAGATTTCCTATTCTGAGGACTGGCTATTTACTGAGCCATCTTGCTTTGGCCTCTATTTGGTTTTTAAGGTTATCTCTGATCTAGTGTCAACTTGTTTACTCAAACCTGTCCTATTACTACCTAAGATAAACTCTATTCAGGGCACAGAAAAGGCTGTCTACCTAAAATGTCTATTTAAGAATATTAAAACTAAGTATGATTACTTTTAATTAGATATTCAAATTCATATAGGTCCATGGAAATAAATTATTTTCTTAATTATTAGCTATTTAATTAACTAATTAGTGCTTTATTAATTTTTAATTAAAAAAACTTGCTCCATTAAAGGATAATCCCATTTCTTAAGTTATAATCTAATTTCTTTGGGAAGGGACTATACTTTATATTTTATTTATATTTCCATAGTTCCTAATAATTTGATGAATACTAAAAATTAGATTTCATAACCATTCAAAATGTAATAATAATACAATTAATAAGCAATTCCTCCATATTCCTGAGTTTTCATCACTATCTATTTCACCCTCTTATACTAGAGGCCCTATCATTGCCATATGAGCTCTCGTTAAAACACTAAGAGCTTTTTGAAAATCTGTGAGTTCATAAATGGAGGAGTGAAGAAAAAGGGAAAAATAGATACAGTTTTGAGGAGCTAGGTCCAGGAGTAAACCCCTAAATAGGGCCAACTTACTGGGAGAGTGAGGTATGCAGGAACCCTTCACAACCATCACTTAAAATTAAGTTAAAAGTGACTGAGTTTTTAATTTCACACTGACTGAAATAGAGTAATTTGAGCTAAAACTATAAATAACTACAGAAAGCATAAAAGATAGTTATTCAAAATTTAATGAGAAATATCTGAGAAGGTTTTCTCTAATTGGAGACTGGGAGAAAGGGAAGGATTCCTGGGATAAAGACAAGCCTTTACTATATGCCAACCACTGTCCTATATGTTGTAGATACAAAATTAAAAGAGAAGACAGTCCCTGCCCTCAAGGAGCTTACATTCTATTAGGGAGACAACAAATAAGAATGTGGCATATTGGGAAGGATATTTTGATTTGGAAAGTTAAAAAGAGATGGTGAATTGAGACATAGGGGAGTAGACTGACAAAGGGGGAGACTAAAGGCAACATAAGAACACTGGTACTTGGGAGAGATGGGTACAAAAGGGCAGGTTGGGGTGCGGGGAAGATACTAAAACTAAATCTAACCATTAAAAATTTTTTTGCCTACAGCTATCCAAGTGCTTAGGAAAGGTGAAAGAGTGACCTTTTATTCTTTTCCTTTCCTGCTGGGCATGATCTTCAGGACTCCAAACTCTATTGTTACTACAATTCAGATTTGTTATATGTTAAAACAGACTTTAGAGGAACCTACCCAGGAAAGTAATTATCAAATTTTAAATAACTAAGTTAAATAAGAAATTTCTGGAACACAACCCATTTATAAACTCAGGGACTTAGAGATTTGGTTTTAATCAATGAATAAATTAATTCTGAGCTAATTCATTTATATATCTAAAATTTTTCCTTTAAAAGGGAAAACATTCATCGATAAATATATATTCTTAGATATAGAATACATACTTTATTTAGCCTAGAGAATGGCCCTTGACATTGCATGAATGGCTCTGATGACCTTTTCCTGGTAAATGTACAGAAGTTTCAGTACTCAGATTAAGCTATTTTAGACTATAAATCATATCAGTTTAGAGTTTGGAAAGATTTTTTGAGAATCTTAATTTAACCGTCTCATTTTACAGATGAGAAAAACTAGGCCCAGAGTTTAAATCAATCAATAAGTATCTATCCTGTTTCTATTTTGAACTGGCTGCCCCATAGTCATCTCAAACTCAACATGTCCAAAAGAGAACTCATTCTTTTTCCCCAAACTCACCTTTCCTTCAAATTTCTTTATCAGTTTTGAGGATAGCATCAGTCTTCTGGTAAGTAACTCAGGCTTACAACCACATTGTTGACCTGCACTAGTCACTTTCACTCACCTCATACACATATCAAATTAATTTTTAAATCTTGCCATTTCTGTCTCTACAACATCTCCCATATGGAGCTTCTCTACACTCACAGGATCATCACTCTAGTTTGGGCCCTCCTCACCTCTCACCTACACTATTTTAACAGTCTTCTAATTGGTCTCCTGGCTCAGGACTCTCCTCTCTCCAATATATCCCTTCACATAGCTGCCAAAATCAATTTCCTGAAGTGCATCTACCCTCCCTTCCCCAACTCAACAAAACCCCAGTGGTTCCATGTTACCTACTTCTAATATCCATTATAAACTCACCTGGCATTGAAAGCTCCTCACAACCCTTTCAGTCGTCTTACATGGTACTTTCCTCCACATACTTGTATATTCTAGATATATAATGTTCTACTTGTTGTTCCTTACACAGGACTCTTCAATTCCCATCTCTATGCCTTTGCACTGGCTTTTCCCCCAAAATGGAATGCCTCCCTTTCTTATCTGTTTCTTAGCATCCCTGATTTCCTTTAAGACTCAGTTCAAATGCCTTATGTTATAGGGGGCCTTTCCTAGTTCCCCAAGCTGCTGTCTTCACCTCTAAGGCCACTTTCCTTTCACTATTCAGGTACCTTGTATGTTCCTATTTATGTGCACATTATCATCCCCATTAGAATGTAAACTCCTTAGGATAGAGACTGTTTTTGCTTTTTTCTTTGTATCTCTAAAACTTTGCATTATACCAGGAACAAAGTAATTGTTTAGTGCATGTTTGTGGGTTGGTTGATTAGCTAAGGTCACACAGCTTTTCTAACTCCTACTCCAATTCTTTTTTCATACTAAGAGCTGGTTTTCTTCCTTGACATATTAGCCTGATTATAGGGTTTGGTTAGGGTGACAAATTTTTATATATCCTTGAATGAGTTATATAAAAGTTTCTAAGGTGTATATTTAATCTGACTACTCACTAATTATGTTAGTTTTGCAGAATTTCTTTCAGAAGTGTTAATCTGGAAAGTATTTAAAATTATTTCTTTCTTGAAAAAAGAATGGAACATCCAAGAAATATATTCATTCTGGCTCTAAGACAGTTGAGGCAAGAAAAAAACATTCCATCTAAAACTCCTTAGTTATTTAAAAAGATAAAGACTAAAAAAATTAATCATAATTATAACTAAATTACAACATAAAAATTAAAAATTAATTTTAATGCCTAAAATGTTATTAAATTTAAAAAATTTAAAATGTAGTAGTTAGCATTTATAGTAAACCGTTTAGACTAGAGGAATTGTATTATTGCTATAAAAATAATGAAAATATGAACAGCATGCCAAACAAAAATTTTGCCTCTACATACAAAGCTATTAAAAATAAGTTAATTTTGCTAAAAGTGATATTAAGAGGATTGGGGATCTCATAAAGTAGTAAAAATATATAGATATATTGAATATGAATTAAATTTAATGAGCTGTGTGTGCCTGTGAAGTTTTTGTTTTATACACTAACAACTTATTTAACTTCATGTGTAAACTAATGCAGTTTATACGGAGAAAGCCTGATTTCAAGTTCCCACATCACCAATATCACACTAAAGGAAGGCCTCAACCCCCCCTCCCTTTTTTTAAGTTATACAACCCTTAAGGAAATGCCATCTTGATGCCTTTTCCCTTTGTCACAATGGAAACATCAAAAAGTCAATTTTCACACTGTTTAAGACTCTTTCTGATATGCTAATTTTGTAAACTGACTAGAGTCTGCAATTAATTATTTTTTAAACAATTTAAGGCAAGGTACCTTCTTTGAAGGGGCTCCTGTGGATGGCACATCAATTACAGAAGAGGAGTTGGTATAGTTTTGTAGATATGATCCATCTCCAGGACTTGGAGTTTCTAGTGGCAGTATCCCAAAACTGAGAAGAGGATGAAATCAAGATGTCAATAAGTCATACGAAAAGCAAGAGTATAATTAAATTAGAAGGTCTAAAAGGCAGAGAATGGTAAGGAGAGAGAGGATTTATGGGGCATCATGGCAGTAAGTAGTGACTGTGAATTGAATTCTACATAAGTCTAAAAATATAGCAAGAAAATTAATTTGTGTAGTAACTGCTAACAGAAGTTGATATCTGAATAGATTTGGAAAGTTGCTTTCATAAAAGACCCACTCTAAATGATGGAAACAACTTTCAATCCATTGGATTAAGTGAACTTCAACTGTTATTAGAAAGTAAGTCAAAACAATTCTAACCAGGAGCACATGCTCCTTTCTTATCTGTGTTTCTTAGCATCCCTGATTTCCTTTAAGACTCAGTTCAAATGCCTGATTTTATAGGAGGCCTTTCCTGGTTCCCCAAGCTGCTGTCTTCCCCTCTAAGGCCACTTTCCTAAAGCACATGCACAAAAATACCCCCCTCCCCCAATTGGGGGTTTCCATGGATTCTCAAACTCCTTTCTACTTTCTCCAACATATTTTAGCAAATTGTAGGCAGATCATTAAGAGTATTTTAATTTACCCAATATTTAACAATCCAATTAGGAAATGGCACTTATTACATTTTAATTACTTCATTCTCTAAAAACAAAACAAGTCAGTTGATTCAACATTCACTTCAGTATTTAGTAGCACTTAAGTTAATTGCTATAGTATAGCACAAAGTAAGCACTGTTTGCCTTACCTTGGGGTTAAAGGGCTAAGAGCAGCTGGTCCTCCTAATAAACTCCGCCCAGTTTTTGGTTTATTTTGAGCCTGTTTAGACAGTATGGTAGTTCCTGTTCCAAGGGGGACAGTGTCTGGTGAAATTACAGCTGAATCAATATAAGACACTGAGGAATCTGTGTTCAAGGAGTACTTTGAATTGGAGGATTCTAAATTCAGTCTGTTTAATTCCTGAAACAGAAAATTTCTACGATAATAATAAGACACATGTGATATTTTACACATTTTGCAAATTTGCAAAGCACTTTACATATATTATTTCATTTGACAATAAACCTGTGCAGTTCTAGAAATATAATTTTCATTTTATAGATGAGGAAACCAATGTTGAGAGAGGTTCCATAATTTGCCCAAGATCACATAGCAAGTATCTGGGGTAGAACTTGAGTCAGGTCTAACTGACTCTTAGTTTAGCACTCTGCACACAATACTAGGCTGCCTCTCATGATATCATGTCAATTAAAATGTAATAGTTTGTATCAATGATTCTAAATTTATATAACATTAAAATTTGAAAACAATAATGTTCAATAGACTTACAATTGTATCTTGGGGTGTTTCCATTAGAACTGTCTCAGGCTGTCTGTGATATAAATTGTGATTAGATACTAGGGTTGTGCAAGTGTTGGGCAGACAGCTGCTAAAATTCTGTAACGATGTTAATTTAAATGTTTGGTCAGGATCTGGCTTTTCACCTGTGAAGACAAAATGATCACCCCCCAAAGCAAGATTAAAAAGGTTAAAATTTTCCAAATTTAAACACAAGTAACCTGAACTAATACTTAGGAAGTACACAAGCTTAAAATTCACTGATCAATACAAATTATTTTATAACTTTCCATCTTAATCCAGCCCCTCCCACCATTTTTCAATTGCTTAGATTTGTTTTCCTAAAATAAAGCTGAAAATATGGGCCAACCAGACTACAGTGTTGTTTTTCAGAGATTAGGGTATACACAGAAGGGATAGTGATTACCTATTTCACAATAAGCAATTTAATCATACCTAAAATCCCATGGAGTGAAGTGGATATGATATTACATTAGAAGCATATCTATAGCAGGTGTCAAAAGACATGGCTGCAAGCAGCACACAGAATTTTCAAATGTGGCCCAAACCAGATTAAAATGCAACTGTGAAATACTTAACAAAAATAAATAAAAATACAATAAAACACAGATAATATTAATATGTGCTCTTCTAAGTTAATACAAGGTCCATAGGAATCCTTACATAAGGGTTAGTGATCCCTGTTTCTATTTAAGTTTGATACCACTGATCTACAGTATGTGGGGCTACTGATCTCCCAGCCATCCTAAAATATTTGGGTACCTCTTCTCCACACTTAAAGCACTTGGTTTGTGCTTTAACCACATAATAGTTTTAGACCTTGAAATTCTAAAATATCTTTTATAAAAAGTTAATAAGTAGGGGGCAGCTGGGTGGCTCAGTGGATTGAAAGCCAGGCCTAGAGACAGGAGGTCCTAGGTTCAAATCTGGCCTCAGACACTTCCCAGCTGTGTGACCCTGGGCAAGTCACTTAACCCCCATTGCCTAGCCCTTACCACTCTTCTACCTTGGAGCCAATACACAGTATTGACTCCATGACAGAAGGTAAGGGTTAAAAAAAAAAAGGTAATAAGTACACACCTTTTCAGGGCTGGACTGTCAGTACCAATGAGAGAAATAGTATAGCTAATGTTAAAATGTTCTAAATAGTAAAGATTAATAATTTAATATTTCTACCAAATTTGCCATAAAAAGTAAGAGATACTCAGCTATAAGCATGAGTATATCACTAAATCAAGTCTCAAAAAGCATTTAACCCCATTTGATGATCATGCTATCCATCTTTTCTCAGTAGGATTTAGGAAAGAACAACTTTTCTGTAGATAACGATTTTTCCTCATTAAAAAAAAAGAAAGAAAAAGCATAGGGGTAAAACAAAAAACCCACCTCTACAAACCTACCTATTTCACATAATGACTCAAAAGGGGACCAGAGGAAAGGATTTAAACTAAGGCTCTTTTGGTAACATTCTGATCCTTTGGCAAGCCGATCTGTCTTGCTGTAGAGAAAAACAAATAGTTTAAACAAGAAAGAGAACCCAAAACATTTAGAATAAAGATAATTACGGAATAGAAAAAGATACACCTTAGTAAGCACAAAGGGTCCTCTTCCTCAATGCTTCCCTGAAGTGTCAATTCCCCCTACTTATCACCCTTCAACTATGACTCCAATAGGTCAGTTCAAACCAGCTGTCAGGTGGAAGCACACATATACCTAAATTAGGAGAAACTTGAATAAAATTAAATGAGCTATCCACCACCTCCCTGCTATACAAAATGCTAGCTTTTTCTTTCCTATCAAACACCTTACAAATTCAAACCCCTAAAGGGAAATAATTCATTAAGGTACTCAAACCTTATTCTTAACTTCTGGGAAAGACTAGCCTTAAGGTGGCTAAATCACAACATATTTGAAAGGAATGTATCTATCATTTGACTTTATTGTGTCTATAAAAGCCCTTGTCAGAATTGAAGATAACTCTTAAAAAAGATTTTTGTGTAAGGAAAGGGGCCAAACAATTTTGCTAAAAGGCACATATTACAGAAGATCTGGGATGTACTGATTTATGAGATAACATATAAAGCATTTGACAAACTTCTCAAAGTACTATGTAAATGCTAGCTATTATTTGTCTAGACAGGGACATAAAATTATGTGTCAAAATTGTTAAAAAGTTTTCTTCTATGGAAGAAAGTTAGGAAAAGTCAGAATGAGAGAAGAGATGTCAAGGAAAATTAACATGGGAATTGCTTCTTGTAAAACTTCCAAGGATTTGTGAAATACCAGATGGTATCCAACCAAAAGTTTCAAAGGAAAAACTGAAAAGCTGTTGACTGAAATGCATAGCATTATTAATGGCCATTGGGCCATAGGACCGTGCCAGGCACAAACTAAATGCTTAGTGTTGAGGTTGTTTTTGTTAGGCAGTGCCTTAACAATTGAATTAATTGTCAATATAATATCTCTTTGCAAAATTTAATTCTATAGCTCAAAAATCCTCATTTTCAAACCTGGTAGATAATAGAATCTATAATAGAATGTGATATTTGAAAATGAATTTTCAAAATATATAACCAATTGGAGAAAAGGTAAATTTTTCTGTGGAAGGAAAACCCATGCTTCATAAGTCAGCCTAATATATGTTCATAAATACATAAAGAAGGAATAGACATAATCCACCTAGATTTTTTTTAAAAAGCTATATAACAAAGGTTACTTAAATCCCCCCAATACAGAATTATCATAGAACAACAGGATCACATGATATAGAGACTAACACAGATAATAGAGATAAAGATAACGAAACCATTTAGCCCAACCTCCTTAATTTATAAATGGTGGAACCTGAGGCTAGAGGGGTGAAGCATCTAAGAATAATATTTTGTCATGGATAGGCCAAAGATGAGCTAAATATAAGAAAATGGTTGGGAGGCAAACTGTGGTAACCTAATGACATATGAGTTGTGATCTTCATAGATATACAATAATTGTTTAAGAATGCTGATTTGAATATGAAAAGGGGATGTAAAATAATCATTTTTATAATGAGCCAAGAGGTGACCGACAGGCAATATAATAATCACAGCTGGCATTACAAAGAACTTTATATACACACATAATTTGATGCTTAATAACCACCTTGGAGGCAGCTTGGTGGTGCAGTTCTGGGCCTGGAGTCAGGAAGATCTGACTTCAAATCTGAACTCAGACAGTTATTAGTTCTGTGATCTTAGACAAGCCATCTAACATCTCAGTTTCCTCTACTACAAATAGTTCAGATCTCTTCTGACTCTTAATACAATATTCTTTATACTGAAATGTGATCAGATAGTTGCTACTGGGAAACAATTATCAAACTTAAAAGGGAAAGGGGAGGAAGGAGGGCCTATGGGGAATATGAGGAAAAAAGTGATATTTGGATTTCCTATCAGAGGCTATCCTGAGCAACAAGATGGGCATCAAAAGCTTAGTGAAGAAAATTAATTAACACTTAGTAAGTGCCCACAATGTTAACAGACATTGTACTAATCACTAAGGATATGAAAACAAAACTTAAACAGTCACTGCTCTCAATGAACTTACTAAAAAGAGAGCTGATATGTTTGTCAAGACAAAAGATTAAGAAAGTGGTTGTTCAGGAGCCTTTGTAGATATGTAAGTATTAAAAGGAGTTGTTGGAGAGATTCCGTGAGAAAAAACAAGTAATTGAGGAGACTGGGTTTCCCAGATTTGGAAAAGGCAGTTTACATCTTAAATGGAGAGGTTGTGAATGAAATCCTACTGCCTAGCCCTTACCACTCTTCTGCCTTGAATCAATACTTAGTATTGATTTTAAAATAGAAAATAAGGGCTTAAAAAAGTGAGTCACAACTGCTTGACTACAGGGGTGGAGGGGATATGACTGAGGAGAGACTCTAAATGAACACTCTAATGCAGATACCAACAACATGGAAATGGGTTTGAATCAAGAACACATGTGATACCCAGTGGAATCGCGCATGGGCTATGGGAGAGGTGGTGGGAGGGGGGAGGGAAGAAAAGAAAATGATCTTTGTTTCCAATGAATAATGTTTGGAAATGACCAAATAAAAATAAAAAAGAAAAGAAAAGAAAAGAGTGAGTCACATCATATAATATGAAATAAAATAGTGAAATACATATATTAGTATAACATGAAAAAAACAGTTATTAAGTAAGCCAAGTTTTGCTAGATTCAAGTCAGAAAGTATAGCAGTGAATTTCTTGGCTCAATCAACATTTAATAAGAACCTACCCTGTGCCAGATACCATGTAAAGAGCTGGAGATACAAATACAAATAATTTGTACTGAAGAATTGTTTCAAACTATAGAAAAATATTTCACACTCTAAATGGTTATTTAATGGGTGACATTAGTGCCTTACTGTTGTTATTCTGTCATTTCAGTTGTGTCTGACTCTTTATGGCCCCATTTGGGGTTTTCTTGGCAGAGAAACTGGAATGATTTGCCATCTCCTTCTCCAGTTCATTTTACAGATGAGGAACTAAGGCAAACAAGGTTAAATGACTTGTTCAAAGTCACAGTTAGTAGGTATCTGAGGCTGGATTTGAACTTATGAAGATTAACCTTCTAGGTGGCATTATTAGTATATCCAATATATTACAACCACTCAAATTTATAATGTGCTTTAAGAGTCACAAAGTACTCTCCTCTCATAAATCCTGAAATATTCAGAAACTGAGTCTCAGAAAGGAAGTGACATTGCCTAAGGTTTAAACTCGGGTCTCTCCTAATACCAAATCCAGCATTCTTTCTACCACCATACACTGGCAAAAGGAGGAGAAAGGGATGAAAAGAACTACCTTGTAGGTGGTACAAACCTTGACAACAATCTTCCTTCAGAACAGCACCACTTTGCTTTCAGCTTACCCATGAAGCTGTTGCCTAAGGAAGCAAACTTTGCCTCTTCAGTAGTCACAGCTACTGAATACATAGGAAAAAACAGTTATTACCAAATTCCCTGCCACTGTCAACTGATTTAAACTCAGGAAGCTGGTTTTATCAACAGAACTGTTACTAAAGATGCAGCATCCTAAGAACCACTGGTTCTTTTCATTTGCCCTACAACTAACCCTACTAAATGTGTTGTCTCCACCCATCAAGATGTAAGCTCTTTGAAAACAAGAACTGTCTTGCTTTTCTATTTGTATCCCCAGCACTTGGCAAAGGGTTTTGAACATACTAAATGTTTAAAAAGTACCTTTTCATTCATTTTTAAGATCTCAAACTGAAACAAAATACATTTTGCCTCCATGTACAGAACTGTGGGAAATATGTACCTAAAACACTGAGAGTAGTTTTACAGTAGTCACTATAAATAAGATATGTGACATTTAAGAGAAATATTACTGGATGAGACTGTTCTAACCTGGGAATTCAATTCCATTTTCATATGCTACTTCTACTAGGATAAGTAAGAAAATCCCCCCCCCCCAAGAGAAGGAAACTATTATGTTCTTTCTCTACTTAAGTCAAGGTTGCTTAACTGTAATACAACACCATCTAGCATGCTGTCAGACCACTGCTGCCTCAAACACTCAAAGCATCACAGGGATGTCTACTTTGTACATAGATGTAAGAATATGATAAGTAAGAAAATAAAGTTTCACAGACCTGTCAATTGAAGTTCGATTTTTCCTCTATTATTTTATCTCCTCAACACCCACTAGGACCAGTTATTCTACAATTCTTCATTAGGTCTTTTTTTTCCTCCAGAAGAATAAACAAATATCAACTCCTTCCCAGAAAAGTCACAATTACTTGAAGCTCAACATGCCCCAATCCTCCATAGATGAACATAACTGATAAAATGTCATGGAGTTTTCATCTTTGAAAAAGAAAAGCTCCGAATTTTAAAATTTATGACTTCCAAGTCTCTATCACTAACCACAGCCCTCCAAAAAAACCCAAGTTATTTGAAGAGACCCATAAATCCACCAATCAGTCAAAAAACATGCAATAAGGTTTTACTATGTGGCAGGCACCATACTAAAAACAGAGAATATAGAAGCAAAAATCTGAGCACTCCGAGCTCAGATCCTAAAGAGTAGAAAGAAACATGAAAATAATAAGGTACAATATGTACAGAGTACATGAAAGGTAATCTGAAAGGTGAAGTCACAGGAACCTGAGGGGAAAGAGAAAGGCTTCTTGAAGAATGGAGAAAGAACATGCCAATCATGAAGGAGTCAGTGCAAAGGCACAAAGATGTGGAGATAGAGTATTATGTTTGAGGAACAAGTGTGGAGGGGTATAAAAGCATGAAGATTGGCAAGGTAGGAGGGGGATAGTTGGGGAAAGCTTTAAATGCCAAACAAAGGACTTTTAATCTAATCCTTGGGGCAAGAGAAGGCATTAGGGGGGTTCCGGGGGAGGACCTGAGAGACAGGCCAATAGACAAACAAATACCACCCAATCTGATGTACTACAGGAAAATCACTTTGGCAGCTCAATAAAGATTGATTACAATGGATATACACAAGCAGGCGAACCAAACTGAAGTTACTATAATATTCAGCTATTATCTACAGGAGCTAGGTAACACAGTAAATAGAATGTTAGGCCTGGAGTCAGGAAGACTGAGTTCAAATCCTGCTTCAGATACTTAGTAGCTCTGTGACCCAGGGCAAGTCACTTAAACTCTGTTGCCTTAGTTTCCTCAACTATAAAATAATAGCACCTACCTCCCAAGGCTATTGTGAGGATCAAATGAGATAATAATTATAAAGTGCTTACCCCAGTGTTTGGCACATAGTAAGTACTATCTAAATGTTAGCTATCATATTGGTTTTGATTTTATATCTGTAATCCCACTTCTTGACATAGTACTTGATGCACAATGTAATGATTAATAAATCCTTTTTCATTCATGGTAATGTATGGGAAGGAAAGAGATAAGGAAGAGACAGGCCAGTGGTAGCATAATTTTGGTGATTATTACCTGGATTATCTATAATTAACTAAAAATTCTTATGTGAGATAGTGCATCAACTAAGGAAGACAAAAAGTCTCCGAAATTATAGATATATTTATGCCAACTGGATTTAAAAGAGCTAAAAAGATGCTGGTTTTTTCGGACTGATTTAATTTAAAAAAAAAAAATTTCTATCTTATGCAATTCACAAAGTCTAGAGAAACCTTGGAATGGTCTCTGAAGTCAAAATACAAAATAATATAAACAAAATACAAAATAATACAAAATCCTTAAGAATATTTCACAGAGTGGGCAACTGGGTAGCTCAGTGGATTGAGAGCCAGGCCTAGAGACAGGAGGTCCTAGGTTCAAATCTGGCCTCAGACACTTCCCAGCTGTGTGACCCTGGGCAAGTCACTTGACCCCCATTGCCTAGCCCATACCACTCTTCTGCCTTGGAACCAATTGGTTCCAATTGGTTAAAAAAAAAAAAGAATATTTCATAGACATATATTAGAATATTTAAGCCAGAGTCTTTTTTTAAAAGTTGTAATAGCTTTAATACATAAAACTAAACCAAGCATCCTATCATCCATTCTAAAACTTCTTAGTTTTTTATGATCCCCAACTGGAGTAACATAATATTTTAGGAAAGATAAAAAATGTATTAAAGAGAGGGCAGCTAGGTGGCTCAGTGGATTGAGAGCCTGTCTAGAGATGGGAGGTCCTAGGTTCAAATCTAGCATCATACACTTCCCTAGCTATGTGACCCTGGATAAGTCACTTAAGGGACTTAACCCCCATTGTCCAGCCTTTACTGTTTTTCTGCCTTGGAACCAATACACAATACTGATTCTAAGACAGAGAGTGTTTAATTAAAAAAAGAATTATTGGACTAACTGAACATAATTAAAGAAAGAGCCAAGACCATAAAGATCCCCAAAAGAAAAACTCCCAGGAATATTATAATCAAATTCCAGAGCTCCCAAGTCAAAGAGAAAAAAAAACTTCAAGCACTCAGAAAGAAACAATTCAAATACTATGAAGTCAGAGTCAGGACCACACAAGATTTAGTGGGCTTCCACCTTAAAAGAGTGGAAAGATTGAAATGATATTCCAGAAGGCAAAGGAGCCTATAACCTACTCAGAAAAACTGAGTATAATCTTTCAGGGGAAAAAACAGATAATTAAATAGAGGACTTCTAAGCATTCCTAATGAAAAACCCGGAAATGAAAGAGGTATACTGAGAAGCAGGGGAAGGGAGAAGAAGCATAGGAAAAATTTTCTCACATAAAAGAGGCATGCAAGAAAGAACTTTTACAGTGGAGGGGGAAATGGGGAAGATGTAGTAGGCAAAGTTTAAACTTCACTCATTAGAATTAGTTAAAAAAAAAAAAGAATGTATTTATATATGTACATATACATGTATAGATATATATGCACACATATACTCAATTATGTATAGAAATATAACTTACCCAATAGGGAAATAGGAAGGCAAAGGGTAAGAGAAAGGTGGGGTGGGGTGGGGTGGATGAATGAAAAAAGGGAGAATAGATTAGAAGTAAAATAAGACTTCTGAGGAGGGACAAAATTTTTTAAAAAGAGAGAAGCAGAAGAAAATGGGATAGAGGGAAATATACAGTTAGTAATCATAATTGTGAATGTGAATGGGATGAGCTCACCCATTAAATAGAAGCAGATACAGAATTAAAATAACGGGCTGAAGCAGAATCTAATATGCTTCAGCTAAATTTAAAAAAGGACAGGGGTAGCAATCATGATCTGAAACAAAGCAAAAGAAAAAAGAAATCTAATTAAAAGTGATAATCAGGAAAACTACACTTTGATAAAAGGTACTTAAGACAATGAAGTAATATCAAAAAGTTTTATAGCAAGCTTCTCTGACCTTATTTTTGAAATATATAGTGAATGAAGCATTGAGTCAAATTTATAAAAAATATTAGCTATTTCTCAATTGATAAATGGTAAAAGGATATAAACAGCTTTCAGAAGAAATCAAAGTTATCTGTAGTAAAATAAAAAATGCTCTCATTCACTGATTAGAAAAAGGTACATTAAAAGAGTTTTGAGGTGTCACCTTATACTTATAAGAAATAACAACTACTGAAGAGGATGAGGAAAAAATAGGTACACTAATAAACCAGCCCAACCATTCTGGAGAACAATTTGGAACTAGGCCCAAAGGGCCATAAAATTGTGCCACATTTAGTTCTCCTAAAGAGAAAAAGAAAAGGATCATATTCTAATTCATAGATGCTCTTTTTGATGGCAAAGAAATTGAGGGGGTGCTCCTCTACTGGGGAATGGATAAATCAAGCTGTGGCATATAATTGTAATGGATTACAATTGTGCTGTGAAAAATGAAAAAAGCATGTGATTTCAGATAAACAGGGCAAGACCTATGTGAACTGATGCAAAATGAAGTGAACAGTACTGGGAGATTTTTATGTACAGTAATAGCAATGCTAAATGATGATCAACTATGAAAGTTGGCTACTCTGATCAACATAATGATTCAATACAATTACAAAGGACTTATAATGGAAAAAAATGCTATCCACTTCTAGAGAGAAATCTGATGAACTCTGAGTCCAAACTGAAGTATAATTTTTTCACATTCTTTATTTTTGTTGCTTTTTTGGAAAATATGGATAATATAGAAATGTTTAATAAGATTTCACATGTATAACTGATGTATCACTTGACTTCTCAGTGGATAAGAGGAAGTGAGAGAATTTGGAACTCAAACTTTAAGAAGAAAAAAATGTTAATAAATTTTAATTTTATTTTTAAAAAATGACAAACAGGATGGTTTCAGAAAAACCTGGAAAGATTTACATGAATTGATGCAAAGGTGAAGTGAGCAAAACCATCAGAACATTGTACATGGTAACAGTAACACTGTATGATGATCAACTGTGAATGACTTAGCTTTCTGATTAATATAATGATAAGACAATTGTGATGGACTTATGATGAAAAATGTTATACACTGCCAGATAAAGAATTGATGGAGTCTGAAGACAGATTAAAGTATAGTTTTTCATTTGCTTTATTTCTCTTTTTGTTGTTGTTTTTTAAAATTTTTTGGTCTGTGTTTTCTTTTGCAACATGGCTAATAAGGAAATATGTTTTGTATGACTTCACATGTTTACTCAAATTTCTTGCCTTCTAGAGGAAGGTAAGTGGAGAGGGAAGAAAGAGAAGGAGAGAATTCTGAACTCAAAATTTTAATAAGAGAATGTTGGGAAAAATTTTATATGTAATTGATAAATATTTAATAAAATATATTGGGGGTAGAGAAAACATTTAATACCAATGAGGTAAACTTTTCCTTTAAAAATATAAAAGAAGCAGTATGGTATGGCAGATAGCTACATTGTTTCTGCCAGAAGAATTGTGTTTCAAGTCCCACTTCTGATGCATATTGGCCCTGAAACCCTAGGCAAGTCATTTAACTTCTAATAGAAGGCAAGGAGGAAGAAGAAGACTTCTCCAGAATTCTAGCAAGGTCTGAATCAAAACTACTTTACATAAAGTGGGGGAGATATTTAAACTTAAGAGAAAAGCTTTAAATTTTTCATACTCTTCCTTACCTTTTTCTTCCTTTTCAATAACCTACATTTTGGCATTCTTCCCTCCATGATGAGGGAAAGACATAATGTATACTCTGGAAACTGTAAAAAGGATCAACTAGACAGAGGCCAATATCTTTATTACATTTATATACCCCAAGAGCCTAGAACCAGATGATTACAGTAATAGATGAATGCATGCTTTTTGATAAAAATAAGCCAAATCGGTACTACCTTTTAGACCTGTAAGAATTCATGGTTTGCAAACAATTGGTTTAATTGGTAAGGCACTGAATAAATAAGTTAATTTAGGTAAAACTGTCATTTTTATTATAAACAATCAAAGAGTTCCAGTTAAAATCATTTTCACTTACCAATATACATGTCCCAACAATGAAAGTGTGAAGCAAGCTGAATCACCAAACTCCGTAACAATATCATCATGGCTTTTCTGTTTATTTAAAACTCCACCAGACAAGATCTGTTCCCCCTCAGCAAGCCTTAAAATAAAACATGAATTTAGGAATAAAGTCATGAAGATATCTTCAATTACCAACCTCCTACTAGGGATAGAAACAGAAAAAGTAATAATCTGTCGGAAACACACCAACCAACTCTCATCTAACTTTACCCTGAAGTAGGCTAGGGTAACCTAAGATATACAGCTCTTCTAGGGGTTATGGGAAGAAAAGGTAGGCAATTTTTTAAAAATTAATTTTTATTTATATCTTTTCTATTTATATTATCAAAGTTTCTCCTAACATGCGTCTTCCTCCTCCTCCTTCCAGAGAGTTATGTCATACAATAAAGAATTTTTTCTTAATGAAAAATGGGGAAAAAAAGTCAGCAAAACCAATAGGCACACTGAAAAAGTTTGAAAACATAGGCAATATTTCACACCTGGGGACTTCTAATCTTTGCAAAAGGTAAAGGATAAGGCTATCTTCTCATATCTCTTCTTTAGGACAATACTTGTTCTTTGTAGTTTAGCAACATTCACTTCTATTTTGCAGTAGTTGTATATACTAATTTCTTGGCTCTGCTTTCTTCACTCTGCATTATTTCATATAAGTCTTTCCATGCTTTTCTGTATTTATCATTTCTTACAGCACTGTAATAGTCCATTATATTCAGGCTCCACATTTTGTCTAGCCATTCCCCAATCGATGGGTTTTTACTCTGTTTTCAGTTCTTTGCTACCACAAAAAGTATTGATATAAATATTTATGTAGATGGGGACTTTACATAGGTGGGTATTTTTAAATTTTAGGGATGGGGAGATCTTTTCTTAAGGATCTCAGTTTTGCCTTTGAATAAAGAACAAGTCAAATTAATAATAGAATGTCAGACCCCTGATGGAGGTGTAGAGATTTGTCCCAACTTGTTACACAGCTAGAAAGTGGCAGTCAGGATTTGAACTTAAGTCATCTGATTCTAACACTAATATTTTTAATTTTGTGAATCTGTAGGTTTTTTTCTAGGTAGCAATTAAATTAACCAATAATAATTATATAGTACTATATCAGAGAATGCTGATGGTACTTAGGAGCTCTGTGATTTCATTAAATAGAACCACTAAATAAAACTAAATGTAATTTCTTGATATTAGGCAAGTAGTAAACAGCCATTTGCTTATATTTCTTTGAAAAGATATGATTTGGAGGGCAGCTAAGTGGCTCCATAGATTGAGAGCCAGGCCTAGAGACAGGAGGTCCTGGGTTGAAATATATGGCCTCAGATACTTCCTAGCTGTGTGACATTGGGCAAATCACTGCTTAGCCCTTACCACTTTTCTACCTTGGAATCAATACACAGTATTGTTTCAAAGATGGAAGGTAAAGGAGGGAGAAAGGAAATTATTTACTTCATATGTATATACATATATCAGCAAAGCATAGAGCTGGAAGGGCAACCTTTTGTTCTTTATAAATGAAGAAAACGAGCCTAGATAAATGAAGTGACTAATCAAAAGTCATATAGTTAAGCAAGATCTCCTAATTTCTAGTTCAGATTTTTCTATCAAGTTCTTCTTAGCAATCTCTTAAAATTGTGGTGAATGAGAAAACAGGATACTGATTCCAAAATAAGTTTGTTTCCAATAGGAAATTAGGGTTCATAAAGGATTATATTTTAAATTTACTTTTAAAAATAAATTATTTTCTTTAGGAAAAATGTTTCTAAATACTAACATCTATCTTTGCCTGATCCACTTAACCTATCACAACTATAAACATATAAATATATGTATATAAGCATGTAAAACTATAACTATCTCAACCTAAAGGGTGGTACTCTAATGTTATTTTATATAAGATTAATTTCATGTGTTATATGAATTGATTTTAATATAAATTAAGAGTGTCTGAGACTTATATTTACAGAATCAATAAGCAAAATAAATGCACAGAAATGTTTTCAGGATTAATTTCTTGATGCTTTGTAGTGTTAAAATTAATCAGTGAGAAACTTTTTGAGTGGAATATTAATTACTATACTATAGGAAATGATAATATGAAGATTTCAGTGAAGTACAGGAAGACTTACATGACTGATACAGAATGAAGCAAACAGACACAAAACAACAAAATTACTAAAACAATGTAAATGTAAATTAAAAAAAGAGAGAATATGTATTATGTATAATAATAATGTCCAAGCTTGGTACTGGAGAAGAGATGAGAAAATGTATCCTCTTTTGCAAGTAGAGAACTATGCATATGGAACATTCCATGGGCTGTAATTCCAACTAATGTATTGGCTAGTTTTATTAAACTTTTTTTCTGTTCTTTTTTTTAATCTTCATTACGAATTTAGACTGAGTAGCAGAGGATGAGAAATAATTAGAAACAAAAGTAATTAAAAAAATAAAAAAACTTTCCAGGAATTTTCTAAAACTTTCAGCTTTCTTTTTTTAACGGCATAAATTCAATTTATGGACAAATAAATGCTTAAGCTCTTCATAATATGTATTTCTTAGGAAATCCATTACTAAACCATTACTGAATCTTCAAAAATAATGCAATAGAATTCACACGCTTGGCTGTCTCTATACATAGAATGGAAATAGTCACAAGTTACAAGTGCTATAGTTGGGTAAACTAGTTTAAAATGTACAGGAGCAGGGGCAGCAAGATGGCTCAGTAGCCAGGCCTAGAGAAGGGAAGTCCTGGATTCAAATTTGACTTCAAGATACTTCCTAGCTGTGAAACCCTGGGCAAATGTCATTTACCTGCCTTTCCCAGCCTTACCACTTTTCTGCCTTGGAACCAACATTTAGAATCGATTTTAAGATAGAAGGTAAGGGATTTTAAAAAAAAATGTACAAGAGAATTACCATGCCACTTCCCATGCCTGATAGGGATATGGAAAAGGGAGAATTGTCTCCTAGCTACCCTCCCCTAGTCACAGGAGTGGTTAGGAATATATATATACTTATTAGTCCCAAATAGGCATTCACCCTGGAAGTGCAGGCAGATGCTTATTTCCAGGTTTAATTCATTAAACCCTTATCTGAAAACAAAAGTACCATTACTTATGGCAGCTTATCTCAAGAGACAGTTTAACTATTGGCTAAACTTCAACAATTATATTACTGTGATATAACTTTTGTAGAACAATAAAAATTACCTAAAAAATTATTCAAATGAACAAAATGTTAATGCAAAAAAATATAGACAGTGATATCAAATTTATAACAGAACCTGACAATTAATACAGTGTTTTATCTAAATATATATATACACACACATACACACAGTATTAATAAAGGAAAGTTAGTTAATGAACTTACTTGCTAAGGTCGACGCAACATTTTGCAAGTAGATATTTACACTGTGGTGTAGTACAACTGTGTCCCTTCAAGAGTCTATATGCTTTATATGCCTTTCCTGAGCGATAATAACAGGTAGCCAGTAAAAACAATGCTTCTTCTGAGTGTACTGAAAGGGAAAAAAATTTTAATGGTTATTTTGTCCTTAATAACAAGCAAATGCATGAAATAAGACTCCAGTAACTAAGTTAAGAGATCACTCACTAGTAATTAAAAACACAGTAAAATGAAGCAGATATTTAATACAAAAACAGTTCAGAAATGATAGATGTAAAACCCAGTTGGCTCCAGGAGGGGAGAGGGAGGGAAAGAACATGAATCATGTAACCATGGAAAAATATTCTAAATTAACTAACTAAATATTTTAAAAAACAGTTCAGAAATGTTAATGAGAATAAAACTTTTTATCAATTTATTTGAATAGAGGAAAATTAATTTTCAAAAGGACAGAACTCTATTTCACATTCCTACTAAAAAAAAAATCTTTACTAGAACATGAGCTAAGATCTCAAGGAAAAGAATGAAAAAAGTAGGAATGCAGAGGAAATGGTCCTTTCAGGTTTTGGACTGTATTATAAAGTAGTAATCATCAAAACTACTTGGTTAAGGGACTCATGATTAAAAAAAAAAGTTATCTGCAGCAAAGTAGAAAGGAACTATTGAAATCTGAATGCAGATCACAGCATGTCATCCTTCACTTTATTTTCTCCATGAGTTTTTAATTGTATATCTGATATGTATCTTTAGTTATGACTTGAGGAATGTGGAAATAGGTATTTTCTAAAAGTGATGATATAACCTATATCAGACTATTTACCACCTCGGGGAGGTGGAGGAGGGAAAAAGAGAGGGAATCTGAATAAAAAAATGTCAGGAAACAATCATCAAAAACTATTTTTACATGTAATGGGAGTAAAAAAAAATCAATAAAAAACAAAGGAAAAATAACTTACTTGATTAGGGGCAGCTTGGTGACACAAGTAGAGTGTCAGGCCTGGAGTTGGGAAGACCTGGGTTCAAATCTTGCCTAGGACATTTGCTAGCTATGTGGCTCTAGGTAAGTCACTTAACTTGTTTGCCTAGTCCTTTTACTTCTGTCTTTGAGTTCTTACAAAGACCTCAGTAGTCCAGTGCTAGTTAAGCTCAATACTATTTGAGAAAGTAATATCTATTCCTTAAGAACTACTGGAAAACTGGAAAGTAATCTGACTCCAAGAAAAAAAAAGTTTAAAGAGGCATTTTATACTAGACCTCTTAGTAACCATTAGATAAATATGTTAACTGGAAAAGGCAACACTATAAATAAATTGAAGAAAAATAAGAAAATCCTTTTATAATTATGGGAGAATTCTTTACCAAACAAGAGATGTTCAAAAAAGAACAAAAGTACCATTCCCCAATAGGTAAATGATAAAAGGACACGAACAGTTCCTCAAGTTATCAATAATGATATAAAAACAAGAATATGCCACTCGTATTTTGTTGTAGAGGTAGGGGACTATGGGTGTTGAATATGGCATATACTTTCAGACACCAGTTAGTCAATAAGCATTTATTAAGCACCTACCATGGGCCAGATTCTGTGGTTTTGGTTAATTTTTTTTGTTAAAAGGAAAAGCTCTAAGTGATGAGAGACATATCTTAAAATAGTATGATGTAAAAAGGCATCAATAAAGTTAAGATAATTAAAAATAATCCTTTAAAAAACATAAGACTTGAAGGCAGCTAGGTAGAACAGTAGAAAGAGAGCCAATCCTAGAGTCAGGAGGACTTGGGTTCAGCACTGGCCACACACACTTCCTAACTGCGTAACCCCGAGCAAATCAGTTAACCCTGATTTGTCTAGCTTTTACTGCTCTTCTGACTTAATACTAAATATCCTAACTCTAGGCTTGGCACTGTATACAGAGCCACCTAATTGCCCTGGAAAGCATTTTAAAAGAAAGGAGGTTTAGAACATTATTTATGCCATATATCATAATTATGCATGCATGAATGTCATAATATAAAATAAAGTTGAAAAGGAAGAGACAGAATCCACGGAATGAGAAGAAATCCAGAAAACAACTGCAAGTGATACTCATTCTTGGAGATGAAAGAAAAGAGGGAAAGAGAAAAATAGACTAGTAAAAATAATGAACTAACCAAAAAGATTAAAAAGGAGGAATCAAATAGGAAGGTAACTGAGAAACATTTTTTAAGCTCTTATGACAGGGACATTGGAAACATAAAGACAAAAGTGATAGTTACTACTTTTAAGAAGCTTATATTCTAATTAGACAATATGGTGAATTTATACAGATGAATATATACAGAATTCATGTAAAATGAAGGTAAGAGATCAAATTGCTTACTATCTCTGCGATGGGTAGAGAAAGAAGACAACTTGGATCATATATATTTCAGAACATGTTGAAAATTGCTGTTATATGAAATTGGGAAAATAAAATATTAAAAAAAAAAATAAAACGAAGGGAAGGTAGAGATACCTTGGGAAAAAAAGAGGTAGTAGCAGGGGCAGCTTGGCTTAGTGCATAGAAAGCTAGAAAGAGAAGGTCCTGGGTTCAAATAGGACCTCAAGACACTTCCTAGCTGTGATACTCTGGGCAAGCCATTTAAGCCCCAATGCCAAGCCCTTACTGTTCTCCTGCCTTGGAACCAAGAGGCAATACTGATTCTAAGATGGAAGGTAAGAAGAGACAGAGACTGACAGGCAGAGAGAAAAGTCTTAGCAACTAGCGGGAGTCAGGAAAAGTTTAATGAAGAATGTTGTGGCTGGTCTGAGTCTTTAAGAAAACCAAGAATTCCAAGGTGCAGAAGAGGGGATGCTATGCATTACAGGCACAGAGGATTGCCAGTGTAAAGGACAGGAGATGAAACAGTGGATTTCCAGTATGCACAGTGGAGTCAGTATGCACAAAAATAAAGGTTGTCTTTTCCTCAGAGACTGGAGCAAAAGATGAAAAGAATATAAAGGAGAAAGAGTTTTGAAGTATAATATGAGGGAATAGGAAGGTGCTCATAACCTAGAATTTTTGAAATGGATGTCAATGTCATCTGCTCCTAAAGAGAAGGGCAAGCAAACTTATAGGAAGCTTGAGGAAAGAGCAGGCAATTTGAAAAAGCCACTGAGAACAGCACAATACTCAATAGAGTAAGAAAAAAAGGATTGTCATGCAGCAGCAGTAAGGTCTCAGCTAAAACTAGATTAACATGAATCTGGGGTGGACATAATTAGCAAAGATGCATGATTCCATATACACCACAGGATTGTAGGTGATTAATGATTGGAATGTAGAGTTGTTTTTCATCATTCAGGTGTATCCAATTATTCCTAATCCTGTAAACCATACCATCTATGGGGTTTTCTTAGCAAGAATACTAAAATGGTTTGCTATTTTCTCCAGGTGATTAAAGCAAACAGAGGGTAAGTTACTTGCCCTCGTAAGTTACTCACATAACTACTAAGTGTCTGAGGCTGGATTTGAACTTAGGTAGGCCCAACTCCAGGCCAAGTGCTCTATCCACTGAGACACATAGCAGCCTCCTCAGATCTACGGTAAAGTTAATAAAGGAGCAAAGATATTAAGCATGAATGAAGTGACAGGGCAGAGGAAGATTATTATGAGATTGTAGAGGGATAGTGCTGAGATGGATATGGATGAGTGTTAACAGGAGGAAATGATTTTTGCCTTTAGAAGACTGGCTAGGAGTAACAAGAGTTACAAGTTTGGCAGTCAAATAACAGAAATAACCAGATCAATACTGAGAATGATGGTATCTACATTGGAGGCTAGAAATATAGCTAGTAGGTAGAGATGGCAAGGCATTCTGGCCTGTCCTCTGAATCAGTGGATATCTAGTGATTTTGTCCCCCCAGTGACTGGGCTCCCACTTAGTAACAGCTTCATCCTCAACAGAAGAAACCTTGCTCAAGGAGTACACTAACAATGCCTTAATCCTGGGAAGCATAAACCCTCTAGTAAGGTTCCTGAGTCTCAAAATCTTAATCGGATATAAATATCCTTTGGGATTTTCCAGAGTAGGCAATTAAACTGAGAAGTCAAAATTCCCTTAGCATTTCTCTCAAAAGCAGAAAATTCCTGCCATCACAGAATCTGATGGTGGTAAACAACCATCTAATAAAAATCCATATACACACACTGGTTCTCTATTAACTAAAACTAACTACAAAACAAAAAGTTATAAAACCCTTGTCTACAAATTATCCTGTAAGATTTCTGCCACAAATATTTCTTTTGGTTTCCACTAATAAAAGATCAGAAGAGGGCTTGAATTACAAATAATATTAAAGAGGAAATTAAAAACAAATGGGTCACATACCTTCGGCATACAGTCTTTCTGCAAGGAAAACTGCATCTCGGAAAGCATAGTGGTTTAGTGCTTGCCATATAGCAGCCTGCAGAGAGAAAAAAGAAAGGCCTCTGAGATCTTAAATGGTTCCTATATGTTTCTTTTTTTCTTTCTTTTTAAATCTTCTGTCTTAGAATATATACTTATTGGCTCTATCAGTATGGATTCTAAGACAGAAGAATGGTAAGGGCTAGGCAAATGGGGTTAAATGACTTGCCCAGGATCACACAATGTATGTGAATATTTCAAAGGACTTATTTCCACAGTGCCTATATTTAACAGAATAGTCACTCAAAGGGTGAACTGAAAATTTCAAATTAGCACCTGTAATTAAAGCAATGGCAATAGTTGGCTGCCTCATAAAGTTAATGCCTGGTCTAAAATTGTATTGGGAATGTGTTGTTTTAAGGTGATTGATTAATGTGAGGATAAGCTCAGCAACAGTGCTATCAGTAAATATTTTTATTTTAGCAAAAAAAAAAAAAAACACCTTCCTCTTTAAGGATTAAAAACTATAAACAAGGCAATTATTCAATTCTGGTTCCCATGTTACTTGTTTGATTCAGTTGTCCATTTAGTACAATAAACACAAACAATGCAATACCACACTTCTTTAAACCAATTTAGATATGAAGGAAAGTTGGGAAGGAAAAAGCCCACTAAACAAATATGACCAGTGAGAAGATTTCAATTTTATTTTTTATACTTCCTGACTTTCTCCAAACCACCCAGTACCTATAACACAACAAATAACCTGTGATGAAGCTCAACAGGGTAATACTAAATAAAAGGCTCTATCCACATTCACTATTGCCAGTTCAATGCTACTACCATCCAAAGGATTAAAGGAATGTTGAGAGTTACAGCTATTTGTCTTTGGTTCTCTCTCTGATCCTTTTCCTTTCTTGGTTGTTATACATAAACTCATTGAGTCAGAACATTTAAAATGCTTAATTAAGCTTATTTGTAAGGAAATTTAAGTAAACATTTCAATATACCAGGCAGATAATTTATAGGCATATGTATTATTTACTTAATTCACTTGTCTCATTTTTAATAGAGGGATCAAATTTTTACATTTGTTTTTGTCATCTGGCAGGTTGACCAGTTTATTTTTCATTTTTCTTTCTTGCTAGGTCACTCAACCCATTAGTTTCACACAGAAATTGCAAGTTCCAAAAGTCTCCTGTCTGGTAGCACCATCTTCCTTTAAATCATGCCCAGACTGGTTCCCTAGGTTCTTTCTAATTCTTAACCATTTTTTTTTATGTCATAGACTCTTCTAGCAATCTAACGAAATCTAAAGAACTCTCTTCAGAATATTTTTAAAATGCACAAAATAAAATGCATGTTAAAAAGGAAAACCAATTATAATTCCTTAAAATATTTTTAAAACTACAAACTCCATTAAGATGCTCTGACATAGATACTTTAAAGGATATACTCCACTTTTAAATATTTTCTTACTGGCTTGAATCTGGTCACTTAGTATAATACCTTCTCATTCCCTAATACAATAAGCCCTAACCTCAACAAATCATTCCAAAACAATGGACTGTGGTGTAGGAGTAACTCTTGTCATCCTCTAGGTTCACTTGTTGGTGAAGGCAGCATGGAGGGAGCTCTGTTCCCCCTCTCCACAGAGCCTGAGGACAGTTTTCATGTGTCCCACCCCTCTGTCCAGCAGCCCAAAGTGATTTCTCCCTTTCTCCTCTCTGGGTAATGGGCAGGGGTGGGGGAGGTGGTCTCATAGGTGGCTTGAAGGTGCAGTCTGGGTACTCGATCTCGAAAAGGTTCACCAACACTATTCTAAGGCTTGACTTCTCTAAGTCTTCATTTCTTCATCTTTAAAGTTTGAAAAATATTTACACTACTCATCCAATAAAATTGTGATGAGGATCAAATGTAACTTATCTATGAATGCTCAGGCTGTGCTACTCATTCACAAAAAGAAAATCAAAAGTGTTGGTGATGGGGATGAGGCCAGTGGGGGTATGAGGGCGGCCAGAGTATAAAGCCCACCTGTAGGAAAAGAAGTGCAGGGCATTTTGCCCATACAAAATGTTCTGCATGCCTGGGTCAGATTAGATTATACAAGTGAAGGGCCAAAGGTAAAAGGTGGTGGAGTAGGAGAACATTGTGTTTCAATGGGTAAAGGCAGTAGAGTAACTCTGTTGGAGACAAAAGGAGACAAACCCATAACTGGCTATACCTGGAAGGGTGAGATATGATCAGTCTTTACATTTTCTGAATGATCATACACAATGTAACATGATATCTGTGTGTACATGCATTTTTGCATGTTTTTTCTTTGTGGGCCAAGATTCCTACTTTGGAAACCACTGTTCTTTCGCTCCATTAAAATCCTATTCTGATGACTTATGATAGAGAGGCAAAGTTACTAATTATTAGTTGCCAAATCCAATTTTCTCATTAACTTCACTGCAGTCTTTGACATGGTTGATCGCTGTTACCTCTTGGATACTCTTCTCTCTAAGTTTTTAGGTTATCACTCTCTCCAGGATCTTGTTCACTTACCTGACTGCTTCTTTTCAGTGTCCTTAGATCCTCCTCCATATCACATCCCTAGACCATAGTTGTCCCTCAGGGTTGAGCCCTGGACTCTGATTTCTTCTCCCTCTATATTACTTCACTTAGTAACCTCATTGGTTCCCAAGGATTTAATTACCATTTCTATTCAGACTTATTCTCAAATCTATAATTATCCAACTCTAATCTCTGCTAACTTCCAATTTTACTTCTCCAACTGCCTTTCAGACATCTTTGACTGAATGTATCATAGACAGATCACATTTAATATGTCAAAAACAGAACTTTTAATCTTTGTCCCATAACTCTCCCCGGCTCCTACCTTCCCTATCACTGTAGAGGGAAACATTGTCCTCTTCATCCCTCAAGCTCACAACCTAGGAGACATCCTAGATTCATCACAATTTCTCTATATTCTATATAGATATATAGAGAAATAGATATAAATATATCTCCTCCTCTATCCAAGCTGTTGCAAAAAGCCTGTAGATTTCATTAACCTTTGCAACATCTCTCAAAAACTTCCCCCTTTCCTCTGTCACTTTAGTACAGGACCCCATCAACTCACACTTTGAATATTGCAATAATTTGCTGGTGGATCTATCTGCCTGTTTCAAGTCTTTCTCTATTCCAATCCATTTTCCATTCAGACACCAAAGTAATTTTCCTAAAACACAGGTCTGATCATATGATCCTTCTACTTTTCTCTAATGGCTCCCTATTGCCTCCAGGAGTAAATACAAAATGCTTTTTAGCATTCAAAGTCCTTCATAACCTAGTTCCCTCCTATGTTTCCTTTCTTCTTACACCTTACCTTCTAACCCCAACACCCCCTACCCATATATACTCTGATCTAGTGACACTGACCTCCTGGCTGTTCCTTGAACAAGACACTCCATCTCTCAGCTCCAGGCATTTTCTCTGGCTAAATTGCTCTCCTTTCTTTGTTCCTACTCCTGACCTCCCTGGTTTCCTTTTAAGTTCCAACTAAAATCCACCCCTCCCCTTCCCCCATACAGGAAATCTTCCTTAACTCCTCTTAATTCCAGGGCCTTCTCTCTATTATTTGCTGTTCATTCTGTATGTGCATATTTGTTTGCAAGTTGTCTCCTCCATTCAACTGTAAGCTACTTGAAGGCAGGAACTGTCTTTTGCCTCTTTTTGTCTCCCCAGTGCTTAGCATAGTACCTAGCACATAGTAGGCACTTTATGTTTATTGATGGGACTGAAAGTAAGCATTACTCTCATAGGGATGATAGGTAGAAGGTATTTAATGTTTAATGATTGATTGAATTATATGCTAGAAAAGGTTTTAAGAATAGATTATCCAATGATAGACCATGTCATCTATTGTCAGAAGACCAGTCTAGCCAAGTTCAGAAAGGTTTATTACTACATTGACAATAAAGTGACAAACTTTTCAAACATACAAATCTTGAAGATTAACTACTAAGTTGTAAAAAAGTTATGAGCTGTATCAGTGAAAGGTATTACCAGTAGAATATTACTTCATAGTTGTGATTGGGACTTTTAAATGACCATATCTAATGGTCTTTTCTCAGCTCTCAATACCCCTGACCTTTTCCTGTGGCATGAGACTATTAATTCTTCCCTTTCCCTTCATGATACTCTTTTCTCTTCTGCTTTTCAAAACACTCCTCTCTTTTGGTTATATTCTAAACTGTTCCTTTTCATTTTCCTTCACTGATTCTTCTTTTTCTGTATGCCCCTAAAGTGGGTATCACTCAAGGATCTGTCCTCAGCTATTTCTAGACTTTTCTTCCTTGGTGAACTCAACCAATTCCAAGGCTTCAATTATTATTTCTATTGCATTTAGGTATGAATATTTAAATTTATTTCAATTAAAAAAAGAATTATAATCCCTCCCAACTAGCCCACTGAAAACAAAAAACTCTTGTAATAAATATAGATAGTAGTATTGCCAAAACAAATTTCCACATTAGCCAGGTCCAAAAATTTATGTTTCAGTCTACATCTTGAATCCATTCACTCTCTACCAGGAGATGGACTGCATGAGCCTTCATTGGATCTCAGGAATCATAGTCATTCTATGAGTTGATCAAAATTCTTATTACTTCTATTTTAGATGATTTCTCAAATCTCTCCTGAGCTCAAGTCCCATACTAGAAACTTTAAATAAGGAAAAAAATCTAAGAAAAGAGAATCCCAAGTAGGTCACTTCTGTTTTCAGAGCTGAAAAGGACTTTTACAAATTTTCTAACCCAACCCCTTCATTTTTTACATCAGTTCTGAAAATTGAAAAAATTTGCTCAAGGACACACATTATAAATAGCAGAGTAGGGATTAGAATGGTGCTTACCTGGTTCCAAGTCTGGTGCTTTTTGAAATGTCAGAGGCAGCTGGTGGTACAAAAGATAGAGCACTATACCTAGAGTCAGGAAGGTCTGAATGCAAATATAGCTTCAGACATTTACAATCTATATGACTCATTTAAGGTCTGTTCACCTCAGTTTCCTTAAGGAAACTCTAAAAAATGGGAATAACAATAACAGTGCCTCACAGGATTATTGTAAGGATCAAATGAAATATTTGTAAAAAGTGCCTAGCACAGTCCCTGGCACATAGATGCTATATAAATGGTTATTCCCTCTTCACTCCTCTTCTCCTATATCATACCACCTATTTTACTAATTTGCTTCCTAAAAAACTCTAGTCAACCAAAATACCTTTATTAACCACTTACGTGCCAGGTCTTCATAGACCTGACAAAGGCGTTCGACACAGTGAACAGGGATGCAATGTAGGTGATCCTCAGCAAGCTCGGTTGCCCAGCAAAATTCGTCAAACTGATCCAGCTCTTTCATGTCGACATGACAGGGGAAGTCCTATCTGGTGGAGAGACTTCTGATCGCTTCAACATCTCCAATGGCGTGAAACAAGGCTGTGTCCTCGCTCTGGTACTCTTCAACCTATTTTTCACCCAGGTATTACGACATGCTGTGATAGATCTAGACCTGGGCGTCTACATCAAATACTGACTGGATGGCTCACTATTCGACCTTCGCTGCCTGACTGCAAAAACAAAGACAACAGAGAGACTCATCCTGGGAGCTCTCTTTGCAGATGACTGTGCTCTCATGGCCCACCAAGAAAATCATCTTCAAACCATTGTGGACAGGTTCTCCACTGCAACAAAACTGTTTGGCCTGACTATCAACCTCAGAAAAACAGAGGTGCTGTTCCAACCTGCACCAGGGAGGCCAACGAACCAGCCATGCATTACAATCGACGGCACTCAGCTTTCTAACGTCAACACTTTCAAGTACCTGGGCAGCACCATTGCCAACGACGGGTCCCTAGACCATGAGATTAATGCCAGGATCCAAAAGGCCAGCCAGGCATTCGGGCGGCTGCTCTCCAAAGTCCTCCAACACAGAGGTGTGAGCACTGCGATGAAGCTCAAAGTGTACAATGCAGTGGTCCTCAGCTCGCTCCTGTACGGTTGTGAGACATGGACACTGTACCGGAAGCACATGAAACAGCTAGAGCAATTCCACCAACTCTCTCTCCGGTCAATCATGAGGATCCGATGGCAGGACCGAATCACCAATCAGGAAGTCCTTGACAGAGCCAACTCCACCAGCATCGAAGTGATGGTCCTCAAAACCCAGCTACGATGGTCTGGACACGTCATCCGCATGGACCCACAGCGAATACCAAGACAGGTATTCTATGGTGAACTGTCAGTTGGACTCAGGAAACAAGGCCGACCAAAGAAAAGATTCAAGGATGAGCTGAAGTCCAACTTGAAGTGGGCTGGCATTACACCAAAGCAACTAGAACTCGCTGCCTCTGACAGAAGCAGCCGGCGAACCCACATTAACCATGCCGCCACCACCTTTGAAGATGAGCGACGTCGACGTCTTGCCACTGTGCGTGAATGCCGACACCAGGCCACAACCGCACCTCCTGTAACAACCGGCGTCCCAAGCCCCATGTGCCACAAACTCTGAGCCTCAGTCTTTGGACTCCAAAGCCACATGAGGGTACATCAATAGATGATAATGCACAAAGACAATCGTCATTCTCAGTCACGGAGAGACTACCACTATGTGCCAGGAACTGGAGGTTGCCATTGGGGATACAAAGACAAAAGTCAAATAGTTTCTGCCCTCAAGAGATTTACATTTCAACAACTTGACATGATAATATGTACATTTCATTTTATATAAAATATATACAAAGTAACCTTGGAGAGAAAGGCATTAATCAGCACTGGGAGACACCAAAAAAGATCTCATGTACAGGATAGCATTTTAGTTAAAATTTTGGAGGAAATCAGTGATTCCAAGAGAGGGAAGTAAGGTGAGATAATGTTTCAGGCATGGTGGATGATTCGTGTAAAAGCAAAGAGATGGAAGATAAGGTGTTGAGTGTTTGGGATAGCAAGAAGGCAAATAATGGCTGTAATGTAGTGTGTTTATAGCACTTAGAAAGGCTATATGAGGACAGATTATGAAAAGTTAAAAATGACAAACAAAAAAGCTTATATCTGATTCTGGAGGTAAAAGGAAGTAAATGGAGTTTACAGAGTGAAGAAGATCTAAGCTTTAAGAAAATGACTTGGGCAGTTGTGTAGATGTAGATGATGAGTAGATGATGGATTGCAGCAGGGAGGGCCTTGGGCTAGAGATCAAGAGAATATTGCAACAATTCAAGAAAGAGATGATGAGAACTTGAATTAAAGTGGTGGCTACATGAGCAGAAAGGATAAGGATAAGAGACGTCACAGAGATATTAAGGGAAAGTGAAGTGTTAAGGATAACACTAATATTGCAACCTCAAGTGACTAGAAGGATGGAGTTATCCTTGATAGAAACAGGAAAGTTTTGAAGAGGGGAGGATTGGGGGTAGGGAAGAAATGAGTTCTGTTTTGGACATGTGTTTGAGATGCCCACAGGACATTGTCGAATAGGCAATTTGGACCAGAAGATCTTCATTTGTATGTTCTGCTGGCATCTAAAAACCACCTTGAAAAATTAAACACTTCACCTCATAAACTTGCTACTCCTTCCAACTCCCCCACTGTCACCCAGGCTTGAACCCTCAGTCATCTATGACCCATCCTTCTCCTTTATACCCCCATATCCAATTGGTTACCATGAATTATCATATCCTCTTGTTTCTACCTTCCTATAATCTCTTGAAATCATTTCTTCTTCTCTAATCTAATCAGCACCCCAATTCAACTTTGATCATATCTCCATTGTACTATTACAAGAGTTTCATTACTGGTATTCCTTTCTCCAGGCCAATCCATCCTTTTACACAACTGCCAAAACAATCTTTTTAATGCATAAGGTTGATGTTACACTTCTGCTAAAAACCCTTCATTAGCTCCCAGCTAGCATCTAAAACATAACTTTTTTCTATTTTTGTCAGTTGGAATTCTTCCCTTTCTTCAAAGACCAGCTTGGGGAAGGAAGGTCTTCTTCCATTAAGTATTCCAGATTCCCATCTCTACTTCAAAATTTCTTAAGGACAGTCACTGTGTTGTTTTTCATCCTTATTTTCTTAATACAATACGTCTTGTACACTGTAATACCTAATAAAAATCACACTGCACCACTATATACCCAATACTCACCAGTGATTTTTACATAGTGGACATTTAATAATTGTCTGCTGAACTGAACTGAATCCATCTATTTTCCTTGACAAATGGTAAACACCTTTAAGGCAGGGATCTTTACTAATTTTTGTACTTTCTGCAATAGCTTCCCTAGCACACAGTAGAGGAATAATAAATGCACAATGAATCATTCTAATTCTAAATATCCTCCACCTTACTGTTTCCCTCCTCCTCAGCATATCTGTTTGTCTTGCATATACCCAAAGTCGAGCCTTGCATATACTTCAGTCAATCATTAAAATGACACTTTTGAAACTTTCTTTTGCCTATAATAATCTTATCCCTTTAGTGAGGAGAGAGACTTCTTAGGGTGTGTGTGTGGGGAGATTCAATTCTATAAACAACTCTGTCTCATTCAACCATAAAAAGAGAAATGTTTCCTTGAATTGTCTTAGAAGCAAACTTTCAAAGCTGTACTCAAGCATTATCACAGACATTTTTGCACCCTTAAAGTCCAAAGCTTAAACTTAATCTCCATGTAAAATTCTGAAACCTCTTTGGGAGTAGGTGAGCAGAGAAGGTGGTAATAAAATAAAAAACTAGGCCTCTAAATACCTGCAGAGTCAGGGGGAAAGGGTTAGAGTGTAGAACACTCCTTAAAATAGTTCTCTTTGTTCCTCACAGTATGCTTATAGATTTAAGAGAAATAATTTGTACAGGCAATTGAGGAATATGAATCCAAAAGCTCTGCTCCTACTCTCCTTCAATTCATCTCTCTCCAACAACTATCTTTTGTTATCTAAGTAGGGATACTCAGAAATTGATCCCTAAACAGCTAAAGAAAGGTGCTTGCCTACCTTCTCTTATACAACGGGAGAATTTAAAAACAAACTCAGAAGCAACTAGCCCAATCTTCTTGTCATTCAGGATTCTATCCCTTCCTCTGTCTTTGAAGCTGAGGAATAAGAATTATAGTGCCAAGGGAACAGGAAATATGTTTTAGACTTTTAAGCTACTCAGAAAAAATTTTTGCCAGTTGTAAATGGTGGTTAAATGAAGTTGAAATTATATTACTTAAAAACATTAAAGCTGAAAATGGTCTTTGATCATTTAGTCCAACCCTATAGTTTTACTAATCCCAAACCACTGGCCACAATACTAAATTCCTTACCCAATGTCTTTCAACTGCTTATTGACAAGAGTGAAACTAGTATTCCTATATTCTAGTCTAATTTCTACTTTAAGCTGCCCACTTTTAAGGTACATTATGGTTAAATAACATTTTATGAGCTGATCTAAGAACCTAACCACAGTTTATTACATATGGTTTTCATGAAAAAATGCATCCTGAATTTCAACTAACAACTTATAAAAGCAACTCCCAACACCTGGTAAATTGGATACTGCTTAGGATACAAAATTTAAGAAAAGATACTGTCATTTCTCAATTATTAATGATAATGAAAGGGAACATTAATACAGAAGTTATAAATCCGCCATTCTTTTCTTCTATGCCACAGTAGAAGTTCCAAAGATAGAGATTTGATAGCAAGAATAAAAAAAAACCAGGACAGAAACTGGGAGACACTGGCTTTTTGGCACAGTTTTCTATGAAAGTCTACAGACCACTGAACATATGTTCCTTTTTATTATTAGCAATCATCTATTTGGTAAGTTGGTAAAAAGTTTAGGAAAACTCAAAACTCCTGCTCCTGGATAGGATAGAATAGTCTCCCAAATTATTAGTATTTAGGGAAATTGAATTCTTTGACTTGTTTGATATTTGAATATATCAATCTCAGTGAACAACTGTAAGTTAAGAATTAGTGGAAGAGAATTCAAGACAGGAATTCTACTACAGGTGGTGTAAGAATTGACTTTTTTATTAAGTGACAGATTGGCCAGAGATGGGTATAAAGATAGGATGCAATGAGGGTACAACAAAATTGCCATAAACATGAGACTTTTATTAGAAAGTAGAGTCTTTCCTGGGCAGAGACTGACTTTGCTCCTATTTGTAAACTGCTGAATGAAATTGGAGAAAATCAAGACACTATGTTGTCTGGGTCCGCTACAAATTTATATCACATAATTTCAACTGGGTCCATACTGCAACAAAGTCTTCTACACTAATTGATCACCATCCCACTTATTACAGAGACTTTTCAAACCTTTTCATCCCTCCTTAAACCTTCCCATGAATCTGCTTCCTTTCAGCTGAAAACCTTGCCTCATATGTCATAGCCAAGAGCTTCCTCTTATTCTCTCTTCCTCATTTCACATCACCTATCTGCCTTCTAACACCCTTCACTTCTACTTTACTCTACTACTCTTTAACCTCTGTCTTACATGAAGAGGTAGCCCTTCTCCTTGATCAGGCTAACTCCTCTCTGTGCTGGTGATCCCATTCTATGTCTTTTTTAGCGGACTACCCCTCTGTCATTCCCATGTTCTCTTTTATCTTCAGACTCTATTCTGATGATTATCAAACTTATCCAGCCCTAACATCTCTCCTAATCTTTAAACTTGTGTCTTCAACTGCCTATTGAACAAATCAAACAGGATGTCCCAAAGATATCTAAAAACCGAACTCATTCTCTAGTCTCCTTGATATTCCTTGAACAAAGCATTCCATCTTCCACTGCATATATTTTTGCTGGATATCCTCTATGCCTGGAATTCTTTCCCTCCTTATCTCTGCCACCTGACTTCCCAGCTTTCTTCAAGTCCTAGCTATAATCCTACCTTCTGCAACAAATCTTTCCTCATCTTCTTTAATTCTACTAGTGCCCTCTTTCTTATTAACTAAAATTTATCCTGCATATTTTGTTCATCCATGGTTGGTTATGTGTTGTCTCTCCATTACAATGACAGACCTCTGGGAATTTGCCTTTCTTTTTATTTCCAGCATTTAGCACAATGCCCGAAACATAGTATTTAATAAATGCTAACTATTTTAAATTCAGTGTAATCAAAACTTGTCTTTCCTCCTAAAGCTTTCCCTCTTCATAAATTCCCTATTATTGTAAGTTAACAACCATTCTCTCAGTCATTCAGTTTTGCAATCTGGCTGTCATCCTCAAACTCTTCATCCCTAACTTCATATCTAATCTGTTACCAACAGATTTTCACCTTTGTTAACATTTCTCCTATACCACTTCTTCACTTCTCTTTTATTGCCACCACCCTCATCATCTCACACCTGTACTATTACAACCAGCTGCTGTTCTCTCCCAAGTCTCTCCCCACTCCAGTCTATCTTTCTCTCAGATGTCAGTCATTTTCCTAAAGAGCATTTTTTTGTATTCAATAATTTTGATTTTGTATTCAATTTACCTAAAGAGCATTTTTTGTATTCAATAAATTTGATTTTGTATTCCATAAATTCCATTGACTCCTATTATCTTCTGAATCAAATATAAAATCCTTTCTTTTTTAGAGTTTTTCTAACCTAACTCCCTTCTATCTTTTCAGTCTTATACTTTATTCCCCTTCCATGTTCACTATGGTCTTGTGATATTGGTTTTGATCTTTCTCACACAAGAAACTCTATCTCCCTGCTCTTTGCATTTTCACTAAATGTCCTCAGTGATTAAAATGCTTTTCCTTCTCCTCAATACCTTGTAGCTTACCTGGCTTCCTTCAAGTCCCATTTAAAGTCCCACCTTATGCGAGAAGTCTTTCTCAACACTTCCTGAAGTAGTACCTTCCTTCTGAGACTGCCTCCAATTTATCTTATATATATTTTGTTGATACATAATTATTAGACTGTGAGTTCCTTAAGGGTGGAAACTATTTTTTATCTTTCTTTGTATTCCTTTGCACTTAGCACAGTGCCTGGTGCATAGTAAGTACTTAATAAATGCCCATTAGTTTAATTTACTTGCCCTTATGTTCCCAGCAGCTAGAATAATAACTTGTACATTGTAGGCAATTCAAGTATGTATTCGCTTGAATGGCCAACCCTTGTGGAAACAGAAAAGCAAAATGGCTAGTCTAAATCTAGTGACTATAGTCTCCAAATAAAAAAATTAAAAATGTGATCTAGCAAATAATATTCCTCTTATAAAAGACTCTTAAAAATATGCTTTCTTTTCTTGGTTAAACCTAGGCTTAAAGTTATTTTGGCAGTTGTGTGGAGGATGAAGGGGGTTGGAAGAGACTGGAAGGAGGAAGTCCTATTAAGAGGCTATTTCAATAGCCCAGGCTTCAAATTTGACTTCATAAGATTTGGCAACTGATAAAGGGCAAATAAAGAAAAAGAATCATATTCGTAGGGGTCCTACAAAAGAACATTCATTCAAATAGCTTATCATCTCATTGCACTGAGTGAAATGTGTTAAATACCTATCTTTAGGGTGAACATTCTCCCCACATTTGAATTTCTGTCTCAAATTTATTTTAATTATTGTTCATGAACAGGGAACTATGCTAGAAAACTAACAATAAATTAGTTGTAAAATGCATCTAGTTACTTTGGCTAGCATTTCCATATACAAAGGATAGAAAAGAGGACTGGATGAAACCGTGAATTTCTATTAAGTACAACCTATTTTAAAAAAAAAAAATATATATATATATACAATAAGTTCAACATGGAAGTTATAAAGCTATTCCACTTGTCAGTATTTTCCTCTGATTCTCCTGGCTCTCTTTTCTAATGATTAAAAAAAAAAAAACACCTCAACTTGATAGTTATCCTTTTCTTTGTCTTTATGCATCATTATTATTATATTTCAGTTTGCATCAACTCATCATCTGCCTATGCCAACTGACCTGTTCCCCACCCAGTACCCTTCACAACAAACCTGAGACATGAACTACAATACTTGTGCCTTCTTGAATCCATGCCCCAGTCGTTGAGGAAGTTAATCCATTTATCTTTAGCACTCATTCCTAAGGCCCAACCCAGTGAGTATGAACAAACTTGACCATTAGCCCACTATAGCTTTATTGGTTGGCTCCAGATACCAAACTACAAGCTCGGGCCTCACAATTCTTCCACATATCAGATTTCACCATCTGACTATTATTATCAGTGTACTATCTCTCCTGACTCATTCCCTTCAGCAAAGCATCCTTCCCTGATGGCTTCTTCCGATGGTTAGAGGGCAAAGACTGTCTTTTTTAATCTTCACATTCCCAATGATTAGCAGTACCTAGGGAACACAGTAAGCAATTAAATTTTCTTTTTTCATTTATTCATTGACTCACTATCCTCCCCAATAAGCCCTTCCCCCTTTGTAACAAATAGGCATAGTCCAGCAAAACAAAGTCATATATTGGCCATCTTCAAAAATTAAGTCCGAAAGCTACATTTTTTACTTCTAGTTCATTACTTTTCTGTCCAGAGATGGGATCTTTGTATCTCCAGAGCAATGGCTGGTTGTTACATTGATTAGAGTTCTTAAATCTTTCAAAGTTGCTCTCTTTTACATTATTTAAGTTACTGTATAAATGACTCCTGGATTAGCTGACTTCACCGTTGGTCAATTTTTACAAGACTTTCCAAGTTTCTCTGAATCTATCTTTTTATAGGACAATAATATTCTAGTATACACCATCCTATATCCATTCTTCAATTGATGGACAACACAAGATGTTCAGGTCTTTGCTACAACAAAAAGTTTTACTATGAATATCTTTGCATTCACTGATCCTTTCCTTCTCTTATTTCTTTGGGGTATAAATCTAATAGTGGTATCATTGGACAAAGGATATGCATATTTCAGGGTTTAGGAAGAGGAAGACAGTTCAAAATTCTTTTTTGAATGGCTATATCATTGCCCAGCTTTTCCAACAATGCAACAATGTACCTATCCTTCCAATAATGGTCATTTCCCATTTTTTGTCATCTTTGCCAATTTGCTGGGTTATAAAGTAGAACTTCATAGTTGTTTTAATCTGCATTTCTTTTATTAACCACATGTACTTGTTGATAACTTACATTTCTTCTCCTGAGAATGGTCTTTTCACATTTTTTGACCATCTGTCTATTGGGGAATGACTCTTGTTATATATTTTAATAAGTTCTCTATGTATCAAGTAAACTTGCTGCAAAGATCCTCCCCCCCCCCCCCCAGCTAATTGTTTCTCTCTTAAATTTAATTGACTGGAGTCAGCTGGGTGCCATCAGTGGATTGAGAGCCAGGCCCAAAGATGGGAGACACTGTAAAACCTCCTAGAAGAGCTCTGTAACCATTCCAAGGTGTTTGCCTTATTGTACACACAAGAAAGAATAAAAGAGGAAGAATTTCTATCACATGGATCTCAATATATGGTTGAATGGAAATGCTATAACACTTGTCCAATAGTATGTCTATATGGGATAGATAGTACAAATGAATAAAGAGCTGGGCTTAGAGTTGAAAGGAAAAGAATGGACTAAATTGTTTTTGAGAAACTGCCAAGCTCTTTTTTTTTTTTTAAGTTTTATTTAATTAGTCAATTTAGAACATTATTCTTTGGTTACAAGAATAATTTTTTCCCTCCCCTCCCCCCACCTCTTCTCCTAATCAACACACAATTCCACTAGTGGGTTTTACATATGTCTTTGGTCAAAGATTTTTTTCATGTTGTTGGTGTTTGCACTAGGATGATCATTTAGAGTCTATATCCCCAATCATATCCCCATCAACCTATGTAATCAAGCAATTGTTTTTCTTCTATGTTCTGCTCCTACAGTTTTTCCTCCAAATGTGATAGTGTTCTTTCTTGTTGCCAAGTTCTTTTAACCAATCTCAAGCTCCTAATGAAAGCAAAAGGCCATTCTTTGATACTAATATTTTTTTGCCAGAGTTGCTATATGGCACCAAGGCATGAAAAACTACTGCCTCTCAAAAAATAAAGAAATATAAATATCACTGGGAAACTAAGAGAATTGGTAGATATGAGCAGCAATCAATGAAGATAACCAAAGAAGAATTGAAATAAAGTGTATTATCAAAGTTGCATGACATGAAGAGAAAAAAGGCATAGATAACAGGTGGGTAGCCAGAGAACTCCCTGAATATGTCAGCAGGAACTGAGGAAGATCTCTAGCATATTCGTTGGACTCCCCTATGGTAAATTTTGAGAAGAATGTTCATGAGGGCAGTAGGTTGTTCAATGGATAGAGAACCAGGCCTGAAATCAGGAGAACCTGGGTTCAAATGTGACCTCACACCCCCCCCACCCCAGCTATGTGACTCTAATCACTTACCTCCAACTGCTTAGTTCTAACTGCTCTTCTGCCTTAGAACCATACTTAATAATGATTATAAATAGTTTAATATTAAGATTAATTAATTAATATTAATTAACATTAATATTAAGTTTAAAATTAAGAAAATAATCATTTAAAAAAAGAATGAGATAAATGTTCAAGAGAGTTGTACAGGATGAAATAGTTATAATATGCATTCCTGGAGAAATAGGAGTTCATTATCTCACAGATCCATTTGATTATTTGAGTATTGAAATTTTATTTGTGCAGTTTTTAATTTATGCCACTGGAATTATCCAAATTATCTTTTATGTTCATTTCTGCTGTTTATTTGGTCAAGAACTCCCCCTAACTATAATTATGGAAGGTATTTCCTTAATCCTTGCTTCTCTAATTTATTTGACCCTTTTAATCTAGGTTGTGCATCTACATGGAACTTATAGTATATGGTATGAATTGCCAGTTTAAACCTAATGTCTCTGTCAGATAGTGTATTGTTAAAAAAACGAAAATGAGAATGCAATTTAACTTGTTCATTTTCTTCTGTGATTGATATCCATAACTAGGCCCATCAATTTTTACTTTTCTATTTTCTAACTAGTAACAAATAGTTTTGATGATAACTGCTTTGTAGTATATAGTTGAGATCTAAGCCATTTCTAAGCCTCTATGTTTTTCATCCATTTTAATTATTTCCCTTGAAATACTTTATTTTTTGTTCCTCCAAATGAATTCTGTTATTTTTTTCTAGCTCTGTGAAATAACTCTTTAGTAGGTTGATTGGTTTGGAATTTAATATATTAAGTTATCATTTTAATTCTATTGATGATATACAGAAAAGCTGAGGATTTGTGAGAACGTATTTTATATCCTGTTATTTTGTTGAAGTCACTGAATTAATTTTTAGCTGAATTTCTAGAGCTCTCAAAAGAAACCATCACATAATCTCAAAAAAGCAACTACTGCTTCTCTTTTGCTTATGTTTATTCTCAAAATTGCTTTTTGTCGTATTGCTATAGTTAGCATTTCTAGAAGCACATCAAATAGTGATGATAATGGACATCTCTCAATTTCTGTCTTTCAATCTAATGTTCTTTTTTTAAACCATTTCTAGCATAAAAGTGGATGCTCAGAGAGGCTCCTCAGTGACTTTTTATATGGCTATCTTAACAAGAAGCTCTTGGCAAACTTTGGAGTCTCCTCTATCCTACATGAAATATTGGTGGCTAACCCCCTTCCTTTAAGAGTACACCTGGAATCACTCTTTGCAGATGATATGATGGTTTACTTAAAGAATGGTAGAGAATCAACCAAAAAGCTAGTCGAAATAATCAACAACTTCAGCAAAGTTGCAGTATACAAAATAAACCCATATAAGTCATCAGCATTTCTACATATCTCCAACACATCTCAGCAGCAAGAATTAGAAAGAGAAATTACATTTAAAACCACCCTAGACAATATAAAATACTTAGGAATCTATATGCCGAGGCAAACACAGGAACTGTATGAACACAACTACAAAACACTCTCCACACAATTAAAACTAGATCTAAACAATTGGAAAAACGTTGATTGCTCATGGGTGGACGAGCTAACATAATAAAAATGACAATCCTACCCAAATTAATTTACTTATTTAGTGCCATACCCTTTGAACTACCAAAAAACTTTTTTTACTGAATTAGAAAAAACCATAACAATGTTCATTTGGAAGAACAAAAGATCAAGGATATCCAGGGAAATCATGAAAAAATGTGAAGAAAGGAGGCCTTGCAGTCCCAGATCTCAAATTATACTATAAAGCAGTGATCATCAAAACAAGACATGGGGTAAGTGACCTCAGAAAGACAGTCTATGATAAGCCCAAGGATCCCAGCTTTTGGGACCAAAATCCACTATTTGATAAAAATTGCTGGGAAAATTGGAAGACATTATGGGAGAGATTAGGTTTGAATCAAAATCTCACACCCTACACCAAGATAAACTCAGAATGGATGAATGACCTGAATATAAAGGAGGAAACTATAAGCAAATTAGGTGAACACAGAATAGTATACTTGTCAGATCTCTGGGAAAGGAAAGACTTTAAAACCAAGCAAGAGCTAGAAAAAAAATCACAAAATGTATAATAAATAATTTTGATTACATCAAATTAAAAAGGTTTTGTTACAAACAAAACCAATGCAACCAAAATTAGAAGGGAAGCAACAAACTGGGAAGCAATCTTCATAACAAAAACCTCTGACAGAGGTCTAATTACTCAAATTTATGAAGCGCTAAACCAATTGTACAAAAAAATCAAGCTATTCTCCAATTGATAAATGGGCAAGGGACATAAATAGGCAATTTTCAGTTAAAGAAATCAAAACTATTAATAAGCACATGAAAAAGTGTTCTAAATCTCTTATAATCAGAGTGATGCAAATCAAAACAACTCTGAGGTACCACCTCACACCTAGCAGATTGGCTAACATGACAGCAAAGGAAAGTAATGAATGCTGGAGGGGATGTGGCAAAGTTGAGACATTAATGCATTGCTGGTGGAGTTGTGAATTGATCCAACCATTCTGGAGGGCAATCTGGAATTATGCCCAAAGGGCGCTAAAAGACTGTCTGCCCTTTGATCCAGCCATACCACTGCTGGGTTTGTACCCCAAAGAGATAATAAGGAAAAAGACTTGTACAAGAATATTCATAGCTGCGCTCTTTGTGGTGGCAAAAAATTGGAAAATGAGGGGATGCCCTTCAATTGGGGAATGGCTGAACAAACTATGGTATATGTTGGTGATGGAATACTATTGTGCTCAAAGGAATAATAAACTGGAGGAATTCCATGTGAAATGGAATGACCTTGAGGAATTGATGCAGAGTGGAAGGAGCAGAACCAGGAGAACATTGTACACAGAGACTGATATACTGTGGTACAATTGAATGTAATGGACTTCTCCATTAGTGGCAATGCAGTGATCCTGAACAACTTGGAGGGATCTATGAGAAAGAACACTATCCACATTCAGAGGAAGAACTGTGGGAGCAGAATCAAGAAGAAAAACTGCTTTCATACGTGGTTTGAGGGGATATGGTTGGGGATGTAGACTCTAAATGAACATCCTAATGCAAACATCAACAATAAGGAAATAGGTTTTGATCAGGGATACATGTAATACCCAGTGGATTTGCATGTCAGCTACGGGAATGGTGGGTGGAAGGGAGGGAGGGAAAAAATATGATGCTTGTAACCAAGAAATAATGTTATAAATTGACTAAATAAAGTAATTAAAAAAAAAAAACAGAGTACACCCGGATACTGTATTTCCTTACATTTCACAATCATCAAAGCAAATATGTTACTATGAAAAATCACAATACTTAAATTTTGTTTGTGGTGTTTACAAACATAACTCAAATGACCATATGAACTTATAATTCCTAGCTCCTTTGGTAGCAGGGAGTCTATTACCACCGCAAATAAAATAACTTGCCTTTAAATAGCACTTTAAGGTTTACAAAATAACTTTCCTTATAAAAATCCTGTGAGAAGAGGCAATGCAACTATCATTAACACAATTTAATAGGTGGGGAAACTGAGGCACAGGGATTTAACTTGTCAGACAGCTAACTTTGGTTAAATTTTTATTTTTGGTGTTACCTTTAAGGTAAGCTATTGAGCTTGATATTCCTTTTTATTCTTACCACTCAATTTGCTAATAGAAATTATACAAATGATGAAAGAGACAAAATAAACAAATAGAGGAAAGCAAAAATTAGACACTGGCAGATGACATTTTGTCAAGTTAGGCAACTGATGTATGGGACAAGTAAATTCTGGCTCCATTCCACTACTCTCTTCATTCTCATTTGCAACACTGTTGCCTTTTTGGCCTCCCAATTTCGAGCCTGTATGCCTACCCCCCCCCACCCCTACATTGACAAGAGTCATCTTCCTTTTAAAACCCATTTCATGTATCATTCGGTAAATATTTATTCATTATCTACTAGATATAGACTTGGAATTGGGCAACACAGGAGGAGCAATGATTATGCCTATATTCAGTCTCTTGCTCAGAGATATTCAATAGGTCTCAGTAACATCCTAGCTCCAGTCTCCTAACATCAAAATATATATCTCCATGTTCTGGGCCTTGCTTCAGTTTGTCTTTTCCACCTTAACCCCCCACCACAATAATGCATGTACCCTGCCCTAGAGGCCTGATAGTTTTATCTGCCATTCCCAGTATAAGCTCTGATCTTCCCTACCTCCACCACATCTTTATTCTTTTTTTTTTAAACCCTTACCTTCCATCTTGGAGTCAAAACTGTGTATTGGTTCCTAGGCAGAAGAGTGATAAGGGCTAGGCAATGGGGGTCAAGTGACTTGCCCAGGGTCACACAGCTAGGAAGTGGCTGAGGCCAGATTTGTACCTAGGACCTCCCATCTCTAGGCCTGGCTCTCAATCCACTGAGCTACCTAGCTGCCCCTCCACACCTTTATTCTTGCCATGTCTCTAAATGAAAATGTTCTCTTCCTCCCATCCTCACCAGTGGAAAACATACCCATCCATCATAGAAGAGATGGTATTTGAGCACTGGATTCTGAATTTGTACCCAATTACCTCACCTGAAGTTAATCTTTCCCATCCTTTTACACCACTGGTACTCTGTCATATCTGAGTTTTGTTTAATTCCTCACTTACTCCTTGGATCCAGGAAGGGTTTTCTTATCCATTCTTTTCTTTCCCATAGTGCCTAGTGTGACATCTTTCAGAAGACAAGTGTTCAAACAATATCAATTTAATTTTTAAAAAATCATTGTGCACCTTCTGTTTACACAGCAGTGTGCTAGGTGCTAAGAGAGAAATAAAGTTTTGATAAAAACATCTTCCTGGGTCTCATATCCCAGATAATGGAAAGAAGGGAAACAGAAATTCCATATGAATCTAACAGATTACATAAGTACATGAGAAAGGTATTCTATAAATGCTATTGAAAAGATGATTAACTCAGCTCTTCCTTTTGTTTTTCCTCTTCATTGCCTATAACCAAGACCTCTTTAAATAGCACCCAGTGATAGCTGTGGACAGTTCTTAGTCTCACTAGTGGAACTCTTAAAAAAGGATAAAAAGTTATTATTTATGTCAGAAAGAAAAGTTAGTTGCAGAAGCTATAGTGAAACAAGGTTTCAATTTACTTCATTGTTAACAAATGTAACTATAAAATAAGTCAAAGTATCAGTAAAACAAGCTAAAATATACTATTATAAATTAATAAATGGCTGCAGCAGGGATATTCAAATATGTACAACTCTTAACTATTTTTAATATTTGTATCAAAATACAGCATGATAATGACATACCAGTAAAGAGTATTCTTGAGTACAACTAGAGTAAGTTTTTCTCTACTGTGCCTAATTTGGATTATAATTATACCAATCATCTTTCCTATGAAGCTATCTCTTACCCCATTCCCCATTCCCAAATCCCTATGTGCTTTCCTTTTGAATTCCCTTAGGCATAATACTTAAAAGCAAATAATAGAGTACTTATTCATAGACATTTAGAATTTTAGGACTACAATTCATTTCAATCCAGCAAATGTATCCAGTGTCTACTTCTGAAAGGCATTAAGTTCATCAATAAGGAGAAGATGAAGATGAAGAAATAATCCTTGGCCTGAAACAGATCTAAGAGATCATCAAATATGACCTTCCTTATTTTACAGATAAAGGAACTAAGACTGATATGGAAAAGGGAACCATAAAAATCAACCAAGTAGTCTTTATTAAATGTCTATTATGTACCAGGCTGGGCACAAAAGTATAAAGAACAAAACAACTGTTACTTGCAAGGAATATATACTATAATGGAAGAAAAATACATTTTAAAATATATATGGTATAAACATAAAGTTAATAAATATAAGCATGTACAAAGTAACTAAATACAAATTAGGTTTCAAAAGGAAGGCACTAGTAATTGGGGGATCAAAAAGCTTCATACAGAAAATAGGGTTTGGGCTGTCTTAAAAGAAAAGAGGGTCTCCATGAATTAGAATTAGGCAAATTCTTTTTAAAAAATTTATTAATTTAATTAATTTAAAATATTTTTCCATGTTTACATGAATTATGTTCTTTCCCTCCCCTCTTCTCACCCCCCTCTTGGAGCCAACGAGCAAGTCCACTGGGTTTTACATGTGTCATTGATCAAGACCTATTTCCATATTATTGATATTTGTACTAGGGTGATCATTGAGTCTACATCCCCAATCATATCCCCATTGAACCATGTGATCAAGCAGTTGTTTTTCTTTTGTGTTTCTACTCCCACAATTCTTTCTCATGAGTCCCTCAGAATTGTCCTGGATCATTGCATTTCTGCTAGTAGAGAAGTCTATTATATTTGATTGTACCACAGTGTATCAGTCTCTGTGTACATTGTTCTCCTGGTTCTGCTGCTTTCACTCTGGATCAATTCTTGGAGATTGTTCCAGTTCACACGGAATTCCTCCAGTTCATTATTCCTTTTAGCATAATAGTATTCCATCACCATCAGATACCACAATTTGTTCAGCCATCCTCCAATTGAAGGGCATCTCCTCATTTCCAATGAGTGCAGCTATAAATATTTTTGTACAAGTCTTTTCTCCATGAATTAGAGATGAGGAAAGAGTGCATTACACGCTTATGGGACAATCAGTGCAAAGGCATTGAGATGAGGGGTGGAATAACATGTGAAAAACAGAAAAAATGCCACCTTGGTTGAATTACTGGTAACTTCATTTTCTATCAATAGGTCTACTTGGTTTCAATTCCATGAAACCCCTTGGTAACCTTTTCTCTACCCAGTTTTTTTTAGTGTGTTGTTTCTTTAGACTGTAAGCTCCTTGGAGGCAGGGGCTATCTATCTTATTTGTATGCCTGGCACATAGTAGATACTTAATATTGTAAAATTTGAACTGAATTGCAAAGTGGGAATGAGAATAATATCCAATGAAACTAGAAAGATAGGTTGGAGCAAAGTTTTGTATGGCTTTAAAAGCTAAACAGAAAAATTTGTATTTTATCCTAAAGGCAATAGGAAGCCACTGAATTGAAAGAGTAGAAAGCATATCTTGTCCTTCAGGAAAATTAATTTGGCGGCAGATTGTAGGTTGGAATGGAATGAGCAGAGATCCAAATCAGAGAGATCAATTAGCAAGTTATAGCAATAATATAGGTGGAGAGGTAATGAGGGCCTGAACTAAGGTGGTAGCTATGTGAATGGAGAAGAGGGGGCAAGTTGCAAAAGATGTTGTAAAGACAGAAATGGCAAGATTTTGCAAACTGGATGTGGGATAAGAGAGTAAGGAGTCAAATATAATGCCAAAATTAAGAACCTAAGAGACTGGAAGGATGGTGGTACCTTGAACAGAAATAGACAGATTTGGAAGGGGAGGTATGGTTTAGGAGGAAAAGATAGTAGATTTAGTTATGAACATGTTGAATTACTCTTACCTCCAGGACATCCAACCTGACATGTTCAACAGGTAATTGGTGAAGTAGGGCTGAAGTTCAAGGGAGTGACAAGGACTAGATATATAAATCTGTAAATCACTTATATAAAATAATCATTAAAATCATGGGAGCTCATGAGTTGCTGAGAGAGAAAATGTGGAAGGAAAATAAAATAAAAAGGGTGGCTAGAACAGAATTCTGAGGAAAACAAAAATTAAAGGCTCTGATATGGATGTTGTTATATGGATGTTGTTATTGTTCAGTTGTTTCAGTTGTGTCAACTGTTCAAGTTCCTATTTGGGGTTTGGATGATGAACCAGCAAAAAGGGACTGAGAATGGTCAGGCAGGCAGAAGGCAAAATGATTAAAAGTTGTGCCATAAAAACCCAGAGAAATATCTGTAATTATTCTCCTTCCTCTCAAGGAACTCACTATCCAGAATACAGTCTTCCTCTTCAACCCATACCATCACCTTATATTAGAGGACTTAAATATGTTTGATGTTTCCTCAAGAGTCTTGGTTTCCTAATTAGTTCCTCAATCTCATTACCCATGATATATTCGTTCATTCCAACCCAATCACAAAGGGCTAGTCACAATCTTGATCACACTAGTTTTCTATTTCCATCATTAAGAATTCTGAAATTACTTTAATCACAATCTCCTATCATTCCATCTCATCCCTACTCTCTCAAGATCAAACTGGTTTCTCTTCTCTTCCATTCCTTCCTTATCTTGACCCTACTGTTAACCAGTCCAACATTATTATGCTGTCTTCTAATCTTGAATCTTTTGTCTGTCCTACTGCTATTCATGTCTCATGCCAATTCCCCTGATTTTCCTTTATTAGTCCTCTATTACATTCCCCACAATGACTGTTACATATCTTCTCTCAAGCCTTTTGTACCATTCTCCCCCTGATTCCCTCCTTACTCCTTTGAGCAGACCTGGCCTTATGCTTGATTAAGAAAGCAGAGGCCAGTTGTTGAAAACTCTTTCTATCACAAAACTGTGACTTTACCCTTGTTTTTTCCTCCTTTACTCTCTGTGTTCCTTCTTTCCTCCAAAGCCAAGAATTCAGCATGTAACCCTGATTCTATTCCTTCTTCTCTCCTTCATTTTGGAATCTTGATTCCATAATCATTCCCATATCTTTGATCTCTTCCCCTTTTTTTGCTCCTCCTCTGCTGCCTATAAACTTATCTAAATATCCTCAAATCCTTTTTTTTGTCATATTCATTTATTTTAAAAAATTTTAAGTAACATTACATATTTTAAAAACATATACCTTTCCTATTGAGCAATTAAAAACAAATACAAACACACACACACACACACACATACACACACACACACACACTCACCCCTTCATATACATCTATATAGCTTGGCAAAACAAGTGTGTCTTTCTGCATTTTAAATTCATCATCTCTCTTAAAGAAAACAGTATGTTGGGTATTTTTTATATTCATTCTTCTGGGATCATTTATCATCATGCTAACAGGAGTCAAGTCTTTACATTTTTTTCTATAATATTATTATCGTATAAATTGTTCTCCTAGGTCTGCTCATCAGTTCATATTACTAGACTTCTCTTGAAAGGGTCCATTTTTTTAAACCCATATCTTCCATCTTAGAAATGTGTAATTAGAATCTTGTACCCCTGGGCTTCATCTCCCAGAATCCCTTTCTTTTCATCCTCATAAGGTGTCCTTCCATCTTGAAGAGAAGTTTCTGTAACTCCACCCTCTTCTCTCTTCTCCTGCGATTTTGGTCTAGGAGAAACTCCTCTTTCCTCAGGCTATTACTGTCCTCTACTTCAAGTTATTATTAATAAACCTCATAAAATATAATGCTTGGAGTATTAGATATTAATTTTTAATCTTACAGAATCAATATTGATTCTAAGGCAGAAGAGCAGTACAGGTTATGCATGGGAGTTAAATGACTTGCCCAGAGTCACACAGCTAAGAAGCATGAGGCCCCATTTGAACCCAGGACCTCCTGTCTCTAGGCTTGGCTCTCAATCTGGAGAGCAATCTAGCTACCCCCAAAAGTATCCATTTCATAATTTCTTATAATAATACTCTTATTATATTTATATACAAAGTTGTCCTTTGGTTTCAATTTTCTGTCAACTACCAAAAAAGCTACTATAAATGTGCCAATAGACTGTTTCCCTTTTTTTTTTTTTAAATTTCTTTGGGATATGGATCTAGCAATGAGTGAATTGATTGAATACCAGGCCTGGACTCAGGAAGAACTGGGTTTAAATCTGGCCTCAGACATTTAGCTTTTCTGTGTTAGAATTGAAACTGCACTGTGAATTGAACTGAAATTTGGTATAGATTCTAAGCCAGAAGGTATGGGCTTAAAAAAAAAGAGAGGGGGCGGACATTATACACAATTGGCTAACTATTTGGGGATAGTTCCAAAATTGCTTTCAACATTTGTGATTTTCTTCTAATGTCACCTTTTATAGTCAGATGTGAAACGGAACCTCAAAGTTATTTAATTTTCATTTCCCTAATTATTAGTGATTTAGAGCATTTTTTCATGTAATTGTTGATAGCCTGGATTTCTTCTCCTGAAAACTGTATATTCATATTCTTTGACCATTTATCTATTGGGAAATGGCTCTTAGTCTTATATTTTTGCAAATCATTTTTTCCCAGTTACTTGTGTCCCTTCTAATTTTTACATTAGGTTTTGGAGATCTATTTTAAAGTACCAAAAACTTTTAAATTTTGTAATATTAAAACTTTCCATTTTATCTTGTATGGTATTCTCTATCACTTTTTTAGTAACGAACTATTCCTTCCACCACGCATGCATTACTAAAGAGTAATTTCTTCTTTGCTTCTCAAATTTGTTTATATGACTTTTTCTATGTAGGCCATGCATCCATTTGGAATTATTCTTAGTGTATGAAAATGTTGATCTAAACACGATTTCTGCCAGATTGATATCTAGTTTTCTCCATTCTTTTTCTTCAAATAGTGAATTCTTCTTCTGATAGCTGAGGTTCCTGGGTTTATCAAACACTATGCCATTGTTTGCTTCAGTATGTTGTGAAACTAATGTAGTCTACTGATTGTCCTCTTTTTAAAAACATTTCTTTGAAAACTTTTTTTAATGTATTAACAGAATTTATCCATAAATGTTCCAGCCTCTTCCCACACTCCCTGCATCACAGAAGGCATCATTCAGGAAACTGACATGTTCATTTCATGTTTCCATGTTTCTTTCAGTTGATTCTCTAGAGGTAACATTTATAATTTATTCACCCAGTATTATGTTCTTTTGGTTCTACTTATTTCACTGTTCATTATCCCATGTAGTTCTTTCCAATTTTTTTTTAATCAGCCTGCTCATTGTTTCTCACAACACAGTAGTATTCCATCACAATTATATACCACAATTTATTTAGCCATTTCCCAACTAATGGGCATCTCCTCAATTTCTAATTCTTTGCCACCAAAAAGAGAGTTGCTATAAATATTTTTGAAACATATGGGTTCTTTTCCCTTTTCCCTAATCTCCTTGGGAAACAGACCCAGCAATGGTATTTCTGGGTCTTGGGGTATAGATAATTTTATAACTGTCAGGGTATAATTCCAAATTGTTCTCCAAAATAATTGAATCATTTCACAGCTTCACTAAGAGTATATAAATATCCCCGTTTTCCCATATCCCCTCCAACATTTGTCTTTTTGCCCTTTTGTCATTTTTAGTCAATCTTATGGGTGTGATATTTCCCCCCTGGATACCAAATTGTTTTTTAACAGTTGTTAGTCTGCAATACAGTATGCAGTTTGTACTGGTAGTCTCCATTCCTTCCCACTTTTTTAATCATTTCTTTTAAGATTTCCAACCTCTTGTTCCTCCACATATATTTTTATTCGCCCCCCCCCCCCAACTCTATAAAATATACTTTTGGGAATTTGGTACAATATTGAACAAGAAAATTAATTTAGATAGTATTTTTTTTTATTATATTAACTCTATTTGTGAATAATTAATGTTTCTTCAATTATTTCTGCAGTGTTTTATAGTTAGATTTTATATGCAGTCCCTGGCTGAATCTTAGAGATATACACCAAAATATTTTAGAGCTTCTGTAGTTAATGGAATTTCTTTTTCTAGCTCTTTTTACTGAGTTTTGTTGATTATATATGGAAAAGCTGATGATGATTGTAGATTTATCTTATATCCTGCAACTTTGCTGAAGTTTACTATTTCAATTAATTTTAGTTTTACTCTTTAAGGTTCCAAAAGTATACCATCATATATCATCTGTAAAAAGTGATAATTTTGTTTTCTCTTCATCTATACTTATTTCCTGAGCTTCTCTGTCTTTTCCTTTTGATATAGCTAGTATGTCTAGGACTATGTTAAGTAGTAGTAGTAGTAACAAATATCCTTGTTTTATTTTTGATCTCACTGGGAAGAGTTCATCTCAACCATTATAAAAACAAAAACAAAAAAACCTAATCCTACCCTGACCAGCCATCTCATCAAGTTTCTCCTATATCTTCTCCTGATTCTCAAATTCCCAGAAAAAGCTAACTACTCTTATAGCTTCCATTTCCTCTCCATTCATTTACTCACTTCTCAACCTTTTGCAATCTGGTTTCCAAATTTGTCTTTTTTTTTCCCCCTTTCCCTTTTTAAAACCCATACCTTCTGTCTTAGAATCCATATGGATTCTAAGATTTAAGGTACAAGAGTGGCAAGAAGTAGGCAATTGGAGTTAAGTGACTTGCCCAGGGTCACACACATCTAGGAAATGTCTGAGGCCATATTTGAACACAGGTCTTCCTGATTTCAAACCCAGCAATGGTATTTCTGGGTCTTGGGGTATATCCACTGAGTCACCTCGCTGCCCCACAAACTCATTTCTCAACTGAAACTACTATCTCCAAAGTTACCAATGATCTCTTAATTACCCCTAAATCTGTTGGCTTTTCCCCAGTTCTTATCCTTAAATATTTCTGCAGTTGAAGTTTAGACTAGTCTCTTCTCTCTGGGTTTTCATAACATTGTTCTCTTGGTTTTCCTCTTACCTGTACAACTTTTCTTTCTCAACCTACTCTATTGGATCATCATCTATTAATTATCATGTTCCCTAAGTATGGGCAGCTTCCCTGGCTCCACTGAAAGTCTTCTTTTTTTCTCTTCAATGGGATATATGGGGTGTTCCAGGAGGATTAGCACCTCTGGTATAAGAGCTTGCTGAGCCCTTTATCAGGGTTGTTCTTCCATCTTTGATGTCCACCTTTCACCCAACTCTCACCTGTGGCTTTAGAAAGCTGGAGCATGCTTAGGTTACACTCTGGTAAAACTGTTGTAGCAGACCAGCTAACCAGGCTCAGGGTAACTCAGGCCTCAAACCTATCAGTAAGTTAGGAAGATGTCTACCCCAAATATGTGACCACTTCCCCTGAAAGAAGGAATGAGTAAGAACAATTCATTCCAATTGCAATGAAGGTGGTTGAAGCAGGCAGTGTGGAGTGCTTAGAGAAGGGTCAGACATTGAAGACACCAACAGCGTCCTGATTTTTGTCTTACTACTGGACTTCAATGACTCAGGAAAAGAGAGGGAGACTGATGACACTGCATCTCTGTCTTAAATTCAATTCAAGTACAAGTCAAGACATCATCCCTTGATATCAATGATTCTCTTTAAAAAATAAAGGGACAAGTGACCATGATCACATAAGCTCTTGTAGGTTTAATTATCATCACTATGTAGATAACTTCTAGATCTCTATCTCCTAAGCTCTGGTCCAGTATCATCAACTGCCTCCTAGGCATTTCAAATTGGATGTTCTATAGGTATCTTACATGTCATCAAGAGAATTATCTTTTCCCATCCCAGTCTTTAAAACTTCCCTATTTTTTGTCAAGCATACTACCAATCTTCTAAGTTACCCAGATTCAAAGCAGAATTATCCTAAACTCCTTACCTCACAGATCCAATTAGTTTTCAAGTATTGTCATTTCTATCTCTCTAACATCTTTCATATCTATAACTTTCACTATCTTCCCCTTTCACCCCAGCGACCACTCTACTTTAAACCTTCATTTTATTTTATCTGGATTACTGAAATAGGCCCAATTGGTCTTCCTGCCTCAAGTCTTTCCCTTTTCCAGGTCATCTTCCACCTTGATGCCAAATTGATATTCCTATGGCATAGGTCTGATCAAGTTACTGAGCATTTAATTAATCTAGGCTCCAAATTTCCTTCTGCATCAATACAAACTTTTTCTGGTGAGCATTTAAGGCCCTTTTATAATGTACCTCTAGCCTCCTTTTTCGGCTTTATTACATATTATTCTCTTCATACACTCACTCTAAGGTCTGAACTGGCCTTGCTATTCTTCAAACAAGACCTTCACCTCCTCTTTCCATACCTTTGTATTGACCATTGCAGCCTATTCTCCCTAGCCCTTAGTCAGGAATGTATTTCCTCCTTTCATCTCTACCTCTAAGAATCTCTCCTTTAAAGCTTAGCTCAAGGGCCACCATCCAAAAGGCCTTTCCTCTCCTCCCTCCCTCACCCACTAGCACATCTCTCCAATAAAATTATTCTGTATTTATTTTATATGTGCTTATATTTTTACAAGATGTGTCCTTCAATAGGATGTAAGGTACACAACAAAAGAGTTTGATTTTTGTCTTTGTTTTCATCCACAACACTTACCAAGTTTCTAGGATATAAAAGACTAATAAATGTATTTGTTGACTGAATGACAGTAGAAGGAAACCTACCTAAACTGAGAATGAAGATATCTAGATCCTAGCTCCAGGTCTGCCACTCTTTAGATCCTGATTTCATTTATAATATTCTATGACTTTAATTAACTATATGTAATTCTAATTAAACCTAACAACTGTAGATTTTGATGCTGTAACCTTCTACTAACTTTTCAGCATTCCATTATTCCCTTTATTGACTCACAATAGGTGTTTTACGATTATTATAGTAAATTACTAGGTTATTGTCTCCCAATTCACTGTGTATATCACTACTTTCTTTACCCAGCCCTCCCTCTCATACTCAAGAACCTAGAATCACTTACTATTATGAAACAAGTCAAACCCCCCAAACTTGGATTTCAAGATACTCCATAATTTAGCTCTAATCTATCAAATAGCCCTCTGAATATAGACATGTTATGCAACTAACACTTGCCCTCCATCCCCACCTTTATTTTCATGCTTTGGTCAGACTATTACTACATATGCCAAAAAATATGCTATTCATTCTTTTTAACCTAGCCAAATCTTATCTATATTTAAAAGTCTAACTCAAATTCTACCTATTAAATGGCATAATATTTATAAGCTGTTTAGCATAGAACCTGGCACATAATGGGTACAACAACTTATTTTCTTCCATTCTTCCATTAAGCCTTTCTCAAACAGAATTATTAAAGAGCAGAACAACCAGGAGTTACCTTAGAGATCACTCAGATGGGTGGTCTCCAAAGTAGGGGGGCTATAGCATGACCCCAATGAATGCATGATAATCAACTGGAAGGGAACAGATAATCACTAGGCTTACCTCCAATATAACCACACAATCCCCTTTACTCAGCTCTGTCAACACTCCTTCCCTTTACACAGGTGTGGGTCCCAGAGGGTGATTCTAACCTTAACAGACAACTGTGGTAGGTAACCTTCGAAGGGTCTGCATTCTCATTTTTTGTTTCTGGGAGGGCAGACTCAAGTTCCACAGGAAGGAAACAAATATTTAGATTGGGATATCAATCACATTATTTTTTGCCTCAAATCTACCCATCTTCCAAATTTTCTTACTTTCTATTTTGGGCATCACTATCCTTCCAGTCAACCAAATTGACTCTCCTCATTCTCACCTACACAACACATCTAATCAATGGCCAAATCTTGTCACATTCTCTCCTTTCTCTTTCTTTACTCATACTTAACATCCAAGTTCAGAAATGGATGGCAACAACAGTCTCCTGACTGGTCTCCCTGCCTCAAGTCTCTCCCCTTCCTACAAGTTATCCTCTAAGGAGCTACAAAACTGATTTTGATAAAGTACAGGTTTGGCTGAGTCACTCTCCAACTCAATAAACTCCAGAGGCTCCCTATTGACTAGAGAATTAAATATTAGTTTATCTTTATTTTACTTATTAATTTCTTCTTTTGTGTAAAATTTACAATGTATGTAATTAGTAACGTAAGACATACATACATATAATTTATAAAGAAGTAAATATGCAAATGCCTACTTCTGGGTACTCTGGGCTCTCATCCAAAACCAGTTCTCCACCATTCACTTTGACTTCAAACTCAAATACAAAGTGATCAGATTCAACCAGTACTTCAAGATGAAGCCTCAGATGTTGGTTTTGGAAATACCAAAGTGAATGGTCTTCTGCCCTGTCCATTCAGTCAGATATGCTCTCCTCAGGGCCCCTGCTTGGCTCTAGGACTCATGTCTAAAGGGCCTGGGCAAGAAAGGGATGCAGGTGGCTTCTCTCCGATGGGTCAGTCAAGAAACCCACACCTTGCACCACTGGTCCCAAATTAAAGCCACTGTAGACCTTACTGTCCCCATTTCGCTTCAGTCTCTGGGCCTCATAGGTCCAGCTAAAGGTACCCTTACCTTTCACCTCCCCTCTCCCAAATTTTGAGGGGGAGAGGGAAAATGATTGTGGAGTACCAAAGATGAGCACCCTTATAGTGTAGGGACCAAGACAACCAATGGGAACCAGTGACAACTGAAGTAATATTCCAGACATCACTTTATCCTCATCCCTCTTTGCCATCAGGAGTACCTTATTTCTGTATTGGATTCTGTTCCAGAGAGAGGGTAGAAAGCATTACTTTCTATCACCAATGCCAAAGGTATTTCTAACTCAACCCCACCCCTATCCCAACTCTTCTTTTCTCAAGAAGAAAGGTATAAACTCCCTTTCTTGGAACTAGCAACACACCACATGTATGGATGTGCATATCTTGGATAGAGAGATCCAGGATGGGAATGGCTCCCTCATTAGCAGCCCTATCTGATCCCCTGGCACTGCTCCCACTATTTTACTTTCTTCGGACCAAATTATTATTGCCTAATCTCACCCAACCTCCAACCCAATTACACTCCACTTCCCACTCAGGTTCTAGAGTCTGTGTTTTCTAGCCCTCAGCCAACACTTGCTGCCTTGTGAAGGCCTAGGGACTAGAGCGCTGGAACTCACTCCTAAACTGTCATCATACTTGGGATTTCCTAAAAGAATTATGGAGTGCTTTAAGGCAAAGCCTAGGTTAGTGTCTCATTGATCTTGAGCGTCCCACTCACAGTATCCATTCCCACCTGCCCCCCTGGGTGCCGTTTATCTAACCTTGTATTTCTTTAGCAAAGACTGGATCTGAATTAGAGGACCCTTCCAATCCTGGGCAGCATGGAGAAAGGGATATTCCAAGAAGCAAAGGCCCCAGGAGAGCCAGGGAATAAGTGGGCCCCTTGGTTCAGATTTGTCCTGAACAGAGATAGGGTATGCCTTGACCTTCTGAGTTCCTTCACCAACCATGACTCCCCCCCCCCCCCCCCCCCGCAAAGAGCACCTGAATCTCTCTCCAACCACTTTCCTGATTCTAGGGGCTTCTTCTCAGCTCTAGCACATAAAACAAACTTTGAGATTGGGGGAGAATTCCCTAAAGTCCCACAATTTTTAACATTCTGTCATGATAGGGATAAAGATGCGGTGTGGTATAATAAAGAGAACTGGCCTCAAATCTAGGAGTCCTAGATTTAAGTCCCGCCTTTAACAAATCCTGGCTTTTTGATTCTAAGGAAGTCACTTTAACCTCTCAGTGCCCTAGGCAACTGTTTAAAACTAATAAAGTTCCAGCAAAGATGCCAAACTGCATTGGTAGAGGAAGTTCTTCTTTGAGGGCTCCTTATGCCAATGAATTTCTAATAAGATCATAAACTGCAAGAGGATGATATTACTATTTAACAATATGTTTTATATTTTCCTTGAATACTTCTAAAGTAACTGCCTAGTTTAATGCCAAACTCAAATTCTTGTCGAACATTTTCTCACTTAGATTGCTTCTTTTTTACCCTGGTTATTCTAGTGTCTTCTTTAGTAGTTCCATTAGCAGAGTGGTTCACACCAATCATAGATTTCTCAGGGTTCTATCCTTTTTCTTCTTGCTTGTATAAGACTCTAGGCAACATTATCTATTCTAGTAGAATACATTAAACATTTTTATCTAGAAATATATCTTTTCAGATTATTTCCTATGTACTATATTTAATATACATGTGTGTATGTGTATAAATCAGGCTGCTATAACAATGATCTTCCTTGACCTTCCCCCTTGCTCAAAGGGTATCATTATCATCATTTCTCAAAACAACTCAGGCAAGATTACTCAAAGTAATCTTTCAATTCATCCTTGTTCTTTCATTCAATCAGTTGTCAAATCACATTGCTTTGATATGTGTCTTTCTTTTTCAACAATGATTTACTAGGTAATGGTGGAATTTTGTGTGTGATATTTTTCAGGGTGGGGTTGGGAGATAGGATAACAGTAAGAAAAACTTCCAGCATTGCACTGCAAGTGTCAAAAGTACTTGTAGCCTATATGGTGGTCCTTTCCCATTAACAGAGAAATCTCATCTACTACCAATAGTGATCTCCAAATTCGGTGTCAGTTTTCACTACATAAATTTATAGACTGATAAAGAGGAAAGGGTTTCTAAAGATTTTCTAGTCTAATCCTATTGATCCCTCCATTTTATAAGAAACTAAAGTCTGGAGAAAAGAAGTGACTTGGCCAAGGTCAAAGGCAGAGAATGGCAGAGTCAAGCCTTGATAACAGGCCATCTGTGTCTAAGTTCAGCATTCCTCCCCCCATCATGATAATCTCCACACCCCTCCCCAATGTTCCATAGAGAAACTTGTCCATGTTGGCAAAGTTGTGGCACAAGTGCCCAGAATGCCTGAGGGGGCTACTCTGTCTAGTTCCCCCCACCCCACCACCATCACAGTGCCTGAGGACATTTTTCACATGCCCTGCCCCTCCGCCCAGCTGCCCAATGCAAGCATTTCCTCTCTCCAACTGTCTGGGGTAATTCAGGGGCTCACAAGCAGCCTGAAGATGCAGTTTGGGCACTTGATCTCTAAAATGTTTTCAACGCTGCCCTAGGCCTTTCGTAACTAATGTATTACTGACTACAGGAAAAGTGAGAATAGGAAAAATAAAAGCTACAAACCTCTTAAGAGAACTAAATAGTTTCCTCACTTGTTACATTGAAACTAGATTTCTATTCTCTACCAAAAGGAGGACCACAACCAATGTTTCACTTAGATGAGAAAACTTAGACCTTTTGCTTCTTTCCTCCTTATCTGAATCCCAGAGTTCTTTGATCTTATTTACCAATCTGACCTTTCTTTCCCTTCACTTCTTAATTCTGTCTCCTAAACCATTATGTTTTCTTCCTCTACTCTCCCATTCAACTCTGAAAAGTAAGGAAAAAGAACTGAGCTCCTCCTAAAGTCTAAAATGCATAGCATTACATTGCTTTTGGATTACAGGATGAGTTGGTATAGAAATGATATTCTTGCAGTCCAGTAGCAAGTTACTGTTTGTTTTAAAGACAGTCTTTCAACTCAACTATTATTCCATTTATTTGAATGGAAGCTCCTATCCTTACCACACAAAACCAATGGCTTTTCTTCCTTTTCTTGTGGTCTACAGAACAGGGGTCAGCAACTTGGCATCAAAACTTTAACAAGGGTAAGCAACCTTGCCTTTTCCCAGGGTCTGGAAATTTAAAGGGTACCAACAACAACTAGAAACAACAGAGTTCAACATCTAATTAGCCAGACCAATTAGTTACAATGGGAAGTTTTTTAGATGGTGGGTGTCCACAGCCCAGGTGACCTCTTACCCGGCTTGTCAGTCTACCAGCCCACCACTTCCCATCCCTTCCACTTTTGACAACCTCAACAATGGCATCTGAGGAAATTTTGTATCATTTTCCTTGAGTGCAAAAGGGGCTAGTTACAGGTCTACTTTGCACCCTACTTCTGAAAGAATAGATGGAATAAATATGGAGAGCAATATAACCCAAGAGTTTACTAGTAACTTGTCCTTTTTTAAATTTTTTGAAGGTTAATAAAGCAAAGATGCCAACCTGCACTGGTAAGGGAAGTTCTTCTCTGAGGGCTCTTTATACCAATGAATCTCGAATAAGATCATAAACTGCAAGAGGATGATGTTACTATTTAACACTATGACCTGTATACCCCTCCCCCAAAACCTTGGGTCAAAGATTTACTGACATGAAAACCCCGAAAGACTAAAGATTTTCTCCTATCTCATTGTCCTCAGCCAGAAAATATAAACAAGGGATATTGAAACCAACACTCCACCTACAAGTACCTACCTAGTTTAGGATGACCAAAAGAAGTTTTTTCAAAAGAAAATAAAGAGGTGGTTCAATGGATGGAGAGCCAGGTCCAGAGATGGAAGGTCCTGGATTTAAATCTGGCCTCAGACACTTCCTAGCTGTGTGACCCTGGGCAAGTCACTTAATCCCCAGTGCCTAGCCCTTACCACTCTTCTGCCTTAGAACCAATACACAGTATTGATTCTGAAACTAAAGGTAAGGGTTTAAAAAAAAATTCTTAAAGGAACACCATTAGCTTTAAAGACAGACACTGACACATCCCCAAATCACAAGTACTATTTGTGGAACCTGCTCTCTCCCTGTTCCCACAAGAAATGCCTTTTCCTACTTTCCTTGTGAGCAGGGAAATCTCTAGCTTCACATTCAATTCTACAATTCATGTGGTTTCTTAGGCAAAGTAGCATCTCTACAATCTTTCTCATGAAGAGAAGGAAAATATTTCCACAGTGCTTTTCTTTTTCAGTTACTGCCATTTCCCTTATTCTTTCCTCCACCTCCAGTTTCCACTAGTTTCTACTACCATCTTTCATCCCACTGTACTTTCAAAGACCATTTTCCTCCTTTTTCAAAAAAGTCTCTAAAATTATAGAGGGAAGAGGAAAGATGACAGCAGCTTCTCTGGTCTAAACAAGCCTTTGTACATGTGTAAGTGCTCTCATTTAGAAAGGCTTCTTTTCTGCTTGCCCATATATATATATAAATAAACTTTTAACTCTTCTTCCTCTTGCTCCCTTGTAAGGGAAGAAGGATATACGCCTTGACTGAAAAAGATGGACAGTAGAGATAGCATGGCAGTAGTTGGCAGACGGCCAGTCAAGGTGTCAGACAAAGCAGGTTTCAAGGGTTCCTTCTGATACATAAAAGCTACATAACCATGGATGGGTAAGTCACTTAACCTTGTGAGATCAACCAAGCACTGTGGGTTTCAGGAAGATAAGAGTTTCCATCCTAATGAAATCAAAGATCCCAACAAAAAAAGTCATTTTTCAGAGGGAGTGGGCCTGAGGTACCTGATAAAGCAGTGGGCACTCTCTACTTGGAGGATCACCCAGAGTGCTGGGAAGAGGAAACCAAAAATATCGTGTATGTGGTCAGCTATCAGCCCAGGGCCTTAATTGTCCTGAACTATCCAACCCAAACTACCAAACATTTATTAGGCAACTACTATTTTTAAATTTTTTTATTTTTTTAATTTTTAAAAAGTCCCTGTTCTAAAGGAATTTATATTCTACTGGGGAGAAAGACTTAGATGACATATACATTATGTGTACATAAATGAGATGATAATTTGAGGAGGAAAGAGAAAATACTAATGATTGGGTTATCAGAAAAAAGTTCCCATAGAGGTGGTCCCTGAGCTGAGTCTCTTGAGGGAAACTAAGGAGTCTAAGACATGAAGGGCAGGATGGAATGAATTTCAAGTATAGGGAGAATGAGGAAAGAGAAAGCCTATGTTTGAATGCAAGGAATAAAATGCCAAATTCAGGAACACACAGCAGGCCAGTTTTGCTGAAACATGGAATATGTGAAAGGGAGTAATGTGCAATAAGTCTGGAAAAGTAAGCTAAAGTCTGAGTAAGGCTTAAAATGCCAAAATGGAGGAGCTATTACTTTATTCTAGAAGCAACTGAGAGACGCCAAAGGCACTCAAGAAAGAGAAAAGATTTAGCCACTTATTACTTTAGAAAATGTGTGAAGGAAAGATTGGAGGGGAGAGAGAATAGAAGCTGAAAACCCAATGAGGAAGCTGTTGCAGTAATTCAAGCATGAGACAGTGAGGACCTGAAATAAGTAGGGTACATGAGTAGAAAAAAAGGGAAGATGGAAGAAATATTCTGAAAGTGGAATTGACAAAAACTTGACAACTGAATGGATATGGATGGAAAAGGAAAGGGAAGAGTCAAGGATGACTGAAGCTGTGAAACTGGGTAAATGGAAAAATGGTTCCCTCAACAGAAAAGGAAAGGTGTGTGGGAAGGATAAATTTGGGTGGGAAGATGAATTCCACTTGAGACATGTTGGCTTTAAGTTATGTATGAAGCATCCAGTTAGATATCCAAAGGCAGTTATGTGGGAATAGAGCTGAAAATATAGGTTTGGAAATCATCTACATACAGATAAAGCCATAGGAGTTTAAGAAACATAGCAGAAAGGAAAAAAGGGACTAGGACAAAGAGGACATGCTTAGTTAGGACAGTGATTAGATAGGTAGAAGAACCAGTAAGAAACAGTGTCATAGAGATTATTGAGGAGGGACAGTCAATGCTGTCAAATGCTGCAGAAAGATCAAGAATGGAAAAGACCAAGAAAAGGTCATCACATTTAACAATTAAGAAACTGTTTTGGAGAGTACAATTTTATTTGAGTGGTAGGAATAGATATCAGACTGTAAAAAGTTAAGAAGTAGAAACAATGAATATAGGCATTTTTTAGGAGTTTAGTGTTGCAAAGATAAAGGTTAAATAGCCTGAGAGGATAAGAAAATCAAGTGAAAGATTTGTTGTTGTTATTGTTTTTAGGATAATAAAACCAAGTGAAGGTTTTGGATTTATTTTTTAAAGGACAGGGAAGATTAGGGCACGTCTGAAGGTAACCAGGCTAGCAGAAGGGTAATCTGTGAGGGTAATCTGAACGGAAGGCCCTCTTCTTTCTCAAAGCTAACCCCTCTATTTGTATTAGAGCAAGTGTGGAGCAAAGGAGAATAAAGCCAGGGATAATGCTGAGGGGATCTGATGTATAGAAGTGATACATAGGAGCTCAAGAAAAATAACCTCATTGTTTTGGTGACATATAAGGCCAAATCTTCTGTTGAAGAGAGAAGGAGGGTGAAGGCAGCTTGAGAAGTCTGTAACAGAGACAGTGGGGAGTGGGACAGCAAGTTAATTAGGAAAGAATAAAAGTTTTCTGTGCAGCAGTGAAGAGCCAGTTGAGATTACTTAAGAAATTTATGGTAGCAATTCAGCATTCTTATATATGCCTACCTCTACCTTTACAGACACTGCTTTAATATAGGTACTTATAGTAGGTACTTATCTTAATATAGGTACTTGTCTTTCTGCTATGCTACTGCAAACTCCTTCCTGTTCTAGTCCTAACTCTGGCCCCAACTTCTAGCACCATCTTATTTTGAATGGTCTTCATCAGGGGATTGCCAAAGTTGTCTGCTTCATCCAATGCTCCAGACCATGCTACACAATCAAAGCTCCATAGTGGACTCTTGCTCCTCAGGTTAAACCCTGGAAAAAAACCATATCTGGACAAAGACTCCTGAAGCAAAGGGCAGAGATGAGTTTGAGGTTTTTTTTAACCACATGAATTTAATAAGCCACTGGATTCTAAGGCATTAAAAAGGCCTAAAGTGTATTACTGATAAGAATGGATGGAAAGGAAGGAAAATTGCTATCTAGGCGTTCTAGACCATAAACTTTCTCTTTTTTCTGTTACATCTAATGCTATTTACAGAGGTTATAATTATTAAGTAATGGCTGGACCTCAACAATACACAAGCCAAATACTTTAGGAGGAAAAAAACTATTAATAATAGGCCATAGGTAACATTTATATTGTACCTAGTATGTGTCAGGTGCTATGCTAAGCCCTTTACAAATACTACCTCATTTGATCCTTGCAAGCCTGGGAGAAATGTTCTAAGAAAAAAAAATCTTTTCAGATTTAGAAGCATATTAATAACTTGGTATCAGCATAAAATCTCATGGATGAAATTAACTTGAAAGACAAATAAAGAGAAGCAAGCATATACTCACTGAGAGTAGAGGTAGCTATCAATTCTATTTAGGACCCCAAAATGCAGGACTTCTAATTTAAACCAGTTTGCTGACAAATGTTTAAAAAGGCTGACTGGATAAATGAGGAAATATATTTGGATTTTCACTTTTTACACTAGCATATCTTATATTTTTATATATATGAGTACAATCCTAAATCAAAGCCTTGTATCATAAAGAATCAAAAACTACTAGCTCTGGAACTAACAAATGGGAATGAAGACAATCTGGAAGAAATAAGTGTCAGATGTTGAGAATCTAAATTCTAGAAAGCAAGAGGATAGTTTTTATTTAAATATGTACTGTTAGATTCATTTGTTAGTAGTAACAAAAACATTAATGGTAATATAGAGTACTTCTCAAAATCATTAGGATACTACTAACTCTTTCCTGGCCATCAGCATTTGCTTTAAATTCATAGAGAAACCCTCCACAGGGGCTACATTTGATATAATATAGAAAGCAGCCCCCACCTCCCCGAATCTGGTGCATCACCAAGGCACAAAGGATTCAGTTCCTTCAGAAAGCACAGCAAAAAATGATTTGGCATTGCATCACATTCTCAAAATCCAATAGGATTTCTTCTATTCCATCCTAATAGAACAGTGGGAATCAAAAACACAGTTGATTTGGTAATGACAGTGAGGATTTAATAGGAGGCGGAAAGGATAGGAAAGCCATTCGAATTTTTTTTTAATTTCACTTTATATATGTGCAAAGAGGAAAAAAATATCCCATGATACCATCATTATTTGTGATGGAAAAACCTGGCATTGATACCATCCCCACCCTGCCCTGCCCTACTCTATCTACTCTACCCTACCCTACCGTGGCTCTCATGCAAGTGTCTGTATCATACCCGAACCCGACCAGGTTGAGCCACATGTCCAGTGGTGAATTCATACTGAAATCAGAAAGCAGCAACAGGGGTAGGGGAAAGGCCAAGTCATCCAAAGGCCAAACTCTCCTTTAAAACACCATTACACTCCCTACCCCCCACCCCCATTTCTGCAACCGCGCCAAAAAAAAAAAAAAAAGCAAACCATCCCAAAACTCACGGGTTCATGGGGGACGCCAAGCCAGCCTGGTACCAATCCTTCTAACCCTCCACTGCATTCACGACCCGACCCTCCAGCCAGCAGGACTCCTGCTCCCTCCCTCCCTCCCCAATGGCATACACGAGGCGTACTTCTCCCCTGGGGGCCCCAGAGGAATGACAGGAGGGGCGGGCAGGGGCGCGCTTGGGACCCCGACCCCGCCGGGGGATTGCTGGGGGCGTGGGCCCAGGATCCTGTGGCCCGAGGGTCGGGACCGGCCCGGTCCGCAGAAGAGGAGGAGGAGCAACGGCCCGGGGCCTAGGCCGCGGTAGGCCCGGCCCGAGCCCGAGCCGCAGCCCGGCTCAGGCCGAGCGTGGTCTCCCTGCCGCCGCCGCCGCTGCCGCAGCCGCAGCAGCAGCAGCAGCTTTTGCCGCCGCCCAGGGCAGAGGGGGCAAAGGTCCTCGTTACCTGGACGGGTTCCTGCAGCACCGTCATCCTCAAGGCTCAGGCCCGCTCTCCGTCGCGCCTTAGGCCCCCCCGTAGCGGCTCCGGCCCGGCCCAGCCCCGGCTCATTTAAACTCAACAGCGACCGTTACCGGGGGATGGGGGAGGCCGAACGGCTGCCGAGTACACCCGAGTGCAGTACGGAAATCTCCGAAGTTAGGGCTGGCCGGAAATACCCGAACTCTGCCGGAAAAACACGAAGGCTGGCGGAGGGGCAGAGCGGTGCCGGAAATGCTAGAGGATTAGCCTAAGACAAATCGAGGCCAGTTTGGAGAGGAGGAAGCTCACGCTCCTCTGGGGCTCGTTTACCCGCGCATGTCCTGGCCAATCAGCGACAAGCAAGCTAGCCCTGACGTCACTGGCAGCGGGCTTCGCTAAGCGATGGTCATTTCAGCTCATTCTTGGATACGATCTTTTTATTTCAAGATCAGAACGTGGACCAAATGGTCTTCCTTGTAATCAGTGTCTCTCAGCAAAGTATTTGCAAATGGAGCTGTGGGATATGGCAGGAATGGAAAATGTAAACTGAGGTGTAATGAGTGTTATGGGGGTAAGATGTGTACCCCTGGGGTTCTGGAAGGATACCTTTTGCAAGAATGCAAGACTCCAAAACTTAGCTTAAAAACAAAAAAGAGAAATTTATTAATTTAGAAAGTAATGTTGAGAATGGCCAGGAGGATAGCAAGGTGGAACAGCAAAATGGGGAGCAGTTCCTGGGAGGACAGGATGAATGGAAAGGCTGTTTCCCATGAGGACAGCATGGATGGAAAAGCTGTCCTCCCAGAAGACATCAGTTCTGGGAATTTTATACTTTTTACAACAGATGTTAGTCACTCAGGCATTTGTCGAGGTGGGGTGATCATCTACCTGGGGACATAAAGATTCCTTTGTTTTAGGGAACAAACAGATGTCTGATAGGATTGAGGTATGGCCTCGAGGTGCCTCTTCCTGTCCATCTTAAATCTACAGGACCATCAAAGGAAGATAGTCATCTCAGGACCCTAAAGGGGTCATTGGGTATTTTTAGGCTCAGAGTCAGGAGGATGTAAGGGAGTAAGGGAGTTTCCCTGATAATAGTTTGCCTGGGTTTCTGGGGGTACAGTGCCCATGTCAATGAGGACTTTGCTGGAATCTGTGGACCCAAGTTCAAATTCGCCCCCCCCCCAATTAGAATGACCTTAATCAAATAACTTAAACTCTGGCCTTCTGTGTCTTTCTCTGTAAAATAAGGGGTTTAAATTATATGGCTTTTGAGGTCTCTTCCTACTCTAAATCTATGTACCTGTTTAAGCACCCAACATGTGCAAGTATAGAGTACCTCCACACACTAAGGCAAGCCATTGAATTTAATAAACATTTAATAAAACACCTATGATGTACAAATATGGCTTAGTATTTGGGAATCTACAGAGTTAAGCTTTTTAAGTTCAATTCAGCTTAAGTGATTATTGTTGTTGATCCTGTAAGAATTTTCTCTATCCCATTTGGGGTTTTCTTGGCAAAGATAATGGGAGTGATTTGCCATTTGCTTCTCCAGCTCATTTGACAGATGAGGAAACTGAGGCAAACAGGGTTAAGTGACTTGCCCAGAGTCACAAAGATAATAAGTGTTAGAGGCCAAGTTTGAATTCAGAAAGGTGAGTCTGCCTGAAATAAGGGCTGGTATTCCAGTCACCCAGTCAGTCAGCTACCTAGCTGCCCAAGTGATTATTAATCACCCACTACTATGCTAGGAACAGGAGAAGCAAAAACAAACCAAAAAACTATATCTTCCTTTAAGAAGTTTGCATTTTACTGGGGGAAGGAGGGAAAGGATTCAATATTTACATAGAAAAATAAGTAAAAGATAATTTGAGAAAGGACCCCCCAAAATGAGAGAGATCAGCAAAAGTTTCCTTTTTTTTTAATGCATTCTGGGCTTGCAAGTCCTGGGGAATCAATTCATACTAACCAAACTAATGTACTAAAATGCCAAATTATTAATTTGCATTGGGAGATATATCTGGCAAAATAACCCCAGTCATTTACTCCAGAGACCAACTTACAGCTCAAAGGACTGCTTGGTGAGCATGAAAGCAAAAGGATTTGGGTATCCTTAAGGGATATTACTTTCAAGGTATAGTGGCCTGATAAATTGCTCTAGGGATAGATGTATTTGAATAGGGGGTTCTAGTTCTTATAATCAGAACACCCTCTTTCTGAGAAATACACTTATACATTCTTATTCTTTTTGCATTCTGTGCCAGAAATGCACCCAACTTCCTTCAAGACTCAGCACAAGCTCCACCTTCTATCTAACTTAAGGCTATCTACTCTAAGGCTACCTTCTCTCAACACTATGGCTCTGGAAGAGAGAGAGGGAGACAGTGTGTGACTCTGGGCAAGTCATTTAAACCCAGTTGCCTAGGCCTTAATACTCTTCTGCCTTGGAACTGATATTCAGTATTGATTCTAAGACAGAAGGTAAGGGTGAAAGAAAGAGACAGAGATTGATCACTGTATGCAATTCTGCCTTATTTAATACAAGTTTTGAGCATCACTCCTTGTTATCACTGATCCTATTAAAAAATGAAGAACCAACAACCAACAACAATAATAGCAAGCAAACTAAATGGCAAAGTGCATGCATAGAAAGAATACTGCCACTGGACTCAGGAAGAGCTTAGTTAAAATCCAGCTCCAAACACTTACAGGTTGTATGATTTCAGCAAGTCACTTAACCTCTGTTTGTTTCAGTTTCCTCAACTGCAAAAGAGGGATATTAATAGTCCCTACCTCCCAGAGTTATTATGAATATCAAATAAGATAATATGTGAAAAATATCTTGCAAACCCAAAAGGGCTACACAAACTATATGTATTTTGCCTTCTCAATTAGAAAGGACTAATTTTTGTCTTTTTGTTGTTTTATTAGTGCTTCTCATGAAACCTTGCACATAGCAAGTACTTAATAAATGCTCACTGATTTACCAGTAGACTCTTTTTCTTAAATCCTTACCTTCTGTCTTGGAATCAGTACTAAGCATTAATTCTAAGGCAGAAAAGCTTTAAGAGCTAGGCAATTGAGATTAAGTGACTTGGCCAGGGCCACACAGTCAGGAAGTATCTGAGGCCACACTTAGGGCCTCCTGTCTCTAGAACTGGCTCTCTATCCACTGAGTTATCTTGTTGCTCCTACCAATAGATTAATTATGCAGCTCAACACCTTCTTTATGACAACTTTACTAGACGTTGCATTTAGGGACATCATGGCTCATCTTACCTTAGTTACATGAGAGTCAGCATAGCACAATGGAAAGAGACCTGGATTTGAATCTCAGCTTTGATACTTAATAATTGTGTGACTATGAGCAAATCATGTCAATTCTCTGAGCCTATTTCATCTGCAAAATACCAATAATACTTAACTCTAAGGAAAGGTTGATGATATAAGACACTTTGCAAACTTTCATATACTATGTGGACAGCAGGCATATTTCACATATATACTTAATATATTTTTATGTTTCTATCTAATATATGAGCTGTGATATAGTTAGAGCAACATGTAACATATAATTATCAAATTTATATTGTATAGAGTTGTTTAAATTATATCTTATGTTTTTATAACATGTATAGTCTCCTTAGTGAGATTGGGAAGATACCCTGGACTCCTTAATGGAGATATAGGAGACCCCTTTTATAAACCATCTCTTCTAGAGATAGATTTCTTCACAAGCCAGTGATGGCAAACCTATGGCACATATGCCAAAAGGGCACACAGAACCCTTTCTGTGGGCTTGCCTGAAGTCACCACCAGCATTCGTGAGGAGAAATCCCCTGTAGGGTCTGTGGTGAAGGTGATTTCCATGGCGGAGTTGGAGAGGAGTGATTTGAAGGCAGGCTAGCTCACAGCATGGCACATAGCTGGAAGGGAGTGAAGCACTTCAGTCAATCTCCTTCCCCTCTCCACACATGCCTCTCACCACCCGCCCCTTTGCCCAGAGGCCCAATGGGGGGTAAGGGGAGGAGGGAAGCCAGAGTGAGGTAAGAGGTGGGGTATGGCACTCAGTTTCTGGGTAGGGTAGGCATGGCACTGGGTCTGGAGAGGGGGCAAGCACTCTATCTCTAAAAGGTTTGCCATCACTGTCATAAACAATTTAGTGTTGCTTCTTCTGAATTTCAGCATCAAAGGGTAATATAAAGTTTATTGTAATTCTGGGGGTACACCTTGTTTTGTGCTTCCACCAATCCATGCACTGGCTACATGTACATTACAAGATATAGCTAGCTAGCTAGCTAGCTAGATAAATACACACACACATATATAAATTGTGTAAAAAAGCCAATCTGATGGAAAATGCATTTGTACATTTGTACTTCCTACCTCAGATCTCTCCCCTACTCTCACAAATCCTCTATTGCCAAAGTGACTTTTTTTAAAGCACAGCTATGACTGTGTCATACCCTACCTCAATGAGCTCCAGTAGTTCCCTATCCCTCAAGGATCAAATATAGTCTTTTATCTGGCATTTAAAGATCTTCCAAATTAAACCCTTTTAAACTTAGACACAGTGTCTGGCACTTTATAAATGTTAATTGACTTGAATTTATAGCATGGTTTCTTCCTAACTTTCTAGTGTTACATTTTATTAGCATCTTTGAATTATTATTTTTTAACCCTTACCTTTTGTTTTAGAATGGTTACTGAGTATTGGTTCCAAGGCAGAAGGGTGGTAAGGTCTAGGCAATGGGGGTCAAGTATCCTGCCCAGGGTCACACAGCTAGGAAATGTGAGGCTAGATTTGAACTAAGGACCTCCCATCTCCAGACTTGGCTCTCTATCTACTGAGCCAACTAGCTGCCCCCTCCTTGAATTCTTTTAGCGTCTCACATATAACTTTCATTCTATTTCGCTTGCAAAAGGTATTTCCTGATCTTCCTGCTGCTAGTGTCTCTCCCTGTCCCCCCATCAGACTACCTTCTAGTTATTCTCTATCTCTTAACAGACAGACAAAGCGATATATAGACAAATAGATATGTTGTGATTGAAATTATTTCAAGAGTGTTTTATGGATAAGAAAATCAATTTATTGATTAGGCTAGCATTATAACCAATAGATCAATAGGTTAGTGGCCCCCTAGAGGACCAAAGATCCCAAAGACTTTCCAGACAGATCTATAATAGAATTTTAGAAGCTCATTATTCAGCTCTTCCCCGAATATCCTAGGACATCTCTAATTGGTAAATAGCTAATTAGAAGTTGGTCCATCCGACTATTAAGCCATCCCCACACCATAGGTGATGGAAATTATGTAAGTAGGAAGAGAATCATTGTCTTCTTAATTTATTAATAAAATTTTGTGAGAAAGGAAAGCAGTAAGAACAGTAGAATAAGCAGTTGAAAAGCATCTGGTACAAGTAAATGCTGAGGAGCTTGAGGAGTAATCACAAGCAAGCACACCCTGGGAAACTCTCAGGAGAAAGTACAACCCTGATACTTAAAACACCAAGGGGAACTGGTACCTGAGGAGTGGAATCCAGCTAAGTCTAATGCACACAGCAACCCAGGGACTAGGGACAATACTCCCTTCACCCCAGAAGTGGAGTTGAGTCTCAATATATAAGCAAAATCATGACAAAAGCCCCCTAAAATGAGGAAAAGATAAAGATAAGTCCTAACCCTAGAAAACTATTTCAGCAAAAGGAAAGACCAAAGTGCAAGTTCAAAAGAGGACAGTGATGCCAAAACAGAAATGTGTGAACCCTCAAAGGCAAATGTGAAAGGATGTCAGATCCAAAATAAACTCCTAGATAATTCAAAAATAGGATTAAATAAAACAAATAATCAGAGGGCAGCTGGGTATCTCAGTGGATAGAGACAGGAGGTCCTAGGTTCAAACCTAGCCTCAGATACTTCCCAGCTTGTGACCCTGGGCAAGTCACTTGACCCCCATTTCCTAGCCCATACCACTCTTCTGCCTTGGAACCAATACACAGTATTGATTCCAAGATGGAAAGTAAGGGTTAAAAAAACAACAACAAATAATAAGAGACAGGAGAAAAATTAGGGGAAAATCATAGAAGAAGTCAAGCACATAGAGATCCCATAAAAGGAAATACAAACACTCAAACAGGAAAAAAACTTTCTAAAAAAAAATGTAGAAAGCCTCAAAGAAGAAAATGGCTCCATAAAAATTAGAATTGGAGAAATGGAAGCTAATGATTCCATAAGACAGCAGGAAACAATAAATTCAAGAGTGAAAAAAATAGAAGAAAACCTGAAATCTCTTCTTGGAAAAACGACAGATCTAGAAAATAAAACCAGGAGAGATCGTCTAAGAATCATTGGACTGTCTGAAAGGCATGACCAGAAAAAGAAGCTAGAGGCCATATTTAAAGAAATTATCAGGGAGAATGTCCCCTGATGTTTTTCAACAAGAGTCAAAAATAGAAATGGAAAGAATACACCAATTGAAAGAGATCCTAAATTTAATAGTACCAAGACTATTATAAAGAAATTCCAGAACTCTCAAGTCAAGGAGAAAAATACTATTGCGTGTATGTGTGTGTGTGTGTGGGGGGAGGACAATAACAACAAGTCAACTATTATGGAGCCAAAGTCTGGATTACATAGGACATAACAGTTTCTACATTAAAGGACTGAAAGATGTGGCATATGATATTTCACAAGCAAAAGGATCTTAGACTACAACCAAGAATCATTTACTCAGTGAAAGTGACATAATACTCCAGGCAAAGAAATACACATTTAATGAAATAAAGGACTTTCAGGTGTTTCTGACAAAATGACCATAGCTAGAAAGAAAATTTGATGATCAAATTTAACACTCAAGAGAAGCATAAGGAGAAAAAAAGAAAAAACTACATGGGGTAATGATCAATTTAACCAGATGGAGAATCCTGAGTTTTGATCACTCTATTGTGTGATCTATCTATCTATCTATCTAAATATTAATAATAGACCTATTTACATATTAATATTTGCAATAGAACGATCATTTAGAGTCTACATCCCCAATCATATCTCCATCGAACCATGTCATCAAGGAAAGGTCTTTCTTCTGTGTTTCCACTCCCACAGTTCTTTCTCTGGATGTGGATAGTGTTTTTTTTCATAAATCCCTCAGAATTGTCCTAGATCATTACATTGCTGCTAGTAGAGAAGTCCATTACATTCGATTGTGCCACAGTGTATCAGTGTCTGTGTACAATGTTCTTCTGGCTCTGCTTCTTTCGCTCTGCATCAATTCCAGTTCATATGGAATTCCTCCAGTTCATTATTCCTTTTAGCACAATAGGAGCAGAATGGATTAAAAGCCAGAATTCCACAATATGCTATCTAAAAGAAATACATTTAAAGCAGGGAGATACACACAGAGTAAAAGTAAGGGGCTATATCAGAATCAAGTCTACTATGTTCACAAAAAGCTAAAAATCAGGAGTAGAAATTATGATTTTAGAAAAAGTAAAAGTAAAAATTAATCTAATTAAAAATAAGGAAGAAAATTAAATCTTGATAAAAGATACTATAGACATTGAAATAATATCAATATTAAACATGTCTGCACCAAATGGCATAGATTCTTAAAGGAGAAGTTATAAGAATTACAAGAAAAAACAGACAACAAAACTATATTAGTAGTGTACATTAACCTTCCCTTCTCAGAATTAGATAACTAAAAAAATAAATAAACAAGAAAGACATTAAGGAAGTAAATAGAATTTTAGAAAAGCTAGATCTGATAGACCTCTGGAGAAAATTGACCAGGAATAAAAAAGAATAGAATATTTTCTCAGCAGTACAGCTTCACAAAAAATGACCGTACAATAGGATATAAACCTCATGACCAAATGCAGAAAAACAGAAATATTAAATGCATCCTTTTCAGACCATAATCCTACAAAAATTATACTCAGCAAAGGGCACCAGGAAAAAAGACTAAAAATTAATTGGAAAATAAATAAACTTATCCTAAAGAAATGAGTTGGTCAAAGAACAAATCATAGAAACAATCAAAATTTCTTTTTTTTTAAATTTTTATTTAATTGATTAATTTAGAGTATTTTTCTAGGATTACAAAAATTATGCTCTTTTCCTCCTCTTCCCTCTCATAACTGACACACAATTCCACTGGGTTTTACATGTGTTATTGGTCAAGACCTATTTCCGTTTTATTGATATTTGCACTATGGTGATCATTTAGGGTTTATAACCTCAATCATATCCCCATTGACCAATGTGATCAAGCAGTTATTTTTCTTTTGTATTTTTACTCCCACAGATCTTCTTCTGAATGTGGATAGCATTCTTTCTCATAAGTCCTTCAGAATTGTCCTATATCATTGCATTGCTACTCATAGAGAAGTCCATTACATTCTATTGTTCCACAGTGTATCAGTCTCTGTGTACAATGTTCTCCTGGTTCTGCTGCTTTCACTCTGCATCAATTTCTCAAGGTCATTCCAGTTCACATGGAATTCCTCCAGTTCATTATTCCTTTGAGCACAATAGTATTCCATCACCAACATATACCACAGTTTGTTTAGCCATTCCCCAATTGAAGGACAGCTCCTCATTTTCCAATTCTTTGCCACCACAAAGAGCACATCTATAAATAATTTTGTTCAAGTCTTTTTCCTTATCTCTTTGGAGTACAAATCCAGTAGTACTATGGATGAATCAAAGGGTAGGCAGTCTTTTAGCACCCTTTGGGTATAGTTCCAAATTGCACTCCAGAATGGTTGGATCAGTTCACAACTCCACCAGCAATGTATTAATGTCCCAATTTTGCCACATTCCCTCCAACATTTATTACTTTCCTTTGCTGTCATGTTAGTCAATCTGCTAGGTGTGAAGTGGTACCTCAGAGTTGTTTTGATTTTCATTTCTCTGATTATACAAGATTTAGAACATTTTTCATGTGTTTATTGATAGTTTTGATTTCTTTAACTGAAAATTGCCTATTCTTGTCCTTTGCCCATTTATGAATTGGGGAATGGCTTGATTTTTTTGTACAATTGATTTAGTTCCTTATAAATTTGAGAAATTAGACTTTTGTCAGAGTTTTTTATTATGAAGATTTTGTCCCAATTTGTTGCTTCCCTTCTAATTTTAGTTGCATTGGTTTTGTTTGTACAAAACCTTTTTAATTTAATGTAATCAAAATAATTTATTTTACATTTTGTAATTTTTTTCTAACTCTTTCTTGGTCTTAAAAATCTTTCCTTTCCCAAAGATCTGACAAGTATACTATTCTGTGTTCACAGATTGTGTTAACAATCAATAATTTTGTTAAAGAGAATAATAATGAGGAGACAAAAAACAAAATTTTTTGAGATGTGACCAAGGCAGTACTTAGGGAAATTTTATATCTCGAAATACTTACAGCAATAAAATAGAGGAAGAGCAGATCAATCAATTGGTAATGTAACTAAAAAAACTAGAAAAAGGACAAATTTTAAATCCCCAATTAAGCACCATTTTGGAAATCCTGAAAACCAAAGGAAAGATTAATGAAATAGAAAGTAAGAAAACCACTGAACTAATGAATAAGACAAGGAGCTGATTTTATGGGTGGGAAATCCAAATAAAACAGATAAGGCATTGGTTAATCTGATTTAAAAAAAAACAAATTACTGTGTTAAAAAAATGGAAAGGGTGAATTAACCATCAATGAAGAGGAAATTAGAGCAATTAATAGGAGTAATTTTGTTCAATTATATGCCAATAAATATGACAATTTAAGTGAAATAGATTAATATTTTTAGAAATAAATTGCCCAGATTAACAGAAGAGAAAATAGAATATTTAAATAGCTCTATCATATAGAAAGAAATTGAACAAGCCATCAATTAATTCCCTAATAAAAAAAACTCCACAGCCAGATGGATTCACCAGTCAATTCTATCAAACATTTAAAGAACAGTTAACTCCAATACTATATAAACTATTTGAAAAAACAGTTGAGGAAGTAATTTTACCTAATTCTTTTTATGGCAGCTCAAGTATGGTGCTGATACTTAAACCAGGAAGAGAAAAAACAGAGAAAGAAAATCAGAGATCAATCTTTCTAGTGAATATTGATGACAAAAAATATTAATGCCAAATAAAATGCTAGCAAGGAGATTAGAACAATATATCACAAAGATCACATGACAAGGTGAATTTTATACCAGGAATACAGGGATAGTTCAATATTAGGAAAATAACTGGCATAATTGGCCATATCAGTAACAAAACCAACAGAAATCATGGGATTATTTCAATAGATCCAGAAAAGGTTTTTGAAAAAATTTAGCACTTCATATTAAAAATACTAAAGAACATTGGAATAAATGGAACATTCCTTGAAATGATAAATAGCATTGTGAAGATTAAATTAACTCTCCCCTGCCCATTTTTAGATTTAATCACCAAAAGCATATACACCCCACTGTAAAAATTAAAATTTAATCTCAATAAAAAAAATTTATTTTAAGAGATTTATTAAAGATCATTAGAAATAAAGGAATAAAAGTGATACAAAATAAAAACTGAGCCTAGTAGGGCCCACCTCCTCCTGTGAAGAGGTCTTTGGTCTTTGGTCTTCCACTTGACTTTGGAGGAGCTCTGACTGAGGATCTCCAACTGCTTCTACTTTCCTTAAACTACCACAGTGAATGAAAAAAGGCCAACTCCTTTCCTGGATTTTCTGAAGGGACTAGCCTCAGGAGAGACCTACCTTCCTGAGAGAGACTCACTACGTTCCCAGGTCCTCGGCTCAAGGTGGAGGCCCCTCAGACTAAGGACTAATTAGCTCTTCCTGGCTTGAGTTTGGGACTGGAGCAAAATACTTAGTACGTAGGCTAGATAACTTACCCTACCCTCTCTCTGATTTTCTTACTTTCACACTTTCTATATTTTATAAATAAATTGTTAAAATAAATCTCTTTGGAATTTGACTAAATTCCTGGTGACCCTACTCTTGAACAATCCAGTCCAACCTTTTATATAAACCATTTTCATTTCTACCCTTTACTGCATTTATCTAAAACTATCAGTAAACATTATCTACAATGGGTATAAATTAGAAATCTTTCCAATAAGATTAAGGGTAAAGTAAGAATGCCCATTATCACCACTACTATTCAATATTGCACTGTAATACCATACCTATAAGAGAAGAAGAAACTGAAGGAATTAGAATAGGCAAGAAGGAAAAAAAGCTATCCCTCTTAACAATTTTAACGAAGTTGCAAGGTATAAAATAAACACATAAATCATCAGCATTTCTCTATACTATGTAAAGGGGGTAGAAATATGAGGGGTTTTTATAAAAGGTTGTACTGGATTATTTAAGAATAGAGTTGCCAGGAATTTAATTAATTCCAAAGAGATTTATTTTAACAATTTATTTATAAAATATAGAAAGAGTGAAAGTAAGAAAAATCAGATAGAGGATAGGGTAAGATATCTAGCCTACACACTAAGTAATTTGTTCCAGCCCCTGGCTCAACCCAGGCAGGACTAGTTAGTCCTTAGCTGGAGGGGCTTTGGCCTTGAGCAGGGGACCTGGGGATGCAGAGAGCCTTTCTCAAGAGGGTAGGTCTCTCCTGAAGCTAGTTCCTTCAGAAAATTCAAGGAGTCAGTCTTTTTCATTCACCATGTGTCAGTCCAAAGTTCAAGAGCAGTCTGAGATCTCAAACCCCAGCTCCTCCATAGGCAAGTCAAAGACCATAGAACTGAGTGCTCACAGGAAGTTTCTTGACATTTTTAAAGACTGCTTCTTTTCGTCACTTCCTGTGACTTCCTTCATTTGATGTGTACCAATTACAGCTAAATCTTTTGCTTAGGACTGCCCAGGGGGCAGTCAGTCAATTGTAATTTGTCACCCACTATCATACTGGTGAGTCACAGGCCTCCCCTACTCAATTCTGAACTGGGTGTACATGCTTTTGGTGATTAAATCTAAAAATGGACAGGGGAGAGTTAATTTAATCTTCACAACTACCAGTAAAGTCCAACAGCAAGATATAGAAAGATAAATCCTATTTAAGATAACTGTAGACAATATAAAATACCTGAGGCTCCACCTACCAAGACAAATCCAAGAACTATTTGATCATAATTACAAAACGCTTTGCACACAAATGAAGTAAAATCTAAACAAATGAAAAAAAAACCATTCATTGCATATAGATTGACTGAGCTAGTATAATAACAATGACAATTCTACCCAAGTTAACTTACTTATTCAGTGCCATACCAATCAAACTATCTAAAAATTATTTCATAGAGCTAAAATAGTAATAATATTTATCTGGAAGAATTAAAAAGCCAAGAATATCAAGGGAATTGATGGAGAAAAATATGAAGGTGGCTTAGTTGTACTAGATCTCAAACTATATTATAAAGTGGCAACCATCAAAACAATCTGATATTGGCTAAGAAATAGAGTAGAAGATCAATGGAATATATTAGGCACTCAATACACAACAGTAAATGATCATAGCAACTTCATGTTTGATAAACCCAAAGACCAAGATTTGAAGAACTCATAGATAAAAACTGCTGAGAAAATTAGAAAACCATGTCAGAAACTAGGCACAGAACAATATCTCACACCATATACCAAAGTAAAATCAGAATATATATCTATATCTTTATATATATATATATCTCTTCTTTTATATATATATATATTAGAAATAAAGGATAAAACTATAAACAAATTAGAGGAGCACAGAATCAATGTTAGATCAATGAATAAGGGAAGAATTTATGTCCAAACAGATCATAGAGAACATTATGAGATGTAAAATAGATTACTTTGACTACAAAAATGAAAAGGGTTTGTACAAACAAAACCAATACCACCAAGATTAAAAGGGAAAAAACAAACTGGGAAAGAAAATTTTAAGCAAGTATCTCTGCCAAAGGCCTAATTTCTCAAATATATAGAGAACTGAGCCAAATTTATAAGAATACAAAACATTACCCAATTGACAAGTAGTCAAGGATATGAATGAGTAATTCTCAGATGAAGAAGTTAAAACTATCTTTAACCATATTTAAAAAACCATTGCAAATTGCTATTAATTAGAGAAATACAAATTAAAACAACTCTGAGGTACTACCTCACATCTATCACACAGGCTAATATGACAAAAATAATTAAATTAAAAATGTTGAAGGGATTGGGAAAAAGTTGGGACATTAATATGTTGTTGGTAAAGCTATGAACTGATATAACCATTCTGGAAAGCAATTTGGAACCATGCCCAAAAGGCTATAAAATTGTACATAGTCTTTGACTAGCAATCCACTTACAGATCTATATCCCAAAGAGATCAAAAATAGGGGGGAAAGACCTATTTGTACAAGAATATTTGTTGAAGGTCTTTTTTGTGGCAGCAAGGATCTAGAAACTGAAGGGATGCTCATCAATTGGGGAATGGTTGAACAAGTTGTGGTATATGATTGTAAGCAATTAGTATTGCACCATAAGAAACAACAAATAAGGTAATCACAAAGAAAAACTTGGAAAAACTTATATGAAGTGATGAAAACTGAAGTGAGCAGAACCAGGAGAACATTGTACATGGTAACAGCAATAAAGTACTATGATCTACTGTGAATGACTTACCTATTATCAACAAAGCAAGAATCCAGGATCACTTGAAGGGACTCATGATGAAAAAGATTATCCACTACTCTAGAAAGAATTGATGAAATCTGAATACAGATTGAAGGATGCCATTCTTCATTTTATTTCATTTATGAATTTTTCTTTAGTATAAGCAATATGTGTCTTCTTTCACAATATAATAAACATGGAAATATGTATTGTATAATTTAAAAATGTACAATAAGTATTTTGTGGTTATGATCATATCGTTCCTGAGTTTTGTGCATCCTATATATTACGTGCAAGTATCTGAGGCCAGATTTGAACTCAGGAAGATGAGCCTTTCTGACTCCAGACCTTGTACTCAATCCACTGTACTACTTTACTGCTAACATCCCATGAACCACTATGATCTCAAAATAATTAAATAAATTTACTTGCTGATGGTTAAATTTAGCATCCCAGCTACATTCCCTCCTGTTCCTATTAGTATTCTTTGGCTTTTTAAAATATTCAACTCAGGTGCTTGCTCCTACAAAAGCTAAGAGGCCACTGAAAACTGATGGAATGAAATATGTGAATAATAGTGGCTTTGGATCATCCTTAAGATAGGTGAAAGAGAATGGAGTGGATAGGATAGCACCATATAGTAAGAAGATTGAGGGACCCTCTGGGTAGCTCAGTAGATAGAGAGCATGACCTAGAGATAGGGGGTCCTAGGTTCAAATTTGACCCCAAACATTTCCTAGCTATGTGACTCTGGGCAGTTACTTAACCCCAATTACCTAGCCCTTACTGCTCTTCTACTTTGGAACCAATATCCAGTATTGATTCTAAGATGGAAAGTAAGAGTTAAAAAAAAAGTCTACTCATATGGGAAAGTCTAGGAACCAGAAGACAAAAACATGATAGAGAGTATATTTGGATGAAGGTCAAAGGTAAGAGAAAGGAGAAACAGAAGTGATTTTTGTCAGTGTAATATACTAGAGACCTCCTGAACAGAAAGAAAAAATAAGATGGGGTATGGGAAATAGATCATAAATCTGAAACAAAGAGGCGTGATACTGTAGTGATGAGAGATTTTAATTATCCAGACACATCTACTAGGTCTCTCTGTCTCTGTCTTCTGTTTTGTATGTTAATCTCACTAACAGTGATTGCTGGGGTGGAAATGATATAAACCTTGGAAGCATAGTGACAATTCTATCCTAGAATCTCTAATTTTTTAAAAAGGAGATAAAATCTAGGCATAGTCTGACATACTCTAGATTGGATTGGGGGTGGTGATGTAAATTTCAAAGGGTTTAGAGGAAAAATAAGTAGAATCTTATGGTGTAAAATGCATTGGGAGAAGTTGGCTCAGGAGATATGAGAGATATTTAAGAATGAAATTCTGAAAACCTAACTGGGAATAATTCAAATGAGGAAGAAAAATGAAATTTGTTGGAAGAGTCCAATGTGTATGCACAAGGATGTAGGAACCTTGTTCATCTGATCCCACCTTCAGATTCTGTTTAAGCCCCTTTCATAGTTTATTAACTGCCCCTTAGGAAGTATAGGGAAGACCTCAATTTGATTGTTAATGGGGAAACAAGGCAAAATGCAACCCCCTGCCCCCCTACTCTCACCCTCACCCCCATCAAGTGCCATGCCCCCTCAAGAGACTGAGTGGGAAGGGAGCAGCTCCACCAGAGTCCCTCTGGCTTTCTAATAAGGAACTCTGGGAGTATGGGGGTTGGGGGAGAAATTATGTGTGGGTGCCTACAAAGAGTTCTGTGTATGCCATCTTTGGCACTTGTGCCATAAATTCACAATCACTGCCCTAAAGAATTGGACTCAGAAGACTTAGATTCAAATCCTCCCACCTCAACTCTGCCATTTATTACTTCTGTAATCTTGGTCAAGACTCTTCTTACTGGACCATTTTTTTTTCATCTGTAAAATGAGAAAGTTGGAAAAGATAGCCCCTTAGGTATTGGTAGCTTTGTGTTAATCTATTATCCTATTATTATTTTGCATTGTCTATGAGTATGGCAAAACAGATCAATGTGAAATGAAAAGTCATGGAAACATAGGCTCTTGCAGTTAGAAGGACTCTTGAGGGCAAATAGTCCAATTTCCCTTCAAATTCTAGAATTCCTCTTTAGCATCCCTGATAAACAGTTATCCAAATGCAGCTCATTTCCTCCAGTTATTGTAGTTCATGATCTACATTACTGGATGTATCTAATTGTTAGAAATTTCTTTCTTATATTAAGTGAAAATTGGTTTCATTCCCACTGATACTAGTTGAGCCCTCTAAAGTTACACAGAAGACATTAACATAACATTTTCAAAAGCATATTTAACCTAGAGACAGATCTGTGTTCTAATCTTAAACTCTAATACTTCTGTCATAGACAAATGATTTCCCCTTTCTGAGCCTCTGTTTTCTTATTTGAGAAATGAGGGTCCATAAAACGGTCACTTCCTACCTCATAGATTTGTTGTGGGGTAAAGGGGGTTTAAATCTTAAAGTATTATATGTCTATTACTACTACTACGACAATAACGACGACAACTACTACGACTACTACTACCATTACCACCATCACTACTGCTAATTATTATAATTATAATTAATAATAATGTTTCCTCTACATTACAAATCCTTTAGCTATGTGAAGATAGCTATCATGTAGCTTAGCTTTGTCTTTCCTAAGCTAAAGATCTCGTTTCTTCAACTTTCTTATTACTCATACGTACTTGTTATTCTTATAACTGTCTTGTAAGAAAGTAAAAAACATTAATTTCTAGTTTAGGGAAAGATCATAGTCAAATAAGAGACAGAGAGGATCACAGAAAGCATAATGGATAATTCTGATTATATGAAATTTGAAAGGTTTTGCATGAACACAATCAAAGTAGTGAAAATTAGAAGGAAAATAGGAAATTGGGAAAGTATTTTTATAGCAAATTTCTCTAAGTCTCATTTCTAAAATATATTGGAAACTAAGTCAAATTTATAAAAATAAAAGCCATTCCCCTATTGATAAATGGTTAAAACATATGAATAGGTAGTTTTTAGGAAACCAAAGCTATTTATAGTAAAAAAAAAAGTGCTCCAAATGGCTACGGATTAGAGAAATGCTTATCTAAACAACTTCACATCTATCAGATGTCACACCTATTCAGACTAACATGACAGAAAAGGAGAATGGCAACTATTGTAGGGAATATGGAAAAATGGGGAAATTAATGCACTATTAGTGGAGTTGTGAACTGATCCAACCATTCTGAAAAACTATTTGGAAATATGACCAAAAGGCTATAAAACTTGATAACCTTTGTCCCAGTAATACTGCTACTGGGTCTGTACTCCAAAAAAATTAAAGAAAAGGGTAATGGATCTATATGAACAAAAATATAGTAGCTTTTTTTGTGGTGTCAAAGAATTGGAAATTGAGGGGATGTCCATCAAGTGGGTAATTAATTATGCTATAAGAAATGATAAGACCTAATAAGACTTACAGAAACGGATGAAAAATGAAGTGAGAACTAGGAGAACATTGTACACAATAACAACAGTATTGTAATGATAATTAACTGTGAAAGATTTAACTACTCTATACAATAATCCAATAATACAATTCCAAAGGCTCATGATGAAAAACTTTATTTATTTTTAGTGAGAGAACAGACAAACTCTAAGTGCAAATTTAAATATAGTTGTTTAACTTTATTTTTCTTGTTTGGTTTTTGTTTTTGTTTTTTTAAATGGCTAAAATGGAAATATATTTTGCTTGATCTCACAAATATAACTGACACATTGTTTGCCTTCTCAAAGAAGAACAGAAGGGAGGGAGAGAATTTGAAAATCAAAATCATTTTTTACTGTTATAAATAAATAAAGATTCTCTTAGTTTGTGAATCCCTCATTATTCTGTTCACCTACTCTGAACATACAAAATTGTCACAGCCAGAAACAAATCTAAATATGGCCAAGTACATTAGGATTATTATTTCCTATGATCTGAATATTAGTCTATATGCACAGCCTAATATTGTGTCAACTTTGTAACAGCCACACTGATTAAGGTTGTGGTCAGTTAAGACCTCAAGATCAAAACCCTATCAAGTATGAGAGTTTAACACTCTGAGTACATATATTATCATTCTTATTTTTACATTATAAAGATTATTTTAATATTAAATATTAATGACTTCACCTGTGAATTAAAGACTGTCTCTCTCTACGACCATGGGCCCTTAGCCTTATGTTTGGCTCATTTAACCGAGGGAACAGGTTCAAACTTGCCTCTCCTAATGGATTATATACAAAGTATGCACAGATATTCCCTCCTTGGGTTTATCACATGTAACTTTGTGGAACCGGTTTCTGGCCATAACTGAAGGGCTTACACTGAATGATGACAAAAAGACTTCTAATTGGCTAAAGATTCTGAAGAGCTGATGACTCAGTAGCTACTGAGCCAGAACTAGATAAGTATACAAAGGGAGTGGCCTTTCTCTAACTCATTCTCATTCTTTTGTGACTTTGAAGAGGCAATCTTTCTTTGATCTACCTCGGGAAGAGCTGGCTGGAAGAAGTGCAGATTGCTTCATCTCTCATCTGGCCACAGCACCTATGAATACATGATCACTTCTGTCCTTTTGTGTCTGCTTTGTTCCTCATCATAGGTGAACAAGTATTCTGAGATGCAAAAGTCCAGATAATTTTGTGAGATTAGAAAAACCAGAGATCTCATTAGAAGTCCAAAAATGGCAGTGCCAACATCCACCAGGGGCAATAGAAATACCTCCAATGGATGTGGAAAGTAGTTACCAGAGGATGGCTATAGCTGCAGGGAGCATGACCCTTCATGAGAGAGAAAAGCACTAGCTGTGGATTCTAGAAAGGTACCTAGAATTTCTGATCCATGGAGCCCAACAAAGAACTATAGCTAAGGGGAGTTGGATAAGGATGGTATATAGAGAAAAAGACTCCCAGGACAATATTTGGGGGATACTTTTTGCCATACAGGCTCTTTATACATATGCCTCAATACTATTATATTTTAAATTTGAGTCTGTTTTCCTGATGGATATTATATCTGTTTATGGGAGAGTGACCTCCAGGTTTGGGGAGCAATGTTTTATACCAACTATTCTTACCATAATTTGTTTTTTTTAACCTCTTACCTTCATCTTAGAATCAATACTGTGTTTTGGTTCCAAGACAGAAGGGCAGTAAGGCTAGGCAATGAGGATTAAGAAACTTGTCCAGAGTCACACAGATAGGAAGTGTCTAAGGTTGGATTTGAACCCAGGATCTCATATCTAGCTACTCCTCTTACCATAAATCTTAATAAATATCTTTGCAAAAAGCAAATAAACTCTAGATTGTTAAAGGTCAGGTTGTTAAAGGAGCTTTTGAGCAACAGAATTAGAAGTATTTCCTCTTAGGGCTATCCTTAAGAATGATTCAAGGATCTAACCCACCAAATCCAATGTGAGTTGAGGAATAGATCCTAGAGAAAGGGCTAGGCTCAGAATCCATCCATTCCTGTTGGCTGCATACCAAGCTTATTTATCTGCTGCTGGAGTTCCCCAAGCACTCATTAAGTAAACTGTCTTCTTTGAAGTTCTATCTCTGCAGTTCTTAAAATCATTTCACCCCCTGTCTTCTCTCTTCTTGATTAATCCATACAGCAATTGTCTGGATATGTCCTGCTGTTATACATCATTGCCTTGGGTTTGGTTTAATGAAATTGTAATGTGGAGTATTTTGTTGTTATTATTGTTCAGCTGCGTCTGACTCTTCATGACTCCGTTTGGGGTTTTCTTGGCAAACATCCTGGAGTGCTTTCCCATTTCCATTCTAGTTCATTATACAGATGGAACTGAGGTAAACAAGGTTAAATGACTTGCACAAGGTCACATAGCTAGTGAGTGACTAAGGCCAGATTTTAACTCATCTTTCTGACTCCATGCTTGGCACTCTATCTACTATGCCGCCTAGTCACTCACATGAGCATTATTACTTCAGTGTTAGATGACTGGCTAAATTCAGGTAACTAATAAAATGTTAGCTCCCTGAGGAAAGGAATTATTCTGGTTTATTATTCTGTATTACTAGCATCTGGCCTAACTCTGCATTTATAGTCTACATTTAATAGATTAAATTGAATTGAATTCATTGACTTTTGTGCTCTGCCAATGCAATTTCAATAGTTCTTTGTAGGGGATATTGAAGGGACTATTCAAGGAGTCAGATGTAATTTCATTGTCCAGATCTCACCTTGATCATCCCAGTCCACAGAAAATTCTAACCCTCAGAGTTGGAAAGAATCTCAGAATTCATCTAGACACTAGGGGTCCCCAAACTTTTTACACAGGGGGCTAGTTCATTGTCCCTCAGACTGTTGGAGGGCTGGACTATTAAAAAAACTATGAACAAATCTGTATACGGCTGTCTGGGACAGCGGAGGCTACAGAGCTGGCTATGATGGGCCTGTCACACCTTGCACAGGCCCATCATCGTTACCAATACACTGGGCAGCAGTATACACAGTGAAGAATTCCCTCCCCCAGATCGCCACTCACCATGCTGATGTCTTCCATTGTGCAGCCACATAATCCTTTACATGACGCCTCGTTCTCATTCAGTTACTCTCAGAACAAGATGTCACCCAAAGGATTATGTCACAGGAAGTATTACTGCATGATAGCAATGCTGTGCTTTGTAGTGCCATAACATACAGTGCTCTTCTCACTGACCACCAATGAAAGAGGTGCCCCTTCTGGAAGTGCAGTGGGGGCTGGATAAATGGCCTCAGGGGACCTCAGGGGGCTTCATGTAGCCCATGGGCTGTAGTTTGGGGACCCTTGACTTTACCTGAATAGGAATCCTCTATGCAATCTGTGATGACCTCCATTTGAAGACCTCCCCAATGGAAAATTCAACATCTCCCCAAATATATCCTTTGGAATATTATATATCTATCACTATATATATGTACATATATATATTTATATAAAGTTCCTGAGTATATATGTGTGTGTATATATATTTACATATATATATATATATCAATAAATGATTTGGTTAGTAGTTCTTCTCTGAATTTTTGGTGATTAATTTGGCATTTATTTATGCCTTAATACAGGGTCAAATTTTGCAAAAATGCCATGCATAGCTAAGATAGTATGTAAATTCCTTTTTATTCTCATTAAATAATTATTAGTGATCTATTATCTTCATTTAACATTCTATTCCTTAGTTTCTTTCTTGTTTCTCTTTTGGTTAGATTTGTCTAGTTCTGAAAGAGATATGTTGAATCTCTCCACTATTGGAGTTTTACCACCTATTTTTCCATTCAGTTAGATTAACTTTTCTTTTAGTTATTTAGGTTTTATGCTATTTGGTTATATATATTAATTATTAATATAGATTTGTTACCTCTGGTGCTTTTAAGCATAATTTTCATATCTATTTATCTCTTTTTTCTTAGGCCTATTTTTACAGTACTTTTATCTGACTTCATCATTTCTATCTTTGCTTTTAAAAAAATTTCAGTGAAGCATAAATTTTGCTTCAGCCTCTCATTTTAAGTCCATGGAAATCTGTAATTTTCAACTGTTTCTTATAAACAATATATTGTTGGATTTTGTTTTCTATTTCCTCTTCAGTTTTATGGGTACATTAATATCGTTCACGTCCCAGTTATTGTTGTTAATTGTGTATTTCCCTTTATTCTCTCCTCAAACTTTTTTCCTCTATTTTCTCTCACCTCCTTCTTTATAAAAAAAGAAAGTGGTACTAGAAAGCATAGGAATAGAAGGGCCTTTCCTAAAAATAATAAACAGTATATATCTAAAACCATAAGCAAACATCATCTGCAATGGGGATAAATTAGAAGCCTTCCCAATAAGATCAGGAGTGAAATAAGGATGCCCATTATCACCTGTATTATTTAACATTGTACTAGAAACACTTGCAGTAGCAATTAGAGAAGAAAAAGAAATTGAAAGTGTTAAAATAGGCGATGAGAAGACTAAGCTATCACTCTTTGCAGATGATATGATGGTCTACTTAAAGAATCCTAGAGAATCAACTAAAAAGCTAGTGGAAATAATAAATAACTTTAGCAAAGTTGCAGGATACAAAATAAACCCACACAAGTAATTAGCATTTCTATATATCTCCAACACATCTCCAAAGCAAGAATTAGAAAGAAAAATTCCATTTAAAATCACCCTAGACAATATAAAATACTTAGGAATCTATCTGGTAAGACCAGCACAGGAACTATATGAACATAACTACAAAACACTCTTCACACAATTAAAACTAGATCTAAACAATTGGAAAAACATTGATTCCTCATGGGTAGGATGAGCTAACATAATAAAAATGACAATCCTACCCAAATTAATTTACTTATTTTGTCCAAGACCCATTGAACTACCAAAAAACTTTTTTACTGAATTAGATAAAACATAACAAAGTTCATTTGGAAGAACAAAAAATCAAGGATATCCAGGGAAATTATGAAAAAAAATTGTGAAGGAAGGTGGCCTTGCAGTCCCAGATCTCAAACTATACAATAAAGCAGTGGTCATCAAAATAATATTGTACTTACTAAGAGACAGAAAGGAGGATCAGTGGAATAGACTTGGGGTAAGTGACTTCAGAAAGACAGTCTATGATAAGCCCAAAGATCCCAGCTTTTGGGGACAAAAATCCATTATTTGATAAAAACTGCTGCGAAAATTGGAAGATAGTATGTGAGAGATTGGGTTTGGTTCAACATCTCACACCCTACACCAAGATCAACTCAGAATGGGTAAATGACCTGAATATAAAGAAGGAAACTATAAGCAAATTAGGTGAACACAGAATAGTATACTTGTCAGATCATTGGGAAAGGAAAGATTTTAAGACCAAGCAAGATTTGGAAAAAATCACAAAATGTAAAATAAATAATTTTGATTATATCAAATTAAAAAGGTTTTGTTCAAACAAAACTAATGTAACCAAAATTAGAAGGTAAGCAACAAATTGGGAAACAATCCTCATAACAAAAACCTCTGACAGAGGTCTAATTACTCAAATTTATAAAGAGCTAAAACAATTGTACAAAAAAAATCAAGCCATTCTCCAATTGATAAATAGGCAATTTTCATAAAGGAATCAAAACTATTAATAAGCACATGAAAAAGTGTTCTAAATCTCTTATAATCAGAGAAATGCAAATCAAAACAACTCTGAGGCATCACCTCACACCTAGCAGATTGGCTAACATGATAGCAAAGGAAAGTAATGAATGGTGGAGGGGATGTGGCAAAGTTGGGACATTAATGCATTGCTGGTGGAGTTGTGAATTGATCCAACCATTCTGGAGGACAATTTGGAACTATGCCCAAAGGGCACTAAAAGACTATCTGCCCTTTGATCCAGCCATAGCACTGCTGGTTTTGTATCCCAGAGATAATAAGGAAAAAGACTTGTACAAAAATATTCATAGCTGCGCTCTTTATGTTGGCAAAGAATTGGAAAATGAGGGGATGCCCTCCAATTGGGGAATGGCTGAACAAATTGTGGTATATGTTGGTGATGGAATACTATTGTGCTCAAAGGAATAATAGACTGGAGGAATTCCATGTGAACTGGAATGACCTCCAGGGATTGATGCAGAATGAAAGGAGCAGAACCAGGAGAACATTGTACACAGAGACTGATACACTGTGGCACAATCAAATGTAATGAACTTCTCCATTAGTGGCAATGCAGTGATTCTGAACAACTCAGAGGGATCTATGAGAAAGAACACTATCCACATTGAGAGGGAAAACTGTGGGAATAAAAACACAGAAGAAAAACAACTCCTTGATTATGTGGATCGATGAGGATATAATTGGAGATGTAGACTCCAAATGATCATCCTAGTGCAAACATCAACAACATGAAAATAGGTTTTGATCAAGGACACATGTAAAACCCAGTGGAATTGTCTTCAGCTATGGAAGGGTGAGGGAAAAGAACATGATTCTTGTAACCAAGGAATAATGTTCTAAATTGACTAATTGAATAACATTTTCAAAAAAAAAAAGAGATGAAAACAATGTTACAATGATTTTATAGCTATTTCTGCTGTTAACTATTTCTTCTTCTTCCCTTGCCTATCTCATTAAAAGTCTATTGGCTAAAATAAATAAATTAAAATAAAAATAAATTTTAAAAAACGAACACACCAGAAAGTGGTAGGGGGCAGCTGGTTAGCCCAGTGGTTTGAGAACCAGACCTAAAGATGAGAGTTCCTGGGTTCAAATCTATCTTCAGACACTTCCTAGCTGTGTGACCCTGGACAAGTCTCTTAACCACCATTGCCTAGCCCTTAAAACTCTTTTACCTTGTAACCAATACAAAGTATTGATTCTAAAACTAAAGATAAGGATTTCAAAAAAAGAAGGTAGTAAACCAGAAGAAGTTTGCCTAATATCTGATCTATTCATGAAATAACCTGTTGCCCCTCTTTTCCTGTCCCATTCTTATTCCTAGGTTTTTGTTCTTCCTTCCTTTTCTTTGATATACCTCTCCCCACCCCACCCCCCATTTCACATTTCAACACTGTAGTTCGAACAAGTCTCCCAATATTGGAGTTTGTTTTGCTTTTGCCTATTCATTTATCTCATTCTTAAATCCCTTTCTCCATCTCCTCTCACTGTGTCCTATTTCTCTTCTGAATTCAGTGTATTTCTATTTGGTGATCTGTGTGCGTGTGTGCATGTGTGAGTATGTTAAGTGGGTTCAATTGTGTCCAACATTCTTTTGTTTGGTTCAAATGAAAGTGAAGTTCATGGGATTTCCATTCCCTCTACCATCTCCCATGTTTAAATAGTTTTTTCATTTTATGAACCTACATTATGACAGTGATGTTTCTTGTCCACCTCCTCCTTTCTTTCTTAGTATTGCCCCCACCCCCTCCCATTTCTGTCTTTTCCTGAAACCATCGAAACAGAACAAAACAACCCTCTTGTGCTTTGTCTGTCAATTTACCTTTCTTTAAGACCCTTCAAAGTTTTAAAGAAAACCTTTTTAAAATTTTCCTCTTATCTTGAAAAAATTTATCACCACACAGTTCCTTACTAATGAACCAATGCATGTGCCTCTTTTTTCTCTAGGTTCCTGGATTTCCATTTCAAAATGTTTACTCAATTTTGGTCTTTCCATCAGGAATGCTTGAAAATATTTTATTCCTTAAAGATCCATTTTTCTTTCTGTATTTGCATTATTCTCAAAACTGCCCTAATTGCATGTACTTCTTTCTGAACTTCCATATGTTCTTTAAAGGGATTTTTAATGTTTTATTCCTTTTTGAGCTCCTCCAGTACCCAACTCCAATTCCCATTTTCTTTGAAGCATTGCATATGGTTACTTTGATTTCATTGTTTCCTACTGAATCAATGCTTTGCTCTTCTTTTTCACCATAGAAATTTTCTATGGTTAGGAATTTCTTTTGCTATTTGCTCATTTTCCCAGCCTTTTTTTCTTTTTCTTCTCTTTTCTTTTTTTTTTTTTTTGGCCTGCCAACTGAGATTTCTGAAAATTGCTAATTTGGTCTCCTCTGCTGATCACTTGCAAGACTTGGCACTGTGAGCTATTTTGTGTTGGGGCTAGGGACTTCATTGTAGGCTTGAAAAGGCCAAACAACACATATTTCTGGGCCTCAGTGTGAGCTGGTGCCAGAGCTTTGGACTTCTTTACTGGGATTTGTAAAAAAAAAAAAGTTTAAATAATCCTTTTAAAAAAGATTGCTAACTTTCTCCTCCTTTGTCTGGCCCCCCTCCTTAGCTTAGAGAAAGAAAGGAAATATAACCCTTATTAACAGATAATCATAGTAAAGCAAAATGAATCCAAAGGGTATCTCTTTGCACCTTTTATCATCTATCTGTGAAGAGGTAACAGGCTTCATTTTAGGTCTTCTGGAGCTGACTTTCATTAGAATTAAATTTTTCAGAGTTGTTCTTTTCATTGTAACTATTATTGAGTAAATTTGTCTCCTGGTTCTACTCCTTTCACTCTCTATCAATTCATACTACCCAGGATACCCTTAAATCATCTCTTTTATCAGTTATTAGATCAGAATAATATTCCATTACATTTATATATACCACAATTTGAATTCTCCAATTGTCTCAGGCATTCCTTTATATTATAGTTTTCTTATCTTTCCTCCATTTAGATGTCTCCTTCAAAATTAAGAAGTTTGTTTTTTCTTGTGACTATTCCATTCCCAGTATTATCTTTCTGTAAAATTGAAAATTGATTTTAATTCTATTTTTAAGACTTTTCAAACTGACATAGGTTAATAGTCTCTTAAACAATATAAGTCTAAATTCTTTTTTCTTCTAATTTCACCATTCACTTATATTCTGGAGAAGCTGGAGAATGCCAGGCTTTTGCCTTTTAACTATCTCCACCCTTTATTCAGGTAGTCTCTGTGAAGATTATATTTAGCTATCTCCTGATTGTAACAATGAAGATACTTAGCTCTTCCTTTATTGTGAAGATTAAATTGTAATCCCTTGATTGTAACAATGAAGGTATTTAGCTCTTCCTTTATTGGGAAGATTGAATCGTAATCCACAATCTATTTTTAGATTTTAATCCCCAAAAGGTGGTAACTCAGTATTTGAAGTAGATCTACACATTTTAACTACAAAAAGGTGTTAACTAACTCTAAAAGGTGAACTAACCAAAAAAGGTGTTAACTAACCACAAAAAGATATAAACGATATAAACACCCATTTCATGCATTGATTGGGAGGTCTGTGACCCACATGTGAAAGAGTGGGCAGTCCTGGAGAGGTGTGTCTACTGTGATTGGTAGATGTGAAATTTAGGGGAGGTGACACAAGAGAAAACGGTCATTAAATAGAGGAAACAAATACCGAAGAAAACAATCAGTCACACGGGCTTGGAGTGAAGGATCAGTTACTTGGAGCTGGAGGGAAGACAGACACTTGAGGAGAGCCTGAAAGATGGACACTCTGACTTGACTGTGAAACTGAACCCCTGGAGGAGCTCATTCAGGAGACCTCAGACTGCTTTCTTTTCAGAGAGTCACTGTTGGTGAGCAAAAGGTTGACTTAGTGACCCTGCCTTTCTGGAGGTGTAAACCTTCGAGAAAGGCCCATTGTCTTGAGACTCTTTTCCCTGATTAGGGCCTTAGAATTTCTACCTGGCTCTGAGGTAGCCAGAGCTCTCCATTATCCCTCTCTACCTTTTTCTCACTTCCTTAATATCTTTTCTCCCTATTGTAAATAAACTATCATAAATTTACATTCTACTTTAGTAACTCATTTGGGATTTAGAAATTAAATCCCTGGTGACCACCAATTAAATATTCAGAGTCCAACCAGAATTAAATTTAACAATAATTTGGCTGACCACTTCAATTGTGACGAAATGCCCTCAATCTTCTTAAATTTTCCTTTATTGTGACTATCCCTAAATTAGCTTTTAATAGCTTATTTTGGATCTACACAAATCAGCTGAAGAGGTAAGTTTGCTATTTCCCATTCTCTCTTGCCCTAGGGAACAATCAACCCAATTAGCCAATCCTCACTAGCAATACTAACTGACTGGAGTGTTAACTAGCTGTGAGAAAAACCTGGAAAGTAGCCTGGCTAAAGAGAGTGATTGAATTAAGTTTTAGCCTTTTCCCACTCTGACCTTTCACCCAGAAGAGTTAATTGGATTGAAACTTTAAAAAGGACCACACCCAAACACCTAAAAAAATGGTGGTTACAGCCAGCACACAACTTAATTAACAACTGGCTTTTCAGTAAAATAACCAAAATTGGACAAACATTGTTCTTTGTCTATTTCATAATCCCAGAGAATGTATGGAAATGGCTATACTCCGCACTGCTCCTGGTTGAGATTTTAATTTTTGGAGCTGTAATATTATATCTATTTTTCTCTAAGAGAAAACTGGAAAATACCATACGTAAGCTAGAGAATCAGATAGGAGAATTAAGTCAGTTTCCCCCTGAAAAACCCATTTCCCAGTCAAACCAACCAATTGTTTCTTCTACTACTCAACAAAATGCCGAACTAAAAGCTCAGTTTGAGTATAACTCAAGTTAACTTGAGTTTATAAAGGAAAGTTTGGGGGAGATCATGGCTTTTATAAAAAAACAATGAAATGAATTTAAAACCACCCCAGAGTAGAAATGACTTATCTCCTAGTTCACAAATCATCCCCTCCCATGCCCAACTTACTCCTTCCCCTACTCCCACTCCTCCCTCCACCCATACTGACTGCCCCACACCAATTAAATATTCAGAGTCCAACCACACAATTAAATTTAACATCTCTGATCATTTGAGTCTCAATTATATTATTTTAGTTTGTATCTTCATTCTGGTATTATTTACCTTTGTAACCTCACCTATCAACCAATCATAAAATGATACTGAGATATAGATATTATGCATAGATTGTGCTCATTTTATAAGGGAGGCTTACCCTATGGAAGAGTGACTTATTCATAGCCACAATACTATGAAGTATATATATCTTCATGACTTCATGTGCAGTTTGGACAAGGTGAACTCTGACATCTCTTTTAACTCAGAAATTCTGTGATCTTGGAAAGTGATTGAGCTGGCACTCTTCACTTCCTTCTACCACATTCTTTTGCTGTTTCTATTCAGACATTTTCAGTCATGTCTGACTCTTGGTGACCCCATTTAGGGTTTTCTTGGCAAAAATACTGGAGTGGCTCACCATTTCCTTTTCCAGTTCATTTGACAGGTTAGAAAACTAAGGCAAACAGCTTTAAGTGACTTGCTCAGGACTAAGTATCTGAAGCCATATTTGTCCTCAGGAAGATGCTTCCTGACTTTAGACCCAGTCCTCTACCCACTTACTTAAGTGCCCAAGGGTATACAGAGTGTTCAGGGAGGACTAGAACCTCAAATGTGAGGGCTTGCTGAATCCTTTACAGGGATGCTCATTTATCTTGGTGTCCACCTTTCACTCAATTCTCACTTGTGGTTCCAAGAAGCTGTAGCATCCTCTGGATGGCTATGAAGGCAACCAAAGTGGAAGTTGTGGAACATCTAAAGATTGGTGAGACATCTAAGAGACCAAGGTCATCCACTACATCCCAGGCCATCTCTAGTTGTCCTGACTTTTATCTTGCCACCAGATTTCAATGACTCTGAAATAGAGTGAGACCTATGATTTCGCGCAACTCTACCCTACTTAAATGCAATTCAAGTACAAGTCAAGACATCACCATGTAACAATTAAAAGAGTGGTTGGCATAAATTGTTTCAGATAAAAGAGTGTTTGCCTTAAATTGTGACCACAGAAATATGGTTTCAAGACAGTGTCTTGATTTAAAACAAAATATAAAGTGGTCGCCAGGGAAAAATTCCCAAATATGAAATATACCCAAGTCAGCTGGGTTTTATAGAGATTTTAATTAGTACAAATTAAGGTTTTAATGAAGGGGAGAGAGAGAGTAAGAGGAAATAATGAGAAAAAGGCTAGACCAGCCTAGGCCAGCCTATGCTGAAGCCCTAAGAGAGAGATCAGTCAGTCTTTTATCAACTCACCACAAGATCTGTCCAAAGCAAGATTTTAGTGTTCAGAGAGACACCAGTTCAGCTTCAGCTAGCTCAATCAAGTTCAGCCACCAAGCCTTTCAAGGCAGCTTTGGCCAGCTGCCTCCTCCAAAAGTTCACAAGTTGCCTGACCTTTATAGGTACTTAGCACCTTTTTGTATTAGATCTAAAAATAGGCACAGCTTAAGGGCTTTTGCCTTACTATAAGTATGGATTAAGTACTTTTCATTGTTCAGCAAGGAGTTTACAACTTTATGTTCCACTAAAGTATGCTTAAGTAGGGGTGGAGTAGAGTTTTCACATTCCTGATCTAAGTCCCTTCATTGTTTAAAATGGGGAATGGTCTTAACCAAGTGTTCTGAAGTAGGGTCTGAGAATTTTTAAGATTCACAACCCCATGATATCATTAGTCCTCTTCTTAATTGTCTTAATTGTGTCTTAATTGTGCCAGGAAAGGTCTTAACAATGTACTGTCAGACCAGTCAGAGGAAGACATGAATTTTTCCCTAGGGTAAATGATATGTCATTTCATATGACAAATAAGAAAATATGTATTATATGATAATTTACATACAACCTATAGCATATTACCTGCCTTCGTAGGGAAAGGGAAGGGTAAAAAAAGAATGATAGATTTTTTGACATAGTTAATGTGAGAATTTATTTCTTTTGGATAAACATATTTATTATAATTCATTACATATTTGTAACAAGTCATATGTGTCATATTATTATGTCACAATGTATTGTTATATATTAAAAATTAAAAATAAATGGGAACTCGAAAGAAAAAAAAGAAGATACACATAAGTTTGAGTCTGGACTGTCATAGTCTGAGAACTGTGGCACTGTACTGGGGCAATACTAGTCACCCTGTGCTGCTCCTCCCCAGTTCTTTCTCTTTTTAAAAAATTTTATTTGGTCAATTTCAAACATTATTCCTTGGTTACAAAAATCATATTCTGTTCCTCCCTCCCCTCCCCCATTGATCCCATAGCCGATGCGCAATTCCACTGGGTATTACATGTGTCCTTGATCAGAACCCATTCCCATGTTGTTGGTGTTTGCATTAGGATGTTCATTTAGAGTTTACATCCCCATCCATATTCCTTCGACCCATGTAATCAAGCAGTTGTTTTTCTTTGGTGTTTCTACTCCCACAGTTTTTACTCTGAATGTGGATAGTGTTCTTTCTCATAGATCCCTCCAGGTTGTTCAGGTTCACTGCATTACCACTAATGGAGAAGTCCATTACATTCGATTGTGCCACAGTGTATCGGTTTCTGTGTACAATGTTCTCCTGGCTCTGCTCCTTTTGCTCTGCATCATTTCCTGGAGGTCATTCCAGTTCCAATGGAATTCCTCCAGTTTATTATTTCTTTGAGCACACTAGTATTCCATCACCATCAGATACCACAATTTGTTCAGCCATTCCCCAATTGAAGGGCATCCCCTCATTTTCCAATTTTTGGCCACCACAAAGAGCCCAGCTATGAATATTCTTGTACAAGTCTTTTTCCTTATTATCTCTTTGGGGTACAAACCCAGCAGTGCCATGGCTGGATCAAAGGGAAGACAGTCTTTTATCACCCTTTGGGCATAGTTCTAAATTGCCCTCCAGAATGATTGGATCAATTCACAACTCCACCAGCAATGCTCCCCAGTTCTTCTAAGGTTCCCACCCTAGAGTTTTTTAGCTACTCTAGTGGAAGAGTCCTGTTGCCTCTGGACATAGATCTTTGAAGATTTTTGTTGTTGTTCAGTCATTTCAGTGGTTGTTCAGTCATGTTCAGACTCTGTGAACCCACTTGGAGTTTTCTTGGCAAATAAGGAGGGCTTGATATTCCCTTCTCTCACTCATTTGACACAGGAAACTTAAGCAAGCAGATTTAAGTAACTTGCCCCAGGCCACACAACTATTAAGTGTCAAAGGCTGGATTTGAACTCAGGTCTTCCTGACTTCCAGGCCCATCACTCTTGTGGACAACATATATCCTATTTGTAGTCATGTTGAGTATTGCTTTGCTGGGGAGAAATTTTTTTTATTATTATTGACCATGACCATGGTTTTTTGTGCAGTTCAGTTCTGTGATGGAAGAAGTCACCAGAAATGAGTAGCTTCTCATTGTGAATTTCTTGTTCATTATTCTGTCTGATGTGGACTTCTAGTTTTTGCTGGAGGAGGTGTGCAGGAGCAGGTTACCCTGCCTTCTATTTAGGCAATCATTTTTGCAGAATGTTTTCCTCAATAAACACTTATTTAGGATTTACTATATATATTTCAGATATTGTGCTAGGCACAGAGATATAAATAGAAAGAATGAAACTAACCCTGTTCTTTAGAAACCTATATATACTATTTCCACAAAACCATTAAAATCTCCTGAGCCCTTTTCTATTCCTCTCTATATAATGGAACAAAATTAAGGCATTCTTCATATTTGAATAATTCCCATGACCAATTTTGTTGGTACCTCAGAATTGGAAGCTTTATGATAGGAGAAAACTAGATGAAAATCCTACGTAGTTCAAAAAGTTCATGGTGAAAAATTATTTTACTTTAAAAAATGATTCACCAGTATTTTTCCTCCACATGGATAAATGAATTGCCAAGCTTCTTTAGAATAGTTGTCTTATTTTTAATAGAGTTTTCCTCCTAAGATCGGTCTTCATCAAAGAAACCTATCTTTCCTTTTCAATGAAAGTTTAGTTCAATTTAACTGTTACCTGCAGCCCAGGATGTCTCTTTTACACAAAGATCTTCTTGTACCTTGACTCTTCAAGTTGACCTGAATTCAGCTTTGGAGGAGAATGACTCTCCTTAGGAGAGAGAATCAGACTTTTTTCTCACATGCTTAGGCTCATATCTTCCAGCCTAATGTTCTGGGAAAGGGAGATATCTTAAACATGGTTCATTTCTATGATTTGCCCCTAAAAAGGATCACCAAAGTTCTTTCTAGAAAAGATATACATAGTGACAATATGAGATAGCTATTTATTACTTCTATAACAAAACAAAAGCTTAAAGTATATCAGACTCATAAACATATAGATTCATAAAGAATATGCTAATATATATTCTTAAAAATGTGAGACAATAATTCATCACAACTATTATACTCTTAATTTATTCTTAAATTAGTCTTTAAAAAGGCAAAGTAATCAACAAAATTATAACTTAGAAAAGCAATATTAGGGGGCAGCTGGGTGGCTCAGTGGATTGAGAGTCAGGCCTAGAGACAGGAGGTCCTGGGTTCAAATCTGACCTCAGACACTTCCCAGATGTGTGACCCTGGGCAAGTCACTTAACACCCATTGCCTAGCCCTTACCACTCTTCTGCCTTGGAGCCAACACACAGTATTGACTCCAAGATGGAAGGTAAGGTTAAAAAAAAAAAAGAAAAGCAACATTAGAGACAAATGGAGATAAGTTTAAGCTTAACTCATAACTTTAAATATAAATGAAAATATTCAATAAAACAAAAGAGAAATTGGATAAGGAAGAATAAGGCACTTATTAAAAGCCTATTATGTACCAGGCACTATGCTTAATGCTATATAAATATCTCATTTGAACATCATGGTAAGTAGGTGCTGCTATTATTTCCATAGTTGAGGAAACTGAGGAAAACAGACATTAAGCAATCTTTCCATGCTTTCACAATTAATAGTAATTTGTTTTGAGGTCAAATTTGAACCCAGATTTTCCTTACTTATGGTCTGGTGTTCTATCCACTATGCTACTTAGATACCTACCACCATGCTGCTCTCAAACAAAACCCACAATTAGTTACTTATAAGAACTGTATTCCCTCCCCACCAAAAAGGAAAGACATACACAGAATAAAAAAACAGGTATTGGAACAAAGTTTACCAGGCATCAAGTGAATCCATGAAATCAGAATTTGCATTTGTATTATCTGACAAAATACAAACAAAAATTCACATTATAGAGTAAACAGGGAAATTGCATTCTGCTGAAAAGATCTATAGACAAGAAAGCAATTTCAATATATTTTTATGCTCCAAATGTCATAATATTTAATAAATTCATAAAGGAAAAATTAGCTAAATTACAAGAAGATAAAGACAATTACATAATGCAGTTTAGGTGCTTTAATATCCCTTTTTCACACTTAGATTGAATCAAGAGATAAATAAAAGGGAAGATATAGAATTATACAAATTGCTGATGAAACTAGAGCTATTATTTTATATAATTCTAGAAATGCCAACAATAAATATAATTTAAGAGAAAGAAATTAAAAGCATATAGACAGGGGCAGTTAGGTGGCACATTGGATACAGAATCAGGCCTAGAACCTGGAGGTCCTGGGTTTAAATTTAACCTCAGACACATCCTAGTTATGTGACCCTGGGCAAGTCATTTAACCCCCCTGTCAACTTGAAAACTGGACACCCCAAGTTTACCCCTGCCCTTTGAGAAACCTCAGTACCAGGCACACCTGTTTTGGGCTGAACTATAGACCTTAAACTGTTTGGGGATCCTAGTTTGGATGTGATTAGTGGGTATAGTCAAAGTTGAGTGCCTGTATGTTTTAGAAGCTTCTCCTATTGTATTAAGGTCCTCTCTCAGGAAGCCCAGCTCGTAGTTTGACCCTTTCCTTTGTATTTGTTATAGTTGACTGCTCCTGGATAACCTCTTTGCAGCCTGCTTGCAGTTTGTTTATGCATGCTTGCTGTACCAGGTTCTCCAGAAGGTATATAAATTCCCCAAATTCGATGCAGAGTAAAAGAAGCAGAACCAGGAGAACCTTATACACAGAGACTGACACACTGTGGCCAATCCAATGTAATGGACTTCTCTAGTAGTAGCAATGCAATGATCCAGAACAATTCTGAGGGACTAATGAGAAAGAACACTATCCACATTCAGAGAAAGAACTGTGGGAGCGGAAACACAGAAGAAAAACAACTGCTTGATCACATGGTTCAATGGGCTATGACTGGGAAAGTAGACTCTAAATGATCACCCTGGTGCAAATATTAATAATATGGAAATAGGTCTTGATCAATGACACAAGTAAAACCCACTGGAATTGCTTGTTGGCTGGGGGTGGGGGAAGGAGGAGGGGAGGGAAAGAACATGAATCATGTAAGCATGGAAAAATATTCTAAATTAAATAAAAATTTTCAATAAAAAATAAATCCCTCAAATTCTGTTGTTCCTTGGAGGATAATCTAGTGCGGTTATCCTCTCAGAATACTGATGGCAGTGGAATAGTGAACACTATCTCTTTCCTGATTAAAGACTTGGCTTTTCTATTTTAATAGTTCTGTGTTTTTTCCAAGTTAACACACCATTGCCTTCTCTTCTGTCTTGGAACCAAATACAGTATTGATTCTAAGATAGAAGATAAGATTATTTTTTAAAGAAGTGAAGTTTTAAAATGAGGCCAACCGCTTTATTTAAAATATTTATTAGAATGTTTTATTCTTATACAGATAGTTCTCACTTTATGTGAATGGGCCAGTTCACAGACCTCTACAGAAATCGGTTTTTAGGGAATGGGTAGAAGGGAAAGGAAGGGAGGCAAGGAGAATACCAAGTGCTGGTGGCTGGAGAAGACCAGCACACGGACCCCGGGCACGTGGGGCACTGAGGACAAAGACGCTGTAGAAGAAGAGGGGGGGTTGGTGGGCGGGAAGGAGTGGGCTAGGGGGCGGGGCTTCTCGGACAGCCACCTGAAGGTCGCCCCATCCGGATAGAAGGAGACTGGAAGGCGACACGTGAGGTCTGAGCTGGACTCGGACAGATGAGGAGGGGCAACATGCAGAGCCACACGCGGCACCCCAGCGCAGGTACCCACGGGCCAACGGAAGATAGACACAAAGGCCGCGTAGGAGGTCTCAAGCCAAGGCCCCAGTCGAGGGTGGCGGGCCCTTTTCTCTTCTCTTGAAGGATTTTGTTTTGTTTCGTTCAGTTTTTTGGATCAGACAGTGTGCTTACGGTAGATACGGTAAAGTTAACATGGATTTTTTTTTTCAGAATTCTTTACCTAAAGTCGAATTTGCATAAATCGAACATTGTTTGAATTACCTTAATTTCAAAATTGATTCCTTCCCTTCTGTACTTAACAAGCTATTCTTCATGACAGAATTAAAAAAAAAAGCAAAAAAAGTAGTTTGGCCAAAATAACTTTGAAATCTGATCAATTGAAATCTGACCGTATATGAAGTGTTCTATCTGATAATCTCGTATCAATAATTACCTTATTTTACTGCCGAGGGTATTGAGGACCAGATGGGTAAAATTATTTACCCAGGGTCATGAGAAGGGTGGTAAGATTTGAATCTAGGTCCAGTAGTGGCTCTAGATTTTGCAGGAGGGGATCAAAATAGAGAGACTTTTTTGGGGAAGATACCATAGATGTGACCTTTGAAGTTTTAGGAATGGGTTAGATTTTCAGCAAAAGTGCCAACAGATGGGAGCCAAGAAGGGAACGCTGGTCAGTCCTGTCAGGTACCCCAGAGAGGGTTCCCATAGTTCTGAGAAAAGTTCCATGGATTTGGCAGGGAGAAATTGGAAGCTTTGGCAAGAGTAGACTTGGGGGAAGATAAAGATGACATCTCTCCCTCTCCCCCCTTCCCCACCCCCAATTGAGGAGAGGAAAAGGAGTTGATGGTAAGGGAAATGGAACAAAGATCATTTTTTTTAATATTAGAAAAGCATGTGGAGCTCTTAAGTATAGGAGTCAGTTCAGGTTAATGGATTTGGTGAATCCTAGAGACCTAACCTTGAGCCCTAGATCTGCCTTTGATTAGCTGAATAATCGATTAGGGGTTTCTTACACAGGTTACTTTGTGAGGTTTAGGCTCAAAAGAAGCACTTGGGTGGAGTAGAAAGAGGCAGGTGACTTGAATTGGAAGCCTTGCTCCAGCATTTACAAACATTGTGACCCTAGGTTAGTCACTTCCATTTCTGAGCCATAGTCTCATCTGTGACTCTGTATTGGGTATAATACTTGTGTTAAAGGGGTTTCTCCATTGGTTATTCTACTCATTTAAAAGTAATTAATTAAAAAAGTAACAAAGGACCTAAGTCCCACAGTAAAAGAATAGGATTCTTGCATCATCTCTATCACAGTTTTTACATGCCATGTAAAAGTGAATTATGAATAATGTACAATGCTTTGGAAGCAGCTCAATAAACACATACATATATATGCTTATACATATATGTATGCTTTGTGTATATATACATGTGTATATTAGACTATGTGTATGCGTATATATGTATGCATATGTATACTATATATAGGGGACAGCATAATGCATAGAGTGTCAGGCCCAGAGTCAGACTCCTCTTCCTGAGTTAGAATCTGGTCTGAGACACTAGCTATATGACCCTGGGCAAGTCACTTTACCCTGTTTGCCTCAGTTTCCTCATCTGTAAAATGAGCTGGAGAAGGAAATGGCAAACCACTCTAGTATCTTTGCCAAGAAAAACCCAAATGGGGTCAGGATGAGACTATGATTAATTGACCAAATAAATAACAGTAATACTACATGTATAAGTGAACATACATGTGTATACATACATACAGATGGGTATATGTATATAAGTATGTATATGAATCCTGAGAAGTATAAGTATACTATATGTGCCTTTAGGCATACTATTGCTTTTAGTTGAAATATATATAATATATGCACATACATATACAATGTTATGCATATATGCACATATAAAAATTTAGCTATGGCTAAATAATTAGGAACATAGGATCTGGAATCAGGAAGACCTGAGTTCAAATGCAGCCTCAAATAATTCCTGGCTGTGTGACCTGGTGCAAGCCACTTAACTGCTATATGACTAGGAGGTGGCTAGGTAACTCAGAGGATCAGAGGATAGAGTGATGGGCCTGGAGTCAGGAAGACCTAAGTATAAATCCAGCCTCAGACACTTCCTGGCTTAACCTTGGATTGCCTGACAAAATTGGGGAAGGAAATGGCAAATCACTCTAGTATCCTTGCCAAGAAAACCCCAGGGATAGTCTGTGGGGTCATGAAGAGTTAGAAATCCTGAATGTCTGAATAACATGCACATACATACTATATGGGCATGTACATGTATGTGTATGGTATACTATGGTATGCTTATGTATATGTACTAAATATATGCACCCATGTATATACTATCTGTATATATGTATATTTCTCTAGGCAACTCATTAATACTATAAACTACAGAGATGGTGCCAATTTGTATTTTGTACCTCTGAAAGTTCCCTATATCAATGTAGTCACAGGTTTAATTAACCCATCTTCCTATTCTATAGAGCTTTTAAAATATTTTTAAATTAAATAATCATTTATTATTAATAATCATATAAATATATTACAAGACATAATGAGCAATTAAATAATAATTTAATACTAATATAATTAATATAATAATAGAACTATAGATATGTGGAAATGGGATATTTTGTGAAATAAATTTCCCTTTAGCCTCCTCTCAAGAACAGTCTGATTCCAAGGTCAGACTAAAAGATTCCCCCTATCCTCCCCAAGTCATGAAACTGGATTAGGTTCTCTCTTCTTTTGTTCAAATCTTTAAAGGATAAAAAGAATTAATAGTGGCAGGGCTGGCTAGCCCTGGTGAACCCCCTGACCCATTTGAAAAGTTAAGGAAATCAGCAAGCTGTGTTGGACTGATGCAGAAGGAAGAGTGTGTTGGCATCCTCATTCTGTGGACAAATATGGCTTCTTCCTGTGCTGAAGTAATGATGGAGGAGTTGAGGTCTCTAAGTCTACCTCCTCAGGGGCTTTTTACAGTGGAAGAAGTCTTAGGATGTCCAGGGGAGTGACTGAGTGATGAGCTCGCAAGAGATTTATAAAGAACTGTGTGAGAGGAGTTCCCTCTCTTCGGTACCCATTTAGATTATGGAGGGAGTCAACTGGCCAGTTTAGGATGTCTTCAGTGGTCAATTAATAAAATATTTTAAAATGAAGAAATACTGCCTCTTGAGAATTTCAGTCATTGCAATTATTATTAATCATTGAACTTGGATGGGTCCTTAAAGAGCAGATAGTTCAGGCACCTTATTTTATAGATGAGAAAATTGGAGCTCAGGGAAAGGAGGAACTTGGCAAAAGATCAGGTAGTGATCAGACACAACCTTGAAGCTTCTGGACTCTCTTCATTGCCCCACTCTGCTTTCTTCTTTCTTTCGGGGGTCTTAGAGTTCTGCATACCATGACTGTTATTGTGTTGATGTCACCTTTCTTTCTTTGGAAAGCCCTAACCCCTGGGAGACAGCTGTGACAAGAAAGGGATATCTGCTCTTCCAACTGACTCTCTCAATGGAATTTTAGAGTGGAATCGCTGGGGGAATGCAGCTGGAGAATGGGGGAGGAAGGAGTCTCAGCTAGTTACTTATTGCTTTTCCTCAGTAGATCTCCTAGCCAGATTCTGGCTGTCATCACCTCTCCCTAGCAGTAAAAGCAATTGGACCCACCTGTCACTTGAGTTCCTCCCTGGGTTTCCTGGAAATGGTCCAGTTCAGATATAGGCCACCAGGTGGTGCTCTCTCTCTCTTTCTCTCTCCAAATCATCTCTCTTCTCTCTCTCACTCTCTCCCCCCTCCTTTCCCTCTTTCCCTCTCTCTCTCCTATGACCCTAGTTTCTATCTTGGTGTTCTTATGTTAATAATCACTACGTGTCCAAAGATTTTATGTTTCTGGATATAGCATTATATTAATACCTCTTGGGATTCCCTACATATCAAGACTTTGGGGAATTTTCATTATATTTTGTAATATTTTTGTTAATCTCCTCAAATTATGGAATTACATTGTGAAACTTTTTAAAAATTACAATTTATAAATGATAAACAGATTTTTTAGGATTATGGAATCAAAGATTTATGGCTGTCATTAGGTTTTAAGGTTCATTTAGTGCAACCTATTTATTTTACAGATGAGGAAACTGAGGCCTGAGAATTAAGCTGTTGGCTAAAGTCACACAGGTAGTTTTATTATCTTTGTAATGAGGGCCAGGCTCATGTGCATCCCTAATGCAACTCCACAAATGGAAGAGTCTAGGGACCCTATTTCTGGGAGAGTCGTGATGAGATGTAATGGAAATATCTTGGAGAGACTTGCCTTTGAGAACATACTGCAACTGATTTTGGTCTGCTAAACAAATGGTTAGGGAGGCCTTTTCAATTGATTGCGTGCCTCCAAAAGGCACTAAGGAAAATAACCTTAGACATTTATCTTTGGCTGCTCTCCCTTGGTTTGACTTTTGCTAATGACTTTTGCTAATGATGATTAATGAAAGTGCTTTGGAGATGTTTCAGTATGCACAGACATTCTGTGACTGGTTTTGAACTGGTTAAGAAGTTAGGAGGAGTCTTTTTCTTTGATGTGTGTTGTTTTTACATTATAAACATTTATAGATTGTCCCTATTCCATGAGAAGTCTCTTTTAACAAAGCAAAAATAGTCAATTAAAACTAATATTTTCGTGCAAAATTTTACACCTATAATAGCCTCTTATCTCTATTTGTTAATTAATAGAAATTCATTGATTTTTTTTTTACTCTTCCAGCCCATGGGGGAAAAAAGCAAATTTCTTGTAATAGATGTGCAAAGAAAAACAAATTCCTCCATTTGCCCTACATGAAAAACTGTGTGTGTATCTCATTCTGCTCTCTAAATCCATCACCTCTTTTTTTTTAAACATTATTTTATTTGGTCATTTTCAAACATTATTCATTAGAAACAAAGATCACCTTTTTTCCCCCCTCCCCCTGCCCCCCTCCCTCCCCCTCCCTTGGTGATGCATGATTCCTCTGGGTATCACATGCATCCTCAACCCGAGCCCATTTCCATGCTATTGGTTTCCGTATTAGGGTGTTCATTCAAACTCTCTCCTTGATCATATCCCCTCCACCCCTGTAGTCAAGCTGTTGTCCTTCCTCAGTGTTTTAACTCCCACCATTTGTCCTCTGCTTGTGGGTAGTGGTTTTTTTTTTCTCCTTGATCCCTGCAGGTTGTTCAGGACATTGCATTGAGACTAATGGAGAAATCCATTACTTTGGATTGTACCACAGTGTATCAGTCTCTGTGTATAATGTTCTCCTGGCTCTGCTCCTCTCATTCTGCATCACTTCCTGGAGGTCGTTCCAGTCTCCATGGAATTCCTCCACTTTATTATTCCTTTGAGCACAATAGTATTCCATCACCAACATATACCACAATTTGTTCAGCCATTCCCCAATTGGAGGGCATCCCCTCATTTTCCAATTTTTGGCCACCACAAAGAGTGCAGCTATGAATATTCTTGTACATGTCTTTTTACTTATTGTCTCTTTGGGGTACTAACCCATCAGTGCTGTGGCTGGATCAAAGGACAGACAGACTTTTATCGCCCTTTGGGCATAGTTCCAAATTGCCCTCCAGAATGGTTGGATCAATTCATAACTCCACCAGTAATGCATTAATGTCCCAACTTTGCCACATCCCCTCTACCATTCATTATTTTCCTTCACTGTCATGTTAGCCAATCTGCTAGGTGTGAGGTGATACCTCAGAGTTGTTTTGATTTGCATCTCTCTGATTATAAGAGATTTAGAACACTTTTTCATGTGCTTATTAATAGTTTTGATTTCTTTATCTGAAAACTACCTATTCATGTCCCTTGCCCATTTATCAATTGGAGAATGGCTTGGTTTTTTGTACAATTGCTTTAGCTCTTTATAATCCATTACCTCTTTATAATGGATAGTATAGTTTATCATTGATTCTTTGGAATCATAGTCATTGTGTTGATCATAGCATAACAGCTTTCAAAGTTGTTTGCTTTTATATTGTTTTAATCAGCTGTGTAGCCAGACCTTGGTGCCTTTAAAAGTCATCAGAGATCAGAACTTAGGCCATACATTGTCTACTTTTATTTAAATGTTATGATAGAAATATAAAAATAAATTATCAATAATATTAATTTTTGTTTTTAAACTATAAATAGCAAATAAGTTATAAAAACGTATTAGATTATAGTTTGTGACCAGCTTGTATTTATACCAGGAATGCAATATAAGGAAAACTTATCCCACACTTGCCTGTGCCCTTGCCCTTGCTCAAACCTAAAATGTTTGTTGTTATTCAGTCATTTCTTGGTTATGTCCAATTTGATGACTCTATTTGGGATTTTCTTGGCAAAGGTGTTGGAGTGGTTTTATCATTTCCTTCTCCAGCTCATTTTATAGATGAGGAAACTAAGGCAAACAGAATTTAGTGCCTTGCCCAGGGTTACATGTCTAGTAAATGCCTGAGGAACTTAGTTCTTCCTGACTCCAGGTTGGGTGCTCTCTATTCACTGTATCACCTAGTGGCCCCCTAAATTGTATTATCCTCCATTTCTACCTGCTGTCTGTCCTCTCAACTCTAGCCCAAAAGCTGCATTTCCTGATCTCCCAGTCATCCTCCTGTATTTCATACCACTCCCCTTTACTTCCAACTTAACATAGCTTTTGCATTTGAGTATTATTTAAATTATTTGTTGGTTAATGTATCAAAATCTTCTTTGTGGGAGTAGGGGGCTGGCCCACAGCCCTCCCACAAAAGGAAAGATAGAAGGTTGACCTTGGGGGGAAGGATTGGAGCCAAGGAGATGCGTGAGAAACAGGCACACACACAATATTTATAATAATTGAGCTCCACAGAATAAGCTCAGCTACTTAGCTTTCACTAGGACCTGAACCAGTTAAGTAGCTTCAAACTAACATATGGGAGTAAGCAATGGACATGGAGATTAGCTGAAAGAAAAGCTACGAACCCTTGCAGGTACGGATCAGTCTGGTTTGAAGAGAGGAGATTAAGAAAGAAATCACTGGTTCCTTAGAGCTGGTACTCTAAGCACGAACCACTTGAGGATAAGAGATTGAGGAGGAAAGGTCTTTCAGGAAGAGAGAGAGATAGAGAGAGAGAGAGGAAGTTAAAATTGAGCTTGGCCAGAGGCCAAGCTCCAGGAAAGACAGAGACAGGTGAGGGGTGATAAGGTAAAGGGAGAGAGCTGGCTCTCTGTGGACGCTCTTATTTATTATTATTGAGATGCAAATGTACACAATACATATGGATGAATAGATAGTGGATTGCCATTGGTCAATTGTAAATTATGACAAGGTATAGGTGTGGTTTGTCTCAGCCAGGTGAGCACAAAGAAACCTGATTTCGCGCCTAAACCTGATGGATGCTGGGATCAAAGGTTTCAAAGGCTTTATTTGGCCATGCGCAGGACTGAGCATATGCTCTCCTAAGACAATCATTACATTTTAACTATTTCCTTTGGCCATAGTTAGGTGTGGACTGCTACATTCTTTTAGATTATAAGCTTCATGAAGGCAGATACTTTGTCTTATTAACTTTTGTACCTGTTCTAGCCCTTTAGCTTTACTCTTTGTATGTCTCCCTGCTTTAAATATATTTCTTGTAGAGAGCATATTGTGGGATTTTGGCTTTTAATCCATCCTGCTATCCTCTTCCATTTTATGGGTGAGTTCAACTTATTTACATCCCATAGTTATGATTACTATGCATTTCCCTCCATTTTATTTTCTACCTATTTATCCTTATCTTTTTTTTCTTTTAATCTTTTCCTGTTTATGAATACTTTGTTTCTGACTGCCTCCTTCAGTTCATTCTCCCTTTTGTCTGTCCCTCCTTCACTTTTTTTCTCCCCCATCCTCCAGCCAAGGTTAAAAAAGCAGGGCTAGCAATTATGATCTCAGACTAATTATAATAGAGTACTGTTACATCACAAATAAGAAATGACAAACAAGATGAGCTCAAAAAAACCTCTGAAAAGATTTATATGAAGTGATGCAAAGTGAACAGAACCAAGAGAATGTTGAACATAGTAATAGCAATAAAGTATGATGATCAACTGTGAATGCCTTAACTATTATTGGCAATGCAAGTATCCCAGACAACTCCAAGGGACCCATTAAGAAAAAGATTATCTACTGCCTTAGAAGGAACTGACAGAATATGAATGCAGGTTGAATCACACACTTAAAAAATGCTAGTTAAAGCTAAAATAAATATTTAATTTGTGGAATGTGTGTGGGAGATATTTTTGAGCAAGGTTATAGTGGGTAATAAGGTAATTCTTTCTTCTTGTGTCTTACTCATGTTAGAATTTCTTGAAGTCTCTATGGTCTTTTCATTAACCTAGGAAAAATTGTCAATTTCTGCTACCTAGAGCATCCTCTGGTTCTTGGTAGCATCTTGGAAGGGAGTGTCTGGAGGCTGAGATTCTAGAATTAGTAGCTAAGGAAAAATCTGTGAAATCAATCTGACTGGACTTTGCAGATGTAGTACCCATTTAAGATTGATCACACCAGTGCCTCAGGCTTGGGATTAAACTAAAACACGACACTCAAAGACCATCTAATATTTAACAAAAACTAGTTTGCTTAACTATAGCCTAGAAATAATATTCAGCAAGGATACAGCATTGGTTCTTCTCCCCTCCCCCAAACCCTTACTTACTGTCTTAGAATTAATACTAATTTTCAGTTCTAGGCAAAAGAGTGGTGAGGAATAGGCAATGGGGGTTAAGTGGTTTGCCCAGGGTCACACAACTAGGAAGTGTCTGAGATCAAATTTGAACCCAAGACTTCCTTTTTCCAGGCCTGGTTCTCTATCTGCTGAGCCACCTATCTCCCCTGATATAGCATTAGTTCTAATAAGTATGTTCCCCCTGGCCTCCACATTAACTATTATAGATCATGTGCCTGATAGGAAGAGTGTATCATCTTACATAATAGAGGAAAGTCTGTCAAGTTTAAGGAATGCTGACATCTTGTGCATTAGACTTTTTTTTTTTATGTCTCACATGACCCAGGAATCAACTTCAATGGTTCAAGCTTTTTTTTTAATTGAAGATTTTTATTTAATTAATTCAGAATATTTTCCCATGATTACATGATTCATGTTTTTTCCCTCCCCTCCCCTTGCCAATGTGCAATTCTGTTGGTTTTTACAAGTATCATTGATCAAGACCTATTTCACTGTTATTGATAATTGCACCAGGATGATTGTTTACAGTCTACATCCCCAATCTTATCCCCATTGACCCATGTGATCAAGCAGTTGTTTTTCTTCTGTGTTTCTACTCCCACAGTTCTTTCTCTGGATGTAGAGAGTGTTTTTTTTCCTCTTAAGTCCCTCAGAATTGTAATGGTTCAAGCTTTTGATGGGTTTAATGCTTATTGGGTCTCATCCAAAGAATTAATTGATGACTCAAACTGACCGAGTTCTAAGGAAACAAGCTTTATTATAAGAGAATACAGTAACAGAGTAGCCAGTATAGTAAATAAGGAATTAAGGTAAGAGGAGGTATGATAAGTAAAGGTAGAGACTGAGAGAGAGAAAAAAAAAGAGTATAAATTTAGAGTAAAAAGGTAAAAGGTAATGGTATGTGTGTAGGAGTTCTCAGGAATGCTTTTTATTTTGCTATGTCACTAAGGTAGGGGTCATTTGTTTGGGCAGTTGCTGTCCTGTGTCTCCAGGGAGTTGATGTCCCTTTACCCCATGGTCCACTGTGGTCTGTTTGGCTTTACCCATTGCTCTGTTTGCCCAATGCAGGGAGCAAATCATAATGTAAATGGGATGCTAATGATATGTTAAATACCCTGGTCAACTTGAGGTTACTTTTGCCTGTTTCTTTCCAGACTCTAAGGAAAGCAGTGAGTGTGGAAATTGAGCATTGTTCGAATCTAGTTTTTTGTGACTGGGAAATTTAATATTTGCTGTCCAGAGACACTCCCGCTACCCACTACAGCCAAAGACCTAGGCTATTTATAAAATCTGATGTGAGAAATTTTCTAATAATTTTGAATCTTAACAACTCATATGTCTCATATGAAAGATGGCTCCATTCTAACCAACTAGTTATTGTTTCTGTGTTCTTTTGTGTAACAGTTAAAATTTAGGGGAGACTGAGGCAGGTAGAAATTAGTTTCTCTCTACAAGGAGTATTATATTTTTAGAGGTTTACTAAAAGTTAAGGATTAAAGAAAATACAGGATAAGAAAACATGAGTCCAGGCCACAGAGAGGCCTAGACACAACCTCACCTACATTATGAAAAGAGCCACATCTGCCCCAAAACGGAAGTCCAAAAGCCCACAAAAGCCTTTGCAATCAGGTTAAATCCCTTTTCGATCTCGGCCCACCTGAGAATTCCGGTGAGATTACAAAGCATTTTGGGGAAGTGGAGCAAGGGCTTGTGGGGATTGAAGTCCAGAGTTCGAGTCTATTTTTACATTTGATTCTATACAGCAACTTGGCAGGATATGTGGGACATGTCAACCTATATCACTTTGGTCTTCCAGACCAATTAATTCTCAAAGATGGTTTTGCAAAAATCTGATTCAACCAAGGATCAAGGAACCATGACTTGGTTCTTCCAAAAGGGGTCAATAAAAACTGGGTTTTTGTTAACTCATCTCATTATAGTATTTTATTCCTTGTCCCCTGAGAACTTGCCTTAAGGGAAGCTCCAGACAGCTTGGGAGTTTCTCCCATTATATCAGAGGCCCATGGTGAAGCCTCATGGCTGGAATGATCCTTATATCCAATGTAAAACATCAGTCTCTCCCAGGTAATCCAGTCCTGAACTCCTCCTCTTTTTGTATAACATTTCTATCCTTTATTTCTGGATTAAAACCTGTCTCCAACTCTTGACCATTTCTTTAAAATGTTAAAGGAAGGCTTGAATGTGTGAAATAAGTCTATTATATTTTCCTATAATTTAAAGAGTTTTTCTGTAAATCAAGGGGGTATTTGTCTTGGGTCAATAACTGGAGGCAGCATTTCTCCTCTCTCTTTCTGTCTCTGTCTCTGTCTCTCTCATTCTCCCCTCTCAATAAAGCATTGCATTTTAATTGATGGTTCTCCCCTATCTTATTTTTTTTTTTTAAATGGCTAAAGAGGGTATACCTTGATATTTCAAGGTCTCCTTAAACTTCCACTTCACACAGATGGTTCCCTGACTGGGAAACCAGAGCAACAGAAGGTGCCTTAGTTTGCCTACATGAACGAATTATTCGTTCACCTGGGCAAATTAGGTGTGAGAAGCATGAGAGGCTTCCAAAGAACCTTAGTGTTGAGAGAGCAGTGAGAAAGCAGATGCAGAGCAGGAAGCTGCAACTTGTTCCAGCTGAAAAGAACAGCCTGAGGATTTGTGTTTAGTAAGTATAAATTAGGGCCCAAGTGAAAGGTGTATATTCCCCTTTCAGCTTGCATAGGTGAGACACAGACTCACCCTGAGACGTGAAACCCAGCAGAGAAAGCAGGACCTGCTTGCCAGTGTATGTCTTAAGGAGGAAAAGCAGGTGGGGGAGATGAGGATATTTAACTAGGATAGAGAACAGCAAAAGGGCTGAATTGAAGAATTTCCACTGAATAAGAGCAAGCATCAGACTTATCGAGTTTGGTAAGCAACTTGAGATCATTTTCTTCAGTTTCCTTTGTTTTAGAGAACAGGAGGGCTGAGATAGTCTTCAGGCAGCTTGTCAGGCTGACAAGCAAGAGGAACCTCTTAGTTACCAAATTGCTTGGGAATTTGGGTTGATGAACCCATAAGAGTAAGCCAGGTAATTGTCGCATTTTGAGGCAGTTTGTAGGGTTGTGCCCTGGTGAGGTCACAAGATAGCCTTGGCTGGTGAGCCTAAGGTTTGAGTGATTAGTGTTCAAGGTTGCAAGATATCCCAAGCAAGACCCAGGTTGCCCAACTCTGGAAGTGAGTGAATCAGGGCAAGATATCTGGGCTGGGAAATCTGGATTGATTTACCACCACCAGGATGGAGACACCCTAGCTATTTGGGGATTGGTTAGATATTCTAGCTTTTGCTGATAATTGAAGAAAAGAGATTAAAATCCTAGAGAAGAGACCATGGGACAGAAACAATCCTCAGTAGAGAAAGAGAGACAGCAACAGGCCCTAATAGATGAGGCTGAACAGAGCAGGAGAGAATCAGCCTGTATCCCTGGGAATACCTTGTTGGGATTGTCAACATGAAAATCTAGAAATCCCCAGTTTATTTAGTTTGAGGATAGAAACCCCAGGTTTTGACCTTGTCACAGGAGAGTTTCCCCCTGAGGGAAGGTCCCACTTCACCAGACAATTGTAAACCTTGAAATTTCTTAGACTTGTGAATGTTGGAAATTTCACCATTGGAAAATTTCATACTGGAAAAGATTTCTTAATGATAGTAAGAAACTCTATTGGAATGTGAAACCCTAGGCATGGGAGAGTCCTTCTCCTCCCTACCTAAGACTACTTTAGGACAGAAACCTTTTGCTAAACAATAGAAAGGGCTTTGACCTATGCTTAAACATAGAACAGGAAGTTCTTTGAGTCATGATTGATTTTAGAATTAATACAATAGAGATACTTGGAATGACAGAACCAGGTCTTGGAAAATACAATCTCCACCCTACTCAGAGTAAAAGGATTTAGGAAGGGCTGCAGCAAAGGATCAAGATTTAATTATTTGAGAATATGACCTTCAACAGACATGTGCAAAGCCACAGACCTCTGGGTGGTCCTGGGTTAAGCTAGAGCTACCATTTGGCACAGGGAAGACATGGGCAGTGATTGGTAGATGTGAGAACTGAGGGGAGGGAACTTAGATGGTTTCCTTAAAGATAGCGGGGTCTGAGGACTGGGGGAGGTCGAGAGGTTTTGCTCTGAGAGGTTGTGCTCTGAGAAGCTTGCTCTGAAGGAGGCTGGAGGTGGAGGCCCCTGAGACTGTTTCTCCATTTTGGTCACGTGAGTGATAGGGACTGATCTCTTTTCTTTGCCTCAGCTATCTAAGGGCTTGGGCCTTTTGGCCCAGCCTAAACAGAGGGGGTATTTAAGCCCTATTCCCTTCTCTCCCCTTTCTCTCTCTCTCTCTCTCTCTCTCTCTCTCTCTCTCTCTCTCTCTCTCTCTCTCTCTCTCTTTCTCTCTCTCTAATACCTTTCTTCCTCCTGTTTGTAATTAAAAACTCCATAAAAGGTTGACTGCTGACTTGAGTTTTCATTTAGGAATTACATAGCTGAATTCCTTGGCGACCTTAAATTAATATATATCAGTCTTTTAAAGTGATTTCCTTGTCACACAATAGACATCCACTTCAGGTGGGGAGGTAAATCCCATCCAAAGTCAAGTAGCTCTTTTGTCTCCAGAAGCCTTTCCCAGTACATCACACCCTCCTTGCCCAGGATCGAACTCGGGACCTTCAGCTTGTGAGACTGATGCACTACCTATTGTGCCAAAGCTGAAGTCCAAAGCTATATAGTCCAAAGTGGACAGAGAGGTGAATAGGAATAGCAATGATTCCACTCACCATACAAACATGAGAGATCTGAGAAAGAGGATCATTCAGGGAATAAAAGTTGCAATGTCTCAGAGCCAGAATATGAATAAAGTCTATGAGACCAAGCAGAGAGAGGATGAGACTTCCACTGAATTTGTAAATAGATTGAGGGAGGCATTTAGCAAGTATTCTAGAATGGATCTGACTGAGTTTTTTTGGACAAGGTCTCTTAAAGATGTATTATATAAATGTAGGGCCAGACATTAATGGAAAGCCCCAGATTATGGAAAACTGGAAATTGTTCCAACAAATTCTAAAGGTGTTTGTAAGAAAGAAAGGTTGGTGCAATCAGTTTGGAAGGTCTTCAGAGGTCACATGGGTCCCTCCTATGTGCTATAGCTGTAGAATAGGTTACTTGGAAAAAGATTGTCCCTGACGATAGAGAGAGCAGAGACTCTCACAGACTGGGGACAGAAGTCAGAGTCTGTTCTTTGGCTCTCACCTAGAGCCCTTGGTAACATTGAAAGTGGAAGATCAGGAAGCAGAGATCACTTTCCTTATAGATACAGGGCAGCTAGGTTGTCCCTTATTGTGCTAGCCCCAGAGGTTAAGCTTTGTTAAAGTGAGATTGGGTGACTGGAGTAAAAGAGAATTTTCCTGTTCCCATCACCCAACCAATAAAAGTGAAAATATGAGCAAGAGGAAAAAATAGATCAGACTAGAGTGAGGAAGAATTTGCAAGAATCTTCCCTACTTTATTTACAGATGAATCTTCATGAGTCTTAGAAGGAAAAAGAAGGAATGACTATGTGATAATTGAGAGAAACAAAGAGACTCTACCCTCCAGAAGCCTGGTCAGCTCAAACCTGTGAGTTGTATGCATTCAACCAGGCTTTGAAGCTGTTAGAAGAGACTAGGCCTGATGCTCTAGCAAAAGGGAAGGAATTTGTTTATGTGAAGTTCTGCTAAAACCTGAAGAATGAGGCTATAGAATCTCCTACTCCCAGGATCATTACTGAAGCAGGCTTTTACTGTCTGTGTTGTCTGTCTTTTGTAAGTCTGTATTCTGTGTCATGTGTGTTCTGTGGTGTGTGCATACTGGGGAGGGATTTTGGGGAAGAAAAACCTCTTAAATTATTTTGAGGTAACTCTGCCTCTCTTCCAATTTTCTGGAAAAATGAAGTAGCTGATAGACCAGAGAATGTATTGTGAGGAGGAATTTTGCATTTTGTTCTCGGCTCTTTCTAGAAGACAGAAGCTAGAAAAATTGTTTCAACATTTCCTCCTTCTTCCTCTGATGGCCAGCAGAGAGAGAGAAGGTGGAAGAGAACAGAGAGAGATGTTTTGGTCTCATAACTGGATTTTTACTTAGGGATAATTTTTAAGGATGATGTATGTGGCTTTGGAAAATCACAAATGATTCTGGAATGTACTTGTGGAATTAAGTAAAATGAATGTAAAGGGAATTTGGTGTTAAAAATTGTTTAAGATTCCAGATGATTATATTTTGCTTTACTAGTGAGAAAACTGTATGTTCTCTTTGAGATTTAAAATGAATGATGGCTAGAGATTTGAATGTTTGAACATGCCTAAAATGTTTGTTATTTGAGCAAACTGGAGTTGGGTATTAAAATGACATGTTAGCCAGTCTGATTGACCGATTATTTGTTGACTGTTAAAAAAAACCAACAAACCCATTTTTGTATTATATAATATTTTTATTAAATAACAGTTGGTTATCTAGGGAATAGGAATTTTACTTTAATTTTTGAATAGTCTTAAGATTTAATTGTCTACAAATGTTACCTGCAAACTATTGGATAATAGGACTGAATATTTTTAGGTCTAATCACTTATCATGCTAAGATTTTTATGCCTCTGAATCATTTCTGAGTCACCATTACATTTATTGTGGCTATATGGACATTAATCATTAGGTAAAAATATAGTACTTGAAATTAAAAGTCTTTTAGTGTCATTAAATAAAGGCATTCCAATTATTTCATTCATTTAACAAATGATAATTGTGTTCACTACCGAAGTATTTAATACAGACATAGAGTTGGTGATTTAGGGGTAAAAATACCAAAGGAAAGAGGAGTATGGCAGGAATGGCAAAATACATATATTTACTTATGGGATCCTTCAAAACAATTTGGAGAATGTGGTCAGAAGTCAGAGAAACCAAAGTTTGATGTCATCTTGAGCATCAGGAAATTTGCTTTAAAATTTAATGTAGTATAATGTGTAATATTAAGAAGTATAGTATAATGTAGTATAATAAATAATATTAAGAAGATTCTGCATAATTTAAATTGTTGGGTTTACAAATAAAAATGTGGAAATACATTGGTATGTGTTGTTGAAGTGAGCACCAAGTAAAAATGTAATGACCACTGGGAATGGGAAGTTTTAAATTTTGTAGAGTTGAGATAGAACATGTATTAAAAGTTTGGAATATTGTTAAAAGAATTTCTGGATTTTTGACTAAATTGTGATATATTGATTGTTGCCAAAACATGTACTTTGTTCAAGAATGACTGCTAAAATGTAAATGTGTTTAGATACAATTTGTTAGAATTTGATTCTGTTTATTTGCAAATGATTTGTGATTTATATTGTGACCCAAATTAATGTTTGAGGTGAATTGATTATGACAATGTGCAAAAGATGTATATTGTGGATGTAGATAATGCAATTATTAATAAGATTGATAATCTGGCCTCTTTTGAGTCACTGATATCAAGTAGAAATGATACCTGGTAGAGTGGATGTTTAGATCTGTAGTAGAGTAAAAGTTAAAGAGTAGATATTTTATTTGTAAACTTGTAAGGTTTTGAGAAGCCACCAGAATGAGTAAATAGGTACAACAAAAAGCTTGTTTGGGTCATGAAAATTTTAGGATTGAAATTGTATTACTGAAACGTAATTTTCTCGGAACTGTAATAAGATGTGTCATTTAAGGCAAAAGGTTTTTGGGATCTCAACTGAGACTATTGTAAGCTTCAAATCTACAGCTGCCTGGTGATTGATCCTTCATCAAAGAGAGAGGATGGCAACTAGGTATTCAGAGGATAAGTGAAAGCTCTGCTGATTGACTAGGTTAGACTGATGGTATTGATGAGCCCTGAGGTCAGATCTTCCCCACCTGGCAGCAGAAGCTGAAGATGTAAGTGAAGGTGTAGGTGAAGGGAGTTGTGCTTCCAGCCCTGTTAGCAAGATATTCTGTAGTGGTTACAGCCTTTGCCTTGGGATCAGAGTCAGCTGGATTCTTACAACTACTTTCAGGCTTATCTATGGGGAAGGGGTGTTGGAGCTTGAGCTTTCTTGCCCTTTGAAGGCTTCTTATCTGCCCTATTGATAAGATTAAATCTGGACGGAGTTGATCTGCAGCACTGGATGTGCCCTGAGGCCAAAATCTTGAGAAAAGGCAGGGTGGAAAGATGGAGTGTTTTGGCGCTGCCCTCTCAGTGCTCAGCACTCTAGGTGGGGGAGGGGTCCTGGCACCTTTCTTCTTCCTTTCCATTGAACCCAAGAGTTAAAGAATTCAGGCTTTTTTTTTTGGGGGGGGGCATACCTTTTAAGTTGAATCCAGCTGTCCCCCAGCTCTGTCCTGTTGTTAGATTTGGTTTTCTGTCTCCTCAAACCACTTTGTTTTTGATTGGTGTGGAAGGGTTTTAGAGGTGTGGAATTTTGCTGCATCTAAGCTGCCATCTTGACTCTACCTCTGAAGCCTCTCACTATGTATCCTTTTGGGACATGAGGACATCTCTTCCCTGTCTGCCTTTTTCTTTTGACAGATTCTTATGATCAGCACCAAAAGGCAAGTCAAGTTCCATTTCCCAAACAAAATAGATTAGTAGATTTAGGATTAGGACTCAGAAGTAGAAAAATTTGTTTGTCCTTTACGTGAGAGCTTCTCCAAAGTTTCTATAAACAACTCTGAGCAAATTGAGAACATTCATCTTGGATGAAGACAACTTCTGAAGAGGAGGCATGTTTAGTTAGGATTAATCAATGTTTGTCACATATAGGGGAGGCAGGTGAGAATATCACAACTTTGAAAGTTAAAATCAGAGGGTTTAAATGTTGGAGTGGATGTGGCGAAACTGGGACATTAATGTATTTCTGGTGGAGTTGTGTATTGAGCCAACCATTCTGGAAGGCAATTTGAAACTATGCCCAAAGGGTGCCAAAAGACTGTCTGCCCTTTGATCCAGCCATAGTACTGCTGGGTTAGTACCCCAAAGAGATCATAAGGAAAAAGACATGGACAAAAAATTGGAAAATGAAGGGATGCCCTTCAATTGGGGAATGGCTGAACAAATTATGGTATCTGTTGGTGATGGTATACTATTATGCTAAAAGGAATAATGAATTGGAGGAATTCCATGTGAACTGGAATGACCTCCAGGAATTGATGCAGAATGAAAGGAGCAGAACCAGGAAAACATTGTTCACAGAGACGGGTACACTGGCACAATCCAATGTAATGGACTTCTCTACTAGCAGCAATGCAATGATCCAGGACAATTCTGAGGGAGATATGAGAAAGAATGCTATCTACATCCAGAGAAAGAACTGTGGGAGTAGAAACACAGAAGAAAGGCATTTCCTTGATCACATGGTTCGATGGGGATATGATTCTGTACAGCTACTTGGCAGGGTTTGTGGGACATGTCAGTCTATATCACTTTGGTCTTCTAGACCAATTAGTTCTCAAAGATGGTTTTGCAAAGATCCATATCAACCAAAGATCAAGGAACCATGACTTGGTTCTTCCAAAAGGGGTCAGTAAAAACTGGGTTTTTGTTAACTCATCTCATTATAGTATTTTTGGCAGATTTCAGAAACATATGTTTCTCAGTGCATAAAATAAAATATATAGAATTGCAAAGATAATAAAAGGTAAAGATATATTTTTTCCAATCCTAGTTCACAAACTTCCTGACCCCTTGGAAGTCTGTTGGACCCTAGGTTAAGAACCCCTTTTCTCCTGGCATTTCTGCTCTGCACTTGCTGCTGTTCTATAATGATTGATTATTGCCTTTCCTGGACAATTGTTTCTAGACATCTCTAGCCACTACCACCCCATCTTTTCCATAGCCTTCTCACCAATTGCTTTGCCATCCACACTAGAGACTACACTCTACAGTAGACATTCTTAACTTTTTTTGGGTCATGGACCCTTTTACCAGTCTAGTGAATGCTACTGACCCCTTCTCAGAAAGTTTTAAAATAATTGAAGGGAATGCTAAGTTTCAGTTAGAAGTTTGTGAAAATAAAATGCAGTTTCTTCTCTATCCAAGTTCATGGATCCATATACCCTTTAAGGGTCCATGGATCTCTGGTTAAGAACTATTGGCTTAGGGCTAGGTAGGTAGCTCAGTGGTTAGAGAGAGCCCAGCTTGGAGTCGGGAGGACCTGGGTTTGAATCTAGCCTCAGGCACTTCCTAGTTGTGTGAGACCCTGGGCAAGTCAATTAACCCCAATTGCCTACCCTTTAATGCTCTTCTGCCTTGGAATAGATCTTAGTATCAATTCTAAGACAGAAGGTCTTCTGAAACTTCTGAAATCCCAGTATCTCCTGTTCCTTCTCCTACCTGAAAACCAATTCCAGCCCCAAGGAAATCTTGTCCTTCTAAAGAAACTCATTCTAGTCAAACTGACCCATAGGTACCAAATTTAAGTAGAGGTCTTTTTCCTCTAAGAGAAGTACTTGAAATAGGACTCAATGGGGATGTGGTGACTCTAAGGCACAATACACTGTTTACTCCCCAAGAAATAAATGAATTCACATGAAATATTCCCACATATGAACAAGATCCCTTTCTGGTAACAAAAAAGATGACAGACATATTTTTTCAGTATAATCTGTCTTACAAAGACATTGAAAACTTGCTACAGGCTTTTTTAACTGAATGTGAGAAAAATAAAATAAATGCTCATGTCAGTAAAACCTGGGGGCGCAATGCAGCACACTGGCCATCTCAGGATCCTGTTACCATGAAAATATGGTTTCAAGATTTTGAATAGCCCAAACTGTAAAGATAATTTTTAGTGTCTTGGTTTTATATTAAAAATAAAGTGGTCGCCATGGGAAAAATTCCCAAATATGATATACCCAAGTCAGCTGGGTTTTATGGAGATTTTAATTAATACACATAAAGGAATTAAGGAAAAGGAGAGAGAATAAGAGAAATATAGTATGAAGGGCCTAGGCCAACACAGCCTAGGCCTGAGCCTTAAGAGAGAGACTAGTCAGTCTTTTATCAACTCACCACAAGATCCTTCCAAGCAAATTCTAGTGTTCAGAGATCCAGCTACTCCAACTAGTCCGAGCTCCAACTCAGCTACCAAAGCTGAACTAAAAATTCAGAGCCCTCCAGCTCCTTGCTTTTAAAGAAAAATTTCTCTTGTGTTACCTCCCCTAAATTTCTACATCTACCAATCACAGTAGACGTTTTCCAAAGGACTGACCATTCTTAATTCACACCTGAGTATACTAAAACTTTTGAGTAATTCACACCTGAGTAGACTAATCTTGTCCTTTGCAAGTTGCCTGATTAATTTGATCTTTATAGGTACTTGTAAGGCTCAGTGCCAGGGTCGGGCAGCCCTGTGTGACCTTACTTGGGGTAATGAAATGAAGAGTAACGAATGGACGCTATATGAAAATGCATAGCGACAAAGTTTATTGGATTTACACAAAGCATATAAAGGAAAAATCCACAGGAATGTATGACGTTACACCCCAGCACCAGCAGGAAACAATAATTGGGCAGATTCATAGGAATTCATGACATTACTTGCCAGGCACAAGGAAGAACCAAGAAGATTCCAAACAAAGATAGAGAAGCAAGTTTCCCACAGTCTCTCACAATTTCTCACAAACCTTATCAATTCTCCCTCTGCTGACCATTCCAACCTTGAGCATGCAGCTGGGCTGGTCATACACAGTTCAACCCATGACCTTGACTATGCAGCCCAAGCAGGGAGAAGAGGAGGCTTTAACCCTTACAGCTCTGCCTTTACGGCCCTGCCTTTACGGCAATGCCTCGACTACAATTCCCCCTTTTTGTTTTGCAACAGTACTCGGTGTTGGGTCAGGACTTGTCCAATCCTACCCACGCTGGACACAAGGAGCTGGAATAGGCAGGGAAGAAGGACCAGTAAGATAACTATAAACAGTATGAAAGTCAATATGGTTATACTCATTTGAGCTAAAAGGAGACAGCCAACTTTGGCCTGATTTAATCCAATTGTATATAGAATTAGCAATATGGTCAGGATAAAGATCCTCAGCTATGGAACTATCCATTTCTTCAATAATACAGTTCAATTGTTGGATGTTTTCAGAGATATTGCCTTTTAGCCAAAGACCTTGTAGATCATTTCTAATTTTTTCAAATGCATCAGACGTGTTAGCTTTAACAGGAAGAAGACAAAAAGCTGAATAACGATAATCACACCTTAATTTACCCGTAATAGCTACAATTTCTTCTTGATTAATTAATAACAATACATCTTTAGATATTTGTTGTAAAGCATAAAAAACCCTTGTATTAATATCTTGCTGTATATGCAAAGCCTTGGTTACATTCTGCGCAAGCCCATGTAAATATTCTGCATCATGTTCCAGGACATGAACATTAGCTACACTTTGTGCTATAGAAACACTACTGACAGTTGTAGCAGTAAGGGTGGCTATCAAGGCTACAATACCTAAAACTATGCAAGAAATACATCTTTTTTTTTCTAGAGCTGATTAATTGAGATAATTTTTCCACTGCTCCATCTGCTGGTGAGTGATACCATTCCCCTGAGTGTCTAGCTTGAGTGTCTAATGCAACATTTCTATTTACTGTTTTTTTCATTATAAGTAACATTAACATAATGAGACATATTTACTTTATCCAATGCCAGGGCTATCTTTCCATAATCAGTCAAAATCTGTGTGAAATTAGCAGAATGTACCCAATTAGTTCTGGGGGCATCACCCACAAAGGCGAGCTATATCCTCCTATAAAACAATCATGAAATTTATAAGAATCCAGTTTCTTTCCAATACACCCTGTATCGTTATACCAATACACCCAAATCATATTTTTCCAATGAATACATGATGTCCTTTTAGATCTACATTACAGCAAGGGCGGAAACATATTAACAGTGTCTCTTTGTTCATATCCCATCACATACAGACAAATAGGTCTTTCTTGTCCCCGAATACAATCACAAGATTCCCCTAGCCAACCTAGATATTGCAGTTGGCCGTAACCTTCATATTTTACCCCTTTGTTTACACGATAAGGTCCTATCCAGAAAGAGTCTGACAGGTCAGAATGATCATAATAATGCACCTGCAGAGATCTGAGGGGCAGGCATGCAGGATGGTCTCTTGCGAGGCACACTGGGGTTGCCTCAACTAGTCCAGTTCCATTTGAAAGGCACAAACAAATTGTTGGCCTGATTGTTGTCCTTAGCTTGTCTCTCAAAATGGTAAATGCCAGGAATATCAGTTAGTTTTTGTATATAAGATGACTTCTGGTAAAGCGTGTCCCATGCTGACATACTCTACCCAAGGTGGTTGTTCCCAAAAAACCATCTCTTTATTCCAATAGCTGTACTTAAATTCTGGAATAGAAGCAGAAGAGTCAGTATCTTATGGAGACGTTGTCAAGTCTCCTTGTGAGGCTTCTTGCGCCCTCCTCTTGTTCTTCTCTTTATGGTCAATTTCTCGAACTCAGCGGGGAGGGAGCCATACCCCGTCTTTACCTGTGGAGACACAAACAGAACCTAGGCCTTGCAGGACCACTGGGTGGTCCTTGCCAAGTTTGATTATCATCTTTCCACATGCCACATTTTTGTTCTGGGTCAGGGAGCACAGGAGTGGTGGTACCTGAATTTCGTTCATAAGAAAATGCAGAGAAAAAAATCTTCAGCTCTGGATAAATTATTAGAAGTAAAGATCAAATTATTTATAGTGTATACAGCTATTGCCAATCATCGATGTGGGGTGCTGTCTCCCCCTTTTTGTTTTAAAAGAAATGTTTTTTAAGATCTGATTACTGTGCTCCACAATAGTTTGTCCTTGTTGGCAAAAAAGAAAAAATTGTTTGGAAGTATAAGCAGGACCATTATCTGTTTTAGGGGGGGTAAAAATGACAGGTGAGCTACTTTCCTTGTATACTCCTACCTTGTAATTAGCATTTACATCAACAAAAACATTAGGTCCTGATACCGGACAATCTCTTAGAATATGAGAAAAAACAATAGGATGTTGTGACAAAAAAGAAAATAAGCCTTGTGGAGTTTAGGTGGTAATAGCAATAAGGTATACTAATAGTAAAGACCATTCATCATGATTTTGTAAATATTTCTGTATTATATCTTTAGCAATGGGTACCCGGATTTCATGAGGATACTATCCTAAATCTGAGATCACATGTTCTATGCCTTTCCCATTTTGCTTTTAGATTTAACCATTCAATGACTTTTTGTTTCTCAGTTAAGGCACCTGTTGGTAACATTAAAGTTGCAAAAATAATCACTTCCACGGCTTTAACCCTTATGGCTCTGCCTTTACGGCCCTGCCTTTACGGCAATGCCTCTACTACAGGTACTTAGCACCCTTTTGTATTAGATCTAAAAATAGACCTAGCTTAAGGGTTCTTGCTTCACTTTAAGTATGGGTTGGGGACTTTTCATTATTCAATCAGGAGTTTACAACTTTATCTTCCCCTAAAGTATGCCTAAGTATGGGTGGAGTAATATTAGAGTTCCCACATTCCTGACCAAAGTCCCTTCATTGTTTTAAAATGGGGAATGGTCCTAACCAAATGTTCTAAGGTAGAGTCTGAGAAATTTTAAGATTCACAAGTCTGAGAAATTTTAAGATTCACAATCCCGAATGGGACTATAACAACTCTAAGGATTATTTACAACTATACTGTTGTAGGTAGGCCATCTTAACAGACATGAGAGATTGTGCAGACAGTACAGCTAAGTGAACAGAATTTGAAAGAATTAAGCAAAATGAGGAAGAGACACCCTCCAGATTTATGGCCAGAATAATTGAGTTTGGGAGTCAATAACTGGATTTTTATCTTTCTAATGAAAATTGCATAGGACAAATTAGAAGGCACTTTGTCAATAACTCTTGGAAAATGATTAGGGATTATTTTAGAACATATTGCCCAAGATGGCCACCGATGGACCTTGAAGAATTGTGAAAAATGGCTCTATATGTTTCAAAGGGAAACAAAGAAAAGGAGGAAGAGAATAATGATCTCATGGAGGAAATTGGGAAACAATTGACATATTTAAAAGATAAGATTGCTACACTGGAAAGAGGGCATGATACTCAACCAATGGTACTTGCCCCTCTCCAGGAATCTAATTATTGATCCATTTGACTTTCCAGTTCTGTGAGAAGGGCCATAGAATGATAGAGTGTAGAACTTTATTCAAGGCAATCAGAAGGAATATGCAGTTTCATAACAACTACAGAAATGATAATTATAGAAATAAATATAATAACGACAATGGAAACCACAACTTTAGGAATGATAACTATAGGAATAGATATTGGGAAAATGATAACTCAAACCAAATGACTCCACAACAATATAACTAAAGGGGTCTTCATCCAAAAAATACTCGGGGTGCTAATGCCCCTCAGGAGGGTGTCCTTCAGGGGGGTGCTCAAGGAAATTCCCAAATACTATGAAGGTCTGGAGAGGGGTTGGGGCACAGGAATCAGAGGATACAACCTTTGATTTTTCCAGACCCTGATGTCCTACTACCTGTTGTCCCTATCCACTGCCCCCCCCATACTGATGAGCCCCATGTTACCTTAAAGGTGGGTAACACTTATTATGATTGTCTTTTGGACACTGGAGCTTTCAGGTCTGTATTAAAGAGTACACCTGATTTACATTGCTATTCCATTGGCTCAGAGAATGTAATGGGAGTGTCAGGGATACCCCAAAGAGTTAAAAAGCTTTCCCCTAGAATGGTGTCTGTAGGACCTCTAGAAGCACAACATTCCTTCCTTTTGATGCCTGACTCCCCTTTAAGTTTGCTGGGGAGGGACCTTCTTTGCAAACTCAGAGCCACAATAACTTGCTCCCCAGATGGTTCCTTAACATTGGAAGTACCTGAGGAATCTTTAAAATTACTTCCTGTACTTTTCTCAGAGAGTCAGGAGGGGAAAGAGCATCCCACCTTTGTAATATCTGCAGATATTCTGGGGTCTCTTTGGGCCACATCTTCTTCTGATGTAGGTTTACTTAAGTCAGCTGTTCCTGTGCAGATAAAAACTAAATCTAGCCCACCTCCTTCCATTCCTCAGTATCCCCTCTCAAAAGAGGCAATTGAGGGTATTACCCCAGTAATAAACTCATTAATTGACCAGGGAAGAATAATCCTTGTAAATCTGAATACAATTTCCAAGGATGTCGGGATAAACTCTTGGACACTCCCTTAGACAATTCAGATCTGGTCTTATTTACTGATGGTTCCTCTTTTATGAGGGATGGCATTTGCTACACTGGAGCTGCTGTAGTCACAGAATTTGCCACTGAATGGTCAGCTTCACTGCCCTCCAATATTAGCGTTCAAGATGCAAAACTCATAGTTCTGAAACACGCCTGTATAATTGCCAATGATAAAAAGGCAACAATTTATATGGATTCTAGATATGCTTTTGGCATTTGTCACTCAGTTGGGATGCTATGGCTCCAGAGAGAATTTTTAACCTCAGCTGGAAAATCTATAGCTAATGCAGAAATTATTAATGAAGTTCTTTCTGCTCTCCAGCTGCCCGAAGCCCTGGCTATAGTTCATTGCTCTGCCCATACAGGTGGCACTGACCTTGTCTCTAAGGGAAATGATTGAGCAGATGCCGCTGCAAAGCTAGCAGCCATAGAAGGGCCTGAATTAATTTTAACATTAACAACCACTGATGACTTAAATTTATCACTTTCCTATAGTGAAAAGGAAGTGGAAAAATGGAAGCAAAAATTCAAAGCAAAACAGATTAATGAAGTATGGGTGTCATCTGAAGGGAAACCCCTGCCCCCTAAAAGTTTCTATCACCAAATTTGCTAATCTTTTCATAAAAATGGTCACTTTGGTACCCAGGGCATTGTGGACTCTGTTAAGAGAGTATGGATAGCCCCTGGTATAACTACTATAGCCTCTAAACTGTGTATAGCCTTCTCTACCTGCCAAGCATATAACCAACATGCATTTCATGGCAAAGCCTTTAGTGGGCATCCTGTGGCTTACACACCTTTTGAACAGCTACAGATAGATTTCATAACAATGCCAAAGGCTGGACATTATAAACTTTGTCTAGTCATAGTAGATCAACTGACCAGATGGCTGGAAGCATTTCCTGCGACCCGGCCACAGCAGCTTTTTTTGCTAAGATGCTTTTATTTTTTATTTTTTAATTATTTTTTAAAATTAAAACCCTTACCTTCCATATTGGAGTCAATAGAGTGTATTGGCTCCAAGGTAGAAGAGTGGTAAGGGCTCGGCAATGGGAGTTAAGTGACTTGCCCAGGGTCACACAGCTGGGAAGTGTCTGAGGCCAGATTTGAACCTAGGACCTTCCGTCTCTAGGCCTGGCTCTCAATCCACTGAGTTACCCAGCTGCCCCCTGTTAATGTGCTTTTAAAAGAGATTATTCCTCACTTTGGCCTGGCAGCATGTATTGATTCAGATAGAGGAAGTCATTTTACTGATTCTGTCCTAAATCAGATATATTCTTGCTTGGGGATAACTCCCAAATTTCATGTTCCATATCATCCCCAGAGCTCAGGCCAAGTTGAAAGAATGAACAGAAAACTTAAAAATATGATTGGAAAATTATGCATTGAGACCCATTTAAAATGGCCTGAAATTCTCCCTCTGGCCCTATTTTATCTTAGAGGCAGCCTAGAGGAGACCTATACATCTCACCATTTGAGATGCTTTTTGTACATCCACCTATACAAGCTAAGCCTTTATCCCCTGCATATACATCACTATTAGGGGGAGATACTACTATTGCTTCGTATATACAGGAATTACAGCACAAATTTCATAAACTCCATGAATCCGGAGCTGTAGTACAAGCCGGATCACTAGACTTTTCACCTCATGACCTGAACCCAGGAGACAAGGTGTATAATGGTGAGAACTCTACTTGAGTGTGGGGGCTCCTTGCCTTGGGAATATCCCTACTCCACCCTACTTAGGACTGCTTTAGGACAGAGAGCTCCTTGAGAACAATGAAAAGTACTTTGATCCATGCTTATGGAAGGGACAGGAAGTTCTTTGAGTCATGACTGTTTTAGAATTGATACAATGGGATACTGAGTACCTATAAAGGTGGGGCAACTTGTAAAATACTTAAACCTAAAAGGGTGATAACTTATTCAGAGGTTTTTTCTAATGAAATTTGTCGACACAGTAGCATTTTTTTCCCTGACTTACTAAAGAGATTAAAACTACTCAGCTGTGAATTCAAAATGGGCGGTCCTTTAGAAACATCTACAGTGATTGGTAGATGTAAGGACTTAGGGGAGGTGACAGAGAAGATTTTGCCCTTAAAAATAAGAGCTCAGGGAAGAGCTGAAAAGTCATTCTGAAACATTCAGATTGGAGAGACTTATTCTGAGGAGACTGATTCTGAAACATTCAGATGGAGGAGGGAGCTGGTGAAAGCAGCTGAGATGCTGCTGGCCTGGTGTCATTAGAAATCCTTACTTAGACAGATCTTATGGTGAGTTATAAAAAACTGACTGATTTCTCTTTTAAGACTCAGGTCTAGGCCATGTTGGCTTGAGGCCCTTCATACTTATTCCTATCTTACTCTCTCTCTCTTTCTTTGATTACTCATTGCATTGTTAATTAAAATCTCTATAAAACCCAATTGACTTGGGTATTTGAATAATTGGGAATATTTCCCTGGAGACCACCTTATATTTGATTTTAAACCCAAGACACTGTAGTGAAACATATTTCTGCGGTCAGACTTACTCATCCTCTCTTATATCTATCACAATTTATATCTTCCACTATTTTTACCACTACAGTTTAAGACCTCAACCATTTTAAATCTCACAGAAGGGCCATTTCAAATATTGTTAACTACTCCAACATTTACAAAGATTGGAGAGAAGGATTCTTGGATTCATTTCTCACATTTAAAGAGAGCATCTTCTGTTGATACTGATTGACTGTATCCTATCACATGTATTGGAGATAATAATCCATTGACAAGTGGATGTTGTTTTTTGAGAACACATTGAATTCCTGATTTTTTCCCCTTATTTTTATTATTGCTTTCCTTTTGATTAGAATATTTAATTTTTCCCTTTTTTTCTCATGTCTTGTACTAAAGGCACATACAATTAATATTATTTTTCTGCAGTAATATAAGTTTAATATGTATATATATATATGCATATATATATATATATATATTTGCTATAATATCAATACATACCCAAAAGCTTTAAACTGTGGGAACCTGCCATTTATTGATAAAATGTTATGGGACTTTCATTAATGTTTATGTATGATTCTAGGAAATGGGATAAAAACAAGGAGCACAGACTTAACCTGAATAGTGTCAAAAAGAGCACACAGGTAAAAAAAAGCAACTATTTTGAGACCTGAGGTTATGATGCTTGACATATATTAAGTCATAGGACTTCCTTGTGTCTACACTCTTTGTTAAGTACTCAGACAAGTACCAAAGTTTGACTATCATCTTGGCTCCCTATATCTTTGAGAATGACAAAAATCAGACCAGGGAATGACATTTCCATTTAAAAAAAAATTCTAGTTTTTTCTTTCTTATAGTATGGCAACTTCCTGTAGTCTTGGCTGCAAATGGGTAAGTGAAATATTACTGCAGTCTGTCCTACAGACTTGTGGGATTAGAAATTACTTTAATTGGACCCTAATACAAGGGCCTGTTAGAAATTTATTAAACCCACATAAGGATCTATTTTGCATTTTTTTCCCTTTCTCCCAAAAGTTTAACTTTCTTCCATTTTTTCTCTTCTTTATGTTTTTTTGTTTTTCTCTTCTTTTGATAATTGACTCATACATCCCCATACTCAACCATGCATCCTGAACTGAACTGGATATTTCTTAACACCCACTTCAGGGGGAGATTGTATTTTAATAAAAATCCAAGATTTTGAATTTTTGGTTGAGAAAAGATCTTCAAGGAATTCTAACTCCTAAACCCAGAGAATGAACTGTTGAAGAAAGATGCCAGAAAACCTACACTACATCAAGAAGATCCAGAACAAACTTTGGGTGTGGTTGATTGGACTGAAATTTTATTGAACATTTATTTGAATGTATACTCCTAAGCCAAAAGGGGACTGCCCCCAGTTGGTTTTAGTCAATGCACCCAGCAAATATTGGTTTTGCTGTCTGTCTTTCTTCTATTTCCCTCTCCTATCTAACTATTTTAGTTTCCTCTTAGAAGGTAAAATTATGTATGTACCTGTAGTTAGAAATTTTGGAGGTGCAGGATGATTATGTTTAGTGATTAATTGGGGAGACTAGTCTCCCAATCATCATCAGGGGGTATAGTGAACTTTAGTTTTTAGCATTTAGGAGGATGGCCTATGACAGACATATGCTAGCAAATGACAAATCAGAAACAACTGACAGATCCCTGGGCTGTCCTAAGTCAAGCTTAAGCTACCATTGGTACATATGAGAAGCAGGAAAGTGATATAAAAATCGTCTATATATTTCGTGTCACTTCCTCTCTCTGGCCTCTTTGGCGGCAGAGAGGTGGCTGGTGGCAGCGTGCTTAGCCTTTCAGCATCTTGGTGTGGCGGAAGCTATTCCTTGATATCATACTGGAAGAAGCCTAGTAACCTAGTTCAGGTGAGGCATCTTCTGTGAGCTCTCTCGGAGTTAAGGCTGATTCTTTCCTCCTTTACCTTCCAAACACCATCCTCTTAGAAAAAGCCTCTAATCTTCAAAGACCTAGTGGCAGAGTACTTTGAACTCCCCCTGGCACAGGCCAGGTGGGAGAAATCCTATACGTTTCCCTCTCTCTTCTTAATTCTTTCCTTCTATATTAATTAAACCACCATAAATTTCTAAGCTGACTTTGGTATTTTATTTGAGTTATTCTCTGGCGACCAAAATTAATTTAGATTAGGTCACAACCCTAAAATTATCCTTACAGTTCCATGAGGGTCTGTTGTTTCTCCCATTAGAAAGTAAGACACTTGAGGTCAAGGACTATCTTTGTTTTAAATCTTTGAACCCACTGTGCCAGACAAAAAGGAAGCACATAAAAAAATACATGTAATACCTCTACTAGATCTGTATCCCAAAGAGATGAAAGAAAATGGGAAAGGATCTGCTTTTTAAAAAATATTTATAGCTGCTCTTTTTGTGATGCCAAAGAATTGGAAATTAAAGGGATGTCCTTTAATTGGGGAATGACTGAACAAATTGTGGTATATGATGGTGATGAAATACTGTTGTATTATGAGGAATGATGAACTGGATGATTTCAGAAAAACTTGGAAAGATAAAAGGCTACTCAAGATTGGCATTTAAGATTTGATCTTTGGGTCCTTTTAGGATCTAAGACTATCAGCCAGACTGTTGCCTAGGGCAATTTCCAGACAAACTCACTTAAAGCTATATAGCCTTTGTAAGGATGGGGATGGGGTTTTGGAGGGATGTGTGTGTGGGGAACCAGTTTTACTTAACTTATTATATGTTTTGGGGTCTGGCTTTATAAGATTCTTCACTTACAAAAATGAACAATATAGAAATATATTTTGCATGATAATATATGTATAACCCAGATTGAATTGCTTGTCAGCTTTGGGAGGGGAGAGGGAAGAAGAGAGGGAGACAATTTGGATCATATGACTTCAGAAAATTTATGTGGAAATTTATTATTACATATAATTGGTAAAAAAAAAGAGATGTGTATTCAATGTTCCTTTTTCTGGGTCAGATGAGGAAGGTTCATGAGATATCTGTTCCCTAAACCGGGTTCTGCATGTTTTCATACCCATTTGGAATTATGGAAAAAATAAGTTCCCCCTCCTTCTTCCTCATTTTTTCCCCAATGTCCCCTCCCCCCTTTTCCTTTCTTAAAAGTCACACAACAGAACAATACCCCAACCCAGGCCTACTGTTTGTCTTTTCTTCCTTTATTGGAATGTAAGCATTCACTGCTATTTAGGCTCTTCGAATTCCAAGATGGAGCAGTGGATAGAGCATAATGCTTGGAATCTGGAAGACTTGTCTTTTAGAGTTCAAATCAGGCCTCAGACACTAGCTGTGTGATCCTGGGTAAGAAGTCACTTAACCCTGTTTGCTTTGGTTTCTTATCTGTTAAATGAGCTGGAGAAGGAAATAGTAAACCACTCCAGTATTTTTGCCAAGAAAATCCCCAATGAAGCCATAAATTCAGACATGACTGAAATGACTGAACAAAAATTGTCCAAATGATGATCATCCTAGTGCATACATCAACAACATGGAAATAGGTTCTGATCAAGGACACATGTAATACTCAGTGGAATTGCACATCGGCTGCGGGAAGGGGTAGGGGTAGGGGAAGGAGGGAAAGAATATGATTCTTGTAACCAAGGAATAACGTTCTAAATTGTAAATAAAATTTTCAAAAAAAATTGTCCAAATGTATTTAACTTTCTGTATGGTATGGAAATTGAGGGGGCCTTGGGATTTTAAAGTTCACCCTTTTACAACTAAAATAATATGACTGGGGAAATCCATCACTTAAAATATAATTTTTTATTGAGAGAGAGAGAGAGGGAGAGGGCGAGAGGGAGGGGGAGGGAGAGGGGGAGGGGTGGGGGAGGGGGAGAGGGAGAGGGAGAGGGAGAGGGAGAGGGAGAGGGAGAGGGAGAGGGAGAGAGGGAGAGAGGGAGGGGGCTGTCTCAAGTCATTGACCTAAGACAGATGCCCTGTGATAGAGACTTGGAGAGAGGTTTTGCAGGACCACCCATAATTCACAGAAAATCCCTTGCATTAGGAGAATCCTGATGCAATTAAGACTCCCAGAAGGGATTATAACATTTTTACAATAGTTGGAGACAGAATGTTGAATAGCTTTACAAAGGCTTTATAATGAACACATTCAAGCTAATTAACATCTTCCAGAAATTGGAGAATAATTTCACTAAGGCTACATCCAAGCAAATCAATATTTTAAAGAAATGATCAGGAAGTTGGAGACAAATACAAGGAGGGGAGTAGTTCAGGACTGGATTATCTAGGAGGGGCTGATGGGAGGATCAGTCAAGCCTTTGGGTTTGATCTCCTGGAAGAAGCTTCAATAATCCAAATACAAAGATACAAAAATAGGAGAGTCTTCTAAGACAAATCGCACTCAAAATTGGTACTCAAGATTTGATTTTGGCTACTTCAGGATCTAACACTATTAGCCTGCCTAGAGCGTTTCCCTGACTAACTCACTTAAAGTTGTAAAGTCTTTATAAGGATATGGGTGGTGGTGGTGGGGAACACCAGCTTTTAGATATTAATAACTATGAATAACTTGAGAATAACACACTAAATTCTCACTCCACACACTTTCTCATTTTTCTTAACTCCTTTTGGAGTCAAGTTGGCAGTTTAAAGTTTCTTCTAGGCTTGAGTCTTTTTAGGAAATATGCTTGATTCCTCTATTTTACTGAAGATCTACTATTTCCCTTGTTGGCAATATTCATTTTGCTGGAATAAATTATTCTAGGTTATAAGCCTTTTTCTTGAATATTATATTGTATTTTCACTCCTTTATAGTAGTCTTTTATAGTACTATGTCTCCTTAGTACTTAAACTCTTTCTGAATGTTTTTCATTATTTTTGTAAAACTTAGAAGCTCTGGATGTGATCATGAAATGCGAGGGTGCTTTTAGTTTGGGGTTTATTTTAGGAGGTGATCAATGGATATTTCCCAGGCTGCTGTATGATCACTAAAGTCTCTTCTTTCACAATCCCTCCACTTCAGACACAGGGAGAGCCTTATTCCTTATCTAATCCTGGCTGTGCTCAGTGTAGTGTGGCAGGCTTGACTTAGGTTGTATGGTTCACGTTTGAGATTAGAACATAATGAGACACATGTAGTCCAATAGGTAAAGCTGCTAGTCATACAGATCACTAATCAGAAATATTTTAATAATCGATACCCCGAGAATAGACCCATTCAGTGAGCTCTGAATGGCAGTTTCAGTAAACCAAGACAGATAAAATGGAATTTTACACAGGACAGAGGTAAAGATTTACACTTTAACAGCTAGTAGGAAGGGATGATCACATCAAGGAAAATTATAAACAAGTCAATACACACCAGAGATAAAGCTGGAACTTGTAGAGTAACCATTAACACTAGAACTATACCTAGTTACTTACATATTCATCCTAAGTAAATAAATAGGATAAAGCTGAGTCTGAAATTCTCCTATCACTAACCAACCAGTTAATCTTTGGAGCTAAAATGAGATGTTAGCTAAATTCTGCAAGCTCTAGATAGTTTTGTGACTTGTTCTTTTAAAGAAATGGCAGTCATAAAGCCAATAGAGAAAATTCTCTTCACATCATCAACCAGTTAACAAACATTTATTATGCATCAGCTAGATGTCCTGGCAGAAGGTAAAGATGTTTAAAAAAGAAAAAAAGAAGAAGAAAAGAGCAAGCATCACACACAGACCAAACTCCTACTTTTTTTTTTTAAACCCTTACCTTTTGTTTTAGAATTGATACTGTCTATTGGTTCTAAGGCAGAAGAACAATAATGACTAGGGAATGGGGGTTAAGTGACTTGCTCAGGGTCACACATCTCTAGGCAGTGGCTGAGGCCATATTTGAAGCTCCCATCCTTAGGCCTGGCTCTCTACTGAACCACCTAGTGTGAAAAACTGATTACTGCTACAGAAAAGACTTGCAAGCAAGTGTAAGCCATGGAACTTTGAAGATCTGTCAATCAGAAAAATTCCAGAGAAGAATGTGGCCAGGGAGAAGGCAGTTTGAATAAACTGGCACACAAACTGATTTTACTCACCTTCTTCCTTGAGACTGAGGAAGAAAGCTAACAGATTTACACTGTAGTTTCTGGCTATTGGTTTCAACTTGAAGACTTGGGCTTAGCACTGAAGATCTTTTCCCTTAAAGACAATATACACTAGCTGACTCCTAAATCCCTATTTCTGGTGACATTAATCTCTTATTATAACCCAGTTATATATAGAATTAATTTTTTAAAACCCTTTCCATCTTAGAAACAGCTCTAAGACAGAAAGGCAAGGGTAAGGCAAACGTGGTTAAAGACTTGCCTAGGGTCTTACAGCTAGAAATTGTCTGAGGTCTGATTTGAACCCACATCTTCTTGACTTCCAGGCTTGCTGCTCTATCCACTGAGCCACCTAGCTGCCCCTAGAATTAATTGTAAAGGCAGAGACAAGGCTAGAATTTAGGTATCCCCAGTCTTAATCCAGAGATCTTCATGTCTTGCATAGTCAGCATATCCCTGGGAATTTCAGCTGGCCTCACTTAGGGAGAATCATGGACTGATTTGGGAGAACCCTTACTGCCTCAGCAAAAGCTCTAAGGTTTCAATCTGGGCAGCTCCTGTCTAAGGGTATCTCTGACAGGCCATCAGCCTTCCCACAGGGACTTGCCACATGCTTCCCAAGATGTGAAGCTATTTTACACTCTGAGTCCCCAGTTGCAGCCCTTCCCCCTTCTCTGTCCATCTCTTCCTCCTCTGTCCTCATTCTGGTCTCCCCCTCCACCCAGGCCTCGCTTCCCTCCTTGCCTGTTAGCAGCCCTTCAGGTCCCTTCTACTTCCTGCAAGAGCTCAGTGCTTCCAATTAGTTACTTCCTTTTCCCTCTGCCTCAGCATAGTTGAACCATGTCCTCGGCTGTCCTGCCTGACAGCCTTTGGATTCTTATCCCCAGGAACCTATATTTATAGAAATTGTGATTATATTTCACCTTAGAAATTAAATAGATAGCAGAAAGAAAAGAATCTTGCTCCTCTGATTTGAGGCAGGAGGGGAATGAGGTGACATTTTCCTTTACTGAAGCCACAGAATATTAGAATCTACAATGGCTTTTTTAGATCATCTGGCCCAACCTCCTCATTTCATTCTTTCATTTCTCTCTCTCTCTAGTCACTCATGTGTTTGTTTATTCATTTACTTATTGATTGATTTATTGGGAGATTTTGTTTTTTATTATTGCAAAATTGACAACCATTTCCATATGCAAAAAAGAGAAAAAAGAATATATTTTTACAAAATTATTATTCTACAGGTTATTTTATTTTAAAAGCTTCTATTACATTTAACACAGTAGAACCAACACTACCTGATTGTCTATCACTCCTGAACTTCCTTCTGCTTTTTCTTTATATATTTTTAAATTAATACCAATTACTGGTTCTAAGGCAGAAGAATTGTAAAGACTAGGCAATTGGGGTTAAGTGACTTGGTTAGAGTCATGTAGCTAGGAAATGTCTGAGTTAAAATTTGAACCTATTGCCCTCCATTTCCAGGCCTGGCTTTCTATCTAATGAGATGCCTAACTGCCTCTCTTTGGTATATTTAAATTTTTTTTCATTGGTTCTTCTTCCTCTTCCTCTTCTTCTACTCTTCCTCCTCCTCTTTCTCTTCCTCCTCCTCCTTCTCCTTCTTCTCCTCCTCCTCCCCTTCTTTCTCCCCATTCCTCTTTCTCCCCCTTCCCCCTCCTCTTTTTCCCCTCCTTTTCCTTCTTATCCACTTCTTTCCTCTTCCCCTTCTTCTTTCTTTTCATCTCATTCCCCAAACATCTTTTACTACTCTTTCTGCTTTCCCACATAAGACCTTCTTCTAGGACAAAATAAAAATTCATAAATTAGTCTTGTCTGAAAATGTATATATCATTCTGCGCCTATAATTTGTCATCTCTTAACCAAGAGAAGCTTCTGTACTTTTAGTCTAATGGGGTATATCAATAATTTATTTTATCAAATTTTTTTTTGGTCTTTCAAAATTGTTTTCTTTTATATTATTGCTGTTAAGGCAGCTAGGCTATGTGGTAGACATATCTTGTCTTGGAGTCAGGAAGATCTGATTTCAAATCCTGTCCCAGATATTTGCTAGTTGTGTGTCCTTGGACAAAGTCTTTTAACCACTATCTACCTCACTTTCCTCAACTGTAAAATAGGGATATTAATAGCACCTACCTCACAGATAGATGCAAAGCTCTTGACACAATGCCTGGTATATAGTAGGCACTTAATAAATATTTATTTCCTCATCTCCATATCACTGTATTCCCTTGCTTCTGTTCATTTCAATCAGCATCAGTTCATTCAAGGATTTATAGGTTTCTCTGAATCCATCCTTTCATTATTTTTTTATGAAAATAATATTTCTTTACATTTTTATACTATATAACTTATTTGTTTAGCCATTCCCCAACTGATGGGCTCCTGTTTTGTTTTCTATTCTTAGCTGTAACAAAAAGTAGTTTTATAAGTGTAAACTCTCTCCCACCTATTGTGTGTGTGTGTGTGTTTACAGAAAAGCAAGAATAGATGCAGTTCTCTGCTCTCTTAACAATTATTAATCTAGGGGATATGATTTTTAGGTTCATGATAGACTTCTCTCTCTTTTTTATTTTTGGAAAATTTTATTTAATTAGTTAATTTAGAATATTTTCCATGGTTGCAAGATTTATGTTCTTTCCCTTCCCCCAACCCCCTTCTGTAGCTGACGCTTAATTCCACTGGGTTTTACCTGTGATCATGATAGACTTTTGATAACTATTCCTTAATGGGGAAGGGGGCTTATATTCAAGGTTTGACTTCTTTCCTACCAAATGCCAATTTCACAATGAACACACATAGCAAATAGCAAAGAAAGTTATTTATTCAAGGTACAGCAACACAGAAATCAGATAAAGTACACAAAGGAAAATACATATAAGACAAAAAAGAAGGAAGGGGCTCTCGTATTGGGAACAAGATAACTGTTCAACCAAGAAAGAAAGCATTCCATATCTCATCCAAAGGGAAATTTCTGGTTTCCAATGTGGAAAGCCAGGGATAGGCACTTGATGCAGATTCCAGTTCTTCTCATGTTGGCTTCATCCCAGAGTTTTTCTCACTTCAGCATCCTGATGAAAGGGTAGCATCATATATCTTCTGATCTTATTGCTAGATACCAGAAGAGCCCGGAGAAATGGCAGAAACCAAAGAGCTTGAAGAGACTGAAGTGACCTAAACTCTTTTCTTCCTCTCTCATCACCTGCACCTTGTGTTGCTCAATGACTGGGCTTGCCTTCGGGTTTGGGTTACATAAGTATTTTTGTATATATGAATCTTTTCCTTCTTTCTTTGATTTCTTTGGGAGGTATATGCTTGATAAGGGGAGCACTATGTCAGAGAGTATTCACAGTGCAGAGTTCCAAATTGCTTTCCAGAATAGCTGTACTACTTCACAGTTGCACTAAAAGTGCCTTAATGTGCCTGTTTTTATCTTCTTTACTGTTCTGATGGTGGTGCAGTGGATAGAGTTGGACCGTTATTCAGAAGGACTTATCTTCCTGATTTCAAATCAGCCTTTGGACATTAGCTGTATGACCCTATTTGCCTCCATTTCCTCATTTGTAAAATGAAGGAAATGACAAGTCACTCCATTATCTTTGCCAAGAAAACCCCAAACATGATCATTAAGAGTTGGATGTCACTGAAACATGACTGAACACCACTACCAATCTGATGCATCTGAAGTAGAATCTCAGAGTTAAAACTTCCAATCACAACCTTTTACTATTTATCTATTTGCATCAATTCCTTTTATTTCTTAGATATCAGATCATTATCAGCAAAATTTACTGCAAAGATTTCCCCAGGTAATGATTTTTATTCTAATTCTATTTATACTGATTTATTTGTGCAAAACTTTTTCAATTCAAATTAACTTAAATGATCCATTTTATTTTTTATGATCATCTGTATCTTTTGGTCAAGAACTCTACATTGTCCACAATATAAAGGTTTCTCTTTCTCTGCTCCTCTAATTTATTTACAATGTGACCTTTTGTATCTATGTTATATATTCATTTGGCTATCAAGATGGTGTGAAACATTGTTCCAAACTTAATATCTACCAAACTGCTTTTTTTGGAGTTGTTATTTATTTTTTTTAATATGTAACATAATATGTAACATAACTATGAAATAATATATATAATTTGTTATAAATATGTAATAAATTATAATAAATATGCTGATCCAAGAAAAACAAATTCTTATATTAGTTATGTCCCCAAATTCCTGTTTCATTCTTCCCCCCTCTTCCCATTCCTTCCTCCTTCCTAAGAAGGCAGGTAATATAATATAGTTTGAACATACATTATCATATAACACATATTTTCCTGTTCATCATTTGAAACAACTTACATACTGCTTATACTCAAGAAAAATTAAATTTTGTATGGTCCTTACCCCACTAATTGATGTCCTTGGGTTTATTGAATACTATGCCACTGTGTTCAGTTGATACTGAATCTTATGTACCTATTCTGTTCCATTAATCACCTCTTGTATTTTTTTAACCTGGTGTAGCTAAGCCCTCTTCTTTCATGCTTTTGTTCATTATTTCCCTTGAGATTACTGACTTTTTTGGCCATCTACATAAGTTTTTTTTTTTAAGTTCTATGAAATAATCTTTTGGTTGACCAGTATGGCAATGAGTCTATACATTAATTTAGGTAAAAGTGTCATTTTAGTTATATTCACACAGTTCAAAAATAAATAATTAATCTTTTCAAATATTTTTCTTCCATTATTTCTGTAAAGAATATTTTTGTAGGGGGTAGCTGGATAGCTCAGTGAATTGAGAGCCAGGCCTAGAGCTGGGAGGTCCTAGGTTCAAATCTGGCCTCAAACACTTCCCAGCTGTGTGACCCTGGGCAAGTCACTTGACCCCCATTGCCTAGCCCTTACCACTCTTCTGCCTTGGAACCAATACACAGTATTGACTCCATGACGGAAGGTAAGGGTTTAAAAAAAAAAGAATATTTTGTAGTTGTATTTGAATAATTTCTGTTTTGTCTTGTAGGTAGACTCCTTCATATTTTATTCATCTTGTAGTTATTTTAAATGGAATGTTTCTTTTTATCTTTTTCTGCTGAGTTTTGTTGGTAATAAACATAAAGGCTAATGATTTTGTGGGCTCATTGTATAGCCTGTTATTTATTGAAGTTATTCTTTCTTTTTTTATCATGCAAAACATATTTCCATATTGGTCATGTGAAGATTAAAATTAACTTTCCCCTGATAGTGAAGATTAAAATTGTACCCCCTGCCTATTTTTATATTTAATCACCCAAAGTGTAAATACCCTACTTAAAAGTTGAGTATGGAGATCTGCCCATTTTTAGATCTAATCACCAAAATTGTAAACATACCACTTAATCACTAAGCGGGAGGTCTGTGACCCATGTGTGCAATAGTGGGTGACAAATCAGAATTAAACTAACTGCCCTGGGGAAGCAAAGCTTCAACTGTGATTGGTAGATGTAAAATTAGGGGAAGATACAGGAAGTGATGCAAAAGAAGTGTCTTTAAAAGGAGCTGTCACTTCCTGTGAGAGACAGTTCTTCATTCTTTGGAAGTGGAGACTGGAAACAATTCTTCATTCTGTGGAGTGGAGGCTGGACCCAAAACCCTGTTCCTTGGTGAGGCTGTCCTAAAATCTCTTCCTTTGAACTGACATGTGGTGAGTGAAAGCTGACTCTCAACTGCTGGATTTTTCTGAAAAAACTAACCTCAGGAGAGACTTACCTTATCCTCTCCCTGATTTTCTTATTTCATTCTTTCTACATTTTGTAAATAAATTGTAAATAAATCTCTTTGAAATCAATTACATTCCTGGCAACCACACTTTTAAATAATCTCGTCCAACCCTTTTAAAATTAATCTCTTTTCTCCCTTACAGTCACTATTGTAAGAGCACACTGGTGCAAAAACCAAAACTCTAAAATAAAACTATAAATATACTGCTGTGAAAGATAGTCTGCTTTGATTCACATCTATCCTACTCCAACAGTTCTTTCTCTGGAGGTGTATAGCATTCCCTGTCATAAATCTTTCAGGATTGTCCCAAATTATTGCATTGTTGAAAATGTCCAAGGTTTCACAGTTGATCATTATACCATATTGCTGTTATTGTGTACCATGTCCCAGTTCTGCTTATTTCACAATGCATTAGTCCTTGCAGATCTTTCCAACTTTTTCTAAAATCATTTTGCTTATCATTTCTTATAGCACAATAGTATTCCATTACCAATTTGTTCAGCCATTCCCCAACTGATGGCTGTCCCCTCAATTTCCAATTCTTTGCCACTATAGAAAGAGCTGCTATAAATATTTATATACAAGTAGCTCTTTTCCACTTTTTTATGATCTTTGTGATACAGACACAGTAGTAGTATTACAGGATCAAAGGGTATGCAAATTTTATAGCCCTTTGAGCATAGTTCCAAATTGTTCTCCAGAATGACTGGATCAGTTGACAACTCCGCCTACAGTATTAGTGTCCCAATTTTGCCACATTCCTTTCAATATTTATCACTTTCTTTTATTAACCAATATTGGCCAATCTGATAGCTCTGAGGTGGTACCTCAGAGTTGTTTTCATTGGTATTTCTTGAATCAAGAGTGATTTAGAACATTTTTTCATATGATGATTGATGACTTTGATTTCTTCATCTGAAAATTGCTTGCTCATATCTTTTGACCATTTTTCATTTGGGGAATGGCTCGTATTCTTGTAAATTTGACTTAGTTCTCTATAGAGAGAAATATTGAGTCTTATTGAGAAATAAGACTTTTATTAATGAAATTTATTATAAAAATTTTCCAGTTGTTTCCCTTCTAATACATTAGTTTTATTTGTACAAATACATTTTAATTAATATAATAAAATTATTCATTCTATATCTTATAATATTCTCTATCTCTTGTTTGCTCATAAATTTTTCCCTTCTCCAGAGGTCTGCCAGGTAAACTATTCCATATTACCCTATTTTAGTTATGTTATCACTCTTTGACCTTATTTTGGCATAGGGTTTGAGATATTGGTCTAAACCTAGTTTCTGCCATACTGTTTTCCAGTTTTTCCAGCAGTTTTTGTTAAACGGTGAATTCTTATTCTTATTAACAAACACTAGTTTGCTGTGGTCAGATACTGGCATATATTGTGTATCTAATCAATTCCATTGACCTACCATTCTATTTCTTAGGCAATACCAGACTGTTTTGATAATTATTGCTTTATAGTACAGTTTGAAATCTGGTACTGCTAGGCTACATTCCTTCATATTTTTTCATTAGTTCCCTTGATATTCTTGAACTTTTGTTCTTCCAGATGAATTTTGTTAATATTTTTCTAGTTCTATAAACTCTTTGATTGTTTGATTGGTATTGCACTGAATAAGTAAATTTAGGTAAAATTGTCATTTTTATTATGTTAGCTCTGCCTACCCATGATCAATTAATATTTTTCTAATTGTTTAGATCTGACTTTATTTGTGTGAAAAGTGTTTTGTAATTGTGTTCTGGATTCCTGGATTTGTCTTGGCAAGATATTTTATATTGTCTAGAGTTATTTTAAATGAAATTTCTCTTTCTATGTCTTGTTATTGAACTTTGGTAATATATAGAAATACTTATGATTTATGTGTAACTTTTCTAAAGTTATTAATTATTTCAACTAGTTTTTTAGTTGATTTCACTAGGATTCTTTAAGTATATTATTATGTCCTCTGCAAAGAGTGATAGTTTAGTTTTCTCATTGCTTATTCTAATTCCTTCCATTTCTTTTTCATTGGTTATTGCTAAAGCTAGCATTTCTAATAAAATACTAAATAATACTGGGCATAGTCATAATGAGCATCCTTGTTTCATACTTGATCTTATTGGGTAGCTTCTAACTTAATCCCATTGCAGATGATACTTGCTGATGGCTTTAGATAGATACTATTTATTATTTTAAGGAATTGCTTATTTATTCCTGTGCTTTCTGGTGTTTTTAATAGGAGTGAGTGTTGTAGTTTGTCGAAGGCTTTTTCCTGCATTTATTGAAATAATTATGAGGTTTCTGATAGTTTGGTTATTGATATGGTGAATTATTCTGATAATTTTCCTAATACTAAACCAGCCCTGTGTTTCTTGTATTAATTTTTCCTGGTCATAGAGAATGATCCTTTTAATATATTGCTGTAGTCTCTTTGCTACTATTTTATTTAAACTTTTTTGCATTGTACTCATTAATAAAATTAGCCTGTATTTTTCTTTCTCTGTTTTTGTTCTTCCTGATTTAGGTAACAGTACTATATTTGTCTAATAAAAAGAGATTTGGTAAAATTCCTTCGCTACCTATTTTCCCAAATAGTTTATAAAGTATTGGGATTAGTTGTTCTTTAAATGTTTGATAGAGTTCATTTGTGAATCTATCAGGACCTAGGAGTTTTTTTCTTTAGGAAGTTCATTGATGATTTGTTCAATTTCTTTTTCTGAGATGGGATTATTTAAGTATTACATTCTATTTTCTCTTTTGTTAATCTGGAAAATTCATATTTTTTAAAATATTCATCTATTTCACTTAAATTGTCAGACTTATTGGCATATAATTGGACAAAATAGCTCCTAATGATTGCTCTAATTTCTTTCATTGGTAATGAGTTGACACTTTTACTTTTTATTATTGATGATTTGATTTTCTTCTTTCCTTTTTTAATCAAAGTAACCAATGCTCCATCTATTTTGACTTTTCATAAAACCAACTCCTAGTCTTATTTATTAATTCAATAGTTTTACTTTAGATTTTATTAATTTCTCCTTTAATTTTTAGGATTTTCAATTTAGTCTTTAATTGGGGATTTAAAATTTGCTCTTTTTCTAGTTTTTTTTTTGGTTGCATGCACCATTTATTGAAATGTTTTTTCTCTATTTTATTAATGTAAGCATTTAAGAGATGCAAAATTTTCCCCAAGTACTGTTTTGGCTGTATCTCATAAAGTTTAATTTGTTTCTCCTATTGTCATTCTCATTAATGAAATTACTGATTATTTCTATAATTTGGTTTTTGACTCACCCTTTTTTTAAAGCATTATTTAGTTTCCAGTTAATTTTTAATTTGTCTTACCATGGTCCCTTACTGAATATAATTTTTTCTCATTTGAAGCCCAGTAGATTCTGCTCCAGCCCCTTACCTTTACTCTATGTGTGCCTACCTGCCTCATATGTGTTTCTTGTAAACAACATATGGTAGGATTCTGTTTTTTAATTAACTTTTCTATCTACTTCCATTTTATGGGTGAGTTTTTCTCATTTACTTTCACAATTATGATTCCCATCTGTGTATTCCCCTGACCTTTCTCCTTTTACTCTTTCCCTCCACACCAGTGTTTTGCTTTAATCACTCCCCCACTTTCCCCTCCCTTTTATTACTCTCCTTTCTACCACCTTCCTTTTTATTTTCCTCCTACTTCTCTATAGGGTCTTTTATTCACCCCCCTCAACTTCTCTCTCCCTTATATTACTCCCTTCCAAACCACCCTCTTTCTTATTCCCCTTTTACTTTTCTATAGGGTAATATAGGATTCTATACCCTAGTTTATGGTGTAAGTATTACCCATCATCCCCTTCATCTTCCCCTTCAATATAATAGTTCACCCCTGCCCATGCCTCTTTATGTGATATAATCTATCCTATTTTACTTCTCTCTTCCCATTTCTCTTACTTCAAGGGGTAAGTCTGAGGTGCTCTTTTGCTGTTGTAGAACCTGCTGTGGTAGGTGGGGGGTGGTGATTGACCAACACTCCTCTGTGTGTGGTTTTGCTTTTGATTCCCCCCTGTGAATAAGGGAATGGCAAAAAGCAAGAGAAACCTGAAGTTTGAAGGGATGCCTCAGAAAAGGAGCAAATGGAACCTTCAGGATCTGCGTGGGGATGGGAGAGTTCCAGGAAGATTCAAGAGCAGTTGGAGCTAGAAAGATTTGTTCTTCTTATCTGGGACTCTGTGGGGAGCTGGGTGGAAGAATAAGTTCTCATCTCCAAATCTTTTCTGCTTGAACTGAATGAAGTTCTCAATGCCCAACTGAAACCAATATTTGGAATAGAGACTATTTTTTTTCCCTTAGGGGAAACTCAGAGCATTTTCTTTGGTCAAGCCCTCCAAAGTTGTAACAGGAAAGAAATTGTAGGGACCTTCCTTTTCCCCTCTGTCCTTTCTTTCCTTTCTTTCCTTTCCCTTCCTTTCATTTCCTCATTCCTTCTTTTTTTTTTAAATTTTTAAACATTATTTTATTTGGTCGTTTTCATACATTATTCACTGGAAACAAAGATCATTTTCTTTTCCTCCCTCCCCCCCTTTCCCTTTCCCATAGCTGACGCATGATTCCACTGTTCCTCATTCCTTCTATAACTTTATATCAAAATAAATTAGATACTTTGAGTTACAACAGAAATTGATTCAGAGTCTATGTAGTAGGAGGGGAGTTTCAATCCATCAATTTGGAAGTGTAAGGGTAAATTTTAGGGTTGAGGCTGAATATAAACTTAATTGGTCATCAGGGATTAATTCAAATCCCAAATAAAATACTCAAGTCAGTTTGGAAATTTTATGGTGGTTTAATTAAGGAATTAAGAAGAAGAAGAGAGGGAAAAGGGTATATAGGATTTCTCTGTGCCAGGGGGAATTCAAAGATCTCTGCCACAGGACCTCCTCAGAAGATTAGGGGCTTCCTAAGAGGATAGTGTTTTGGAAGGAAAGGAAAAAGGAATCAGCCTAATTGGGAAAGCCCCTTGACTCTGTCTTGGATTGCTGTCTTTTTGAAATGCTTTTTAAAGATTGGCATAGAAGGATAGTCAGAGCAATTTTAGCTTTTGTTGCTACTCAGCTGCCATTTTGACTCTTCCCCCCTTATTATAATTTTTATTGCATGGTGATCTGAAAAGTATGCATTTATTATTTCTGCTTTTCTACATTTGGTTGTGAAGTTTTTATGCACTAATACTGTAAGGGTTAAAAATTAAAGGGTTGGACTAAATTTATAAGAGTGTGATCACCAAAATTATCACTCAAATCAGAATGACTTTTTATGGTAGTTTATTTATAAAAGGAGAAAGAGTAAAAATAAGGAAATGAGAGAGAAAATAATTGCTACAGCCAGGTCTGAACCAGGCAGGACTTTAGAGGCCCCACTAAAGGGGGGGCTAGAGGAAAATTAAACAAGGGCTCAAGCCACAAGGCCTCCTCGAAGATGAGGGGCCTCTCCAGAGGCTAGTACCTCCAGAAAGCCAGGAAAAGGAGTCAGCCTTTTTTCACTCAACCACATGGTATTTCTGAGGGAAAATTCAAGAGCAGTCCTACGTCCCCAGCTGGAGCTCCTCTAGGGCCAAGTTTGAAGGCAAAAGAGCTCATCACAGGAAGTTCTTGCCACTTTTAAAGACCCTACCTTTTGTCACTTCCGGTGCCTTCCTTCCACTTTACATGGACCAATTGAAGCTATAGCTTTGTGGATTTTGATTTGTCACTCACTATAGCACATGTGGGTCACAGACCTTCTTAATACTTAAGGATATGTGGGGTGTATACGCTTTTTAAAAAAATTAAATCTAAAAATCGCCAGGGGAGCGTTAATTCCATCTTCATAATACATGGCTGTGTATTGCAGAAAAGAGGAATATTCCTTTCTATTCTCATTCAGTTTTCTCCAGAGATCTGTTGGTTCTTACTTTTCTAAAATTTTATTCACTTCCTTTACTTCTTTCTTGTTTATTTTTTGGTTTGATTTATCTAGTTCTGAAAGGGGGCAGCTGAGGTCCTCTACTAGTATAGTTTTACTGTGTATTTCCTCTTGAAGCTCATTTAATTTCTTCTTTAAAAATTTGGAGGCTAAGCTGTTTGGTGCATAGTATTGATATTACTTCATTGTCTATAGTACTTTTTGGCAAGATGTAATTTCCTTCCTTAACTCTTTTAATCAGATCTATTTTTTCTTTAGATTTGTCTGTGATCATGATAGCAACTCCTACTTTTTTTACTTTCTATGATGCACAATAAATTTTGCTGTAGCTCCCTTCCCTTTACTCTGTGTGTGTCTCCCTGCCTCAACTGTGTTTCTTATAAACAATATATAGTAGGATTCTGGTTTTTAATTCACTCTGCTATCTGCTTCCATTTTATCAGTGAGTTTGTACCATTTACATTCCTAGTTTTGATTACCAACTGTGTATTCCCCTCCATCTTATTTTCCCCTTTTGAAAATTGAAATTCTCCTTTTGTTCTTTCTCTTTTCCTTGTGTCCTTCCTCACAAGTGTTTTGCTTTTAATCACCCTTCCACCATATTATTCCCTTTCTATTTCTCTATTAGATAAGGTAGGATTCCATACCTGAATGATAATGGTTGTTACCTAGTTATGATGAGTTAAGTATCACCCTCATCCTCACCTCCATTTTAATATCTCTTCAGGTGAGATATTTTACCCCATTCTACCTCTTCCTTCCCTTTTTATTTAGTGCTGTCTTCTTTTACACTCCTTGATTTTTTTTAAATATTGTACCATCCTAATCAGCTTACTCCCTCTGTCTGTGTATATTCCTCCTAACTGGTCTCATACTGATAACATTTTTTTTAAGAATTACAAATATCAAGGTTCCACATTGGAATAAATACAGCTTGACCTTTTTGAATCCCTTAAAATTTTCTCTTTCTCTTTTTAGACTTCTCTTTGATCTTGTGTTTGGACATTACATTTTCTCTTTTGGTCTGGTCTTTTCATCAGGAATGCTTAGAAATCTTCCATTTTATTAAATGACCATTTCCCCCCTTGCTGGATAGGCGATTCTGGGTTGTAAACCTAGATCTTTTGACTTCTGAAATATCATATTCCAGGCCTTCCCATCCTTTAATGTGGAGGCTGCTAAGTTCTTTGTAATCCTGACTGTAGCTCCATGGTATTTGGATTTTTTCTTTCTGGATGCTTGAAATATTTTTTTCCTTGGGTTGGGGTTTCTTTTTTTTATTTTTTTGAATTTGAAAAATTTTATTTAATTAATTTAGAATATTTTTCCATGGTTACATGACTCATGTTCTTTCCCTCCCACTCAGCCAACAGGCAATTCCACTGGGTTTTACATGTGTCATTGATCCAGACCTATTTCCAAATTATTATTTGCATTAGGGTGATCACTTAGAGTCTACATCTCCAATCACATCCCCATCGACCTGAGTGATCAAGCAGTTGTTTTTCTTCTGTGTTTCTACTCCCACAGTTCTTTATCTGGATGTGGATAGTGTTCTTTCTCGTAAATCCCTCAGAATTGACCTGGATTATTGCATTGCTGCTAGTAGAGAAGTCCATTACATTCAATTGTTTCACAGTGTATCAATCTCTGTGTACAGTGTTCTCCTGGTTCTGCTGTTTTCACTATGCATCAGTTCCTGGAGGTTGTTCCAGTTCATATGGAATTCCTCCAGTTCATTATTCCTTTGAGCACAATAGTATTCCATCACCAACAGATACCACAATTTGTTCAGTTATTCCCCAATTGAAGGGCCTCCCCTCATTTTCCAATTTTTTGCCACCACAAAGAACACAGCTATAAATATTTTTGTACAGGTCTTTTTCTTTACTATCTCTTTGGGGTATAAACCCAACAGTGGTATGGGCATAGTTCTAAATTACCATCCAGAATGGTTGGATCAATTCACAGGGGTTTCGGACTCTTGAATTTAACTATAATATTCCTGGGAGATGTCATTTGGGGATTTTTTTCCTGGAGGTGATCTGTGGATTTTTTCAATTTCCATTTTACTCTTTTATTCAAGAATATCAAGGCAGTTTTCTGTGATAATTTCTTATATTATGATGTCCAAGCTTTTAAAAAATTTGATCATGACTTTCAGGTAGTCCAATAATTCTTAAATTGTCTCTCCTGCATCTATTGCCTAGGTCAGTTGTTTTTTTAATGAGATATTTCACATTTTCTTCTGTTTTTATTTTTCTTCTTTTGATTTTTTTATTGCTTCTTGATATCTCATCAGCTTTTAGTTTCCCAATCCTAATTCTTAAGGAATAATTTCCTTCCATGAGCTTTTGAACATCCTTTTTTTATATGGCCACATTGCTGTTATTTTCTTCTTTTATTTCTCTTCTCCATTTTCCCTTTGCCTCTCTTAATTGTTTTTTGAAATCCTTTTTGAGCTCTTTCAGATCCTGAGACCAATTCATATTTTTCTTTGAAGTTTAGTGTGTGTTTTGCTTTCACTGTCTCCTTCTGTGTTTGTGTCTTGCTCTTCTTTGTCTCCATAAGACTTTTCTATGGCCAGGTGTTTGTTTTTTTTTTTTTTTTGATATTTGCTCATTTCCCCAGTCTTTTTCTTGACTTTCACTTTTATTTTAAAGGTGGCCTCTGTTCTCAGAGTAAAGAAGCCACTCTTTTATTTTCATTTTTTCCTTGATGCTCTATTTCTGGGTTTCTTCAAGTTTCAGTTCTTCAAAGGTAGTATGATGACCTGTGTGCTGGGAGCTCTGAAAGCCACCTCCCATTGTTGATTCAGTCATCCCCTGAGGCCTTCTGCTGGAGCTCAAAGTGGAGCTTCAGGCTTAGTCTCATTCTGACCTTGATTAGGTCAGGCATATCATGGACTGCCCTGCCCTGGGGCCTGCAACTTTGGTAGGGGCTAGCTTGGACTGGGCCCATACAGGCCAAGGAGCTATGGACTGTCTTGTGCTGGGGCTTGGGGCCTCACTCTGGGTCTTTACAGACCAGGCATGCACCACAGACTGCTTTGTGCTGGGCTTCAAGTCCTTAATAGCAAGCTTGGATTAGGACTCCTAATCTTGGTTTACAGTTCTGGGCTGTGCTGATTGCCTTGTGCTGAGATTCCAGACCTCACCACAGGCTCAGACTGAGCCTTGGAACTTTTAAGGGTTGTATATGGGGTTACATTGCCACTGGCCTAGGCAGAATCTCAGGGTCTGGACATGGCTTTGGGCTTAGGTTCAGAACCTAGAACGGTAGATGTGGGGTGTGGAGGCCACCTTCTGTTGGCTTGGGCTAGTATACCTTGGTTGAGTCTCCTCTCACCCTAGTGAGCCAGACCCTCTCTGTCTACCTTTCAAGTTGTTCTCTGCAAGGAAGTTGCTTCACTCTTTCTCCTTGTTGGTTCCTTCACTCTAGTATTTGTTTTGAGGTGCTATTTTAAGGTTGGTTGAAGAGGATTCTCACAGTGGTTCCAGCTTTCTCAGCTTCTACTCTACCATCTTAACTCTGTCTCCTGAAGTTATTATTTCAGTTAACTTTCTAATTGAGTCTCTAGAGTTCTCTAAATAAACAATATAATCTACAAAAGCCATAGTTTTGTTTCTTCTTTGCCTATGTCCTCTCAATTGTTTTCTTTTCTTATTGCTCTGGCTAACATTTCTAGAATTCTGTAAAATAATAGTTATGACAATGGATATCCTTGTTTTGCTCTTGTTCCTACTGGAAAGGTCTATGGTGTTTCAGCCCTTTCCATTTTATAGATAAGTAAATTTAGGGCATCTAGGTGGTGGAGTGGGTAGAGTATCCTACCTGAAATCAGGAAGCAATAAATTCAAATATGGCTTTAGATACTTACTAGCTGTATGACCCTGGGTAAGTCACTTAATCCTGTTTTCCTCAGTTTCCTCATCTGTAAAATGTAAACCTCAAAATTTCTTAGACTTATAAATGTTGGAAATTTCACCATTGGGAAATTTCATACTTGAAAAATTCCCTATTGATAGTGGGTCTTGGCTATTGGAATGTGAACCCCATTGGCATGAGAGTTTCCCCCTCCTACCTTCTTAAGATTACTTTAGGACAGAAACCTTTTGCTGAACAATGGAAAGGGCTTTGACCTATGCTTAAGCATAGAACAGGAATTTCTTTGAGTCATGATTGATTTTAGAATTGATACAATGGAGATACTTGGAATCAATCTCCACCCTATTCAGTCCTAACAGGATTGAGTAAGGGCTACAGCCTAGATCAAAATTTAATTATTTCAATCTCTACCCTACTCAGGTTAACAGGATTTAGAAAGGGCTGTAGCAAAGGATCAAAGATTTAATTATTTGAAAATATGACCTTCAACAGACATGTGCAAAGCCAGAGACTTCTGGGCGGTCCTGGGTTAAGCTAGAGCCTCCATTGGCACAGGGAAATTGATGGACAGGTGATTGGAAGATGTGAGGACTGAGGGGAGGGAACTTGGATGGGTTTCCTTAAGGAGAGGGGGGTCTGAAGACTCGTGGTGGTGGTTGAGGAGTTTGTCTGAGTGGTGGGAGTGTGCTCTGAGAAGCTTGCGCTGAAGGAAGCTGAAGGTGGGGGCCTCTGAGACTGTTTCTCCATTTTGGTCACTTGAGTAATAGGGACTGATCTCTTTTCTTTGCCCCAGCTATCTAAGGGCTTGGGCCTTTTGGCCCAGCCTAAACAGAAGGGGTATTTAAGCCCTATTCCCTTCTCTCCCTTTTTCTCTCTCTCTCTCTCTAATTCCTTTCTTCCTCCTATTGTAATTAAACTCCATAAAAGATTGACTGCTGACTTGAGTTTTCATTTAGGAATTACATAGCTGAATTCCTTGGCGACCTTAAATTAATATATATCAGTCTTTTAAAGTGATTTCCTTGTCACAAAAATGATCTGGAGAAGAAATGGTAAACTGCTCCAGTGCCTTTGCTCAGAAAACCTCTAATGAAATCACAAAGGCAGATACAACTGAACAACAACCTGAAGCCTAGACGTTAGCTATAATCTAATAACTATATATAATGATATAATAACATAATTAATATGGAACATAATACAGTATATTATAATACTCTATAATATATTTGCATATTCTATGTAATATCATAATTCACAGTTATTCAGTAGAACCATCTGTTAGAATCTAGGTTTCCTAACTCCCAGGCCAGCATTCTTTCCAGTGTACCTCACTGGCTTTCAGATTCTGTATCTGTTTTTTCCTCCTTGTCAAGGACTCAAATTCAGACTTGAGAGCTAGGTGATTGAAGATGGGTTGGGGGGGGGGGGTTGAGGAGAAGCTAAGTGTCATCTTCCTCTTTCACATTCCCTTTCCCCTCAGTCCTCTGGGAACTACACAATGCCATGTAACAAACCAAGCTGGGGAGAAGATAAAGAAAAATTGAGTAAACAGATTACTACATGATAGTAGAGAAAACAATTTTTTGGGGGAAGATATAAGAAATATTAAGGAAAAGAGGTGAGAGGAGAATAAAGGAACAAGGGGTATTTGTAGCATTGGAGAATAGTGGGCTGGCTAGAGAACTTGGGATTTTAGATGAGTTTTTCCCCCCTTTGGTTACCCTCTGAGCTTCAGTTTCTTCATTGGTTTCCTCTAGATGGAACTGGTTATTCTCCATCTTTGAGAATCATCCCCCTTTTTATGGATCGTTGCATTGTTGTTCAGTCATTTTCAGTCATGCCCAGCTCTTCATGACCCCATTTGGGATTTTCTTGGCAAAGATACTGGAATGGTTTGCCATTTCCTTTTCCAGCTCATTTTACAGATGAGGAAACTGAAGCCAACAAGGTTGTGACTTGTCCTGGGTCACACAGCTAGTAAGTGTTTTTTAAAATGTGTATTATAATTGTATGGATGGATCCCCTCCTCTCTACTAGATTATAAGATATTTCAGGGTTGAGAGAATATCTGTTTTTATATCTGTATTTCTAGAACTTAGAACACTGCTCAGCACATGGAACATAGTTCCATTTGCTGAGGGGAATTATTATAACTCACATATGTATAATGTGAAAATTTATAAAGTGCTTTCCTTATAACAGTGTTTTGAGATAGATAAAAAGCAAGTATCATGAATCCAGCTTTAAAGATAAAATTGAAACTTGTTCATGGCGATGTCACTATTAAGTATTCAAGTTGGAAGTTAACCTTAGGCCTTTTGACTTTGGGTCTAGACTTCTGCCCAATACATCATGATTGATAATGTGGGGTGTTTGGACCAAGTAATTTCTAGGGTTCCGTCTAGCTCGAAGACTCTATAATATTCTATTAATTCCCCAATTTCTTTTTTTTTTTAACCCTTACCTTCTGTCTTAAAATTAATACTGTGTGTTAGTTCCAAGGCAGAAGAGAGGTAAGAGCAGGGTCACACAGCTAGGAAGTACCTGAGGTTATATTTGAACCCAGGACTTCTCATATCTGGGCCTGGCTCTCTCCACTGAACCACTTAATTGCCCCATAATTCTCCTATTTGATGTAGTTGAGAGAGAACTCTGGATTTTGAGTCAGAAAGACTTCAGTTGAAATTCTATCTCAGATTACTGTGTGACCTTGGACAAGTCACTTCATGTCTCTGCTCCTCAGTTTCTTCATCTACAAAATGGGGATAATAATAGTATTTACCTCTCAGGGTTGTGAGGAACAAGTAAGACAATATATGTAAAGTGTTTTACAGAACTTAATGTTCTTTTATAGTGATTCTTTGTAATATTATTTATGGACATGTATTATTATTATTATTACTCTAGGCATAGTGATTGTGGGCCAAGTTAAATGCTTTGCTCTCCCTATCCATTGTTAGAATATACTAAGAGTTTCCTTGAGTCGTGAGAGCAGCAGAATCAGTGAGGGCTTATGCCACTTTGCCGACTTCAGAAAGGGCATGGGCTTCAGAAAGGAATTTTTGCCAGTTCTCATCTCTTCTCTGTCCCTGCTTAGCCCTTCATGTCGTCCCTCGGTCACCCTCTGAAAAGCTTTTTTCTGTGCTCAGGCATAAGACCCCCTTATAATTCTAAAAAATGTATGGGTCTGTGATGATGAGCAGACTTGGAAGAATGGAGCCTGGGAGCTCAGGAGCAGGACGAGGAGGTATTCAGGTAGTGCCTTAACCAGGAATTCTTTTATTGGGGGCAAAAATCATCATGGGTCAATAGGTCAATAGGCCACAGAGCAGTGTGGGCCAGCAGAGGACCGAGATGTGAGGCAGAGAGGAAGCACTCCTCGTACCCCAGACCCTCTCTCCACACCATGTCAGGCAAAGCCCCTTTTCCCTGACCCTAGTTATGGCTCTGGTGTCAGGGCCCCGGGAGCTTGCATAATGAGGACATTTAACAAATATTTTTTGAATGAATGTAGAAGTTCAGCGACTTAAGTTTGTTGAGGCTCATGATTTGGGGAACCTAAAGGTCATGAGATTGGCGAGTAAAGGACAGTCCTTAGAATGGATTCATTATCCTCCTGCTCATCTACTATCGCTGTGGGGTTCTGGACCGGAAAGCTGAGCCCCCCTGGATTGTGCTGAGAGTGGAGGGTACAGAACAGATCTCTGCCTAAAAGGAATGTGCATCAGGCAGCCCCCGCCCAGGAGGGGCTAAAAAAAGCCCCGCACTCCCCTGGGCTTTGTGTGTGGGGTTATCAGCTGCTATGTGTTGGCTCATCCCCGTGGTCAGACTCTGGCATTTTTAAGGGGGCCCTAGGCCCCCTTGTCCCCTCTGTGTTTCTTGTGTTTCTCTCAAGCAGCAGGAAGAGGGCAGCCTGTTCTTGGTCTGGATGCCACAGGGATGGTGTAGGGAGAAGGTGGGGGCTGGTGGCCCCAAAATCTGGTGACAATGGACAATTGTCAGCTGGACCCTGCGGGTGTTTCTTCCTTTTATAGTCAGTGACAGTTGCTTTTGCTCTGGCCCAGCCCCTCTGGGGGGAGAGGGGGAGGCTTGGGTCAGTGATATAAAGGATAGAGAAACCTAAGGCTCTTGTCTCTCTGACTTGCAGGCTCTCCTTGCTTCCTCTTAGGGTTCCTAGTTCCACCAGAGATCCCAGCACCATGCCTCCCAAGAAGCCTGAGCCCAAGAAGGAGGCAGCCAAGGCAGCCCCAGCCCCAGCCCCTGCTCCAGCTCCTGCCCCAGCTCCAGAAGCCCCCAAGGAACCTGCCTTCGACCCAAAGAGTGTGAAGGTGAGATGCATCAAGTGGGAGAAGGAGAAGCAAGAACCTTTTTCCACTCTGGGAGGGTAGGGTGTGTGTGTGTGTGTGTGTGTGTGTGTGTGTGTGTGTGTGTGTGTGTGTGTGTGGTGTACAGTGGGAAAGAACATTTCTGGGCTCAACTAGCTCCTTATTGGGGCAGAATTTTATAGCACACCCGCTAGGGTGTAGATATTGTATTTTTAATCTTTCTTATGTCTTGGACCTCTCAGGCAATCTGATGAAGCCTAGGGACTCCTCCTTAGAAGAATGTTTTTAAATGCCTAAAGTAAATACATGGATTACAAAGGAAATCAATCATACTGAAGTATAATTATTAAAAACAAACAACAAGAAGTTCACTAAACCCTAGGTTAAGAACCATTGGTTTAGAGGAACTGGAAGCAGAGGAAGGGGAAGTATCACAGTACAATGACCCTAGGCTTTAATCAGTCCCTCAAGAAGCATTTGAATGCCTGCTATGTTTGAAGCCCAATGATAGGGATTTAGGGAGAAAGGAAGAAGTTTGGTTTTAGTTTTCCTTTTTTAAGATAGTTTCTGCCTGTAAGAAGCCGCTAGTTTAGTTGGGGATGTTGTTTCGGAGTCTTGCATTCTTGCAAAAGGTACACTTCCTGAACCCCAGGGGTTCACCTCTGCACCCCACAACAGGGAGAATACATATATGTAGACATAAAAAAAGATAACTTATCCTACAAACCAGTGTATCAGAAGGACTGAGTGAATAATTGATGGGATTTAGGATAAGGTCATTATAGACCTTAAAGAGAGACAGACAGTTGAGAGAGGGAGAGACAGGAGAGAGATAGAGAGACAGACAGGGAGAAAGACATAGGGAGAGAGAGACAGATGAGAGAAAGTGAGGGGGAGAGACAGAGACAGAGACAGAGAGAGATTCTTTCAAGGCTGGTCAGGGAAGACTTTGTGGATTTGAATTGAGCCTTAAAGGGTGGGTAGCAGTTAGACACTTTCTCTCCACTCTTTTCCATTCCCAGTGCTTTACAATGACAACCCTAGGACAGTTGAAATTAAAGTTAACATCAGTAGTCTGGCCACATTCAACATATTGATGGTACTGCCGCAGCCAAGCTAAAAATCTCCTACCTTATCTCTTTTCCTCTGCATTTGAGAAACCTTCCCCAGAGTGAGCCCATGGTATGGTATGACTCACTGCTTCTAGGGTTGAGCCTAGAAAAGAGGAATCTCTCTGCCTTTGGTCTCTTTTGCCTTCAGGCCCTACATAGGAATGTTCCTGTCCTCAGAACAGGTGTTATCCCTCAGTAACCTGGCTGCTTAGCTGAGTTCTCCAAGCTTACAGGCGAGGCTGTGGAAGGAATTGGTTTGGGAGGGGGAGCTAGAAAAAGGAGTGAGGAGTGGGAGTAAAGGTGGCCAAGAGGCTCCTCAGGGGAATGGAGCAATTTTAAGCCTCCATACCAAAATGAAGGAGGTCAAGCAGCCACTGCTGTGAGGAGTTATTAATAACTGGACTGGGGAAGGGAGGGCAGGAGACGAGGGAGCCCAGCCTTCAGGACAGAGCTGGGGATAGACAGGGATGGAAGGAAGGTGGGTAGGGCCAGGAACAGTCTCAGCTCAGTCCTAAAGGGGTCCAGAGGCCATATGTCTCTCTCCCTTTATGGGCATAGCCTGGCAGGTATGGCACCACTCATCATGACAGCCCTTTGCTGTTATCTTCATCATGTTGGGATTAAGCACCACTCCATTTGGACAGCCACTGCCAGACTGGGCTCTCTAGCCATCCAGTGGTGCCTGCTTTGACCCTGGCAACTGTTTCACCATATGAGTCAGGGAAATCAGTGAAGTGGCCATCACCCCCCTCCCCCTTTCTCTCTCTCTGTCTCTCTGTCTCTGTCTCTGTCTCTGTCTCTGTCTCTCTGTCTCTCTGTCTCTCTCTAGACCACAGATGTTCTTAACTATTTTTGTATTATGACAAACATGTGTCCCTGAGGTTTGAAATCTCTGTTATCATTGCTCCTTTCCTCTCCCTTCTACCTCCCTTCACCACCTAATTCACTTTTCCTCTCACTCCTGTCTTCTTCACCTTTTTCTCTTTCCTTCCCTTCTCTTTCCTATTCCTTTCCATTCTATTTAATAAAATTATTAAAAAAAAAAACCCTTCCTTTCTATTTTAGAATCAATACTGTGTATTGGTTCCAAGGCAGAAGAGTGATAAGGGCTAGGCAATGAGGATTGAGTGACTTGCCCAGGTCACACAGTTAGGAAGAGTCTGAAATCAGATTTGAACCCAGGGCCTCCCATTTCTGTGCTTGACTCTCAATCCACTGAGCCACCTATCTGCCCCCCCCCCCATTTTACAACATTTTACAAAAAACTTTGGCATTTTGGACACTCTGTTGGAATAATGTTTTTAAACACAGGGTTACAAAGGAAACCAATCACATTGAAGTATATTTATCAAAAGATTTTATTTTTCATTTATTTATTTAAAGATATTTTATTTTAACAATTACATATAATAAAATTTTTCCACATAAAATTTCAAGTTATATGATCTAAATTGTCTCCCTCCCTGCCTTCCTTCCCTCTTCCAGGTCTGGTAAGCAGTTTATCAAAAGATTTTTAAAACAAATTCACAGATCTCAAGTTAAAAGCTGATTACTCAGTGCTCTGCTTACCCAATACTCCCTTCACTGCCCTGGCCATTTGCACACCACTGTAGCCATAGGGCTCACCCTCTTGTGATCCTCCATTCCAAAAAATCCCCATGTTGCCGTCATTCCTTCAGAGTGTTGAGAAACTGGTTTGTTTTGATGATTCTTTAAATATACCCATTGCTAACTTATTCACATTGTTCTTCTGTATAGCAAACCTCTTTTTTCATACAATATAAAAAGATAAAATGTCAGCCCAATAATCTCTGAATTATGACAGATTTGAAGTCATGAAGTCTAAATAAGGCTCTCTGAGTTTGGGGAGGTAGAGAAACAAAGAATCTTTAATTATCCCATCTTTCAGCACCAACCTCCTCCCAGACTTGAAGACATCTTTTATTTATCCTGTGTAGTATAATGGAAAAGAGCTAGACTCAGGAGGCCAGGAAACCTAGCTCTGCCATTTAATATCGATGTGACTTTGGTCAATAGAGGTCAATTACCTCTATGTAATTATTACTCTCATTTATAAAACGAGGGAGTTGGACTAAATGATCTTTAAGTTTCCTTCCAGATCAACAGATAATTCTGTGATCCTATGGACTTTATGTGTTTTCTGAAAGTGGAGATAATAATTAATCAAGTTAATTAATAGAGGTAGTATGAAATAGAGAACTGGCCTTGTGACCAAGAAGATCTGAGTTCAAGTGTTGCCCAGACACCTACTAGCTGTTACCTTTGACAATTCATTAACCTCTTTATGTTATCTATAGATCCATACTTACAGAGATGTTGAATTGTAGTAATAAAGGGACATCCTATCCAGTCCTTATCCCTATTCAATTCTTAGTCAGTAAACATTTATTGAACATCTATTTTTTTCTTTTTCTTTTCTAAGTCAGAAATGCTGAAAGGGCTAGGCAATTGGGGTTGAGTGATTTGCCCAAGGTCACACAGCTAGAAAGTGTCTAAGATCAGATTTGAATCCAGGACCTTCTGACTAGACCTGGTACTCTATACACTGTGCTACCCTTAAGCACCCACTTTGTGTCAGGTATTGTGCTAGGTGCTGGCGATATAATGGTGAAAACAAAACAATATCCAAGCTCAAGAAGCTTAAATTACAGTGGAGAAGACCTGTGTACCTATATACAAAATAAACTCAAAGTCCTCCCTCCCTCCCTCCCTCCCTCCCTTCCTTCCTTCCTTCCTTCCTTCCTTCCTTCCTTCCTTCCTTCCTTCCTTCCTTCCTTCCTTCCTTCCTTCCTTCCTTCCTTCCTCCCTCCCTCCCTCCCTCCCTCCCTCCCTCCCTTCCTTCCTGCCTTCCTGCCTTCCTTCCTTCCCTTCTCTTCCCTCCTTCTTTCCTTCCCTCCCTCCTTCCCTTCCTCTTTCCCACCCTCCCTTCCTCCTTCCCTCCTTCCTCCTTCCCTTTCTCCCTTCCTCCCTTCTTTCCTTCCTTCCCAGAATCAAGAAAGTCCTAATATGGAAGAAGAGATGAGCTAGGTCTTGAAGTAAATCAGAGATTCTAAGAGGTTGAGGTGATAGGAAAGAGTGTATTCCATGCATTGGAAAGACATGGTGAAGGGAGATGGAGCATCTTGTATGACAGTCAGTAGTGGGACCAGCTTGATTGGACTGTATAGTGTATGGACTGACAATGATGTATATAATGAAGCAGAAAGGTAAGTTGAAGACATGTTACCGAGAGATTTAAATGCCAAACACAGGAGTTTGTGTTCAATCCTAGGGCTGACAAAGAGCTGCTGGAGTAGAAGAATGACATGATCAGACTTGTGTTGTAGTAGAATCGCTTTGACAGTGGATTATTCATGGGAGACAGAGACAAATCAGGCTATTGCCGCAGTGTAGGCAAGAGGTGATGAGTGTCCAAACTCAGAGTGGTGACTATGCAAGTGGAGAGAAGTGGATGAAAGTGAAATATATTCTCAAACTCAGAATGTCCAAACTAGAACTCATTTTCTTTACTCTCAAATCCACCCTTCTTCTGAACTTACTTCAATGTGTGAAAACAATGTTGGCCTTCCACTTACTGAGGTTTGTAAGCTCTCAATCAATCATCCTTGAGTCCTCTCCCTCCCTTATTCCTCTTCCCCTCCCCCATTCTCTGGACTTTCCCCTTCCCCTCTCCTTTTCTCTTCTCTTCTCCCATTCCGTTCTGTTCCACAAAATATACTATATCCTTGCTCTCAGGACCTATGGAGGTCCAAGTTGCCTACCTTTCAGTAGCCTTCACCATGGTTTTCTCCCTTCCCACAGATTGATTTCTCCGCTGACCAGATAGAAGGTGAGTACTATCCTTCCTTCCCTGCCCTTGCTATGGCCTCTGTCCCCTTTCTCCATGAGAACCAATACCTCCCTAGAGAAGACCTGACTGGATTCTCAAAGAGTCCCAGAATCTCTGGCAGTTGCTCCATTCTCTAGCCAAGTTATTTTGAGACTTTAAGAAGTGGTTATAGCCAGTTGCTCTGATCCTCTGAGGTCCAAGCCTATGAACTGTGTCTTGTCAGGGATTCAGTGTCCTGGAAGAAAATCTTACCCCATCTGGACCTTGAAGTAGAGAAGCAGTGCTTGCCTTTACTTCCCTCCTCATCCTGCCCAAGGCAATTCTGAGATCACTCCCACCTTTCCCAAATTCCTCTTACCAAGTCTTTCAGAATGGGGTATCCAATTTAATACTGAACTCCTTCCAACCCTCCCGTGATCCCAGGAAAATGACTCACTTGTCTTCTGTTCTCTTGCTTTCCCTTATGGGCAATGGTGCATCCTATCTACAGGGCACCCCTCCATAGTGAAATCACTTCTAACTTTAAAGTTATGAAGAATGACATCATACATCACTCAGTGCTAACACACCTGTTCAAAGATAAAAAGGGGGGGCTCTATCATGGTTATTCTTGGAGTTCAGTGACCTCCTCCAACTTCATAAGTGCCTTCAGGGCAGATGCTCTTAGATTCTGATGGCTGAAAGGGACCCTGAGGGATCCATCAATCATCTGGTCCAATTAGTTTGTTCAAATTAGTCAGTAGATGTATATTAAGTGCTTCCTCTGTGCAAGGCACTGGACCAAACTGTGTGGATACAAAGAAGGACAAGAGATAGTCCCAGCCATCAAGGAGCTCTCTTTCCAAGGGGGGAAACAATGCACAAACACAAAAACTATATACAAACAAGGCATAGATATGAAATAAATTGGGGATAATCAACAGAGGAAAGTCACTAGCATTAAGGGGGATTGGAAAAGTCTTCTTGTAGACGGGAGAGTTTTAGTCAGGCTTTGAAGGAAGCCAGGGAGGGAAGGAGATAGAAATGAGGAGGGTTCTGGCTTTCAAGTAGGTAAGACAAGCATTAAGGGGCTATTGGGAAAAAACAAACAAACAACTAGCTTTGGGGTCAGAGGCACAGGTTTGATTCTTGATTCTTTTGCTTATTAGATTAAAAATCTTTATTTTATGCCAATAGCAAATTTACACATAAGTTTTCCAAAGTTTTATGATTCATGTTGCCTCCTTCACTTTTTCCCTCCCCTCCTGGAGTTGACTGCATATTAGCTTTATTATTACCTTGAGCAAACCAGCTCATCCCACTAGGCCTCATTTTTCTCATCTGTAAAATGAAGTGATTGAACTAGGTTGACCTCTAACTATACAATTATAGAATGCTTCTAGGTTTATTTTCAGAGGGGGTAATTTTAGTTTTGATTTTGTGATATCCCAAAATTTCTCTAAGGGGTACTGGGAAATACTAAAAATGAAACTAATTAAAACTCAATTGTATATGTGGGAGTTTGCAGAATCAATATGATAGGATGCTACAACTTCAAAATGTTTGGGATTCTGAGCTAGCTACCCTAAAGGGTTTGGAGAACTCAGACATGGAAAAGAACCTTAGAGATCAAGTCCTAGGACTATATTTTATTTTACATGTGAGAACTGAACTCCAGAGAAGTTAAGTGATTTAGAATAGAGGGCTGGACCTGGAGTCAGAAACATTCATCTTCCTAAGTTCAAATGTGGCCTCAGACACTTACTAGCTGTGTGACCCTGGGCAAGTCACTTAACCCTGTTTGCCTTAGTTTCCTCATCTGTAGAATCAACTGGAGAAAGAAATGGCAAACCACCCTAGTATCTTTGCCAAGAAAACCCTAAATAGGGTCATGAAGAGTTGGATACAACTGAAAAACAACTCAACAACCCAGTTAACAAATAGACTTTCTTTCTTTCTCTTTCTCTCTTTCTCTCTCCCTCCCTTGCTCCCTCTCTCTGTCCCTCCCTACTTTCCTCCCTCCCTCCCTCCCTTCTTCCCTCCCTCCCTTCCTTCCTCCCTTCCTTCCTTCCTTCCTTCCTTCCTTCCTTCCTTCCTTCCTTCCTTCCTTCCTTCCTTCTCTCATTCTTTTTTCTTTCTTTTTTCTCCTCTCTCTCCCTCCTTTTCTCTTTCTTTTCCCCCTCTTCTCTATCTCTTTTTCCCCTCTCTTCTGTCTCTCTATGTCTCCCTGTGTTTCTGTCTGTCTGTGTCTGTGTCTGTGTGTGTCTCTCTCTCATGAAGACTAGGCAATGGGGGTTAAGCGACTTTCCCAGGAACACACAACTAGGAAGTGTCTGAGGCCAAATTTGAACCCAAGACTTCCCATCTCTAGATCTGGCTCTCATTCCACTGAACCACAAAGCTGTCTCCTCTAGTATTCTTTCTAATATAACACACTACCCTTGTTTGATTATCTTCAGTGTTTATGACTCACTTGTCCATTCTAGTGAGATATCACTGGCCACAAATAATGTCTTCTTTGCATCCAACTGGAATCCATTCTGACTTCATGTTGACCCATTGCCATTTGTTTGATCTTCTTTGGACACAAAGAACTATTCACTTGTGGCTTTGTAGAGAGAGCTGTAGCCTTAGAACCAACAGATGAATCCTAATCTCTAGCTCTGCCACCAGTTTAGTTAGCTGTGTGATGGTGGGCCAGTCACTTAACAGTTCTGGGCCTCCATTTCTTTATCTGTAAATTGAGAAGGTAGGGCTAGATGACCCCTCTGAAAACCCTTCAAATAGAAGAGAGTCATTAAATAACCTCTTAACCCGGTTTCTAATCTGAAATACTTTCCCCCACCAAGCCTATCCCAGTCCTCTGAACCTTTTAAAGTATGGTGACCGAAACTGGACCAAGCAGAGGGCTCAAATCAAAGTCTGACTAATGTGGAGTACTGAGGAGAGATTAGTATTTAGCCCATGGGTATATGTCATACTCCTTTAAATAACACCCCTGTGCTAGACTGAACTTTTCACAGAAGCTCCACGGGGCTGACTCACATTCAGTTTGGGCACTTAACCAGTCTGCCCTTTAAGCCAGGAGGGAATCTATGGAGAAATGGGTTCATTAGTAGGGCAAAATTGATTTCCCCCTTTTCTTTGGAAAGGAACAATAACCTTCCTTTTAAAACGTCCTCTGCAGAATTTCAAGTTAATAATAATTTTTATTATTATTAAGTTAATAAAAATTAATGTAATTAATAATTATGAAGGTCCACCAGAGTTGGGGAGGTGAAATGCAAATGATCATGGGATTTTAGAATTAGAAAGATTTTTAGAGATCATTTAGTGCTGAAGTTCTTAACCTTGTTGTTATTCAGTCTTCCAGTTGCATCTGACTCTGTGACCCTGTTTGCCATTTCCTTGCCTAGCTCATTTGATGGATAAGGAAACTGAGGCATACAGGGATAAGTGAATTATCCAGGGTCTCACAGCTAGGAAGTGTCTGAGACTGGATTTTAACTGAGGAAGAAGAATCTTCCTGACTGTAAGCCTGACTATCTACTGTGCCACCTAGCTGCCCACATTGGGTCCATGAAAAAATACTTTGATGACTGCATATCTATATAATTGACTTCCTTTCTGATCCTATCTATGTATCTTATTTAATGCCCATCAAAGCACTTGTGGGAAGGTATCCATTGGCATCACCAAGTGGTCAAAAAGGTCTGTCACAAAAATGGTTAAGAATCCCTGTCTTAGAGAGACAGCATAGTGAACAACAGTTGTAGAGACAGAAAGACCCGAGTTCCAGTTTTCCCCCTGAAACAGACTGGCTATGTGACCTTGAACAAGTCACTTAACTTCCCAGTGTACCAGGAACCTCTCCAAGTCTGCATTGGTAGAGTTTCCTCATCCAGTTATTTCTTATGCCAGTGAAGTCACACGTCTTACCCCTAAGTCTTATCTCTCCCATTTTCCAGATGAATCACAGAATCTTAGAAATAGAATTTAATCACAAAATACTTTTATCAATCACAAAATCACCAAAGTGTGTTGGATACTCTTAGGTGCTGGCAGACAAAGACAAAAAAAAAAAGAGAGAGAGAGCATCTGCTCACTGAGACCTTATATTCTATTTGAAGAAAATAGCATTTAAACATGAATAAATATGAAATCCTATAAAATAAATACATAGTAATTGCATGCATAGTGCAGCTGGGTGGTACAGTGGATAGGGTGCTGGCCCTGGGATCAGGAAGACCTGAATTCAAATCCAGCCTCAGACACTTACTAGTTGTATGACTCTGGGTAAGTCACTTCACCCTGTTTGCCTCAGTTTCCTCATCTGTAAAATGAGCTGGAGAAGAACATATTTTTCTGAAGAAAACCTTAAAAGGGGCCAAAAGAGTGAGACACAATTGAAAACAACTGAACCACAAAAATTTCATGCAGAGTAGGTGAAGTACTAGTCCCTGGAAGAATGAAGAAATACCTTTTTAAGAGGCTGAACCTCAAAGGGCACTATCCATCAGTTACAACTTAGTTAAGGTGAGGAGGAAGATCATTTCAGATTTAGGCAAAAGCCTATATAAGGGCGTGGAGGTAGGAGATAGTCTGTTTGGAGCTTTACCTATTTAGAAATTTCCTCTGCACCATACCTAATAGGCAGCCATCTACCGTCTTTGCTTTAAAGACCTCCGTCAGGGACAGTCTACACCCTTTTTTTCCTTCTTCTCCTGTCCCCTCTTCATGGCTCTCAGCCCATTCTATTTTGGGAGGGTTCTAATTTTTGAGAAGATTATGTCAAACTTTTATCTGCTTCTCAACGTCTTTTATTCACTGCTTACAGCTCCGTTTTCTGGAGCCAAAGAAGATCAAGTGTGATTCCTCCCCACATGACTGTCTTTCAAGTATTTGAAGGCAGCAATTCTATCCCCAAGAAGTTTTCTCTAACCTAAGAAGGACCCTAAGGCTTCCCACGCATCTTCAAATGACATGATGTTAAAGCCCTTCACCATTCTGATTTCCCTCTAATGGATACTCTACAATGTAATGTATCCTCTAAAATTTTGTATCCCAAGTTGAACATCACTCTTGAGTAGGATACAGTTTGACCAGAGCATATATATGAAACGATTCATTGGGATGCTTTAGGCCAAGGTGCACATTGGCCCCAGATACAAGTTCTGCATATGGAGAAATTGACTTGTTTGTGCAAATTTCAAAGAAAATCTATATTGATGACAACTCTCCAATTACAAAGTTATATGTGAGGATGCTGATGAGTCTAGAGGCTATTGTAGGGACCACGTCTCTGGAGCTCCCCTGGACACTAGTAAGGACCCTAAGAACATCAGGTCTTATTGTTGGGATCTTTGGGGATGATGAACTTCCTGGCTGCCTCTAGCTGGGTGGTAATCCAGCACTAAAAGGACATGGTGTTCTAGAATTAGGTGTCCCCTGATCCCACCCCATGACAGGAGCAAAGGGGTTGAGGTGCTGCTACCAATTTCCTTCTCAGACTTTTTTTTTTAAACCCTTACCTTCCATATCAGTTCTAAGGCAGAAGAGTGGTTAGGGCTAGGCAATGGGGGTTAAATGACTTGTCCAGGGTCACACAGCTAGGAAATATCTGAGGCCAGATTTGAACACAGGATCTCTCATCTCTGGGTCTGACTCCCTATCCACTGAGCCACTCAGCTGCCCCATTTCTCAGGCTTAACTGTGACTCCCTGGCAGGCAAGATGGGATTCCAGGGAGCAGTGGGTAAGGATGGGGTTCTTTTCTACCTTAGCATCATGAAGATCCCCTCTGCCCCCTTGGAACAGTTAGTGCCAGCTGCCATAATTAGGTGACCTTGAGTGTTGGCTTCTGGCAGCCTCTGCCACTTTTATGTTTTTTTTTTCTGGTTTCTTGGGTGTTCTAGAAGTCTGAAGATCCCAGGAGGTCTTTGAGTTCTGTTATAAGGAAAGGAAGGACCAGGAGATTGCTGGATCTCCTGGTCCTTCCTTTCCTTATAATAGCTCAGAGACTGAGGTATTCCCAGAATGACAGTGGTTGATAGTAGGAGAAACTTCTATGGGGTAGAGTAATGGCCATTGATATGGCTTTTTTTCCTTACTATTGTTTTACAAATAGATGAGGTCTGCTGGGAGTGATTGGACAGTGCTGTGCTGAGGTGAAATATGGATTGCCTAATTAGTGGGCTTGCAAAACTGTTCTATGTCTTTAGGAAGCTTAAATAGCAGACTTCTAGGCAGGTGGCTAGGTGGTTCAGTGGATGAAGGGCCAGGCCTGGAGATTGAAGTTCAAATCTGGCCTCAGACACTTCCTAGCTGTATAACCCTGGTAAATCATTTAACCCCCATTGCCTAGCCCTTATCAGTCTTCCGCCTTGGAACTTTGATTCTGAGCTGGACGGTAAGGGTTTAAAAAGGACTCAAAAAATTAGCTTCTTAGTTAAGTGTAGCAAGAATTTGTTAAGTTAGGTTACCAAGTCCTGATATTTCTGTTATTGCAGGCTATGACTCTCCATGTTAAGATTTTCTTGCTGTGTGAACAACTGGATATGCTGTCATACCCAATTCATGTTTTTTTTTCCCCTCTCCTTAATTGGGGAAACCCTAGACTTTTGAGCTGTACCTTTTGCCATAATTAGCACCATCCCTGGGGATTTATTAATGAGCCAATGAGAGGAAAGAAAAAGGAACTCCTTCTCACCAGAGGCAGACTGCTCAGGACTCAAGCTGGTACCAAACCCAAAATGTCTGGGTACAGGGAAGAAAGGGGCAAATGCCTTGTAGCAAGTGGGCTCAATCATACATCTGTTGATGCTAGATGTGCAAATTCAAGAAGGAAAGGTCAGTTTACAAAGTTCATCATAATTTAGTGCTTATTTATTATCTATAAGATTCCCATCCAAGATTTTTTTTAATTGAAAATTGAACAAGAGTGAGAAACTAAGAAAAGGAAAACAAGCTTCACGTCTTAGAGAAAAATTCTAGACCCAAATGAGCTCCCAGAGCACATTTAGGAGTTCTCCTAAGAACCTGGATTACAGACCTGAAAGTCCCCCTCTTACCTTCAATCAACAAACTAACTTGTCCTGAGTAGAAATTCTTTTGGATCTCTGCAACACACCAGGCACCTCAGATTTCCCCTAATGATTCCTGAGACACATTGGATGATCCAAATGGAGGTCCAAACTCACCTGATGATGGGGCAAGGAATTTTAGGGGAAAAATTAAGAAAAAAAAGCCCATATGATTTCTGATGATGCGTAGGGCTTCAAAAAAAGATTTAAGGACTTCTAGTTAATTGGAATGAGACTCTCAAATCCCAGATAATCCCTTAAGAGTAACAATAATGATTGATTCTTGGGTCCAATGGGGCTGAGAGTACTCACCTTTTCCCTCTTCCCAGAAAGGGATCCTTGTATACTTGAACCTAAATAAATAGGATCTGGGTTCAATGTGGGGGAAATCTGACCTTTTAAGAGAGAAGTCAAGCTCTTTTTCTCATTCTTTTTCTCTTTTTACCTTTTATTACTGGGAAAAAATTACTTAGCTCTAAGACTGGCTCATGATTAGGGTGTCCCTCCACAAAATGTGGAATTCAAAAGTACTCAAAATATAATGTAGAATAAAGTCCAGAATAGCTATTTATTTCTTCTGCACAAAAGAAATGTTTACTACAAGAAACCCAAATGAACATGAACAAAGGCTTAAATAAAATGGAAATAACTCATAAGTACTGTAATTCTCTACCATATGATGGATACTTAAAATACTAAAATATGAAGTATTTGGGGATTTGCCAAATTAGCATTTCCCTTTCATCTTGTCTCTTTCTTGTCCAAATAACTCCCTCCAGGTTATCAGCCTACTGGCCATTCTGGCAAATGTATATGCTGCTGCCACCATGAACTCACATTTTTACATTTTTGCCAAAGTGGGAGAAAAGCTGCACTTTTCACACCCCTCCTGAGAAGTTCAGGAATTGGACTTCCCACACAGTGAGTTGAAAGAAGGGAGACAGGGCAGGCTCACTCCTTTTAAAAATTCTACTGACTCAGCAGCTATTCCTTCTCAGTGTCCAGTGAGGAGATGCTTAGCCATTTCAACATGCAAGTCCTTTAGCCCTGAGCCACAACAGGTCCCTTAGAAGCTGCCAGGGGAATGCAACACAAGGTCCTCTGTAACACTTTCCCTCCTCTCCCTATTTAAACCAACAGTAGGCAAAGGAATATAAGTAAGTGTTTAGCATGAATATACAGGAGTTCCAATGGGTTTTACACACAGGAGAATATAATAGCTTCTATGGGAAAAAACCCAACTCATTACATCTGAAGAACCATCTCCATATGTATATTTCCTTCCTTCCTTCCTTCCTTCCTTCCTTCCTTCCTTCCTTCCTTCCTTCCTTCCTTCCTTCCTTCCTTCCTTCCTTCCTTCCTTCCTTCCTTCCTTCCTTCCCTCCCACTTCTAAGACAGAAGAGCAGGCAGGGCCAGGCAATTGGGGATAAATGACTTGCCCAGGGTAATATTGCTAAGAAGTACTTGAAGCTAGGCCTGCTGCTGTATCTACTGTGTTACCTAGCTGCACTTCTTCTAATAGTCTTTCCACTTTAACAGCACATGAATGGACTCCTAGCTCTCACCAAAGGTTCTACTATCAGGATCCAAATTTTTTAGCAATTGTCTCAATAAATATGGGTAAGTGGGAAAAGCAAGGTGGCTCAGTGGATAGAAAGCCAAGTCTGGAGTCAGGAGGTCCTGGGTTCAAATGTAGCTTCATACATTTCCTAGTGGTGTGACCTTGGGCAAATTGCTGAACCCCAATTGCCCAGCCCTTACCACTCTTCTGCATTGGAATGGTTACTTAGTATCCCTTCTAAGGCAGAAGTAAAGACTTTAAAATAAAATAAAAATAATTAAAAATAAAAAAAACAGGTAAGTATACCAATTTGTGTGATTGTATTTTTACTTTTTTTAAACTAGACCTATGGTTTCATCAGTTATAGGGTTTTAGGCAAGAAGCTTTTACCAGTGTTATCAGGAAACTTCCCTGCAAATTAAGGTCTTAGGAAGTAATCTGCCATTGAAAGGCTCTCCCACGGTTACACATCCAATGTGTGTCAGAGGCAGAGCTTGAACCTAGGTCTTGCTGACTCTGAGGTGACCATCATGCTCCCTCTCCACATCAGCCTGTCTTTTAGTTTACTCAGTAAAATCTCACTAATTGAATTAATAAGGGAGGAGTGAAGGGCAACCAAACTGAATCAGAAAAATGTCGGGAGTTAGAGAATATTCTGAAAGAAACACAGTGTTCCAAAGGGCAGCATGCACTTTCATTTCAAATAGTAATGCATATGAAGGGATGATAAAATGTTAAATAGATGACTTTGAGGGACCTGTTTTAATACCCATAATGATTTGTAATTTGTCAATTCTTATAAATGCGTGAGTGCTTCTAAAGAACTTGATAGAATTTAAAAATAGTTTGTTCTCACATTGCTTTGAAATTCTCCCTGCAATCTAGTCTTGCAATATTAATTCATTTAGCAAATCCTTTCTGGGTAATATATTTCCGTTATTCAGTCCATAAGGATTATTACACCTTCTGAAGTGAGTCTAAATTAATGAAAGAGCCTAGCATTTTTTATAAGGTCCAGCATTGCCTTAATTTGACTCCCATCCTTGTCCCTTAGGCATCCAAACACCTGTTTTGTGACCCTAAGGGCTCTTTACCCTTAAATCACCCTGCTGGGACACTCAAAGCCTTGTGAATACCATAAATCTAATTTATAGCTTTAACTGGGACAGGTACTTGGGGCTATGTTCCAGAGTGATAAAATTTAAAGGATTCTGACTGCAAAATTCTGGAGCATTCCCCACCCCCAGGGGCTGTACCCCAAGAAAACTTTTCCTTCCTTGCCTTGGCAGCTTCAGTAGAGGCATTCTTCAAGGTGGCTATATCCCTTGTCCCTGCCCCAGAACTTCCTCGGGAGCAGCTGGCCCTTCAGAAGTGTTCCAAGATGTCCTTTTACCTTTTATGTCCCTTAGCAGCTGCATCCATGGGAGTTCATCCATTCCATTTTCCTGTATTGCCCCATGCCCCAGCTACAAAATTTCCTAATTTTAATGTGTACAGAGAGCCTTATAGGAATTATAAGATAACCTCCAACCATTGTGGAACAGTAGCTATTCAATCAAAAGTTCTGTGTTCAGATTCCAACTCTCAGAGTTTCCTATGCGAACTGAGGCAAATACTTAACTTACCTGGGCATCAGTTTCCTCATCTGTAAAGTGAAGGGGGTTGGACTAGGGATCCTTTGAGCTTCTTTCCAGCTCTTAGAATCTATGAGATCTATGATCCTCTGTTTGCCTTAAGAGTAGTTCTAGCCATCACCTTTCTCTGCAGAGTTCAAGGAGGCTTTCTCGTTGTTTGATCGGACACCAGCTGGAGAGATGAAGATCACCTATGGACAGTGCGGGGATGTGCTGCGTGCCCTGGGCCAGAACCCCACCAATGCTGAAGTCCTGCGGGTACTGGGCAAGCCTAAGCCTGAAGGTCAGGGCGAGGTCCAAGGCTATCAAAACCCCAGATTTCTTCCTGCCTTCCAATATCTAGGGCTACACCAGGACTTGAGCTGCTGCTTTTTTTTTACAAACCATTCTGCTCCTCTGGCCTGTCTTCTTTCTCCCCTTTCCTCCATCATCACTCACTTCCTTTAAGAAGCCTTTCCTGTCCTATCTCATTTTTACCTTTCTGTTAGTGTATGTTTGTTAAATAATTGTCCATTCCTGCATACCTTACTTCCTCTCCAAGACAATCTCTGCTTCATTCCCAGGTCCTAGAAGGAGGCAGACACTCATCTTGGAACTCCAGTATCCAAAGATATCAGGGTAAAAAAAGGTGACATCACTGTCACCTTACCCTGAGGGTTAAGGTGTTTTTCTCCAGAACCTCCTTTATTTTCCTTTCTTGCCCTCACCCACTGCCTTTCTCCTTGATTCCGGCTTTAGAACTAATTGACTCTTCATTCATGGGAGCTTAATAAAGGCGGGGGAACTGTAAGGAGTAGAATGTATGATGTACTGATGTCACTTTTATCAGCCATCTCTACTGAGTCAGAAGGTGGTCAGTCAGTGCAAATGGAAACATAGGGCCTTGTTGGAATCCAGATTGAATCCCTCTTCCACATTCCTGACCACCAGTGGCTCTCATTCCCATTTTCCTTTCTTGCCGTTAGTCCATTCCATGAGGCCACTGTGTTTGTGCCCTGATCTTGGCAGCACTTTCATTTGTCTTGTTTTTTTTTAGTACCAGGATAAACTCTCCCTCCGCAGTGGGCTGCCCTGCCTTAACGTTCCCTTTCTCTTCCTCTAATCTCTCTCCCTGAAGAGATGAATGCCAAAATGCTGGACTTTGAGACGTTCCTGCCCATCCTGCAGCATATCTCCCGCAACAAGGACCAGGGGACCTATGAGGACTTTGTGGAGGGACTTCGAGTCTTTGACAAGGAGAGTAATGGCACTGTCATGGGTGCTGAGCTACGCCATGTCCTTGCCACACTGGGTATGGATACTGGAGGAAGGGAAAGACAGTTGGGGTGATAGGGGAGGTGGAGATGCAACAAAGAGAGAAATATTAGGAGCAAAGTGGAAAGAGAAAAGGGCCAAACTGAGGTAGAAATTCAGTTCCCTGGCCCCTAAATGAGTGACCCCTTCCCATACTCTCTTTTCTTCAAGATAAAGTCTTTTTTTCCCCCCAAGTCTTTACTTTCCATTCTAGTAACAATTTTATGACAGAAGGGTAAGAGCTAAGCAAACAGGATTAAGTGACTTGCCCAGGGTCACCCCACTATAAACATAGGGTCTTTAAACATTGTTGAGAGGGGGAAGGAAAAGGCAGGGAGAAAGGGATAAGAGAGAATCAGGAGTCAGGAGACCAGGCTTCTAGTTCCCTGGTTTGCTACTAATCCACTCTATAACTATGGGTAAGTTACCAGGTAATGGTTCAGGGCTTTAGTTTCTACATGTATAAAATGAAAGGCCTGAGCTTTTATGGTCCATAATGCTCTTTCCAGCTCTGAATCTTTTTTTTTTTTAAGGCTATGAGCCTGTAGAGATGAAAAGAAGATGAGTTACTGGTGTGGGCTGAGAAGGGCTCTCTGATTTCTGGCCTCACATCTTGGGACTCCTCTCTCATGTCCCATCCTTTCAATCCTGTCCATCCTTAGGTGGGATGTGAGGCAAGGTGGGCAGGAGCCCCAGGGTCAGGAAATGACCCATCTTTGACTCTGTTCTTAGAATCCTTCTTTCAAAACCCTCATGAGAGATTTGGGGAAGAGCTCTGCTCTTATATCCCAGGATATAAGATTGAAGATATAGCCCAGGGTCTTGGATTTGGGAATGTACTGTTTGGGGGAAGAAGATGGGGCTGGATACCATCTACCCTCTGCTGTCACTGACTATAAGCTTGTTGCAGGTGAGAAGATGTCTGAATCTGAAGTGGAACAACTGATGGCTGGACAGGAGGATGCCAATGGCTGCATTAACTATGAAGGTTAGAGGAGAAGGACAAGAGCGCTGTAGCCCCCTTCCCCAATTCCATAGCTCCTAGGCCCTTCCATCTATCCCCATGGAAGATTAAAACCTAGAAACCAACAGGGGCAAGGGTGACTTCTTGCCTCTATTCTTGGTATCATCCTGAGGAAAAAGATAGGTTGGTGTTGGGTAGGAGGACAGAGTCTCTGAGTCTATGTGGGGAGGATCAAGTCCCAGATATGTGAGGTATTCCAACTGTTATGATTAAAATTTAAGGGAAACTGAGGCAAGGTAGAAATTAGTTTCTCTGTCAAGGAGTATTATATTTTTTAGAGGTTTATTAAAGATTAAGAACTTAAGAAAATACAAGTAAGAAAAACACGTGTCTAGGCCCAGAGAGGCCTAGACAACTTCACCTACATCATGAAAGAGACCCGTCTGCTTGCAAGCGGAAACAGGAAAGAGCCCAGTAGCCTTTACAGCCAGGTTAAATAGAAATTTTTTACCTCACCCAGGTGGAAATCTCAGTGAGATTAGAGGGCATTCTGGGAGCTAGCAAGGACTCCTGGGGATTGGAGCCCGGAGTTCAAGTCTCCAGTTTTACACTTCCCAGGCAGGAGAAGAGGGTTAGGGCTAAGAAAGGAATGGATGGGGGGAAAGTATAGAGTCAGGGAGTTGGGAAGCACTCAAGAGAGGGACCACCTCAGGGCCTGACTCTTCCCCTTCTTTTTCAGCCTTCGTCAAACACATCATGTCTGGATGAATCGAGGCCTTCAGGGTGAGTGCAAATTCCTCCATAGTTCCTACAGGGGACAAGGCCATTCCCAAGATTTCTATATCACTGTGGGCCCAGGAAGCTTCTTCTTCTAGCCAGGGGCCTTTAATGGAAAGGACCACGAGCACATATGCCCCACCGCCACATGCTCTTTTTAAAAACTTTTTTTTTAAACTGTTACCTTCTATCTTAGAATCAATACTCTGTATTGATTCTAAGGCAGAAGAACAGGAAGGGCTAGGCAATGGGGTTGAAGTGACTTGTCTAGGGTCACACAGCTAGGAAATATCTGAGGTCACTGTCTTTAGGCCTGGCTTTCAATCCAATGAATATTTTTTTTTTTAATTCTCAGCAATCTTTATTAACTGGGCCCACTTGGACCATGAGCTCTGTGAGAATTGCTTGCTGAGGGCCAAGCCAAGAGCCGGCACACCCCATAGGGTTCTGGGGTGGAGAGTCTCCAGAACAGTGGAGAGATGCAAGTGCAAGGAGATGCTTTTGGAGGGGAGCCTAGAGGCAATTAGGTGGCAGCAATGGGGCTGTGTGACCCTGGGCCAGTCATTTCACCTGGGTTGCCTCATCTGGGAAATGGAGAGAATTAAGTGAGTGGAGATTTGTGCCTGGCCTGCAGTAAGCACCACAGAAACGTGGACTGTTATTATTGTGGTGGCTCCACAGGCCTGGGGTCTCCCAGCCTTTAGGCCCTGCCTGAACCCAGAGGAGGAAGAGTCCAGGGTCACGGGCAAAGCTCACTCCTTCCTGGGCCTTGGCTGCTGGGTCCCAGCCCCCAGGCCCAGGGAGAGTGAGAAAGGAACAAGGAAGACTGTGTGTGTGTGGGGCCTGGGGACATTCCCTGGGGGAGCCATTTTCCATGGCTCTGGCTACAGTGGCCTCCTGCTTCCCAGGGGCCCAAAGGCCTCCTCACCTGTGGGGTGTCGCAGGGACTAGTAGCCAGCTGCCTCCCCCAGCTTCCTCTCATTTGATTCCATGTAGATGCAGCCCCTCGGATCCTGGGCCAAAAAGGTCCAAACCGAGAGAAATGCGCATGAATTGAGAGAAGCCAAGGTTGTCAGCTTTATGTAGCTAGTGAGCAGTAGAATAAATGGGGCAAAGGGAAGACGAAAAGAGTCCAGAAAGGGGAACCATCAGGAAGGAGAAAGGAGTAAGAATAGAGGGACAGAACAGCTACATATTCCTTTTGATTCCTTTTTGTCTATGTTAATGGAAAAGGGAAAGAGAAGCCCTAGTGTCTAGTGCTGGTCCCATACTGCCCTTGTTTCTCTTGCTATATCCCCAGGCCTTGTCCATGGGTTTTCTTTATCCTTGACTTTCTCTCTAGATTCTACCCTACTCTAACATGTCATGCTTGAGGACTTGGTAAGGGAGCCACTGCCCCTCACTTTTCTCTGTGATTGCCTTTCCAGGTACAAGGTGGCCTTTTTTTGCTGATGCTAAATCAGGACTGAGTGAACTCTCAGAAGAACAGTGGAACAGTCAGAGGGACCCAGGCCCGTCATCCTATCCCAGTTCTGAGAAGCCCCTTCAGCTTCACAGCCACCTTTGTAAATAAACAACCAGGCACGTCCTGGATAACAGCTTGGAGTCTATTTTCTGAGATGCTCTAAATTCATCCCTAAATGAAATCTCTCCCCTCAGATCTTCCCATCATGCTCATCAGTTAGAATAATAGAGTTTATTGTTGGGAACCAGGCCCAGAGAATAGTGGTGGGGTCAGAAATTTAGGGGGTTGGGGTTTTAGGGATCAGAATATTCATGGGACTTAGATCTCTGTTCCTATTCACTATAACACTATTACCATTCTTGTTTCATTCCTCCTTAGGTTAGGTCTAAATGACAGGAAGTTAATAATGATTGGGTATGGGTGGTGGTGGCAAGGATTGAGTCTAGACTCAGAATCCTCCCAAGTGGTCCTTTTCCTGTTATGGGATGTTTGGGTTCCTATTCCCATTATCCCAGTTATCATAGATTTGAGGCTGGAAGGGATCTTAGAGGCCATCAAATCCAACCCTTTCATTTTACAACCCTTTCATTTTACATAGGTGGAAATTGAGATCAGAGAGGTTAAATAAATTACAAAAGGTCACATAGCATTAGGGGTGAGATATAAGCCCATGTGCTCTGACTCAAAATCCAATGCTCTTACCACTGTTCCATGTCTTTTTTACTCATTCACTGTGGGTACCACAAAGGCTCCTTACTGTTTATTTAGGTGACCTCATTCCCAGAGTCCAAAGCTCCTCTGGGATGTAAGGTCCTTGAGGGCAAAGATTGTTATGGTTTTTAAAAAAAGCTTGTATTGTGTTTGTTTGTGTTTCTAGGATCTTACACCTAGAGAATCCTGATTAGATTGGATGCTAAGGACCCCAGGCCCTATCACCCTAGAGGAGATTGCTTCAAAGAACATTTTCCTTGTACCCTCCTCCTCCAACTTATCCTCTTCCTAGTGATTCACCCAACGCTTGTTCTGCAGCAGCTGTGGGCAAGGAGACACTCAGCTAAGGATGAGGAAAGTGAAGGGGAGATTGAAAAAGAGGGAAGGAGAAAGAGGGAGAGATATTGAGGTAGGAAGAAATACACTCATTACACTCATTACGACTCTCAGGAGTGAGCCAGTGTCAGCTCAGGAAACAGGGAATTGGTTGCCCCATTATGGATGTCCACCTGTACCTAGATCCCCACACATTCCCAAGCCCATTGGGATCTCTCTCTGTCCCTTCTTACCCAACTAACTCTTACTCGGTATTTATAACTTAACAGGAAACCTACTCTGGCCTCCATGCACCCTGTGCATCTCCTAGAATTTTCAGAGGAGATGGATAGACTTCATCCTTCTTGTCCTTCTTGACCTCTCTGTGGTGTCTCATAGGCCAGTCACTTAACAGAATGAGGCACTTTTCTATAGCAATGTAAGATTTATGAAGGACTTTCCATCAAATAACCCTGTGGAGTAAGTCGTGCAAACATGATTATCAGTTAGCAAGTATTCACTGAGCAACTGCTAGGTGACTTGTTCTGTACTAAGGGCAGTGGAAGATTCAGAAGGATAAGAGATGAGCTTTGCCTTTGAACTTAAAATCTAACTGGAGAGGCAAGATGGACATAAATACAAACATCTTTTGTTCTTAAAAAAATTCTTCCCACTCCCAGTTCCTACCAATTCACTTTGTGTGTTTCCTTGGCCAATTCATTTCCTTTTTGGCCTTCACTTTCCTTCTCTGTAAAATGAGGGAGATGGACTAGATGATCTCTAAGACCCCTTCCAGCTCTAGCATTCTGTGGTCCTATGGTACTATGGAGGAGACAGGATACATTAAACAATCAAATAAGCCAAATTAATGAAAAGAAAACAGTCAACTAGGATGTAACATTAGATAATCTGATTTCTAATCGAATGAATGGTTAGGAACTTTCCAAGTTGGGAAAGTGAGAGAAAACAGATACAATTCCCTGAATTCAGAAAAGTGGTATCCCACTCCCCACTAAGTGTTGGTAAAGAACCAAAGGAATGGGAGCAGCTAGGTGGCTTGGTGTATTGAGAGCCAGGCCTAAAGATGGTAGGTCCTGGGTTCATATCTGGACTTGGGCACTTCCTAGCTGTGTGACTCTGGGCAAGCCACTTAAACATCATTGACTAGCCCTTACCGCTCTTCTGCCTTGGAACCAATACACAGTATTATTCCTAAGAGGGAAGAGTTAAAGGAAAAAGAATCAGAGGAACATGGAAACAATAACTGACTGCTCAATATAGGGCCTATTTTCAGATAAGATGTATGGGTTGCTTGAGATGTACACTTGTATTTGAATTCTCTGCATCAATCTTTGGATATGACTAGGTTTCTGGTTAGCGTAACTTAGGTCCTTAGTTCTCTAAATACCAGGTAAAGGCATTCTAGCTTCCTAGTCATGCAGGACTAAGTCAAACAGTGCAATAAGGTTTTCTCCCAATTCCCACAATTCAATGATGTTTTTTTCACAAAACAAATTGGACTATATCCATAACTGAATAAACACCAAGCTAATTCCAGAATTGAGACACCAGATGAATTCAGTGTGGTTCATTCAATTACTATAATTAGTCACTTGCTGTCCTAATCTCAGTTCCTTCAATGTCCTCAGATGCTCCTCAAAGATTAGATCTAGATCAGTTGCTCTTTGTTGGCTCAATACAAGAGGGACCACCATATTTCATCCTAACCGTATCTAGGTGTTATCGTGGAGGGGCTGGATTACAGATGGAACACGAATGCTTTTGACTTTGCCATCAAAGAGTTTATGACCTTGTTGGGGAGTGCAAAAGGCACACAGAAAAAATAGAGAAGGTGTTATAAAGTTGTATAAGAGGCAGTCATGATAAGACACCTGAATTTTGTTTCCATTTTTGCTGTTAGTTGAGTGTATAACCTTGATGAAATTTTGTTATTTGAATCTCAGTTTTCAAATCTGTAGAATGAGAGAGTAGGACTAGCCAGTGATTCTAAGTGCAAGCTAATGTTGTCTACATTGTATATACTGAAGAGATATATATGGGATGTAGAATTGACCAAACTAGGAAGGGAAGGAGAAAGGTTGTGAGTTCTGAGCCAGGTCTTGAAGGAAGCAATGCTGTCAACATGAGGCTGATACATTTAAATGGGAAGGGGAGAGAGACACCATGGTGTAATGAACCTAGAATGAGAGACTCTGGGCTTGGATTCTAGCTGGTCTCTTTCCTACCTATACCATGGATAACTTGTTTCCCTTACTTTTTGACTTAGTTTCCTCATCTGTAACATGAGGAGATCAGATAAAATCTCTGTTGTCTCTTAAGTTTTTTTCAAGGAGGAAGGGGTTGGGAGAAGAGCAAGATATTTGGATACTGGTGAAAAGACTTAGACTGGGTACAGTATAGAGATTTTTTTTTCTATCTTCAAATGAGTTCCCAGTAATTGAGGCTGATTATTAGAGAGGGAATAAAATAGGACATGCCTCTTGAGCATGAGTCCCACATGTACTCCCTGTGAAGGGTACCCAGTACATTGGGGAAAGCTTTATAGTATGGGGTTGAGTCCATTGCTGATTTCTGCCTTGTCCTGAGGCAGTGTGGCTCAGTAGAAATAATTCTAGCTTTGGCTTTCAGACCTGGCTGTGTCACTTATCATCTCTGACCTCAGTTTCCTCATCCATAAAATGAAGGGTTTAGACTATATGACCTCTGAGGTCCCCTCCAACTCTAGACCCAGAATACCTTTAGAGTGGACTGATTAGCTCTTTGGGGGTTTCTTTCTCTGGTTGGCTAACTTTGGGCATGAGAGACAGATGCCACTCCTAGAGGAAAGGAGACATAGATAAGCAAGTCTCCAGCCAGAAGCCAGCTCAGGCGCCTGGTGATAAGATGGTGTTGAGAAGTGATGGGACACAGAGCAGCAGTTTATGAATAGGGGAAGAGGTGTCTCAAGATGGGGAATAGGGATGGGAAATTGTTGAGGGTGCAGGGGAGTTGGACAGATGAGATACGTGTAGCAAAGATGGTCTGGAGTTCTTCCCACAGAGCTGGACATTTGCATTGGCCCTTTTCTTTGGGACATGAGCTCCAGCCCCTTATAAAGAACCTTGCATGACCCAGCGACTCCTGATTTGTCTCTTGGTCCCCTTGATAATGGTTAGATTGAAGATGATTGTCTCTGCTGAGCTGGGGAGTAGGACTCACTAGGACATGGGAGCAGTAAAAAGGAGGATGTCCCCATTCCTCACTCCCTCTACCCCCAGTCTTTTTGAGTCTCCACCAGTGTTCCCTTTGACTAACAGCTCTGAGTGAAGAGGGACTTTCTTCTCAAAGTGGCAATGGCAGCTACAACCCCCCCCCCCCATGGCAGTGAGAATGTGTGGTTGCCTATGTATGCCTGAGTGAGTCTGGCTTTCTCCTGCCTGTGTTTCTTTCCTAAACACAGGTCTGCAAATAGAAACCATCAACCCTGAGAAATATGTTTGAAACTGTCTTGGAAATTTGAGAGTTCTTTGGTCAGCAATGGTTGACCAGCCCATTCCTCACTCAGCTGTAGAACTGATTCCTCTGAAGGACAAATCTGATTGTAGCACCCCCTTACTCTATCAATTCCTCTTACTTTGAGGATCAAATAGAAAATCCTCTGCCTTTTAAAGCCCTACATAAAGAGGTCCCTTCTTACCTTTCCAATCTTCTTACTCCTTATCCACCCCTCATCCTCTGTGATCCATGACACAGATCTCCTCATTGCTCTTCCAAATGGACATTCCATTTCTCCACTCAGCTTTTTCATTTGCTGTTTTTCATGCTTAGAACTTTTTTCTGTGTACATTTAGGCACACACAATATCTCTCAACACACATGCATTTTATGTGTGTGTGTGTGTGTCTATGTGTACAGGACGCTCCCAGTTTAGACTTCATCTAACTTGTCTGCTTTGAGTTGGGCAAGGATAAGGGTCTTATGTAGAGAGATATTGTATACTTTTGTAAAGAATTTGCTTATGACACTGAAGTTACATATATGTTTTAGGAGGATTTAGTTTTGACATATATATATATATATGTCTGCAGAGAGAGAGAAGAGAGAGAGGAAGAGGGAGAGAGAGAGAAAGAGACAGAGAGAGAGAGGAAAGAAAGAGAAGAGGGAGAGAGGGAGAAGGAGGAGAGAGAGAATGGGAGAGAAGAAAGAGAAAGAAGAGGGAGAGAGATTGAGAGAGAGAGAGAGAGAAGAAAGAGAAGAGGGAGAGACAGAAGAAAGAAAGAGGGAGGAGAGAGGGAGGGAGAAAGAGAAGAAAAAGAGAAGAGGAAGAGAGAAAAGAGATTGAGAGAGGGAGAGGGAAAGAGGGAAGAAAGAGACAGAAGAAGGAGGGAGAGAGACAGAGAGAGAAGAGATAGAGGGAGAGAGGGAATGGGAGAGAGAGCTCTTACTTTGGCTCCAAGAAGCCAAAGCATGCTTAGCAGTCACCTCCTGGTAAACTGTCTTGGACAGTAGGCTAAAGCAGGTTGAGGGTAACTATTGAGCTCCAGTCCTGTGGGTGAGTTAGGAGTGTCTATCCCAGGTCTGTGAAGACTTCCCTTGATGGAATGGAAGATGAGAACAATTTTTTCCAAAGGCCGTGACAGTAATGGAGGAAGCAAGCACTGTCAGTATTTAGAGCTAAGAGCTAGGTTAGATATCGAAGACACCAGGTCATTCACTGCATCCTGGGCCCTTCCTGCCACTGGACTTTGACAACTCTGGAGAGAGGGGGAGACTGATGACTTTGTGTAACTCTGCCTTAAGTATAATTCATACACATTTTAACACATCACCCTGTGACGTCATTAATCCTTTTTGAAAACGAGTGAACAACAGCAGCAATGTATACATACACAAATATACACATTAACATGCATATATACATAAATACACTCATATATAGACACACAGGAGGAAGTTCTATATTCATGCCCTCCATATTTCTATATATTTATGTGCATATATATATTTTTGTGCACCCACACACCCACTCACTCATTTATATGTAGAAAATGAATTAAATTGTTAATTTGAGGTGCAATTCCCACCTTTTACCACTAGATGGGAGCATGGCAGCATCCTATCCCCAGCTAGTTCTGTGAAAATGAGTTTCTTGGAATACTAACTGCAGGGAAACAAAATTCTCACACCTGGAGGGGACTTCAGAGGTCTTTTTGGCCCCTGTGAACTTGGGAAAGACAAAGAAAAGTGTTCAGATAAAAATTTCTTCTCATTTCAAAGGGGGTCAGAGGATGCCAGTTCCCTCTTTCTACTGTCACCATCAAAAGTCTCTCCTATTTTAGATTTAAAACATTTGTTTTATTTTCATCCTTTTTGTTCACACAGACCTGGGCCTGAACTGTGGGGTAAAATTCATTCATTTATTCATCCATCCATCCATCCATCCATCCATCCATCCATCCATCCATTCATTTATTCATTCATTTTACAAGTAGAGAGACCTAGATCAGAATTCAGAGGACTAGGGTTAAAAAACTGCTTGTGCAACCTGTATGTACTACCTTTGTGAACTTTAGCAGGTAATTTAAACCTGTCTGGAAAGTGAATTTCCCCATTTATAAAACAAGAGTCTGGATGATTCCTAAGGTTTCTTGCTTAGAAATACAATACATGTTTGAGGTCAAATTTGAACCTAGGACCTTCCAGTTTCAGTTCTGGTTCTCTATCCACTGAGCCACCTAGCTGCCCCTGAGTTCTTTTTTTAGGCATTTAATTGATTTCATCTTAAATTTGAAGTGAAAAAAATTTACACATACTCAAATATGTCCAAAGCCACATTCCAAAGTCAGTTCAAAATTATGTCTGTATTTTTGCATTTCTGATTCCTTCCATAACTATAACAACAGTTAACAAGCATTTATTAAATATATGCATGGGGGGAGGGGGACCTGGATGGCTCAGTGGGTGGAGAGCCAAGCCTCCAGATGGGAGGTCCTGGGTTCAAATGTGGCCTTAGATACTTTCTAGCTGTGTGACCCTGGGCAAGTCACTTAACCCTCATTGCCTAGTTCTTACTGCTCTTCTGGCTTAGAACTTTTGATTCTAAGACAGAAGGTAAAAGTTAAAAAAAATTATATATATATGTATATATATATATATGTGTGTGTGTATATATATATACATACCATGGGCCAGGCACTCTGTTAAGTCCTGAGGATACAACAAAGAACAAATGTGATCTCTGCCCTCAGAGTATAAATTCTCATGGGGAGACATGTAAATGACTATATACATACAAGATATATGATGGTGATTGTCCTTTGTAGTGGAAGAGGACCAAATGACATCATTGGATGATGGTTTTTTGACTTGTGCATAAATTAGATTTAAATGAAAGAGTTGTATAAAATTATCAGCCTCACTCTTTCCCAAAGCTGACAAGCAATTCCACTGGGTTATACATGTATCATTGTTCAAAATCTATTTCCATATTATTCATATTTGCCGTAGAGGAATCATTTAAAGTCAACAACTCGAGGGGGCAGCTGGGTGGCTGAGTGGATTGAGAGCCAGGAGGTCCTGGGTTCAAATTTGACCTCAGACACTTTCTAGCTGGGTGACTCTGGGCAAGTCACTTTACCCCTGCCCCCCCCCCCCCCCCCCATTGCCTGGCCCTTACTGCTCTTCTGCCTTAGAACCAATACATAGTATTGATTCTAATACAGCAGGTAAGGGTTTAAAAAAAAGTCAACATCCCCAATTCTATTCCCATTGAACCATGTGATCAAGCAGTTGTTTTTCTTCTGCCTTTCTGTTCCCACAGATCTTTCTCTGGATGTGGATAGTGTTCTTTCTCATGAGTCCTTCAGAATTGTCCTGGGTTATTGCATTGCCGCTAGTAGAGAAGTCCATTAGATGGGATTGTGCCAGTGTATCAGTCTCTGTGTACAATGTTCTCCTGGTTATGCTTCTTTCAGTCTGCAACAATTCCTGGAGGTTGTTCCAGTTCACATGGAATTCCTCCAGTTCATTATTCCTTTGAGCACAATAATATTCCATCACCATCAAATATCACGATTTATTCAGCCATTCTCTAATCGATGGACACTCCCTCATTTTCCAGTTTTTTGCCACTACAAAGATTGTGGCTATAAATATTTTTGTGCGTGTATTTTTCGTCATTATTTCTTTGGGGTACAAACCCAGCAATGGTCAAAGGGTAGGCAGTCTTTTAAAGTCCTTTGCATATAATTCTAAATTGCCCTCCAGAATAGTTGGATCGATACACAACTCCACCAGCAATGCATTAGTGTACCAATTTTGCCACATGCCCTCCAACATTTACTTTCCTTTGCTGTCATTGGCCACTCTGCTAGGCGTGAGGTGGTACCTCAGAGTTGTTTTGATGTGCATTTCTCTAATTATGAGAGATTTAGAACACTTTTTTGTGTGTTCTTATTGATAGTTTTGATTTCTTTATCTGAAAATTGTCTATTTGTGTCCCTTGCCCATTTATCAATTGGAGAATGGCTTGATTTTTTTGTACAATTGATTTAGCTCCTATTGCCAACCTCTTCCACCCTTCCATTGTATTGGTCTTCTCCCCCTCCCCCTGTGCACTTCTTTATGAAATATATATTTACCCCATTTTTCTTTTCCCATTTCTCTTAGTATTATCCTCTTTTTTACCCTTAGTTTTTTTATGTTTTTTACATATCATCCTATACTATTTATCACTGTACTCTCTAACCCTAACCCTCTAAGTATACTTCTTCCAACTACCCCAATGATAATAACAATTTTTAAGAGTTACCAATGTCATCTTTTCATATAGGAATACAAATCATTTGAACTTATTGGGTCCCTTAAAATTTTTGTTTCCCTTTTCATAATTACCTTTTAGTGATTCTCTTGGGTTCTGTATTTGGGCATCAAATTTTCTGTTTAAGTCTGGTCTTTGCTTCAGGGATGCTTGAAAATCTTCTATTTTACTAAATGATCATACTTTACTGGGTAGTTGATTCTTTGTTGTAGACCCAGTTCCCTTGCTTTCTGGAATATCATATTCCATGCCTTCTGGTCCTTCAGTGTGTATGCAGCAAGATCTTGTGTATAATCCTGACTGTGGCTCCATGCTCTCTGAATTGTTTTTTTTTTAGGAGCTTGTAGTATTTTCCCCTTGATCTGGAAGTACTTGAACATGGCTATTGTAAAGTTTAAAATTATGGTTGAGACTGAATTTAATAATTATATTTGGTCACCAAGGATTTTATTTATAAATCCTAATGAAACACCCAAACTCAGCTGGAAATTTTATAGTGATTTAATTGATATAGTGGAGGAGATTTAAGAAGAAAGAAGAAGGAAGGGGCTAGTACCTGGTGGGAAGATTAGGAGATCTAGAAAATAAGGTTTTGAGTGTGAAGGAGGGAAGAATAAACCTGACCTCCAAAGGGGCCCAGCTAAGATGCCCAAACCTGAATCAGCTCAAGGGCAAAACTCACCACCCAACACTCCAAGACGTCGAAATGCCTAGTACACTCTCAGCCAGAGTCCCCTCTCCAGGGAAAGAGGAGGAGAGAGGAAGTGACGTGCTTTATATAGACAGTTTTATGTCACTTTCCTGTGTCTCATCTGTACCAATGATGATTTAACTTGATTTAGGACAGCCCAGAGGTCTGTCATTTTTTCTGCACCTGTCTGTTGAAGGCCATTTCCTTAGATAATTAAATCTTGGGTATGATGCAGACTTCCAAATCTTGTTAAACTAAGAAGAGAGGAGAAATGTAGTTTCCAAGACCTGATTCTGTTATTCCAAGTATCTCCATTGCTACTGATCAGGAAATAGCTAAATCACATCTAAAGAATGGTCTGATTAGGGTGGAATAATTTTAAAATTCACACTATAACATTCCTGGTGTTGTCAGTTGGGGATTTAATGCAGGAGGTGATCTGTAGATTCTTTTAATCTCTACTTTGCCCTCTCATTGAAGAATATCAGGGCAGTTTTCTTGGATAATTCCCTGTAGAATGATGTCCAGGCTCTTTCTTTTGTCATGATATTCTGGTAGTCCAATAATTCTTAAATTGTCTCTCCTGGATCTGTTTTCCAGGTCTGTTGTTTTATCAATGAGGTGTTTCATATTTTCCTCTATTTAATTCTTTTGATTTTGGTTTATAGACTCTTGCTGCCTTGTGAAGTCATTTGCTTCTAGTTATTTGATTCTAATTTTTAAAGACTTAATTTCATCCCTGATTTTTTGATCCTCTTTTCCCTTTTCATCTATTTTTCTTTATAGGCCATCTTTCATTTTCTTTGCCTTGTTCTCAAGCTGGTCAATTCTGGTTTGTTAGTAGACACTATTTTCTTGTTTTATTTCATGTGCCTCTGTTTCCAGATGGCCTATTTTGCTTTTTAATTTCTTTTCCCAATTGTCTTCAGTCTTTCTTAGTTGTTTTTTTAATTGTGTTTTGAGTTCTTCTAAAGCCTGAGTCCAATGTGCTAGAATTCCTGAGTTTTTGCTTGATATTCCTCAGTCCTTCTTTGTTTCATTTGTTCTTTGTTCATTACCTGAATAGAAGCTGTCAATTGTAATTTCTTTTTTCTTTTTCTGTTGCTTACTCATATTTTTTCCTTCTTTCCCCCTCCTTATTGGCTGTATTCTTGCTCTTCTATTTATTTACTGAATCTGTGAGTTTGGACTTTTCTGCCCTGAAGAGGGTTCTTCTTTGCTCTGCTGATTAGCTGGATTAGACTGATGAAGCTGACCTGTTATATTAATATGACCTGAGGCTAGATCTCCCCCAGCTACCAGCAGAAGCTGAAGGTAGTTACCCTCATCCTCCTCTCTTCCTTTCTGTCAGGTGCCTCCTTGGTCAGAGCCCCGAGTTTCCTGTGGTGGTACCAAGGTACTCTGTCTTGGTTGCAGCCTTCACCCTGCAATCCCAGTAAACCGTATTTCTTATCTCAGGTCTCAGTGCAGTAGGTGGGGAGGGCTGTTGGAGATTGAATTTTTCTGCCCTCTAGAGGCTTCTTATCTGCACTATTGATAGACTGGATTAAGCCAGTTGAGCTAATTTGCAGAGCTGAATGTGCCCTGAGGCCCAAACTTCCAGAGCCAGAGTCCCAAGATGGAGGAGTAGTATCTGAAGGCTGCAACCAGGCTGCCCTCCTCTCTATTCCTCTCCTCCAGCTGCCTCCCTGCCAGTTATGGTCAGAGCCCTGAGCCTTCTCGAGTAGCTGTGGTAGCAAGGCACTCCCTCTGGGCTGAAGCCCTCTCCCTGAGATCCCAGCAACCTTCATTCTTTCTTTTCTTTAAACCCAAGAATTCAACCTTCTCTGTGTACCTTTTAAATTGAATTGATCAGGAGGGTCCCCCAGCTCTGTACTGCTTCTGTATTTGATTTTCTGTCTCCCTCAAAGCACCCTGTTTTTGATTGGTGTGGAAGGGTTTTCACAGAGGAATCAGCCATTGCTGCTTCTAAGTCACTATCTTGACTCTGCCTATTGATGATGGGTTTTTAAAAACTTTTAACCTGGACCCATTGAGACAGTTTACCGGAGTGTGGTCACTGTGTGTGCTCCTGTTTTTTTGAGCCACAAGTGAGAACTGGGTGGCAGGTGGACAACAAAGGAGGATGATCAGTCCTGCAAAGGCCTTGGCACGCCCTCACATCAGAGGTGGTAGTCTTCTCAACACCCTGTACAGCCCACAAGATATATACAGTGTAAATGGAAGGTAATCTTTAAGGGAAGACACTACTTGTAGGGGTTGGGGTTGGGAGGAACCTGAGAGATCTCTTACAGAGGGCAGAATTTGAACTGAATCTTGAAGGAAGCCAAGGTAGCTAGAGACTAGCAGGGAGTCAAAGGTAGACTAGCAGTAGGAATTAACAATTATAAAGTACTTTCAGGGGGGCAGCTGAGTTGCTCAGTGGATTGAGAGCCAGGTCTAAAGATGGGAGGTCCTGAGTTCAAATCTGGATCAGATCCTTCCTAGCTGTGTGACCCTGGGCAAGTCATTTAACCCTCATTGCCTAGCCCTTACCACTCTCTGCCTTGGAACCAAGACACAGTATTGATTCTAACACAGAAAGTAAGAGTTTAAAAAAAAATAAAGTGCTTTCAGGTTTATAAAGGGCTTTATAGAATCATATATATACATATATTACATATATAATCTCAGGTAAGAGTTTTAAAAAGTGCTTTTAGGTTTATAAAGGACTTTATAGAACCATACATATGTATATATTACATATATAATCTCACAATAATCTGTAGAAAGGTTATTATTTTTCTCATTTTATAGATAAGGAGACTGAGGGTCAGATTCAGTGACCTTTCCCTTTTTGTCATATACCTATGGCAAATGTGTCAGAGGAAGGACTTGAACTCAGGATATTTTGACTCCAAGCCCAGCATGCTTTCTACTATACAATGCTATTTCTCTTGGTGTCTGCAGAAGAAACAAGCAATTTTGGAAATGTCCATCAGCTCTACAATTTTCCAGGTTGCAAAAAAGTGAACAAAACAAGCATTTATTAAATGCCTACTAAGTGCCAGGAATTATTATTCTTTCCATTATGCCATTGAGGAAACAGAGGCATACAGATGTTAAGTGACTTGCCCAGGGTCACAAAACTATTAAGGTTTTGGATTCATGTCTTCTTGACTCTGAGGAGTCCAGTGCTGTATTTACTGTACTGCCCAGCTTCAGGAGAGTCTCAGTAAGATATGATCTCAGATGGTAGGTCATTTGTAGTACAATTCTATTCTAGATCACCTATCTGGGCTAGTTAGGGCCACTGGAGACAATATAATAAGCAGCTTATCAACTCTGGCAGCAGGGACAGATGATTAAGACTCCCCTGGGTAAGAGGCCACAAGGGATACACATGACATGGCTCTATCTAGGATCTATAGCTAAACTTCTAAACTTCTCATTTTCTCCACCGCATCCCCCTGCCAATTAGAGCACACGAATGCACCCACAAGGAAGATGTGAGTTGGAACATCAGATAGCTACAAAGAGGAAGTTGGTCTTATTCAGGAATTCCATGGAAAGTCACTCTATCATGACAGTCCAGTGTTCAATGAATTCAAGGGACTGGATACTGAAGGAATGATAGCCAAGAGTGAATTAAATATAAATGAAAGCTATTATTATATTAGTGTGAGGGCTTCACATCAAATTGAGAAGACCCCCACATATACATTCTAGAAGAGAAGGCTTCCCAGAATGAATGTCTTCATTGATTTTGAAGAAAAGAGGGCTGGATGAATGTTTAATTGTTATGCTTCAGTTAAGAAAGTGGTAATTCTGGGTGCAGCTGGGTGGCTCAGTGGATTGAGAGTCAGATCTAGAGATGGGAGGTCCTAGGTTCAAATCTGGCATCAGACACTTCCCAGCTGTGTGACCCTGGGCAAGTCACTTGACCCCCATTGCCTAGCCCTTACCACTCTTCTGCCTTGGAACCAATACACAGTATTGACTACAAGATGGAAGGTAAGGGTTTTTATAAAAAAAAAAAAAGAAAGTGGTAATTCCCATTGACTCTATTTTTCTGTCCCTTTTTCTACCTTTCACAGTTGGTACTGACGTGTTATAGGATCTTAGGGACATAGATTCAGAGCTAGCCAAGATCCTAGAGGTTGTCTAGCTCAAACCCCTTACTTTACAGGGAAAACTGAGGACTAGAAAGATAAATAACCTGAAAATGGAAGAGTTAGGATTTGAACCAAAATCCTTTGACTGCAAACCTGTTATTCTTTCCACTGTTCTATAATTTGTGGATTATGGGGGGAAAGAGGAAACAAGATGCCTTGTAAATAGCCAAAGCAGGCAGCTCTCTGAAAAACTCAGGAAACCCCTCCTGCCTGGAAATTCACCCCTTTTAATCCCTCTGAAATCTTGTTATTCATCCTTTTGAGCTAAGAAATTAGACTCCTGCAAGAGGTCTAGGTAAATTAATTGGAAGGAATAATATTTATTAATCCATCATCATTCCAATTTAATTTCCTAGTTTAAATACTTTTTTCAGACTATAATAAGAGATGGGAGGGACCTTCGATAGTATCAAGGCTGTACTCCTTTTATCTACCATTACCTTCCGCCCTGGAATTTATATATTAAGTATTAGTTCAAAGGGAGAAGAGCATTAAGGGCTAGGCAATTGGGATTAAGTAACTTGCCTAGGATCACACAGCTAGGAAGAGACTGAGGTCAGAGTTGAATTCATGGCCTTCCGTCTCTAGGCCTGGTTCTTCATCCACTGAACCACTTAGCTGCACCCTGTTATACTCTCTCTTTTTTAAGAAACCTTACCTTCCATCTTAGAATCAATACCATGTATTAGTTCCAAGTAAAAAGAGTGGTAAGGGCAAGGCAATGGGGATTAAGTGACTTGCTCAGGGTCACATGGCTAGGAAGGGTCTGAGGTCAGAATCATTCGAACCCAGGACGTCCTGTCTCTGAGCCTGGCTCTAAATCCAATGAGCCACCAGCTGCCCCCTATACTCTTTATGTAGTTGTCCATTCTTCATTTTTGAAGAGGACCAATCACATCATGGGCCCATGCCTTGGCTTATGAGTGAACTGGATTTAAGTGAGGGAAGGGTAGCCCACAGTTATCAACTTCATTCTTTTTTTCAGAGCCATCCAAGTCCAGTGGTAAGAAAAAAAGTCAGAATAACTAGGATGACTTAGGATGCAGTGGATAATCTTGGAGTCTTTGATGTCTGACCAGGCTCTAGGCACTCTACAGCACATGCTTTAATCACCTTCATGACCTTTGGAACAAATTGTTCTCATCTGCCCATTCTGCTGGTAGAAGTCTTCCATGCTTGGGGTAAACATCCCCCTAATTCACGATTGGTTTTGAGACCTTTCATTTACCTTTGACTTGGTTTAGCTGGTCTGCTGAGATGGTTTTACCATGGGATGACCAATGAACATGCTATAGCTTCTTGGAGCCATAGGTGAGCATTGGGATGCCTGGTGGACAACAAAGGTGCATGATATAAAAATAAATTTTGGTGAGTTATAAAATAAAATATTAAATGGAAAAACTGTTTAACATAGCTTCAAAACTTTTCAAAACTGTTTAACTCTCCAATCAGGCTCAAAACTGTTTAACTCTCTAATCAGGCTCAAACTGTTCACATACTTTTGATAGAGGTAATCAAAAGTATTCTCAGTGATGAAGTGAAGCTCAAATGTGAACTTCCCTTCAGGGCCAGGCACAAGGACACTAAAGAGACTATTACAAAGATGTTTATTGAAATATATAAGGAAAATAAAAGATTTCTAATTCTAAGGGATTCTAAATCCACCCAAATAAACTCCCTGGTTCTGCAAGGAATCACTTCTCCTGTGTTTCACAGGCTATACTAATTCTCCCTGATCTGACTAACCCAAATTTATACTATCTAAATAAAACTAACCCTATTATCTTTATAAATCTTAACTTTGCCTTCAAAATATAAAATAGCAAAGGCTAGCTGGTTGAGTCTCAACAAGAATCAAGTTAGGATTCTGAGTCTTAACAGACTCAAAGTCCCAACCAAAGACCAGATTTTTTTTGGGTCTTCACAGAGTTAAACCATCTCTAAAAATTACAAATAGATATTCAGTAGCATTTCTCAAGTTGGGAAAGGAAAACACTAAGTTCCTTCAGATCTTTCTCTCAGACAGAGAGAGAGGCAAAGATGTTACCTCCTCCAGCCCTGAGAGAGAGTCCCGGAGAGTGTGTGTCTCTGCCAACTGTTAGAGTGAGTAATTGACATAGAAAAATGGTTATAACTCTCAGCAGTGGAAATTAACATGCTCTCTCAGCTTTGCTTCAAACTCCAGTTCTTTTCTCAAGCAGCCGCTTTACTTCTTATCTCTAAGCTAATAAAACAATGCTTATTTTCTAATACCATCCTTACAATGATCAGACTTGAAAAGGGCTTGGGCAAACCTCATACCAGAGGTGTAAGTCCTCTCTGTACACTCCATACATCCCAATCTTTATGTAGGAATTCCCTCTACAGAACACCTGAGAGATGGTCATCCAGCCAAATTTAAAAGCTTTAGGCACAGGGAACTCATTGCCCTCAAAGGTAGCATAGTTTAGTGTTGGACAGTTCTCTTTGTTAGGACTGTCAAGATTTGCCTCAGTGTAATTGTCATCTACTTGGTCTAATTCTGTTCCCTGGAGCTACATAGAATAAATCAGTGAATTGATTGATAAAAATGAATTAATGAATAAAAGTGCTTACTATGTGCTCAGTCCCATGAATATAAACACAGAACTGAGATGGGGCCTTTTCTCAAGGCATTTAGCATTCATACAGTTGGGTATTATTGTCAATATAGGGAAATGGTAGGTAGGGAGAAGTGCTTTGGCTTGGACCAGGGAACTATAGTGGAGCTGCCTGACATCTTTTGCCAGAAGCATTGGTGTGGGGATATAGGGGAGTTGGTAACACAGGATATATGGCAAAAGATAGCCAGGGTGAAGCATGAGTTGGGCTGGCTTAGTATGGCAGTAGATGCACATCATTTAAGACAGTATGACCCTAAGTGGGAGTTCCAAAGTTGAATGGGTTAGTTCCCCCAGACTATGGTCTCTGGAGGTCTGGTAGCTCAGAGAGCACAGCAATGGGGGAGAAGACAAGAGGATAGCAGAAGTGAATAGATGGAAGAAATGTAAAGTCTCCTTCCTTTACTGCAATTTTTAAATCTTTGAGGACTGTTTTTTATGCTCCTTTCCTAAGTCTTTTTTTTCCAAATGAATCTTTTCTGTTTTAAACAAACACATCAGTTCCTTTAATTGTTCCTCATATAACATTGGTTTTAGACTCCTTAACCACCCTGGTATTCCCCTCTGCTCATGCTCTTAAAATATAATGCCCAGAATTGGAAACATAATTGTGTTCCACACCAGCACAGAATTAAGTGGAATTATAAATAACTTCCTTTGATCTGAAAAAAACATGCTTCTATTAATGAAGCTCAAGAGTATCTTTAAGAGTAGCTAGATAGCAAAGTGGATAGAGCTCCAGGCCTAGAATTAGGGGGACCTGGGTTCAAATTTGACCTCTGACACCGCCTAACTGGGCAAGTCACTTAATCCTTAGCCCTTGCTGCTCTACTTAGAATTGATATTAGGATAGAAAGTAAGGATTTTTTTAAAAGTACCTTCATTTTTGGGGGGTAGGTGGGGTGGGGTTAGGGATCTCAAACTATTTACTCATTGAAATTAACTATGGAAGGATAAGTCATTCAAATAAAGCCAGTTCTAGGTACTGAGAGTTCTCCCACCTTTCCTTTCAGAGTCCCTCTCCTTGTTCCTTATGTCCCTTCTATATATCTGATGTCTTTCCATTCCCCACGATTTCCCAGAAACTTCTCACTGTGGTTTCCTACTTGAGCCTATTATTTTTGGCAGCACCTTATACTCTGGACCAGTCCTCTAAGCTTCCTCTCTTATGGCTGTGATCCACCTGTTCAGTGACCTAATCAATTGGACAACAAACTTTTTTTTCAAGTTTATTTTTTTTATTTTTATTTTTATTTAATTGGTCAATTTAGAATATTATTCCTTGGTTACAAGAATCATATTCTTTCCCTCCCCTTCCACCTCCCCGCTCCTGTAACCGACTTGCAATTTCACTAGTGGGTTTTACATGTGTCTTTGGCCAAAAACTTTTTTCATGTTATTGATGTTTACACTAGGATGACCGTTTGGAGTCTACATCCCCAATCATATCCCCATCAACCCAGGTAATTAAGCAGTTGTTTTCTTCGGTGTTTCTGCTCACACAGTTTTTCTTCTGAATGTGGATACTGTTCTTTCTTGTAAATCCCTTTGAATTGTTCAGGATCACTGCATTGCCACTAAGGGAGAATGGACAACTAACTTTTGAAAGGTAGGTAGCACAGTGGATAGATTGTGGAAGTTGGAGACAGGGTTCAAATACTGCTTCAGAAACTATCTGTGCAACCTTAGAGAAGTCACTTAACTTTTGCCAGCTCCAGTTTCCTTATTTATCCAATGTTGGGATAATAGCCTGTAGCTTGCAAGATTGTTATGAAGATCTAATTAGATAACATGTAAACTGTTCAGTCATTTCAGTTGTGTTCTCTTTATGACCTCATTTGGGGTTTTCTTGGCAAAAGATACTGGAGTGCTTTGCCATTTCTTTCTCCAGCTCATTTTCAGATGAGGAAACTCATCTTTTTGCCTCAGATGAGGCAAAAAGGGGAAAATGACTTGCCCAGGGTCAAAGGTCACACAGCAAGTAAATATCTAAAGCTGGATTTGAACTTAAGAAGATGGAAGATGAGTCTTCCTGACTTTAGGCCTGGCACTCTATCCAGTATGCCACCTAGTTGTGTTTTGAAAATCTTACAGTGTATATAAATATTAACGGGTAGTAATAATGATCATATTTTATATAATTATATATGATATAATAATTCTATGTAATAATAATAATTATTATAAACATTAGCTATGGAGAACAGTGTCTGGCACATAATAAATACTTGCAAATAATTCTCTCTATATCTAGCTACTTGTTGCTAGGCATTCTGCTTAAAATTGAGGATTGACATGCAAAGAATGAAATAATCCCTATTTGAAATGAACTTACATCCTAATGAGGGAAACAAATACATAAAAAAAATAGATAGCACTGATACAATACTAGTAAATATGTACATCATAAACACATAATGTAGTTCAATAAAAAATAGTCTGGGTGGGAAGGTCCTAGGAATTGAGGGCAATTAGGAAAAATTTCGGGCAGAAGATGATGTTGAATTGTGTCTTAAAAGAAGAAAGGAAATCTATGAGGCGGAGGTAAAGAAAGAGTGCATTCTAGGCCAAGGAATGCCAGTGCAAAGGCACAGAGATGAAAGATGGAGTGTCATGTGACAGCATCAGAGAGAAGGCAAATTTGATTGGATCACAGAATGTAAGCAAGGGAGTAATGTCCAATGAGGCTGGAAAGATAGGTGGGGGTCAGACTGTGAGAGGCTTTAAAAGCTAAATGGAAGAGTTTATCTTTTACCCTAGAAATAACATGGAACCACTGGAGTTGGTTGAGTAGGTCAGTGACATGATTAGATCAGTGTTTAAAGAAAATTGCTTTGGTACCTGAAGGCAGAGTGGTTTGTAACAGAATTGAATACTAGTCAGCATTAAGTATTAGGACTAGTACTAACTAGAACTTGTTAATTTAAGCTCTACCACTAATTCAAGGTATAAACTTTGTCAGGCTACCATCCTATTCTATTTAGTTTTCCCCCTTTGGAAAATGGAGATTTAACTATGGAGGTGAAACTATGCCCCAAAGTAACTAAACTTTTTGACCTAGAGATACCACTACTAGATCTATGCCCTAAAAAGATCAAAGAAAAAGGAAGAAGATCCCTACATACAGACATATTTATATCCCCTCTTTTTGTGGCCATAGTGAACCAAAAATGAAGGGAGTACTCATCAAATGGAGAATGGCTAAACAAATTATGATATGTGAATGAATAAAATACTATTGTGTATGATCTGATACACAGTGAAACAAACAGGATCCCAAGAATGAGTTACATAACAACACAATAACCTCAACGGACTTGAGAACTTGGATCAATTCAAGGACCACTGAAGAAACAGTGCTGATAACATCGTCCAAGAGAACTGATCAACACAAGATGAAGAATGAGATATATAGTTTTGGGCCTGCATGGCCACTGTGGGATTTTGTTTTTCTTCACTATGCTTATTTGTTAGAGAGAGACAGAGAGACAGAGAGACAGAGAGAGACAGAGAGACAGACAGAGAGAGAGAGAGAGAGAGAGAGAGAGAGAGAGAGAGAGAGAGAGAGAGAGAAAGGGGAAAATAAGAAGTAAAGAAAAATGCTTTTTAATTGAAAATTTTAAAAAAATCAGAGTTTAGGACTAAGGTATCCTGAAGATCGAAATTCTATGACTTTATAAAGTCAGTAAAAGGAAATGGTACTGGTAAGGATGTGGACCCATGAGAGTTTTTTTGTGTGATGGAGAGTAGGGAGAGAAAGACTCAAAGAATGGGACATAGCTCAGTGGAGAAAACTCCAGGTGAAAGAAAATGGGGAGTAGTAGCCACAGAAAGTAGCTAGGTTGCACAGTGACTAGAGCTCCAGGTTTGGAGTCACAAAGACCTGAGTTCAGATGTGACCTCAGGTACTTACTAGCTATGTGACTCTGGGTAAGTCACATAATCCTGTTTGCCTCAGTTTCATTATTTATAAAATAAGTTGGAGAACGAAATGGCAAGACATTCCAGTATCTTTGCCAAGAAAACCCGAAACGGGGTCATGAAGAGTTGGACACAATTAAAATGACAGAAGGACAGCAAAAGTCACAGAAAGAAAGGAGGCAGAAAAGGAGATGAAAGATGACCAAGACAAACTCTGCCTGCTTCAAAAATCTGTGTAAGGCTGAATCTGTGTCCAAGCAAAGGATACATAGTTCTAGGTTTGTTTAGATTTGAGGTGAGTGGGGTGGTGGGAGGACAACACTGAATTTGTTCTCTGGCCAAGGAAACTGGGCTAATCGGAAAGAGACGTTGGGGTTCCTCCTTCAGCTCCTTTCCCCATTCCTACCGCAATTGTACCTAGTGGCACAGCTGAAGTTATGACTAGAGAAAGAGATGGAGCAGACACATGATAGCTATAGTTGGGTCTGTAGACACTCCCCATCTTCATACACTCAGTTCCCAGTCAGCCTAGCCTATGTCCTGTGGCTTCATTCTCTTTCCAGGGAAAATTGAGTCATGCCAAGAAAGGTTCCTTTCCTAATAGCCAAGGAATCCTTAGATGGATCTGGTAGAAGAAGCCAGGATAATTTAAAATTTTAACCTTACCACTAATGAGATATATGATTTGGGGAAAGTCATCTAATTCCTTTTCCTTTGCCTCTTCATGTGTAAAATGTATCTTATAATACTTTCCCTGCTTACCTCAAAGAGATATGTTGCTAAAATGAGATAAAATGGAGAATCATTTATATAATCAATAAACCACTTATTAATTATAATTTTAAATATTCATTTGCAACCCCCCCCCCCCCATTTTTCTTTGATGCTTTACTCTGGTCGGGTGGTGACTCTATTTTTGAAGGCAATATCAGGAAGCATTTTGGGGTTTTTTGGCAAAGAAAATAGTGATTTGCTATTTCTTTCTCCAACTCATTTTATAGATGAGGAAACTGAGGCAAACAGGGTTAAGCATCTTGCTGAAGGTCACACAGCTAAGTCTTTGAGACCAGATTCTAATGCCAGAATATGGGCCTTCCTGACTCCAAGTCCAGTGCTCTATCCATTATACCACCTAGTTGCCCCTGATAGGTCCTACTAAACTAGGAATGCATTAAGTATAGTTCTGTCAATGGATTGGGCCTGTTGACTGAGAACCAGCATATGGAATGCCAGAGAGATACTTCATCAAGTTTATCACAAGGGGATGAATGTTTTTTAGTCATAAGTAATTCTATTTTGTAAAGACATTTTATTTTTATCAAATTACATATAATAACAATTTTCCACATAAGTTTTTATGAAGTTATATGATCCAAATTGCCTCCTTTGCTCCCTTCCTTCTCCCTTCTTAGAGATGGTAAGCAATTTGATCTGGATTACACATGCATTATCATGCAAAACATATTTCCATATTGTTCTTTTTTCTTTTAAACTCATACCTTTGGTCTTGGAGTCAATACTGTGTATTAGCTCCAAGGCAGAAGAGTGGTAAGGGCTAGGCAATGGGGGGTTAAGTGACTTGTCCAGGGTTACCCAGGGGGAAGTGTGTCTGAGGCTAGATTTGAACCTAGGACCTCCTGTCTCTAGGCCTGCATATTGTTCATTTTTGTAAGAGAGTAATCATATAAAACCAAAGCCCCCAGATAAACTAAAGTGAAAAGTCCCAATTTTTTATCTGCATTTCAGTTTTCTGGAGATGGATAGTATCCTTCATCAAAAGTCCCTCAGGATTGTCCTGGATCATTGCGTCTCTGAGAACAGCTAAGTCCATAAGCAAATCTCAGTGTTACACTAAATTGGAGAAAGGTTACCATCTAATTCTGTGGAGGCAATTTCCACTTTGACAAGACCATAGAGTTTGGAGTCACTGAAATTAGTAGGTGAATACTTCAAAACATTCTAAATATTATTATTTTCATTTTATGTGACTGAGTGAAAAAAAGCTTTTACTAAATTCTTAACTATTATTTTTGTTGTTTAGTTGTTTTAGTCATGTTGAACTTGTCATGACCCTATTGGAGGTTTTCTTGTTAAAGATACTGGAGTGATTTTGCCATTTCTTTCTACAGTTCATTTTACAGATGAGGAAACTGAGGCAAACAGGGTTAAGTAACTTAATGAGGGTTATGCTGCTAGTAAATATCTGAGTCCAGATTTGAACTCAGGAAGATGAGTCTTTCACCTGATTTCAGGCCTAGCATGCTATTCAATGCATCACTTAGCTATTGTGCATTTATTATTATTTTTTTAAATTTTATTTTTTTCATAATGACATGAAAAAACAATTTTTTAACCTTTTTTTCAAGTTTGGGCTACATTCTCACCCTCCCTCCCTCCCTCCCTGTCTTCCCCCCTCCCTGAGATAGCAAGCAATCTGATATAGATTTTATAAGCAAAATAGTTGCACCTTATTATTATTATTATTACTATTTTATACTTGATGGAGTTCAGATAGAAATTTCTGGGTCAGTTAGAGACATTCCTATTGCTTTTTTTGCGTTCAACATTCAACAGACTAATGACGTAAAACATTCAAGAAAATTTTGACTCTGATTCTGAAATCTGACCCTGGATTCTTGCTGATCATTTATCTGGGCATTCTCAATTCCACTTTCCTAAAGTCTAGCAGAAGACATGTGCTATATTTTATAGATAAAGATGACCCTGCTGACCCAGATCCCATTAATGGGATACTCTAAATGAATTTTTCCAGCAGTGGTGATGGCTCAGGTAACTCCATTTATCTGGCAAAACACAGGGAGGAACCCCCATCTTTCTTACCTGGTTCTTGTGACCAGTCGTATATTGTTCATGAAGGGATATGACTTATCCCCAAAGTCCCCAAGTTAGTCAGATCTCAGAACCTGGGTTCTGAGAACCAGTCTCCTGACTCATAGCTTTCTGAGTTTGTTTGCCTCTGGGACATGGAAGGTCAATGGTTTCATAACCATTCTCCCCAGAAGTGACTTGGAAGGCTCTGAGTTGGAAGGCATATCTATGATTGAGTGATCCATTTTAGCGGAACTAACCAAGTGATAAATCTTTTGGCTCAAGAGGTGTGGCTGTATTCAAAATAAATAAGAAAGAAACTTGTATAGGGGCCAAGGTGTTGGGTTGGGCAGGACTATAATCCCTAACCCCCCCCCCCCAATTCTATTTATGGCCATAATTCAAACTAGCCTAATTCAGGTTTAGGTGTACAACTTTTTTTTTAATTGAACTTTTACTTTCTATTTTAGAATGGATGCTAAGTATTGGTTCCAAGACAGAAGAGTGGAAAGGGCAAAGCAATGGGAGTTAAGTGGCTTGTCCAGTGTCTTATAGGTAGGAAGTATCAGAGGTCATATTTGAACCCAGGACCTCCCATCTCTACGTCAATCCACTAAGCCACCTAGCTGCCCCTAGGGGTACAGCTCTTAAATACCTCCTCAAACACAGTAATTCCTAGTCATGATTGTGCTGTCCTGTCTAGATTTACAGTCCTTCCTATAACTTCTCAGGGAGCATAGCTTCCTTCCTTCATGGGGCTGCTTTACATAAATTAAATTAAATTAAAATCAAATTTGTAAATTTATAAAATCTATTTATATTAAATAATATCCATAAATTTACAAACTTTATAAATTAAATAAAAATTATTGAAAATCTCCCCAAAGAATTTTTGTTTCATGGGTTATATGTATCAATATTTATAAAAGTGTTAGTATTATTATGAAAATAGTTTTGAGGGGCAGATGGATAGAGAGCCAGACCTGGAGTTAGGAAGTCCTGGGATCAAACTGTTCTCAAATATTTCCTAGCTGTGTGACCCCCGCCCCCCAACCCCCAGCAAGTCACTTAATCCCAATTGCCTAGCCTTTACCACTTTTCTACCTTGAAACTAGTATTTAGTATCCATACTAAAATAGAAAATAAAGGTTTTTTTTAAAAAAAGAAAATAGCTTTGACCTTGTAGAGTCCCTGAAAAGGTGTTCTGGATCACACTCTGAGAACTGATATTCTAGCCCATTAAATGGAGAGAAAAGTCATTTTTTCTTTTTGTCCATCCCTATCCTAGGATGTAGAGAAGACAGTTCAGATTCTAAGCCTCAGTTTGGATTTAACATTTAACATCGGGGTTTGATGGGAACAGACTGTGAGGAAACCCTTTCACTTTGGACTTTTATGCCTTCTGTTAAGAAATGACATATTGTTCATTCATTCATTCATTCCTATGTGCAAGGCACGGTGTTAGGTGCTAAGGATATAAGGTCAGTGTGCCCAGACAGAGTATGTAACCTATAGATCAGGGTACCTTCTCCATCCAGGTTTATGTCTGATGTCAAGAGTTAACACAAAAAGATCATCTTCTCTTGGGTTTGCTAGGTTTTCACATAGTTTATACTCTGAGAAATCCCTAAAAATGTTCATGATTGATTATAAATTTTTTTTGTATTAAAACTCTTACTCTCTGTTTTAGAATTGATTCTAGATATGAGTTCCAAGCAGAAAAGCTGTAAGGGCTAGGCAATGGGGGTTAAGTAACTTTCTTGGGGTCCTCTAACTAGGAAGAGTCCGAAGCCAGATTTGAATGTCCTGACCTGGCCTATCCACTGAGCCACCCAGTTGCCCCAGATGTATGTATTTTCAGGCCTAAAGGATGGGGAGTCTGGGGGAAGGTACTGAAATATGATGGTAAAATCCAGAGAGTTTGAAGCAAAGTAGGGAAGATAATAAAAGATGGATATCCTGAACCCCTTCTCCAAAATGGAGCTCCTAGGAGGAACTCATTAATACAGGATATAGGATTAAAGGGATGTTGAGGTGCTGAAGGAAGCTCTTGGCTGAATTGTTGGTAGATTTAGGGGCTATAAAGCAGAGCAAGAATCAGGATGAAAACTGCCCTGAGCCCCAGGACTTGCTGATCCTCTTGGATCATTAGCTCCTTCTCAATTAACTTGGGAGAATTCTGATCTTTCCCCCATCCTGACTCTATAATTTTGTGTTATGAGATGTATGGGGGTTCATGAAGGACTAGCACTTCTGGTGTGAGGGCTTGCTGAGCCTTTTTCAGGACTGCTCATCCACCTTTGGAGTCCACATTTCACCCATCTCTCATCTGTAATTCTAAATGGTAGAATGAGCATTGGCCACAATCTGGTAAAACTGTCCCCACAGGTTGAGGGTAACTGACAGACCTCAAACCCATTGGTGAGTTAGGGGAATGTCTACTCCAGGCATATGAAGTCTTCAAGCCATGGAACTGGAAGAATTTGTTCCATAGCCATGAAGGGGGCTGAAGTAGGCACTAGTGCCTAGGGATCCTAGACGACTCTGTCACTGACTTGACTTTTCATTCTTAAGGAAATGACTTACTTCTTGATAAGAAGGAAGCCAGTTCCTTTCTCTGGGCTTCTGTTTCTCAACCTATAAAATAATATGGTTGGACTAGGGGATTTTCGAGATGCTTTTAGTTCTGTTCTAGAAATAAAGAGATATTAAGCCCAATTAGAAGTAGAGAACATTTAAGGTGGCCTAGAAAGGGGGAATCAGTTAATCAACAGTTCTTTTATATAAGGTCTCTCATTTACCACTTAGGCATTTTGGTACAGTATTCAACAAGGTAATCGCCTTCCAGGAGTTTATAGTTTGACTGGAACAATTCAATACCAGGCTGTCTGGTCCTAACAACAAATACAAGATTATGGAAAGAACAGTGAGGTCTATACCGTGGTTTCTTCACTTCCATCCCCATCCATAGTTTTGCTTTCTGACGTTTCAGTTACCTTCAAATAAACCAACTTCAAATTTTCAGGAAAAGGAAGGAGGCAGGAATGGGGTTGCCACCAGATGAGGGAGGGGTCTGGCACATGGCAATGGTCTCTCTGGGTCACTTCTGCTTTCACTTGGAGGTTTTTTGTTTTTAGGTTTCTTTTTTTTTTTGTGGTGGGGTGAAGGCTGAGGAGCACCAAGGGAGGAATAGGCCCCAGAAGAGAAAGCACAGCACTATAAAGTAAAGTTTATAGAGGTGTTAAAAATTGAACTGTTGGCATCCATTGAGGTGGGGGGAGGGGGCTGGTTTTGGCTCCTCCCCTACAGGCTCCTTCCCTCATAGAGGGGTGATAGTATTATATAATAATGTACAATGTACTTTATTATTACTGTATTTAATCTTGATAATGTCCTCTTATGTCTTCAATTCAATCTTATACATATATTTACAAAAAATCATACTATATATATATTTATATATATATATATGTATATATGAGGTCAGCAGATGTTTGCTTATAACCAGGGGTTCAACCATCCAAGGAGGTCTTGGAACTTTTGGGGCCCCATTATATTAATTCTTGGAATCATCTTCCTGAGTTCAAATCTGGCCTCAGACACCTATTGTCTCTTTGACCCCGGGCCAACTCTATGGGTCCCAGTTTCCTCATCTGTAAAATGAGCTGGAGAAAGAAATGGCAAACTACTCCAGGATCTACCAAGAAACCCCCAAAAAGGATACCCACAGAATCAGACTTGACTGAAGAACAAAAATTAGTCCTAGAAGGCTTTTGTCAGTAAATGGTGCAAAGGAAGAAAGAATAATAAATCTAAATAATTGCTTTGTTAACCAGAAAGAATTTATAAATGTTGATTATTAATATTTTAAGCTCCTTGGGTGTGTGTAGAGGGCGGAGGAGGAAGGGTCATTTTTCATCTTGGTACCTTAACCCCTCCCCCCCAATCCTCCCATCCCTTTCTTTACAATTCCATTCAGACTACTGGAGATTAATAAACATATTTTGGCTTCAATTCTCTGCTCTCTTTGGCTAGGGGAGTTTCAGCCCGGCCTCTTACCCCTTTCTACCCTACTCTCTATCTTCTTTCCCATGGCTGGGCGAAACTGGCAGTTCTTGAGACACTAGGAGATTGGGGAAAGGGAATGGGAGATGAAGGGGATCATAAGAAAGTATTTCCCCTCTCCAGGGTTCGGTTTCCTTCTCTCTAAAATGAGGAGGTTGGATTAGACGGGCTAAAATAAGGAGAGCTGGCAGCAGCTCTAAGGTGATAAGAACGGGGTCCCCACCAAATCTTCTCCCCTTTTCCAGCTGGCGTCTAAAGAGAGAGGGAGGGAGTCTGCAGATCGTTCCTCCCCCCGCCCGCGCGCGGTCCCACCCCCTCCATCCGTCCCCACCCTCCTGGAAGCCGTAGTGGGGAAAAGTGGGGGAGTCCTGCGCTTTGCACCCGACTGGAGCGGATCAGAGCGCGGGTAGAAGAGACAAGAATGGGATCTCGGGCGCTCTGCTTGGTTCTACTGGCTCTGGGGGCGCTGGAGGGCGGAGTCCAGGGTAAGTGATAAAAGACCCGCAGCGGATTCTGAGGTTATCCCGGGTTTGGGCTAACCCAGTTCCCTGTCCGGGAAGTTTGCGCAGTCCGAGGGTGTGCTAGGAGTCCGGGAGGGACTAGTGCCTGTCCAGGCTCCGAGACTGAGGGATCTTGAGCTGTCTCGTGTTGTGCCCGTCCTTGGTGCAGGGGTGTCCTCCTGGCTATGCAGCTTACTGGCGATGTGCGGATTTTTGCATGTTGTCCAATTTCGGAGCAGCTCATCTCGCATGTTCTCTCTTTCTCTCTTTCTCTCCTCTGTCCGTTTGTCTTTTGGGTGTTGGCAGCACTGTAAGATTTTGACTTCCTGAGTGTCAGTGGTTTTTTGGGGTTTGCTTGTTTCCTCTGCACCTTTCCTCCGACCTTTTGCTGTAGTGATGTTCAAGCAGGAGAGTCAGAGCCTCAGAAACAGGTTGGGGTTCCGCTTGCTTTCTCTAAACCTGGTCTGAATTAGGAGCAGATACCTCTGGGACTCAGACACGGATACGAGGTCTGGAGAGGTACCGCTACTGGGGGTAGGATTTATATAAGAGTCTCTAGGACTTTTTTCTTAGTCCAGTCCTTTTATCCCTAAATTCTGCTGCTGTACATCTCAGACCACTTGCTCTTTTTATGTTCCCATGTGGGAGGTGAGCAGGAACCACGCTTAATTTCTTCCTTCTGATCCACTTTGGATGAGATAGAGTCTGGCTGTTGAGTCCAGGGGGGTACACACATTTGAGCTCTTGAGAGTACAAGGACAGCTTTCTAGGGGAGTTGAAAGTTGGAGTGTTGGAAAGGGCTTCAGTCACTACTGTTTGAGATTTACCTTGTTAGGGAAGCTGAAAATACCAATGTGTGTCAAAACAGCTCAGAACTATCTGAATGTTGTTCTCTGCGATAGATTTATTTTTTTTAATGGGATTTACATGCTCAGGGTAGAGAAAAGTTGAATAATTTAATTGACCAACAAGTATCTACTGTGTGCAAAGGGTAAGGCATCACTAGGCACTGTGAGGAGATGGACAAGGGGTCTGAGGGATGGCAGTCACTTAGTAGGAGTTATGACAAAGGCAGATACCTGGAACATACAATAACAGCATGTATTTATTGGGGAGTTAAAACATAAAGTGCCGTGTATAATATATAGAGAGTGTATTTTTTACCCAAGAGGGAGGTTCTCCTGAAGTGTATTTGAGGGTAGGGTTTTAGTTTTATTGCTGAGGCTCTTAGTAATAATAGTTGACATTTACATAGATGTTTTAAGGTTTGCAAAGCATTTGATTATTTATAAATGTTTTTAAAATTGATAACTTAAAAAACCCTTTACCTTCTGTCTTAGAATCAATATCGTATATTGGTACCAAGGCAGAAGAGTGGTAAGGGCTAGGCAATGGGGGGTAAATAACTTTTGACTGTACATCTCAGGCCTAGGGAGCTATCTGAGGACAGATTTGAACATAGGACCTCCAAGTTCCAGGCTTGGCTCTTTATTCACCCCTCTACCTTAGCTTCCCCCTAAATTGATAACTTGTGTTTTGACATATCATTCACTTTCCCACTGCTACTGTCCACTCTAGTACTGTCCTATAAAAATCAGGTAAACAAAATGGCCAAGTAAAGAATCTCAAAATCATTATGTCCAAATTAGAATTAATTTTCTTTCTCTCCAAACTCAACCCTCTTCTAAACTTCTATATTTCTGTTGAAGATACCATCAACCTTCCTGTCATTTAGGTTTGCGAAATCTTGAACAGTTCTGCTTCTCTCTACTGTTAGCTATCAACCTAGTTCATTATCTCTCTCCTGGACTATATAGCCATCTAATTGGTCTGCTTGTCTCATGTATATTCCCACTCCAGTTCATCAACCCTGTAGATGCTCAGGCACCTTTCCTAAGGTTTAGGCATGCCAATGCCATTCCAGTGCTCAATAAACATAGCTGGCTTCCTATTACCTCCAGGATCAAATATAAAAGTTCTTTGTTGGTTAAAGTGCTACACAACTTGACTCTTTTCTGTTTTCCATTCTTCTTACACTCTATTCCATTTTACACATTGAACAATCAAACTATACTGTCCTACTTACTGTTTCTCCTACCTAATATTTCATTTCCAGTCTCTATAGTTTTGGACTGACTGTTCCCTGTGTCTCAGATGCTCTCCTTTCTCAGATCTACATCTCAGAACCCCTGGCTTCCTTCAATATACAGTTTAGATGCACTTCAACAGGTATTCTTTCCTGGTCCCCACAAATGTTGAAGTCTTTGCTTCCAAAGTTCCCTTTTCCATCTTCTCTGAGGGTATCTCTAATGTATCTATTTATGTACCTGTTGTCTGTTCCATTAGAATGGAAGTTCCCTGAGAACAGGAACTATTTTTGTCCTTTGTATCTATATTGCTTGGTTCAGTGTCTAGTACTACCTTACTTAATAAATGCTTGACTGACTACTGTCTTGGTGTTATCTTCTCACTTCATTTTTTTCCTCACTCTTCAATTAAAACAAACAAACAAACAAAACTTACTTTCTGTTTTAGAATTGATGCTAAATATCAATCCCAAGGCAGAAGACTGGTAATGGCTAGGTAATAGGGGTATCCATTACCATTATATACCATAATTTGTTTGGCCATTCTGCAATTGATCCCTTCACTTTACAATTCTTTGCCACCACAAAAACAGCAGTTATAAATATTTTTGTACAAATAGGCTCTTTCCCCCTTTTTTGATTTCCTTGGACTATAGACCTAGTACTGGTATTACTGGATCAAAGGGTACCCATTACCTTCTGTCTTAGAATCAATGCCAAGTCTTGGTTCCAAGGCAGGAAAGTAGTAAAGGCTAGAAAGTTGGGGTTAAGTGACTTGCCCAGGGTCACACAGCTAGGATATGTCCGAGGTCACATTTGAACTTGAAGTCTCCTGACTCCAGGCCTGACTGTCTATCCAGGTAGTGACCTAGTTGCCCCTCCTATAGTTCTAATCAGTTGCCAAATCTTGTAATTTCTACCTTTGTATTATCTCTTACTTCTTTACATTTTTCTCTACTCCCAAAGGCCATGATTCTAGTTTATGATGATAGACCTCTGTCATGCTCTTTTTGGACTATTGATATAGCCTAATTATTTAAAAATTTTAAGAAACTATTTTATTTTTCTTTTTTTTTAAAATATATTTTATTTGATCATTTCCAAGCATTATTCGTTAAAGACATAGATCATTTTCTTTTCCTCCCCCCCACCCCCCCACCCCCCATAGCCGACGCGTAAGTCCACTGGGCATTAGATGTTTTCTTGATTTGAACCCATTGCTTTGTTGATAGTATTTGCATTAGAGTGTTCATTTAGAGTCTCTCCTCTGTCATGTCCCCTCAACCTCTGTATTCAGGCTATTTTATTTTTCTTTATATATTTCTTTATATATTCTTCAATTACATGTAATAACAATTTAAAACATTAATTTCCCCAAAATTCTGAGCTCCAAATTCTTTCCTTATCCCCCTTCTCCCCTCCCTGAGGTGGCAAGCAACTTGACCTAGGTTATTCATGAGTGATCATGCAAAATGTGTCTCCACATTGATCATCCTGTGGAAGAAGACTTATAGAAAACAACCTAACAACCAAACCAAAAAAGTGAAAAATCATTTATTTTGATTTGCATTCAGACTCCATCAGCTCTTTCTCTGGAGGTGAATATCATTTTTGGTCATTAGTCCTTTGGAATTGTCTTAGATGACTGCATTATTGAGAATAGCTAAGCTAGTCATGATTGTTCATTATACAATATTGCCATTACTGTGTACAATGTTCTCTTATTCTGCTCATTTTACTTTGCTGCAGTTCTTATAGACCTTTTCAGGTTTTTCTGAAAAGATCCTGCTTGTCATTTCCTCAAGCACAATAGCATTCTATTACAATCATATGTAGCCATACCCAAATTGATGGACATCACTTCAATTTCCAACTTTTTGCCACCACAAAAAGTGCTTCTTTAATAACCTAGTTATTGTCCTCATCTCCTTTCTTTTCTTTCTAATCTAGCCTCTACACAGCTGCCATGGTGGTATTTCCCAAATGCAAGACTGACCATGTCATTACCCTACTCAGGAAATTTCAATTGTTTTCTATTGCCTCTCAGATCAAATATAAACTCCTCTGTTTAGTTTTGAAAATCCTTAACAATCCTTCCCTAACCCAACTCTCCAGCCTTATCGTATAATCCCACATGTGGCAGTCCAGCCAGTCTTCTTTCTCTTTCTCACACTTGACACTTCATTTCCCATTTCTTGACCTATCCCTCATGCTGGAAACACATTTCCAAACCATCTTTGCTTCCTAGAATCTTTTGCTGCTTTCCAAAGTCTGCTTAAATAACATTGTCACTTAAAACCTTTCCCGATTCTCACTCTGCTTGTAGTGCCTTTATCCTGAAAAATTTACTTATTATATGTATTTATTATATACTGTATTTATTATATATATGCACATATCTTTTTTTTTAACCCTTACCTTCCATCTTGTAGTCAATACTGTGTATTGGCTCCAAGGCAGAAGAGTGGTAAGGGCTAGGCAATGGGGGGTCAAGTGACTTGCCCAGGGTCCCATTGCTGGGAAGTGTCTGAGGCCAGATTTGAACCTAGGACCTCCCGTCTCTAGGGCTGGTTCTCAATCCACTGAACTACCCAGCTGCCCCCTATATATGCACATATCTTGCAAAGACTAATTTTTAAAAAGCTCTTACCTTCTGCCTTAGAATTGATGCAAAAAAAATCGGTTCCAAAGCAGAAGAATGGTAAGGGCTAGGCAGTTGGAGTTAAGTGACTAACCTAGAGACACACAGCTAGAGAGTATCTGAAAACAGATTTGAACCCATGACCTGGCCATCTTTCCATTGAGTCTCTATTTTTTTTTTTAACGATTAAGTCTTTCTGTCTCACCCAGATTGGAAATTCAGGGACTACTCACATACTTGCCCATTCCAATCAACATGAGAATTCTGATGAACTCTATTTCAGATCTGGGCCATTTTGCTCTTCCTTAGGCTATTTGATTATCTGCTTATTTATTTATTTAAGATCTTTAGAAAATTTTATTTAATTAATTAACTTAGAATATTTTTCCATGGTTATATGATTCATATTCTTTCCCTTCCCTCCTCCCACTACCCTCCCATATCTGATGCACAATTCCACTGGGTTTTACATATGTCATTTATCAAGACCCATTTCCATATTATTGATCTTAGACAATTTGAAACATTAGTCCCCTCCCAGGAGCTTACCATATTAATGCTGAGAACTTCATGTAGATAACCAATTGGCTCAGCCTGCCATGGCTCAGAAATGCCATCTTCAAGAGATCCATCAATTTCAGACTTCCCAATAAACTCCCACACATTTATGGACATATTATCTTCTTCAGGAAAATATAAGCTTATCAAGGGCAAGGATTGTTTCATTTTGGTTTTTGTACCTCCCTCACTTAGCATTGTGCCTGGAATCTAGCTGGTACTTAATACATAATTTTTGATTGCTTGATTTCTGAGTAAGCTTCAATCTTGGGCATGCAGAGCTGTTCAGAGCTCTGTTTGAGATATAGTCAGATGTCTGAAGGGCCCTTTTCCCATGAGCAGTGAGTTGAAAAATCCAGGGAGGCTTTTTTTGGCCTCCAGTGCCCTGACACCCCTTTGGAGGGTCCCAGTAGAATATGCCTTGTCAAGGAAGAGGCAAAGAAAGTGCAAAGCTATTTGTGTCCTGTCCCTGGATCCTTAGTCTGTCAAAATAGCAGGTAAACACTTCCATACCACTGATTGGAGGGCACTGGAATAAAATAGATCCAGTTATAGAACAGATTTTCTTTGTGCCCAACCTCAGGACCTGGTGATCCAAGTCAAACTGATCTTTGATTGAAAGATAGCCATTTCCCTACCTGCAGGATAGATTTGAGCTGGGGAGAGTCAGAGACTCCTTAAAATATCTCCGGCAAAGGTAGGCTTAAATCCATTGGTACACTGGTAAATGATTAACAACCAACTCTGAAAAAGATATATGATGCACTTAAAAAAAAGAAACCCTAACCTTCTGTCTTAGAATCAATGCTAAGTATCAGTTCCAAGGTAGAAGAATGGTAAGAGCTAGGCAACTGGGGTTGTGACTTGCCAAGTATCACACAGCTAGGAAGTGTCTGAGGATCTCCTCTCTCTAGGCTGGTTCTCCATCCATTGACCCACCTTGCTGTTCCTCAATACACTTTTAAGTATAATATACATTATTAACATTTACTCCATCACTTTCTTAGGTTGAGATAATAACAAAACAATTAACCAAGATCTGATTTATAGCATCTGCCAATTTCCAAGGTATAAATATTCACACTGAAAAATTAACATTGACTCTTGCACACCACTGGTTAAGCCCTGGTAGGCAAACCTACACCTGAAATATCAGGGATTTGTTATGATCTCTATTCAGGTCATCCAAACCATAATTCAAACTGTACTAGTAAAACCCAGAACTGCCTCGATCTCTCTGGAATCCTGGGGACCAGAAGAGATTTGGGTCTGGCGTTGGCCTCCCAGAGATTCTGGAGATGGGAAGTGAAAGGAGAATGTGAAAGGAAAGAGATATAGTTGCACAGAGAAGGAAGGATGAGGCTCAGATAGGTCCTACTAGAATGAGGGAGGAGTGGGGAGATAAGGAGAGCTGGGAAGCAAAGTTTCACAAGTTTTGTACCACATATATAAAACTGAATAGTTTGCCATAATTCAGTAATTATTTTATAATTCATAATTATTAGCACTATGGTAATAATAAGTGGGGGCAACTAGGTGGCACAGTGGATAGAGTGTTGGGTCTAGAGTTAGGAAGATTCTTTTTTCTGAGTTCAAATCTCAGACACTTATTAGCACAAGACACTTACTATTTGACCTTGGGCAAGTCTCTTAACCTGCTTGCCTCAGTTTTCTCATTTGTAAAATGAGTTGGAGAAGGAAATGGCTAAGTATGTCCAACTGTCAAAAAAACCTCAAATAGCATCATGAAGAGCTATATGCAATTGAACTGAACAACAAAAAAATAATCAAGGTGAACAACAAAAAATAAAGCTCACATTTCTTTGGTGAACTTGAAGACTTATGGGAATAGACTGAGAGATGGAAGAAAGCTTAAAGTTGAGCTTTACAGCATCTTGTCCAACATCACATGAAGCTGTTACCTTTTCTACTATGCCATATTTCCTTCTTTTAAATTCATTGCATTTGAGCAATGAATTTGGAGTCTGAGGATAGTACTCCCAACTTCAAACCACATCTTTGCCATTTACATTTTTGTGACCTTGGACAAGTTATTTAACTTTTCTTTGCCTGGAGTGCTTCATTTGTAAAACCAGGGGGATTAACTAGATAGCCTGGATTAATGAGATAGGTAAGGTTATTTGAACTATATAGCAGAGTCACAAGTAGGGCAGGGCCATTGGGACTTTGTGTCAGGAAACTAAAATTTAAATGGTAATGACAATACCATCCTAAGGCTTGTTTGCTTCCCCTGGCAGCTTTACCTTCAGGGGACCCACTCCATTCTATTCCTATTCCCCATGTCCCCTAGCAGTCCTCCAGCAGCATAAGGAACTGCAGTGTGTCCTCTCGCCTTGGTGCCTAAATTGGTGAGTTCTACCATTTTGTCCCCTATCCTTCCTCCCTACTTTTTCCTTCCCTACCCCTTGTGTAGACTTGAACTGTGGGCTTTCCAAGCACCAAACATTACTGTAATTCTTGAGATCACTACCTCTCCCTACTGGGGGGCACAATAGGCAGGGATGTTCTCCTTGTACTTCTCCCTCTTGTGAGAAAGGAGGATCCCTGGGGATAGATGCCAAAGAAAAGTGTAAGAAAATGGATAGAAGAGAAAGTCTGACCATGCCATTGTATGAGTATGTGTTGTTTTTATAGATGAGGAAACTGAGGCTCAGAGGCTCAGAAAGATTAATTGACTTGCCTATATGATCACACAACTAGTTAGGTAGGACTTAAACTCTGTTCTTTTGACTCTAGAATAATTTTTCTTCCACTTTATCATATGGCCTTTTTAGTACATAGAAGTTATCATTCATTAATTTATTAGAAATAAAGATAACATGCTTACTTTAAAAAGAAATTTTTATTATTATCTTTTGTTTTCCCATTGCCTAGAGTTCCTCCAGTATTCCTTCCAGTATTTCCTATCAGAGAATTATTCCTTGTAACTAAAAACTTTAAAGGAAAAGAGGGAGAAGGGAAAAAATTAGCACCAGTTAATATATTGAAAAACTTATTAAGTGCAATGTTCCACAAGTGTTAAAAGGTAGCTCTTCAAGGACTATTTATTTATGTTTGTATTTCCATCACTTAACATAGTACCTTGATTAATTAAGCAATTAATTAAGTAATAATGCTTATGGATTTATTGATTCACTTGATCCTGGATTCCTCATCTCTGTAAAAAGAATATATATCTTCTCATAGTTCTTTTGGGCTTTTTTTTTTTTGGTGAAAGTTGTTCTTTCCATTTACTTTGATGTAGTCAGGTATATTGTTTCCTTGATTTGTTTACATGACTGCATCAGTTCATGTAAATCTTTTTGTGCTTTTCTGCATTGATTATGTGTGTAATTTCTTGTAGCATATTAATATTCTATTACATTCATGAGCTACAATTTGTTTAGTCATTACCCAATTGATGGGCATCTTCATTGCTTCCAGTTTTTTGCTACTACAAAAAATGTTGATATATATTTTGGAACCTTTATTTTTTTATCAGTGACTTCCTTGGGGCATATACTAGCAAAAGAATCTCAAAAGTCAAAAGGTATGGACATTTTAGCTACTTTCATAATTCTGTATTGCTTTCCAGAATGGTCATATTAATCCATTGCTCAACCAATAATGCTAATGATTCATTGTGCCTCTCTTACCCTTCCCTTCTTTTGTCATTTTTGCCAATTGTCTGAATGCATGGCAAAACCTTAGAGTTTACATAACATGCTTCTTAACTCTGTTGTTTAGTTGACTCAGTTATGTTCTACTCTTTGTGACCTCTTTTGGGGTTTTTTTTGGTAAAAGTATTGGAATGGTTTACCATTTCCTTCTCCCGCTCATTTTACAGATGAGGAAATTGAGGCAAACAGGGTTAAATGACTTGCCATGGGATACATAGCTAGTAAGTGTCTGAGTCTAGTGAATTTGGGTCTTCCTGATTTCATGTCTGGGACACTATCTGCTTCACTACCTGGTTGCCCTTATTCTTCTTAAGGATTTTTTTGGATCAATGGGAAATTAAGATTATATTACTACTCTAAGATTTCTAAATATATTCCACCAAATGAATCCACAAGGTATCTATCTCTCTGTATTCTAATTATTGCCAAATAACTTAATAACAAAACAAACCTAATACTACCAAGCAAGGCTTTGCTTATTGTTTGAAACAGAGGAGCATCTTCATTTGGTTATTCAACTCCAGACATCCTAGGGAGAGAGAATGTATCCTAAATATGTTAGAGAGTATTTCCTCACTGAAAATAGTGTGTAGACTCGAACTGTGGATTTTCCAGGCACCAAGCATTACTGAAATTTTTGAGATCATTGTGAAGGTCGCCACCTCTCCCTACTTGGGGTGCGACAGGCAGGGGTCGTAGTCTTTCTTCTTGAACTTCTACTTGTGAGAAGGGAGGATCCCTGGGGACAGATGCCAAAGAAAAGTGTAAGAAAATGAGTAGAAGAGGATTTTTCCAATTGAAATCTCCTTTTCTCTAACCCTTCACCCCAATGAGGGCCTCCAGTTTTTATCACCCATTTTCAGCTGTGCTTATCCTCTTGCTCTTGTTTTGAGGAAAAGCCAGGAAGTTCCCACAAGAACCACAGCTCATGAATCAGCAGACAGATAATTATCAAGGGGAATGAGAGTGGGCAGCTTCAGGAATAAGCCATTCTAACCTCCCTTCTGCCCACAGAGCTGGTGTGGTTTTTTATCCCATCTCCCTTCTTTTGAAACTCTGCCAGATCCCTCAACGAGCCTTTAATGGAGGTTAAGACACCAGGGTGAACCGGAGGTGGATTGGGGAATGACCCACTTGGACTCTCCTAGCTTGATAATGCCAGCCATTGGCATAAATATGTTTTTAAGTTCCCAAGTGAAATTTTGTCAAAACTGTTTCTTCCCTCTATGTCCATAGCTTTTCTAGAAACGTCTTCATTGTATCCCAAGACTATACTTTCCTTTTTTAATGGGTCCTGGAGCAAGTATTTCCCAAGAGACAGCATGATATATTGGGAAAACACTGGAGGGTCTGGATTTGAATCTGAGCTTAGAAGCTTAACACTTGTATGCCTTTGGCAAAACCACTTAAAGTGAAGAGCTTAAACTAAGTAATTTTAAAATTCTCTTCAGGCTCTAACTCCTGTGATCTACTACTAGACATTAAATACTCTGGAGGCAGGTATTATGTCTGATTTAAAATTTGCATCTTTTCAGCACTTACCATAACAATCTGTACAGTAGACCTTTAATAAATATTGATTGATAGTGAATTGTTACATCATGTCGAAAGAGGTCATTCCCAACACCAAACCAAGTTCAAAAGTAATTATGAAATGTTTAACAAAATAAATTAAAATATAATACAATATAGATAATGTTAATTTGCAGCTCCTAAAGTCAATATTCATCTGTTTCTATTTGATACCACTTAGTAGAACATGGTGGGGGCAGTTAGATGTTGCCATAGATAGAATAGATAGAATGCCAGCCTTGAAATCAAGAGGACCTGAGTTCAAATATAGTCTCAGATACTTACTAGCCTTGTGACTCTGGGCAAGTTATTTAACCCTGTTTGTCTCTGTTTCTTCAACTGTAAAATGAGCTGGAGAAGGAAATGGCAAACCACTCCAGTGTCTTTGCCAAGAATACCCCAAATTGGGTCATAAAGAGTGAGACACAACTGAAACAACTGAACAACAATAAGTAGATAGTGGTATGGAAAGTAGAAATGCCCTGGATTTGAGTCAGGGCACCTGGTTCTAATCCTGGCTCTACCACTTTCCACCTGTGTGACATTGGGCATTTAATCTTTTGACCTCTTTTACCTCATCCATAGAACTTGGATGTTTGATGAGTTAACTTCCAGCTTTAAATTTATAATCTGTCCAATGTCATTCCAATCACTCAGAATAGGGAATTTGCATCTCTGATACCTGTGGTTCAGTGCATTTTTCTAATTCAAGATTAATTTTGCTTGCAAGGAAAATCTCACCATCAAGGAAACAAATCCATTGGAATGGATGACAAAAACTGAAACTATCTAGCCTGGACTTTTACTTGACTAAAGACAAGTGACTGCTAGACTTTTCTTGAGGGTCACCTTTGGGATCCTAAAATTTCTAGTTGGGCTGATGACTTGGGTTATTAACAAACTGTTTTATAGGTTTTCAAGTGCTAGAATCCAAAGATTTAAGTACTGTATATTGAAGATAGACTTACATGCTTGCTCTTCCTGGGAATGATTAGGAGTTAGTGGCAAAAGGCAATGAGTCACACTTTTCTGGGCCAGATGCTTCTAAGAAAAAAATATGATATTTTGAGACTCTAAGGTTTCTAAAATAAATAAATAAATTTGGCTCTCAGAGTCTTATTTCCAAGTGAACGCCTGGACAAAAAGGGAGGCAGGATGGATTGCTTCTGACAACATTGCTATGCACAACAAAGATGTGAAATGAGGTCAGGAGGTGAAATAGTTTCAGAAATGGAAAGCTGGGTTTCAAGGAAGGTCATCAGGAGGACAAGGCTGGGTTAGGGGAAATTTTGGAAGAACTGCCCAAGTCTTGGCTGGATGTTGTTTTGTGGCTATATTGGTGACTTTTCCTGTCTCTAAAGACCTTCTCTTATGGTGATCCAATCAAGTTGGTCTGTTTTTTGAAGACTGGTCTTATTAAGTCTTCAAAGAACTGGTCACCTCCAGCCCTTCAAAGGACATCAGCCACACCAATTCATATGAAACCTTGACTAAGGTGGGAGAGACTGTGATCTGCATAGTTAGAAGGGATCTTTAGAAAAGTTAAAGTATTTATTGGAACCTAATATTGGCACCGTGGAGTCAAGAAAATCATCACACACTACTGAAATGATTGAACAAATATCTGGATGGTCAAGATTCCCTAAAAATATACTATACTGAAGCATGTAAATAACCCAGGCAGCAGATGGGACAATTATTGATGATATTTCCCAGCATTCCAAGTAGATTTGAATTTAAAGCATTCTAGCCATTTGGGAGAAGTAGTCACAATGCTTTGGATCTATAATGAGGTTAGGATATCAAGTATTTTTTGACAAGAAGCTAAAATTTAGAGGACAGGGACCACACCATTCTAGAGATCTCTTGTCCCCTCTCAAAGTTAGGCAAAGTGGTACTCATTATTAACTTCTTACAGTCACTTTCCCACCAGAGTGGAGCTGGAAGGAATCTTATCTTTTGTTCATCGGTCTTTAGTTGTGTTTGACTCTTCATGACCTCATTTGTTTTTTTTTTTGGCAAAGATATTGATGTGGTTGGCCATTTTCTTCTCCAGGTCATTTGATAGATGATAAAGCAGAGGCAGAAAGGTTTAAGTGACTTATCCTTGGTCCCACAGCCAGTAAATATCTGAGGCCAAATTCAAACTCAGGAAGAGGAATCTTCTTGAATCCAGGACCTGCAGTCTATATACTGTGCCACCTAACTGTCCAAGGGGATCTTAGAAATTATCTAATCCAAATGTCTCATTTTATGAGGAAAGAATCTGAGGCCCAGACAAGATCAAACACACATAAACAGTTAAGTAGAAGAGTCAGGATTCAAACCCATGCCCTCTGACCAACTCCCTCCACCCCCAATCCCACTGAACTTGTCTTATAGTACTAACTTTGCCTTTTTTTCTTTTTTACATTTAAATTTAATTTATTTTTTCTCTATTATATGTAAACACAATTTAAAAAATGTTTTAGAAAAACGTTTGATTTCCATGTTCTCTCCTTCCCTACTTCCCTTCCCTCCTCCTTGAGAAGGCAAACATTTTGGTATAGATTATACATGTGCAGTCATGCAAAACATTTCCTTGTCAACCATGTTCATTGCCTTGTTTCTTAAAAAAAAAAGAATAGAAAAAGGTAAAGAAATTAAATGTGATAAGGATCATGGCAAATTTTGGCCATGCTGAACATAATAGGTACCCATAGATGCTTATTCCTTTTCCCCCAAAACTTTTTCAACTAAAGTACCCCCTCCAGTGGGTTGTTTCTTCCATTAGAAAATAAATTCTTAAAGGGCAGGGTTTTGAGTTTTTTATTTGTAGTTCTAGCACTTAGTATAGTGCTTGGCTCATAGTAGGTGCTTAATGAATTCTCATTCATCCATATCCAATATAAATTACAACAATTTTTACATTATTAATAGTTACATTGTTAACTGTAACCGTTTCTTAAAAGAAAAATGTTCAGCAAAAACAACTAACTCATCTGCACTTTCTGACAATATATGTTCTCTGTTCCATCTCCACGCCTGTCCCTTTTCCCAAAAAGGGAGGATTTAGTTGTGCATTTTCCCAGCTCTTTTGTCAGTTAAATGTAGTTGTTATCATTTCTGAGCATTTGGTTTTATTCTTTCCATTTGTCTTTAATTGGTTATGCATGGTATTTGACTACACATAGTGCTAGTGTTCTCTCTAAATGTAATATATGCTAGGTTATGTGGAGTTTTCTTGTTTCTGCTTACTTTATTTACTATGCCAATTCACAGAAATCTTCCCAAGCTTCTCTGGGTCTTTCATATTCATCATTTCTTAGGAGTGTCATTTTTATTTTTATTTATGTACCTCAATTTGTTTAGCCATTCCCCAATCTGATTGATGTCTGCTTTCTTTCTAGTTCTTTGCCCAAAAGTGCTGCTATGAATATTTTGGTGTTTATGGGGCAGCTAGGTGGCTTAGTGGATAGAATACTGGACTTGGGGTTAGAAAGACCTGAGTTCAAATATAGCCTGTTACTTACTAGCTACAGGGGACCTTGGGCAAATCGTTTAACTTCTGTTTGCCTCAATGTCCTCAACTGTAAAATGGTGGTAAAAATAGCACCAACCTGAATCTTCTAATTTCAGAAAATATATGTTGGAAATAGTTATTACATGGAATTGGGAAAATAAAATATTTTTGAATAAATTTTTTTTAAAATAGCACTAATACCTCCAGGTTGTTGTGAGGATCAAACAAGATGATATTTATAAAGTACTTAGCACAGTGCCTGGCACATTACATATATATATATATATATATATATATACATATATATATTTCTAGCTATTATCATTTATTTTATTTTGATTCTTAGACTTTTATTGATTATTTTATTTTTAAATTTATTATTTATTTTATGTTTTCTTTTTATTCTCAGCCTCCCTGAGGTACATGCCTACAAGTAGGATCTCTGAGGCAGAGAGAATAAGAGCCTGCCTTTAGTGTTAACTGTTCTCCCTTGGGATGGAAAGGGGAGAAATCTAATCAATCCACCAATAGGTATCTAACTCTGCCTCCAGCCATGTCTGATGCCATACTGGATACTGAGTGGAGTGGAGTAGCCTGACATAATTTAGACATAGAGAACAATAGTGTTATATTTGCCCAAGTACCATGTGGAAACAATTAGTTGTAAAATCCATAGTGGAGATTTAGGTGTTGTGGAAATATTCTAGTCTAAAGACCCTGGTTGTAATTCTGATTCTACTAAACTCCTTGAGGGCAGGCACTACACCATATTTATCTTTGGGTCTCTGATGTAGGTTGTCTTGAATATAGTAAATATATCCTTAATAAATGATTAGCCCAATTAATTAATTCAATCCTAATTGAATTTTAATTTGATTATTAGTTGCATCATCTTGACTAGGGAAGAAGGGGGAGGAGCAGAATAAACATTTATTACCTCCACTATATGCCAGGAGCACTTTATAAATATTTTCCTTAATTGATTCTTAGAATAACCCTGGAGGAGCACCCAGGTAGCTCAGTGGATTGAGAGCCAGGTATAGAGATGGGAAGTCCTTGGTTCAAATGTGGCTTCAGTTACTTCCTAGGTGTGTAGCCCTGGGCAAGTCACTTAACTCCAGTTGCTTAGCCCCTGCCACTCTTCTTCGAGGAACCAATATTCAATATTGATTAGAAGGTAAGAATAAAAAAACAACCAACCAACCATGGGAGGTAAGTACCGTTATTATCTCTATTTTGTAGTTGAACAAACTAAAGCAGATAAAGGTTAAGAAATTTATTTCGATATGAATAAGCAGTTTTCAGATGAAGAAATCAAAGTTTTTGATAGTCATATAAAAATATTCTAAATCCCTCTTGATTCGAGAAATGCAAATTAAAACAACTCTGAGGTACCACATCACACCTATCAGATTGGCCAATAAGACAATAAAGGAAAATGATAAATGTTGGAGGGGATATAGCAAAAAAAAAAAGGAGGATAATGCATTGCTGGTGGAATTGTGAACTGATCCAACCATTCTGGAGAGCAATTTGGAAATATGCCCAGAGGACTATAAAACTATGAATACTCTTTGAGCCAGTACTACCAAATACTAGATCTATATCCCAGGGAGATAAAAAAATAGTGGAAAGGACCTACTTATAAAAATATTAATAGCTGTTCTTTTTGTAGTGGCAAAGAATCAGAAACTAAAGGGATATCTATCAATTGGGGAATGGCTAAATAAATTGTGGTATCTGATAGTGATATTGTGATGTAAGTAATGATGACCAGGATAATTTCAGAAAGGGCTGGAGAGACTTTCATGGACTGATGCAGAGTCAAATAAGCAGAACCAGGAATACATTGTATACAGTAACAGCAATATTGTGGGATGATCAACTGTTATAGACAGTACAATGATCTAGGACAATTCTGAGGGATTTAGGACAAAGAGTGCTACTCACCTCTGGAGAAAACTGTTGGAGTCAGAATGCAGATGAAAGCATATGATTTTTCAATTATTTATTTGGGTTTATGTTTTAGGGTTTGGTTTTATAAGATTATTCACTTATAAAAATGATAAATATGGAAATATGTTTTGCATGATAATACATGTATAATCCAGATAAAATCACCTGTAGCATTGCGAGGGGGAAGGAAAGAGAGGAAGAGAGAAAAGTTTAATCATATAATTTAGGAAAACTTGTATGGAAATTTATTATTACATGTCATTTATAAAAATAAAAGAAATTTGCCTTTAGTTAACATAGCTAAAAGGCAATGAGTTTAATATTTGAACTTGAGTCTTCCTGAGGGCCTCTAGGTGGCTCAGTTAAAAGAGGACCATGCCTAGAGTCAGGAAGTCTTATGTTCCCGAGTTCAAATCTGGCCTCAGACACTTAATAGCTTTGTAACTTCTGGCAAGTCACTTAACTCTGTTGACCTCAGTTTTCACATTTGTCAAATAAGCTGGAGAAGAAAATGACAAACCACTCCTTCTTTGTCAGGAAAACCCCAAATGAGGTCTTGAAGAATAAGGACATGACTGAAAATGACTAAAATTCTTTTCTATCCACTGTGTCACTGGACATAATCTTTGTTATCTAGGAAATGTTTGATTAAAAACAAGAGTTGAGATAATCATATGGCAAAAGTGAGAGATGGTAAGTAAACAAGTAGAGAGTCTTATGTACATAGTAATTCTCTTGAAATGTAAAAAAAAAAATAAAAACTTAACAAATTAGATTCATCCTACATAGAGAATTTATTGGAAGATATAAATATACTTCAACATGATGTGAATATTGTTTTAATAGTGACACAGTGATTATCATAAAGTCTTCAATTCAAATTCTGCCTGAGACACTTATTGCTGTATGATTTTAGGCTGATCTCTCTATCACTCAGCCTTTCTCAGACTTCTTTTCTAAAGAGTGGACTTATCGGATTCCCCTTCCAGTTGTACATTTTTGGTCCTGTGTTGAATCCCAAATCTTTGGCCAACCAGTTTAATAATTCTTGACAAGTTATAGTAAAGCTTTTGAACACTTATTTTGTATGTTCCTAGTGAATATGACATTTCCAACATTCTTTTCTGAGTCACTGAAATAAGTCTTTGTTGGTTTATCCAATGCTTTAGGTGCATGGATTTTGGGTATTAATAAGATTTGAAAGCTTTGAAAGTTCAGGAGAGGGACAGTGGTGAGTAGTTTTGGTGTTACACCATGAACCTTTCTATATTCAAGGGGAAATAATGCCTGTAGTGAAAAAGCACTTTTATAGCTAGGCTAATAAAGAATCTCCCAAAGTGGGTACATTATTTGAATTTGTACACCACATTTCCATTGGGCTGGAACCCCAATTTCACATATTTTATATCATTATAACTTCAAATAGTGTGGATGTGATCACATATGATCTCTTCAGGGGATATAATTTCTTCAATATCAAGATTCTAAGTAACATGTACTTCCTGGGAGAATTAGAAATAAACTTGAAGCTTTGCCATCTCTGTTGCTGTTACTTGCTTTGACTATCCAGATCTTATCATTTGCTCTTCTTCTGGGACCTATGGACTACCCTAGGGACCTTGCTATCCACCCTGCTTCAGAATCTTCCTACATGTGTTTTCTTCACCATTATAATGGGATTTCAGTGAAAAAAGAAATATTATTACTTAAAAAAACCCTTACTTTCTGTCTTAGGGACAATTCTTAGACAGAAAGGCAAGGGTTTGTCAATCAGAGTTAAGTGACTTGCTCAGGGTCACACAGCTAGGAAGTTCCTGAAGGCTGATTTGAACCTTTTGAATTTGGTTTGTCAAAATTTGCCAAAAAACCAAGCATAACTCAGGTGGTGTGTCACTTTTAGGCCCCCCCCAAATTTCATGATTTTTATGGTTTAAATAACAAAAATGTATAATTGTAATATATAACTATATTTAATAAACCAAAAGCTAATTATTTAATTTACCTGCTTAGTGACTTCTTTGTTCATCTGTCAGTCAGTTTCTTTTGTTGGTCTTGATATTATTTAACTTGTGTGGGGTGTTGTGAACTAAGATAAGTGAGGGGGAGAGGGAATTCTTTAACTAACCTGTCTATTAGTGACTTTTTTGTTGCTGAATTTCATTGGCTAAATCTTCAATTGGAGGTTGGTATTTTGTATACTTCAAGCCCAAGCAAGTGCTACTAGCTTCATCTGTCAATCTGTTTCTTTTGTTGGTTTTGATATTAACACTGAGAATAAGGTCTCACAAAAGTACTTAGAGGGGAAAATTGTGAATAAAGCCATTGCTATATTTTTCAGGGTGCTAAAAGTGTCTGGTAATCAGTTCCAGGCACTCCTCTCTTGCATGTGGGCCAGAGTCCCACCCAGTCTTCCACCCTACCTCTCTCCTTCTCAGCTGGCTGGCCTGGGGCATGCCCTGAGAGCAGTGCTGCCAGCCACCAGCTTGCCTGCCCATGTATGCTCCTTCCATGCCCAAGCTCCTTCTCCCCGCCTGACCCACACTGCTTGTCTCCTCCGCCCTGCCCCCATGGCCAGCATGTGAAGCAACACCCACCACCCCTGATGGCCATGACCTCATCTGCAACTGTGAGCCCATGGCTCCTGGACCCTGGGCCCTGAGGCCTTAAGGTGTGCTGAGCCCTCATGAGGCCGTGTCATCGAAAATGACTATGTGTGTCAGGGCTGACACTTATGTCATAGGTTCACCATCATGGACTTAGTTCCTCCCAAATCTAGATCTGTCACTCTATGCATGATGCCGCCTAGCTAACCCAATTTTCTTACTTTTCTATTTACTTAGCTTAGTGCTTAGCACATAGCATATGCTTAATAAAATCTTATTTATTCAACAAATAAGATTTTCACAGGGTGGGAAGATATAGATGTGTTTTGATTTGAATTGATTAAAGAAGTACCCACATCAATGGAGTCCTGGGGAGGTGGTACAGTGGATGCTGGTCTTGGAGTAGGGAGACTTGAATTCAAATCCACCTTTAGATATTTATTAGCTGTGTGGCTTTCAGCAAGTCACTTAACCTTTGTCTCACTTTCCTCAATTGTAAAATGGGCATAATAGCAGCACTTACAAAGGATTGTTGTGAGGATTAAATGAGATAATATTTGTAAAGTGCCTGGCACATAGTAGTAAGAACTATAGAAATAGTAGTTGGAAGGGATTTCAGAGGCCCATCTGTATTTACCTGAGATTCCCCTTTGCTTCACTCACTTAGTGGTCATCCAGCTTTTGCTAGAAATCTCCTCTTTGGAAAAACCTACTACTTCCGAAGGTAAACAATTTTCATTTTGGACATCCCTAAAGATTATGAAGATTTTTCTTATAAGAAGATGAAATTCACTTCTCTTCAAGTTTCTATGGAAAACAATAAAGGGAAACAATAACGAGTACTATTCTGGGCACATGGAAGATCCACAGTAGAGGTAGCGTCATGGAATTTAACTAACCCTGGACCAGGAGTCAGAAGACTTGATGTTTTGGATCCCTTCTTCACTGTGTACTAGTTTGTATGATCACAGATAGTTAGCTAATATCTCTGAGCCTCAGTCTTCTCATCTGTAAAATGAGGAAAACAATATCTTTCCTATTGAGGAAAATAAGAACCAAAATTAGGGAAGGTCAGTGAATATGTTTTAAGTCTGTGCTTAATTAGTTAGCTTGAGGTGGCTCATTCTCAGCATTGGTTCATGCAGCCAAATGATTATTATGGAAAATCATTCATATCCTGACCTTTCATTTCCATAGGAAGTGACCTGTCCAGGATCAGTGGTTGAGCTGGGACCCAGTCCAACACTTGGGTCAGCTGCGTCACTGGTCTTTGGAAAATGGCAACAAAGATTACTGTTGTATTGCTGTGTAATCATTCAAAAAACCCAAAATGCTGCATCACTTCCCCTTAAATGACTTTCCACATCAACTTGGCTTAACTGTAGGGAACATCCGATAGATGATGGTTTACTTCTGGTCATACCATTTCCCTCATTTATGCATTTTTGCCCCATATTGCATCCTTTTCTTTTTTTTCCCTCTTTTTCTCATGTTTTTCCCAAGCTTATTGCTTCTTTCTACCCTTCCTAAGTCATTTAGGTTTGATCAACCACAGCCCTCATATGTGGAAACACTTTCTAGAAAGATTAACTTGTCCAATCCCTCTTTTCCTTACTGGTCCTCGCTTTGTTGCTGAAGCCTATTTCCCCTCTGGCTTCACCCATTTCCCTAGACTAGGTCTCCTTACCCCCAACCTGAAGGAAATTTGTGAGCCAGGTGTGAGATCTGGCCCCTTTGTCTTGGGAGAACAGTCATCCAGCTATTAAACACTTATTAAGCGCCTACTACATGCCAGGCATTGTGCTAAGAAGTGGGGATATAAAGAAAGATAAAGACGAACCTGCTCTTTAGGAGTGCTGAGTCTAATGAGGGACACAAACGCCCAAATAGCTACAAACAAACTAATTGGAAATTATCAACAGAGGAAGGGTTTGGAAAGGCTTGGGATTTTAAGGAAGCAGGCATTCTTCCACCTTTTTTCTAGGACCCATCTTGAAAACCCCCTCTATAATCTTGTGGCATTGAAAAGGAAAAAATCAACACTGCATGGCTTATAGACTCAGAACATCTTTGGGTTTGGGGTTATCCAGAAGAGAGTTTTGTTTCTTTTTCTGTTTCTTTTTTTTTCTGGGGCTGAATTGTCAAAGGAGACGGAAAAGAAAAAGGAAGAAAAGGGCTTTTCAAGTTTTTAATTCAAATGAGGTCTCTGGAAAGAGGCACCACTCTTTGGACAGGGTGAGGCCAGGCCCTAGAATGCATGGAGGGATATGAATGGATGGAACTGGGAAACAAAGCCTTCCACACATTTCAGAGAAGGAAATCTCAGAGGAGGCAGCTATTGAATTAAGCATGGGCTCCAGCCCAAAGACTCTTCATGAATGAACAGTTTTCAGCTGAAAGAGAGAGCACATCCTAGACTTAAAAAAAACGAACAACAAAAAACCCCCCTTACCTTCCATCTTTGAATCAATACTAGCTATTGGTTCCAAGGCAGAATATCTGCAAAGGCTAGGCAATGGGGGTTAAGTGACTTGCCCAGGGTCACACAGTTAGGAAGTATCTGAGACCAGATTTGAACCTAGGACCTCCTGTCTCGAGGCCTGGCTCGCAATCCACTGAGCCACCTAGATGCCCCTCTTAGGCGTTTTAAGATGCTCACTTCTACCCTCTTGGAATCAAAGCAGAGTTTGGAGAGGTTTAGTTTAGATACTCTTTTTTCCCTCCTTTTTAAATTTTTAAAATTTTTTGAAAATTTTATTTAATTAGATGATTTAGAATATTTTCCCATGGTTACAAGATGCATGTTCTTTCCCTTTCCTCCCCTGCTCTAGTTTAGACACTCTTAATAATGATATATGACACTTATATAGACTTAAGACTTGTAAAATGCTTTACATGTAATATCTCTTGTGATCCTTAAAACAATACAGAGAAATAAGTGCAACTGCTATTTCCATTTTTTATATGGGTAAGCTGAGGCTGAGAGATTAAATGATGACAAACTAGTAAATATCAGAAGCAGAATTTGGTCAGGGTTTCTTAACTCAAGGGTCTAAAGCCAGATATACAACTCTCTTTTATTGCCAGATCTTGAGGAGTAAAATAAAAGGGTACATTTAGTTTTCTTTTGGTGACATAAAATAAGTTTGTAACTAATTTTAAGGGAATGGAGCGTCCTGAATAACCCCTGGCATAGCTCCCCAACCACTGAGTTCTATCAGATTAAGCTAATCTCAAGAAATCTGCCGGAAATCAGTAAACCCAAAAGATCAGGGAAAATGATTGCTCATGTTTATTTTGAAACTGACCAGTCCAAGTCACAGAATAGAAACTCCGTAATAAATACTTTTAGTATGAATTTTGGCCCCACCCTTTGTGCCCTCCACCCCCTCCCAACTATTGCCAAATCCTCCTGATGTATTCCTAGACAGGTTTCCATGAAAACTTCCCTCATGGGAAGAGAAAAGGAAGCAGGGGCCTCATCTAGATTTGGGCCAAGTTGTTCTTTCTTTTGCCCTGTGCCTGGGGAGAAGGGGTGGTTGGAGATGTTTATTTCCACAGCTGGCTAAAGGTAGAGTAGGAGGACCAGACACTGTTGGCTGGACAAGCCTGATTTCAGACTTCTTTGTCCTGTATGGACGTGCACCCTTATGTTTATGGTTTCTGACTCTATTATGCATAATTATGTATTTGAGAGTAGGTGTAATCTCAGGACCTGCTAGCTATGGTAGATCTGGATTGTTTAAGAATGTTTAGTTCTGAATTATTTAAGAACTGTGCTACAGGCAGCTGGTGGTAGAAGAGATAGAGTAAGAGTCCTAGAGTTAGGAAGACCTGAGTTCAAAATAGCATTGGATATTTACTAGCTGCGTGGCCTTGGACAAGTCATTTAATGCTCTGCCTCAGTTTCCTCAACTGTAAAATTGGGAAAATAAATAAGAAAAATAATAATTCTGAGGGTCTTTGTGATGATTAATACCTTCTTTAATCTGCATTAGTAACATTTTCTTCATCTTAAGTCTAGGCAGTTAATAAAACAATAAATCTGATCTGAAATTTGCTTATTTCTACAGAATAATGGCCACGCCCAAAATTTAAGAATCAGTTTCAGCACACTCTTGCCTCTACACCTTGTATCCTTTTACAAGTGAGATCAGAAGGGACAGTGCCATTGACCAGGTCAAATTTGCCATGCCACTGATGGCCCTAAACAAAAGACTCAAATAGTTTTGAGAGAGTTTGAGACAAGTTTGATGGAGCAGAAATTCATTCTCCATTCTCCAATCAGGCATGGGTATGGTGGTGAGTCAGTGAGGGATGGGATATAGGAGACAGTTTTTTACCTGGATGAACTCTGGCAGAGAAGAAGGAATGACCACGGGCTCAAGAGAGAATCAGCCTTGGCAGCTGGGAGGTGAGTTACAGAGAGGAGCAGACCCAGCTGCCAAGCAGAAGGGCTGTACCCCAAAGGAGCTGCATTAGGGCTCCACAAGAGGAGAAAGGAATCCTGTAGTGTTGGATACTTGAGTTACCCTGGTCACCTGTATTCCCTTATATATGTGCCTCATTTCTATTACATTCTGTAATCATTTCCCCCCAGATTCGTGAGCGTGGTCATCCTAGAGTATGCCCAGGTTTGGAAAGGGGGACGTTTTGTAGCTACCCTTCTTACTCTGCCAGCTTAGTAAATATCTTTGCTTTGATCTAGTTGCATCTCCTGGGTGACCGTTGGGGGAAGATTGATAGTGGAGACCAATGAACTATGGTAGTGTAAGTGTGGATCTATGTGACTATAGTCCTTAGAACCTGACTTAGCAGCTGCCCATTATGGGACCCAACCTGCCAGATTGAGTGCTTTGTTGGGACAGGGAATACTACATATAGAACTATTAAAAAATGAAAATTCTTATCTTCTGTCTTAGAATTGATTAGGTATATTGGTTCCAAAGTAGAAGAGTGGTAAGGGCTAGGCAATGGGAGTTAAGTGACTTGCTCAGGGTCACACAGCTAGGAAGTGTTTGAGGTTACATTTGAACCCAAGACTTCTCCATCTCTAAGCCTGGCACCCAATCTACTGATCTATCTAGCTGCCTCCTATACATAGAGCTATTTTTAAATTGATATTTTTAATATTTTAATATTTTTATTTATATATAATACTTATATATAATTTTTATATTTTATATATACTTTTAATTATTTTAATTTAATTTAATATTATTTTAATATATAATTTTTATATTTAATATTCAAATATTTTAAATTTCCCAATTTTAGGTAATAATTTTCAATATACATTTTCCAAAATTATAAGATCTAAACCATATAGAACTATTAATACATATATGATATCATTCAGTCATTTCAAGTTTGCCCAACTCTTTATGATCCCGTTTGTAGTTTTCTTGGCAAAGATATTAGAGTGGTTTGACATTCCATTCTCTAGCTTATTTTACAGATGAGGAAACTGAGACAAACATGGGTAAGTGACTAGTTTAGGGTCATAGCTAGTAAGTGTTTGACTAAGATTTGAGCTCAGGTCTTTCAGACTCTAGGTCTGGTACTTTATCCACTGCACCACCTAGCTGCCTCTATAATATCATATGGGATTTATGGGATAGAAAAGCAGAGATTTTGGTGTTAGAGATCAGAGATAAGGAGTTGAACACCAGACACTGGCAGCGGAGTGTCAGACCCCGGAGTTATAGAATATTACATCTGGAAGAAATCATATAATCACAATATGATATAACCAAAATTTCAACTTACAGATGAGGAAACTAAGGCAAAGGGAACAGAATGTTCTGTGTCATTTAGCTAGTTAGTGGTATTCAGTTCTCCTTGGTAGGCTTTCTATTCTGCCTCCCTGATAATGTCCTAAATTGTGTTTATGTGTGGAAAGAGGGATTTTATAATTTTCTAATAAAACGGGCACTATCTTTTCAGCTTAAGAACTATAGGAGACACTGGGAAAACACCTCAACATCCAGGAAATTCCTCCAAAATGGAAAGTCAAGGGGCTACTTGGGAGACTGCTTAAATAACCAGGCAGAAAACCTGACTCAGAAAAGTAGTTGGCCCTGCTAATTCTTGTGTCTGTTGCTTAGAAAAATTTCTTTGGGACACAGAGAGAAAAAGTTAAATCTCCCTTAAAATGGAAGAAGGCTTGCTTGGAAGAGGTCAGCTTGATTCAGAAGACCAATTAAGGATCTACTTTGTACAAGGCACAGTGGCTAGTCTCTCTGTATACAAAGCTGTTGTTGCTGTTTATCCTTCCTTTTCAAAGACCAATGACATCGCAGGGTGATATCTTGACTTGTGTGTGAGTTGGATTTAAGTGAGGGCGAGTTGCAAAAGTCATATAATGCAAATCTTGCTCCTAAGGAACATGGGGACATCTATTATGCAGATAACTTTGGAATTAGAGCTATTGAGATAAATGTAGGGAGAAAATCCAGGCAAAGTGCTATAAAAATTTGGAGGAGGGAGGGATCAACTGGGGAAGCTGCTCCAAGTTGAGGCTGAGGGATTTTCCTGAATAAGCCAAGACTTAGTCCTTTTGCCCTCCAGCTTAGTATTTCTGGTCCTACTTTGGCTGACCCACTCCTTTCCCTTGTCATCAATATTTCTCTGTTTTCTGGACAGCATTGCTATGGCACCTAATCTTGGAATGGCGGTGAGCCAAATCCTAGAATTTAGTCTCTTTAGGGAAGGAAAAAGAGAGGATGCTTGAGAGGGTTCCAGGAGATCCTACTTCTTCTTCCCAGCACTGTTTGGCCTCTGGCTCTCCTCAGCCATAGTCTTTAGGGCCTATTGGCAAGAGCAGGTTTTTTAAGCAGTGATTTAACTAGGCAGGTGCAAAGGGTACAGCTGCATTGGGTGTGTCACCAGCTGGAATGTAGAAGAGCTAACAGTAAAAAATAATAATTGCAACTCTTGATTTTTCATTTAAAATGCAATTTACTACATTGTCTCATTTGGTCCTCTGAACGGTTTGATACAGTAGGCAAGAGAGATTTGTTTGTTTTTTCACTTCTGATTATGCTTCCTTTGGGAATTCTGATCTGGAGACTCTCTCCACCAACAATTTGTCTACACCTAGAGTTTGTCTGGGACAGACTTTAAATCTCTTTTTTGGTCACAAAGTCAGTGAGGTGGGCCTTAAACTCTGGTCTTTTTTACTTCAAAGGCAACCTTCTCTCTCTACCATGATGAGGTAGGAATTATCCTCATTTTTATGATGGAAACTGAGACCCAATGAAAGAACAGTGACTCACTCAAAATCCTATAACTAGTAAATGATATATAGAGTTAAGACTTCAGTCTAAGTGTTCTGCCTACAAATCTAAATTTCTTTCTTTCTACCATTCTACAAATCAATTCATTTCTCCAGGCCTCAGTCTTCTCATTTGTAAAATGAGTTTGGGCTAGATGGGTTGATAGGGTTTAATTCTAAGTTCTATGATCATTGAAGGGATCTTTTTTCTTTATTTCTGTTCCCTTATTATCTCTTCTTCCTCTTCTTTTTATTACAGGTCTTTGTTGTGTACAGTGGGTGCTTAATAAATGTTGTCTGACTGACTGAAAGTCTAATCATGTTTATTTAATTAATTTTGGTTTAGGTGGGGAAGTATTTATGTGGAGGAAGACAGAACAAGGGAGGGTGTGTGTTTGTGTGTGTGTGTGTGTGTGTGTGTGTGTGTGTGAAAGGAGGAGGTGGTCTACATTTCTGGGAGCTCAAACAGAATGAAATAGGTTCTAATTATACCTGTGGCTCCATCTAGGTTTTTTTTTTCTCTTTCTCTCTGTTTTTAACCTTTTAATCCCCCCCCCCAATATTTTATGCCAGTACAATTTCCTTTTTATTTTCTTTTTAACCTTATCTTCCATCTTAGAGTCAATAATCTATATTGGTTCCAAGACAGAAAAGCAGTAAGGGCTAGGCCATGAGGGTTAAGTGACTTGCCCAGGATCATACAGCTGGGAAGTGTCTGAGACCACATTTGAACCCAGGACCTCCTGTCTCTTGGCCTGGCTCTCAATCCACTGAGTCATCCAGCTGCCACTTAGTACAATTTTCAATAACTGTTTTCTTTTTTTTTTTTTTAAATTATAAACCCTTACCTTCTGTCTTGGAGTCAATACTGTGTATTGGCTCCAAGGCAGAAGAGCAGTAAGGGCTAGGCAATGGGGGTCAAGTGACTTGCCCAGGGTCACACAGCTGGGAAGTGTTTGAGGCCAGATTTGAACCTAGGACCTCCCGTCTCTAGGACTGGCTCTCAATCCACTGAGATACCCAGCTGCCCCCTCAATAACTGTTTTCTAACATTTTTCAATCCATGTTCTTGCCTTCCTTCCCACCCCTCCCCCTTCCCCAAGATGGCAAGTTGTATATATATTATTATATAATATACATTTCCATATCCATCATGTTGTGAAAGAAGACACATATTGCTTACACTAGGGAAAATTTCATGGAGGTAATAAGATGGAGAATGGCATACTGCAATCTGGTTTAAATGTATTTCTTGAAGATAGCATTTTGTGGGATTCTGACTTTTAATCCATTCTGCTATGCTCTTCCATTTTATGGGTGAGTTCATTTTATTCACACTCACAGTTATGATTGCTAATTGTATGTGTCCCTCCAGCTTATTTTTTCCCCAGTTTATCTCTTCTTCTTTCAGCCTTTCTCTGTTCCCAAATATTTTGTTTTTGACTACCACCTCTCTGAGTTCACCCTCCCTTTTGTCTTCCCTCCCATTTTTCTTATACATCTATTCCTTCTTACTTCCCTATATGGAAAGATGAATTCCTATAGCTTCCTGTGTGCAGCTATTATTACTACGTTGTGCCAATTCTAATAAGAGTAAATTCCAGCTACTTCATCTTCCCTTCCACTGTATTGATTCTTAAAAGACTCCTCATGAAAGATAGTTTCCTCTCCTTTTCTCTTTTCCCAATGAATTCTTTCTTATTCCTCGATTTTGTTTTGCTTTGAGTTACCTAGAATTATTAATTAGTTTCTTCCTACCATTTATACTCAATTTACTCCAGGCTGTCTGTCTATATATGCTCCTATTCACTTCCCTAATAGTGATAAAACTTTTAATTTATGTTTCATACCTTAAGTATCCTAAGGTATGAAACCTTAGGTACTTAAAAACCTGTTTTCTCCTCTTGTTCAAGAACACCAGAGCAATTCTCCCAGATAATTTCTTGCAATATGGTGCCCAGCTTCTTTTTTTAATTTGTCTTTCAGGCAGGCTAGTGCTTCTTAAGTTATTTTTCCTGGATCTATTTTCCAGTGAAAAATTTCAAATTTTCTTCTATTTTTTCATTCTTTTGAATTTGTTTTATTGTTTTCTGCTATCTTATGGAGTCCTTAGCTAACATTTGTCCAATTCTTGGTATCAATTCTAAGACAGAGGAGTGGCAAAGGTTGGACAATTGAGGTTAAGTGTCACTTAACCCAGGTCACACGCCCAACAACTAGTCTCTAATTCCTTTATATCTTCCCCCCCAGGGGCCAATGTCTGTACCACCCGAGGAGTGAATTCCTGCCAGCAGTGCCTTGCTGTGAGCCCTCTATGTGCCTGGTGCTCAGCGGAGGTAAGGAGCAGACCTTCACCTTCTCCCATCTGCCTATTTTTGGTTTAGGAGCTGTTTAAGCTCAGTTCCCTGGTCTACAGAAAGAAGGCTAGGGAGAATTTTGCTCATTGCTGATGTGAAAGAATATGGAGGCTTTCATTAGGGGATTAATCTTCTCAATCCAAAACAGCTATCCCTTGGGCAGAGCTATGAATGGAATCTAGAATCAGACTCTAGACACCTTGCTTGTACTGACTGTAAATGAGCAGTGGTCCCTTCTGTCTTTGGTAGCTTTCTTTTAAGAATAGAAATATGAAATCCGGCCTCAGACACTTCCCAGCTGTGTGACCCTGAGCAAGTCACTTAACCCCCCTTGCCTAGCCCTTACTGCTCTTCTGCCTTGGAGCCAATACACAGTATTGATTCCAAGACAGAAGGTAAGGGTTAAAAAAAAAGAGTAGAAATATGAAGAAAAAGAAAGGAATGGCATGGAATCCCATAAGAAGGAGGAGGAAGAGATAGAATAATATTTGGAGGTAGAGTTGTTTGTCTATAAAAATCTCAAGAATGAACAATGCAAATGAAAGAAATCTTTTACAAGTGTAGAGACGTTTGATCAGAGAGAAATTCTGGATCAAATCTTCTAATTCTGCTGCCTAGAGCAGTGAGAGGTCCTATGAGAGAGGGTCTATGGGAAATCCCATGTCTAGGCATGAGGTCTATAGTGTTTAAGGGCCAAGGATATGAATATATTTGAGGATATACGTATTTCTTTATGTTTGGGACACAGAAACTTGTGCTGATAAGAAGAGACTAATTAACAATTCCAGATCATCCATCCATACACATGGCATAGGGTTGAGAAGAGATTCTGACACATTTTCTTTGATAGTGACATACATATAGTAGAAAGAAATTTTGGGTTTGGCATCAGAAGACCCAGGTTCAAATCCTGATTCTAAGATTTAGCACAATGTCTGGCACAAAGTAAATGTTTAATGGATGTTTATTGATTGAAAAATTGATTGATTGATTTTGGTACTTACTCTTGTGACCTTGGGTAAATCTTTTCCTATTATTATCTTCTTAAAAATGAGGGCCAGGATTAAGTGATCCTTAACATCTCTTCCTGTCTGTAATTTTAAAAAAATGCCTCTTATTTTCTGTCTTAATATCAGTTGTAAGACAGAAGAGTAGCAAGGGCTAGACAAACAAATTCAAGGGACTCTCCCAGGATCACACAGCTATAAAATGTCTGAGGTTGGAATTGAACCCAAGTCTGATGACTCCAAGTTTGGATCTTTATGCACGGTGCTTCCTAGTTGTCCCAAGCCTGTAATCTTTTGAACCTACCTCGAGAAGGGTCCTGAGCTTTCTGCCTTCTCTCCAAGAACTAGAGCTGCCCCCATTCCAATTATATCTTCAGGACCAGACTTTCTAACTGCTCAAACCAGACTTATCACTCCCTTTTCCCTTCCTCACCTCAAAGCTACTTCCTGATGCCCAAGTGGTGACTGATCTTTTCCAAGAGTTTCCAAAAAAGGAAATCTCCTTGTTAGGTCTGGTCAGAAAGCCAGAAGAAGGGAGGTTGTATTTATCCCCTTGCACGAGGACAGCTGGATCAGCAGTATTTGGCTTTGATTGTTGTTTGGCCTCTGTTTCTCTGCACGAGTCCTTCTCTGGATATAGCTCATCTGGGCCACATTGTCTTAGAGGAGCCAATGAAACTTTCCCTGGTGGGAGTAAAGCTGTTCTCCCGCTCCCAGCCCTGCCCAGCCCTCCCCAACATTCTCTTTCCTTTCCCTGCTTCTCATATGGCTCTTTTCCGTTTCCCATTTCCCTGTCCCTCCTCCTCTTCTGGCCTTCACCTTTTCTTGACTTTTCTCTTGAGGATATTACAGTCTGTTTTGCAGGTGCCTCCCATGATGAGATGGGAAGGAAGAGGTAGGGAAGGGGAGATTCTGACCCGGATAGTAGTCAGAGGACGGGAGGTTACTGTGGTACAAGTAACAATAGTGAAATCTAGGGGTTGCTGGGTAGCCCAGTAGATAGAATGCCAGGCCTGGAGTTGGGAGGACCTGGGTTCAAATGTGACCCAAGACACTGCCTGGCTGTGTGACCCTGAACAAGTCACTTAACCCCAATTGCCTAGCCTTTGCCATTCTTCTATCTTAGAAGTCATACTAAGATAGAAGGTAAGGGTTAAAAAAAAAAAAAAACAAATCTAACAATAATAGACACCTAAGATAACTACATCTCAGTTGAAAAGGACATGTAAAATCTGTTCCCTTCCCCTTTGCCCCAAATAGGAAAAAATAGAAACAGTTTAAGAACAGAGGAGAAAGAGACATAGTGGATAGAGAATTGGTCTCAAAGCTAGGAAAATCTGAGTTCAAGACCCACCGCTAATTTATATTGGTTACGAGGGGGCCAAGTCGCTTAATCTTTCAATGCTCTGGACAGTTTTTTAAAATGGTAAAGTTTAAAGAAAACAGGACCTGTTTTGGTAGAGGGAATTCTCTGACTCTTGGCTTTCAGATATTCATGAAAATCTAGTCTCTATCCCTAAGGACTAAAAAGATCTAGGAAAGAAACATTCTTTCAGTGTTTTTCTCCTTTCTCCTTTCTCCTCCTCTCCTCCTCCTCCTTCTCTTCCTCCTTCTTCCCTTACCTTCTGTCTTAGAATTGATACTAAACATAGGTTTCAAGGCAGAAGAATGATAAGGGCTAGACAGTTTGGGGTTAAATGACTAAAAAATTGTCAGAGGTCATATTTGAACCCAGAACCTCTGATCTCTAGGCTAGGCTCTTTATATCATCCTCATCTTGATCCCTCCCTCTTATTGCTCTGGGTGGGAATAATCCCAATAATGGGGAGAAACTGCCAAGGAAATGGGGGATGTGGCCCTTTGATAAAGACCCTGATTTTCAGAGATACTAATATAGGACACCAGGGAAAGCCTGGTGAATTTTGTACTCGTGGCTTGGGAGTGTGAGTGCTGGTATTCAGTAACTGGAGAAGGAGGAGATGAGCACATTTGTGTGGAGGAGTTAATCAGGAGACCAGCCAAGAAATTCCCTTAGAAAGTAGAAATGAGAGAACTAAAAATTCTGTAGTTTAGCAAGTGAATATGGCTGTCACTGAATATGGAGAAGAGATGGAGGAGGAGAAAGAAGGAAAAGAGAGAAGGACCGAGGGAGCTAGATGTCGTAGAGGATAAAATGTGTCATTGGAGAATATTGGTGGGGAATGGGGGTAGGTGTGGGGAAGGGGGAAGTAGAAATCCAGAATTGTGTCCTGGTAATTCCCCAAGTAGGAAGGCAAGACTCTCCCAGAATGGGCAGATATGAATGGGTTGCAATTTGAAAAGTCATGCAGCAGGCTAGTTTCACTTATCTTTGTCAGATGTATGCCATAGCCAGTCCAAAAGGCTTATACAGCTTCAAGAGTGGGATCCCCCCCCCCATTTATCTTGCTAAATGACCCCTTCTCATCACCTCAAGCACACACTGCTTGGGACTGAGGAAAATACGTAAACCAGACTGGATAAGGGGTGAACAATCTCTAGCATTTGTATGTTGGTGGAGGAATGTTTGTGCACCAAATGACGCGTCAGCCTTGCTCCTTTCCTCCCAATGCCCTCTCAGGGACTGGCTGGAGAGGAGAGAAAGGACTAGAAATTCACCACATGCCTAGGAAGAGAGCCCTTGCTGGATAGCCTTTGGGAAATTGCAAAGGTCCTTTAATGACCCAAGTGGAAGACACTAGCTCTGTGACCCTGAGTAAGTCACTTTACCTTTCTTTGTTTTCATCTACTGGAGAAGAAAATGGCAAACCACTCCAGTATCTTTGCTAAGAAAATCTCATGGACAGTATGGTCTATGGGGTCATGAAGAGTTGGAAATGACTGATTGAATGGACACCAAAAAAAAAATTTGATAGGAAGGTCAAGTGACTTAGTCATGGTCACCTAGTAATTGAGTCACTGACCCAATTTGAACCAAGGTCTTCAGACTCCCAGCTAAGAGTTCTTTCTTTAGAACAGGCAGCAGAGTGCTTTCATTTATCTTTGCCATATGAATGAGTGTTTGCCATAGGTGAGCGTTTCTCCCATTTATCTTGTTGAATGGTGTTGAGATCAATTCTCTCATCTCCACATCATTCAATCATTTTCCTCTGTATCATGGTGGTGGTGGTAGTAGAGGAAAACTGTCCCTACCTTCCATCTCTTTCTTATTTTCTATCTCTTTCCTGTTTTCCACTAACTCTTCCAGCTGAGGAACTAAGAAAAATGACTTTTCTAAATTAGAAACAGTTAAATGGTCTAGTGAATAGAGTGCTGAACTTGGAGGCAAGAAGACCTTAGTTCAAATTCTGCCTCGTTCACTAGCAGTGTGATCTTAGACAAGTCATTTCATTGCTCTCAGCCTAGTAATAACACTTAACCTTATAGAGTTGTTGTGAATCTTGAAGTCCCATAACCTCTCTCAGCCTCTGTATAAATGGAGATTTTATACCTTGGGGCTTCGTCCCTAGAAGTCCCTAATATTTCCCCAAATTCCCTTTTCCTGGATCCTAACATTTTGCGTGATGGTATTTAAGTGGCTGTAATTCCTCCCTCTTCCACTCTACTTGACCTGCAACCAGGCTGAGTTCAGGCAGTTCTTTTGCTTTAGTTATTATTAATAAAACTTTACAAAATATAACAGTTATTGATTATTACATTTAAAAACCCATAGCCTCAGTTTCTTCATCTGTAAAAAAAGAGATAATAGTAACTTTTCTCAGAGTTGTTTTGAAAATTAAATGGGGTAACTTATTATTGCTTTCCCTATTAGATCAGGAGCTCTTTAAAGTTAGGGGCCATGTTTGCTCCCTTTCTTTGTACTCCTAGCACTTAGCAGAGTGCCTGGCACATAGTAAGTAAGCAATAAATACTTGCTGACTGACTGACTGATCAAGTCACTACCTGGTTATCTCTTTTGGCCTAATGGTTGTTTGTCTATGAATAGGAATTGGATTGAAGGGTTGCCCGATATATTCATGACCCCTGACATCAGTGACCAAGAAGAGAGACACTCAGGGGTGGGAAAGAGGTTTTTTTTTCAGTGTTTAGATCTCTGAGGAAATTTATAACAAACCACAAAGACCAGTGTCAGAGCCAAACACATTGGCTTCACTTCCTTGAAAAGCTATCACTCTGGAAAAGAGGGGCTGGCCAATTCCTGGACACTCAGATCCTACCCTACCCCCTCTTGCCTTCTGACTCAAAGGTTTATTGGGACTCGGTTGTTCCTCTTTTCTCTTCCCTTCTTCTCTCCAGTAGGCAGCTAGAGCTCTTCCCACCTGCTAGAAACAGAGCTAGAAAGACAGGGATGGACAGGGGAAATTAACAAACAGTTACTCAGCAGGCATTTATTAAGTGTTTATTATGTGGCACTGTGCTAGAATTCTGGGGAATTCAAAAAAAGGAAAAAAAAGTCCTTGCCCTGAAGGAACTCACAATTTAATGGGGATGACTATATGCAAACACCTATGTACATATAAGATAAATTCGAAGTTATATCAAAGGAACCAACAGTTAGGAGAACTGGGTAAAGTCCTCAGAAAAAGTGAGATTTAGGGACAGCTAGGCAGCTCAGTGGATAGAGAGCCAGGTCTGGAGTTGGGAGAACCTGGGTTCAGATTGACCTCAGATACCTCCTAGCTGTGTGACTTTGGGCAAGTCACTTATCCTCAGTTGCCTAGCTCTTACCTCTCTTCTGCTTTGGAACCCGTACCCTAGATTGATAAGAAAGAAAGAAAGAAAGAAGAAAAAAAATAGAACTGAGTCTTAGAGAAATAAGAAAAAGCAAAGTAGGCAAAGGTCAAGAAAGAGAACATTCCAGACCTGAAAAGAAGGGTCATGGAAGGGAGAATGTACACTCAGAGTCAAGTACCCTGTGAAATTTCTCTATATTCAGGCCAAGAGTCAGAGGCAATGGAATTTAGCAGAAAGATGCTTCTTGTCTCATTCGTTAGACATTCTTGCTGATATTCAGTGTTTGGTTTTCTTTTTTAACTCAATTTTATTTTAGGTTCCAAATTCTTTTTTTTTTTACCTTCCCCTCCTCGTCCCTTCTCCCTACCGAAAAAGCAAGAAAAAATAACCTATTACAAATATGTATAAGAAAAACAAATTCCATTATTAGCCACATGAGAAAGATATTTGAATTGGGGCTATTTTGGTTCCTATTCTCATGCCCCAGTGCTAACTCTGAAGCCCAGTCCTCTAGAGCTGATGGGAGAAAGAGAGCAAGGGATTGAAACTGCTTCTAGCTTCTGGGAATACCTTTCACTTCCTACCTAAGCCCATTTCATCCATTCATTTAACTAAAAGTTTGGTTTTCTTTCTTTCTTTCTTTCTTTCTTTCTTTCTTTCTTTCTTTCTTTCTTTCTTTCTTTCTTTCTTTCTTTCTTTCTTTCTTTCTTTCTTTCTTTCTTTCTTTCTTTCTTTCTTTCTTTCTTTCTTTCTTTCTTTCTTTCTTTCTTTCTTTCTTTCTTTCTTTCTTTCTTTCTTTCTTTCTTTCTTTCTTTCCTTCTTTCCTTCTTTCCTTCTTTCCTTCTTTCCTTCCTTCCTTCCTTCCTTCTTTCTTTCTTTCTTTCTTTCTTTCTTTCTTTCTTTCTTTCTTTCTTTCTTTCTTTCTTTCTTTCTTTCTTTCTTTCTTTCTTTCTTTCTTTCTTTCTTTCTTTCTTTCTTTCTTTCTTTCTTTCTTTCTTTCTTTCTTTCTTTCTTTCTTTCTTTCTTTCTTTCTTTCTTTCTTTCTTTCATAAAAAACTCATTTCTGTAGCATTTATAGGCTTAAAAAGCACCTTCCTCATTGCATCCTGTGAAACTGGTAATTCAAATATAATCATTCCCATTTTATATTTGAAAAAATGAAGTTAAAAGATGCCAAATACCTTGCTACTGTGCTAGAAATATTAGCTATAGTAATGAGAGAAGAAAATTGAAAGAATTATTACTGACAAAAAAATGATCTTAGTTGCCAAATTCAATGCCCTTTTTCTCAGTCTTCTTTCTCTTTGACCTCTCTGCAGCCTTTGACAGCCTTTGACTATCTCCTCCTGGATAGTCTCTAATGTGTAGGTTTTTAGGATACCCCTCTCTCCTGGTTTTCTTCCTAATTATCTGACCATCACTTCTCTGCCTCCTTTGCTGGATCCTCCCCCCCCCCCATATCATATCCTGTAATCATAGGTGTCCCTTAGGGTTCTGTCCTAGCCCTTTTTCTATTCTCCCTCTATACTACTATACGTCTCCCAGGGATATAATTACCATTTCTAAGCTACTGATCTTGTCCTAATCTCTCTGCTCACCTCCAGTCTTGTATCTTCAACTGCCTTTCACATATCTGGAACCCGATGTCCAGTAGACACCTTAAATTCAACATGTCCAAAACAGAATTCATTATCTTTCCCCTTAAAGCTTCCCTGCTTCCTGCCTTCACTCAGGCTCTCAACCTGGAGTCATTCTGGATTCCTCATTTCTCATCCCCTCCATCCAATCTATTGTCAATTTCTGTCTATTTCAGCTTTGCACCATCTCTCAAATACACTCCCTTCTCTCCTCTGATACTGTCACCACTCTAGTACAGGTCCACATCATCTCACACCTTGATTACTGCAATAGGATGCTGGTGGGTCTGCCTGTCTCAAGTTTCTATCCACTCCAATTCAACCACCAAAGTGATTTTCCTAAAGCACAGGTCCAATCCATCATGTCACTCCCTACTTCATAAACTCTGGTGGCTCCCTACTTCCTCTAGAATTAAATGCAAAATCCTTTGGTATTCAAAGTCCTTCATAACCCAGCCCTCTCTTACATCCCAAGATATACTTTTCAATCCAGTGATACAGGCTTCCTGTGAACAAGACACTCCATTACTCAGTTCTAGGCATTTTCTCTGACACTTCCCCATTGCCAGAAATGCTTTCCTTTCTCCACTCCTTCAACTGACCTTCTTGATTTTCTTTAAGTCCCCCCAAATCCACTTTTTACAAGAAGCCTTCTTTACTTCCTCTTAATTTCAGTGTCTTCCCTCTGTTAATTACCTTTTCACTTAATCCTGTACATGTACTTTGTATGTACATGTACATTTACTTTGTAAATATTTGTTTGCATGTTGTCTCCCCTTAGCTTCTGAGGTCCTTGAGGGAAGGGACTTATCTTTTACTTCTTTTTGAATCCCCAGCACTTAGCAAAGTGCTTAATGCATAGTAGGTACTTAATAAATATCGATTGATTATAGTAATTGTGTAAGTTGTTTTCTTGCTTCTGCTTATTTAATTCTGCATCAGTTCATATAGATCTTTCCATGCTTCTGGAATGTGTGATGATATATTCACTACATCTAATAACATTCTATTACATTCGATTACCACAATTTGCTTAGTCATTCCCCAATTTATGAGCATCTGTTTTGTTTTCAATTCTTAACTATCACAAAAAGTGCTGTTATAAATACCTTGGAATATATGGGGACTTTTTTCTTATCTGTGACTTCCTTAGGGGATAAGGCTAGTAATAGTCTTTTCCTCAAAAGGTCTGGATATTTTAGTCACTTTATTTACAAATTCTAAAATGGTTGTCCTGATCCACAGCTCTACCAACAATGTATCTGTTGGGCCTGTCCTTCCATAGCACCTACAACATTGACTATGATCGCTTTTTTTTGGTCATTTTTGCCAGTTTGCAGAGTGTGAGTTTGTTTTGATGTGCATTTATCTTCTTATTAGTGATCTGGAGCATTTTTTTTCCATGAGATTGTAAATATTTTGAATTAAAGAAGATGCAAAATTATCTGTTTATAAATGATATGATGGCTTAGAAGACCCCTAAAGAATCACCAGAAGGATTAAGAAATTTTCCTATGATTATGATTTTTCAGTCATTTCAGTTGTGTGCAATAATTCATGAATCCATTTAGGACTTTTTTGACAAAGATACTAGAATGGTTTGCCATTTGCTTCTCCAGCTCATTTTATAGATGAGAAAACAGAGAAAAATAGGGCTAAATGACTTGTTCCAAATCACAAGCTAGTAAATGCTTGAGGTTGGAATTGAACTCAGGTCCTCTTGGCTATAGGCCTAGTGCTCTGTCTCCAGAGCTACCACACAGCCAGTAAATAGTAGCACCAGAATTTTCCCTTTATGTCTAACATTTTTTTCATGTTATTGCCCTGCTTTGTTCTTGGAGCACCTATTATGTGGTACACATAGTAGGGGATAGAAAGTTGAATGAGAGTCTTTACTTCCAAGGAGTCAGAAATCTAGAAAAAATTATTTAGGTCAGAAATACAATCAATGATCAAAGTTTTTAATTGTCATGCACTTTGGCTTTGTGAGGTTCCATGGAAACAAAAGATATTCCCACCTTCTCGCCATTGTTAACCAGAAGGATGGGCAAGAGTGTGTGAATAAGAGTCCATTGGGATCCTACCTATCATGGTATAGTGATGAAACTGACTTTGGAGTCAAGGACCTGGGATGGAATCCCAGTCAATTCTGAGTAAACTTGGGCAAATCATTGATCCTCTCCATACCATAGTTTTCTCATCTGTAAAATGTGAGTTGGACTAGATTAGGGGTTCTTAACCTGGAGTCCATGAACGTGGATTTTGTTAATATTTAGATAACTGTATTCCAACATAGGAATCTGTCCTGTGCCCCTGAAGTATGGTTTGATGGTTCTAATCCAGCCCACTCCCAACACCTGGGGGAAGGCAGCCAGGCGAGAGGGGTTGACATAGTAATTGGACCCTGGGGGTTAGCCTGAGTGGGATGAAGTAGTCCCCTTACTGATGTTGGAGCCCTGGACCAAAGCTCTAGTTGTCCTACTCAGCTTGGTCTTTTGGTCACATAATTAGTTTCCATTGTAAGTTAAGTATTTTCATTTTTGCATTTAAAAATATTATTGAAAGACAGGATTCATGGGCTTCATTAGACTATCAGAAGGATCTATGACACAAAAAAGTTAAGATGGACTGGATAGTCTTTAAGGTCCCTCCTAACCTTGAACCCTGTGTTCCTATGAACAGCGGTCACCAACTAGTGAATGGTCTTTGGCAAGTTGCTAGATGTTTGAGCCTTAATTCCTTCATCTATAAAATGGCCAGGATTGAACTAGATGAGATTGAAGGTGTTTCTCATTCTAATAATTTCTGAATTGATACTGGAGAAAGAACTTTGCCCACCACTCCCTGAAGGGTTGTTAGATATCTTACAACCTTGATCATGGCTCTTGCCTTCTTTTAGACTTTCCTTAATGTGGCTTTTCCCAGTTCTGTCCTCCTATTCTTCTACACTGGCCTTTTTGTTATAGAGAAGCTAATAAGATTGATATCCTATGAAGGTTAAGATAATTAATAATGAAAATAACAATATTTATAATAAAAATAATAGTTAGCATTTGTGTGGTACTACAAGGTTGCAAAGTGTTTCATAGGTACTATCTCCTTTAACATTCATTACAACCCTTGAGGTAGCTGCTATTTTCCCATATTTATGGCACAAACCTAGGCACAGAAAGGTTATATGCTTTGCCCAGAGTCAATCAATATACTCCAGAGGCAGAACTTGAACTCAGGTCTTCTTGAATCCAAGGCAAGCTCTGTTCACCATTCTGCCTCTTATCCTGTGGTAAATCACTATCTAGTTTGCTGTGGTTTAAAGGAATTGAGAAAGAATAGAGGAGGGTAGTTGGAATAGGAAAATAGCTCATGGAAGGGGTTTTCCAGTTTTTCAGCCACTTGCTGTCACACTGACGTTTGGTCCACATGGATATGCTCTCATATAGATATGGACACACTTTGGAATGTGAGAGCTGGAAGGGACTTTAGAGATTTTCCCTCTCATTTTACAGGTGAGGAAATGGGACCAAGACAGAGGGATTGACTTGCCTCAAGCCACACATCTAGTTAGTGCTAGAGCCTAATTTAGACTATGGGTCAAGGGGGTAGCTGGGTGGCTCAGTGTATTGAGAACCAAGCCTAGAAACAGGAGGTCCTTGGTTCAAATCTGGCCTCAGATACTTCCCAGCTGTGTGACCCTGGGCAAGTCACTTGACCCCCTTTGCCTAGCCCTTACTCTTCTGCCTTGGAACCAATATACAGCACTGATTCTAAGACAGAAGGTAAAGTTTTTTTTTTAAAGATAATATAGTTATACTAGATCAGAGATTGTTAAGTTTTTTTTTTTAAATATTATGAGCTTCTTTGGCAATCCAATGAAGCCAAAGAACCCTTTCTCAGAATAATATTTTTAAGTTTTTAAAATAACTCACATAAGATCTCAAAGAAGCAAAGCATAATGAAACAGTGATCTATATATTATATTATGTGTTATATATTATATTATATTTATATTATACACATAAAATATATGTGTATTTTATATATAAAGGTTCTATGAACTTTATATATATATATATATATATATATATATATATATATAAAGTTCATAGAACCTGAATTAAGAACCCCTCCTGCTAGATGATGCTTGAGGTCCCTTCCAGGCCTAGATCTATAATCCTCTAATCTCATCCATGCCCAGGTACCTGCTGTAGTCTTTTTGTTGCCTCAGTTTATCTGTTCTGTCATTGAGCTTTCACTTCTACCCCAGCATTTGAGTGCTTCTTAGAGGACACTCAAAGCTGTTTTGCCAATAAATAGTAGTAGTCTCTGAATAGCCCTGAAGAAAGAAGGGTGTTATCATTGCCTCTAACCTAAGATTTGAGTCTGGTTCCTTCCTTCTAGGATTTTGCTCTAGGATCTTCCCGTTGTGACCTGAAAGAGAACCTGCTAAAGGAGGGATGTGATCTTGAATCCATTGAATTCCCAGTCAGCCAAATCAGGATTCTGGAAGCTAGACCTCTAAGTAATACGGGTTCCGGAGATAGTTCCAAGATCACCCAGGTCAGCCCCCAGAAGATTGAGCTACGACTGAGGCCAGGTAAGATATGGGAGGGGTCCTTTTGGGGTTCTCCCCACCTCATGCAGGTAAATCCTGGTTACTAGGAGCTAAAGCATCAGGACAGATACTGAGATGGGGAATACAGTAATGTAGGTGATGGAAATTAGATGGATAGGTAGGGAGTGGTGGGGAAGTAAAGACTTATGGAGGACTAGGGGTAGTTAGGTAGCACAGTGGATAGAGTGCCAGTCCTGGTGTTGGAAGGACCTAGGTTCTTCTAGCCAAATCTATCTCTATCCTAGCTGTGAGACTCTGGGTAAGCCACTTAACTTCAATTGCCTAGCCCTTGCTACTCTTCTGATTTAGAATTGGTACTATGACAGAAGGTAAGGATAAAAAAGAATTCTATAGAGGACTAGAGATTTGGGGATGGAAGGATTAAAACAGAGAAAGTAGGGAACAAGGGATAAAGATAGAGGGACAGATCAAGGGGACTCTGGATAGAGGCTAAAACTATTCATTTTGCAACACTGAGTTTAATTATCCAAACAAATCAATAATGTACTAAGGAGCTAAGTGCTAGGCAATGAGGAATGTTCATTTATTATCCAATGTCCAATCTGTTTCCAAAGTAATAGATGATAGAATTCCTGTTCTCAAGAAGCTTATAATATTTATATAATATTATATTATAATGTTTAAATTATATTTGTCTTTGAGGTTGTGGGTTCTTGTTGGTGATGGGTAAAACAAAGAGAAGAGATCAGAGTCTGGAGAGTGGAAAGTGAAAGAAAAAGAAGGAAAGAATGTAGAATAATTGGAGAAGAAAGGCTAGAGACATGAAGAAGAAAATAGAAGAAGCTTAGGGATAAGCAAGATGACAGAGAACATATAAAAGGCTTGGTAACATCATACTTCATTGAGCATTTAATTGAAATACTACATTGTACAGAATCATACAAAGACTCTGCCAAGGTACAAAGAAAGAAAAGAAAGGAATCCTGTCCCCAAGAAGGTAATAGTCTCATTGAGGAAACAAGACACATAATAAAATCATGGAGAATCAACATAGTCTAGGAGAAAGAATATTGACCTTGATATAAAATAAAAAATAGGTTTGAACCCTTCCTTTTGTTTTTTGGCATTAGGTTAAAAAATCTTTTATTATATTCCATGTAGCTTCTTTATATAGCCAAATGTTTCTTTTTAAAATTATTATTAACACAATATTTTATTTTTCTCAATTATATATAAGAACAATTTTTAACATTTGTTCTCTAAATTTCGAGCTCCAAATTCTCCCTTTCCCCTTCTTTTTCCCCTCTCTTGAAAAAGTAAACAATTTGGTCTAGGTTATACTTGTGAAATCATAACATTATAACTTTGGAGAAGTTATAAGCCAGATAGTCATTTATTTTTCAATCATGTCCAACTCGTCATGGCCCCATTTTTTAAAAATAAAGTAACTAGAGTGGTTTGCCATTTCCTTTTCCAGCTCACTTTACAGATGAGGAAACTGGGGCCAATAAAGTTAAGTGAGTAGCCCAATGTTACACAACTAATGAGTGTCTAAGGCCAGATTTGAATTTAGGAAGATAAGTCTTCCTGACTCCAAGTCTCGAACTCTATCTATTGTGCCACATAGCTGAATTGAGAGGAGAAATCTATGTTCAAGACCTGTCATCTTCTAGTTGTTTGACCAGGAGGAAGTCAATCTCTCTGGATTTCAGTTACTTCCTCTGTAAAACAGGGATGATATGATTTGCATTATCTATCTCATAAGGTTATTAGGGGGAAAACTGTTTTGTAAATATATATATAAATATATATAAAGAACAAGTTAAAGAGGGTGTTATCAAATGTGAATTGGAAAGCACACCAGAAGTCTGCTAGTCCAATTCTATACCTAGTGAAGGAATCCTTTGTCTAAAGTCCCTGACAGACAGTCATCATATTGTTTCATAAGTGGATAGGTAATGTCGGAGGAAATGATCTGAGCTATACAATTTATTAGCAAAACAGGAACAATAAACAGGTCAGAAGTCTCCCAAGTTAGTTTAAAGACCCTGAATTCAGAGTGAGACAGATTTTAATGTATTAAAAACAATCAAATAAGACCAAGTAGTTAAAAGAAATCAATTGACGAAGATACGAAGTTAGATAATCTGATTTCTAATTGAAGGAAAGATTAAGGGCTTTCCAAGTTGGGAGGGGGAGAATAAACAGGTATAATTCCCCGAAATCAGAAAAATGGCATCTTTTCTTTTCCCAAGTATCTATATTCAATCAAAAGGATATGGAAACAGTAACTTATTGACCAATATGGGGTCGAATTGCAGATATGACATATGGGTTCCCTGAGATGTTTCTGAAGGCTTAATAAATGTCTGTTGATTATAATAATAATGATGATGCATTATTAGCATTTTTATAGCTTTTTAAGGTTTGCAAAGGACTTAACATATCTCCTATGATCCCTCTCAACAACCCTGTGAGGTAGATCCTTATATTATCCCCATTTTACAGATGAGAAAATGGAGTTTAAAAGAGGTTAAGTGACTTGCCCAGAGTTACATAGGTAATTAGTATCTGGAGCAGCATTTGGACACAGTTCTTTCCATATATAAATCTAATCCTGTACCTACTATGTTTCCTAGTTTCAAAGATTCTAAAATGTATGTGTGATTCATGGAAAGTCATAGTCTCAGATATGAAAGACAACCCTGGTATATTCTTTCTCATTATATCCTGTGAGGTCCTTGAGAGGCTGGACTGTTTTTTGCCTCTCTTTCTATCTCTAGTGTTGAGCAAAGTACCTGATATATAGTAGGTGTTTAATAATTGCTAGTTGATTGATTGACATGGATAAATAAATAGAAAGTCATTTGTGGGAGGAAAGAATATTAGTAATGGAGGTTGGAGAAGAGGGTGGCAATCAGGGAAGACTTTTAGGGAAGAGGTTGCCTTTGAGCTGAAAGGGAAAGCCATTGGGACCCAGAGCCATGTTGCTCCATATACCTTGGAGCCTGGACTGACACTTCTGCCTCCTTCCCTTCCAGATGACTCTCAGACCTTCTCGGTGCAAGTGCGTCAAGTGGAGGACTACCCAGTAGACATCTACTATTTGATGGATCTGTCCAATTCTATGCGGGATGATCTGCAGAAAATTCAGTCTTTGGGGACTAAGTTGGCTTCTGAGATGCGCAAGCTTACCAGTAACCTACGCATTGGCTTTGGGGCCTTTGTGGACAAGCCTATGTCGCCATATATGTACATTTCTCCTCCAGAGGCCCTTAAAAACCCTTGCTATGAGTAAGTCCTCGCCACTGGGATCAGTTGGACAGATTAGCTGACAGGATTGGGTGGGTCCTATGTTCAGTTCTATAGCTGCTTTGTGGGTTGGTCATGGGCAGGTCTCTTCTTCTTTGTCCCATCTTCCCCGTGTGAGAAATCAGAAAGATCTAGTCAAGTTAGGGTGCTACATTAATTGGACATTAATCTCAGGGATGCTTTTATCCATCCTTAAATGAAAGAAGCCCAAATAATATGGAAAATGAAAAGTATCAGTGTCTTAGGAGTGAAGATGCTGCTGTTGCTAATAATAATTGCTAGCATTTACATAGTACTTTAAAGTTTTCAAATCACTGTATTTGATCCTCGCAACAACCCAGGAAAGGGAGATGCTATTTTCATCATTTTACAGATGAGGAAACTGAGCCCAGGTTACATAGCTAGTATTTGAGACAGGATTTAAACTTGGGTCTTCCTGACTCTAGGTCCAGAGCTCTATTTATCCTATGTACCATTTAATTGCCTGGCAGGCCCCTGAAGGGTCCTTCTTTATTATCTAGTCTAATCTTTTTTAGAGATAAAGAAACTGAGGTACAGAAGGTGAAGTGATTTGATCTTATTTTAGCTAATGCCTGTCAATAAGCAAATGTCCATCAACAATCAGTAATTATAATTATAATAATAATAATGACAGTGGACACTTTAGAAAGTGTACTATCTTATTTGATCTAAAGTTGTTACTTTGTGCCAATTGTTGATACTTTGGTTCTCAGCCTACTATAATATTGAACTACACAGGCTGTCTACTTCAGAGGCTATTCACACAACAGTTCTGAGAGTGGAAATGGAGGCTTGTTTTTATTCATGTTTCTATAACTTGATATTGTGGCTTTCCATGTGTTCAGCCTCTTTTAGTTCACAAGAATTTGAAAATGAATCAACAAAGGACAGTGGTTTCCCATCAGTGATACATATGTACAAGCTGTGCCTACAATTGAAGTTCTAAATTCACAAACTTAGCTCCAGTTTTATGGGGCAAACACTTAATAATTAATTAAGTAATTAATCTGAAAAGAATTCCACTTTAATTGTTTTTTAATTAAAAATACAGTAAAAGACAACTTGAATCACGTTCACACAAATTTGAATATTTCAGAAAAGATCATGCAACCTGGAATACTGTAGGAAAATTGCTAAGTAGAATTGCAGGTGGCAAATGATTCTGTCTATGGTTGAGAGGGAAAATAAAGGTACCTGTTACTGGTTTCATTAAAAAAAAAACAAGTGGATAGGAGCCATCAGTTAAATGAGCAAACTATTAAGTTAAGAAAAGAAGAGTAGAACAAAGCATAATTTATTCATTTATCATTGTTTGCTCTTCATTAATCATTAATCAATTAGAATAATTTTTTCTTTAAGATTATATGTAGTTAGAATATGGTTTGAGCATAAGTTAATGCAAATGTGAGGGTTTTGAGGCTTGAATTACTAAGGTATTTGGTGCTATAATGACTTAGGCTTACATGCTGGCAGGTCATGCCCCTGCCCTTTTCCCCCGTGTAGTCTTTCCCATGGGGAATAGTTACTCATCTCTTTCCCCAGATTGAAGACAACCTGCTTACCTATGTTTGGCTACAAGCATGTATTGACTTTGACGGATCAGGTGACCCGCTTCAATGAGGAAGTGCGAAAGCAGAATGTGTCAAGGAACCGGGATGCCCCAGAAGGTGGATTTGATGCCATAATGCAAGCTACAGTCTGTGATGTGAGTGTGGGTGCTGTGGGCCAAGGGACAAGCAGCTAGCATTGCACAATGGGAAGAATGGGTCTCTGGTGGGGAGCAAAGCTCAAGATGGTCAATGCCTACTGTGGTGAGCAATCTCTGAATATCTCATTGGTGTATCTCCTGGACCTTTCAGGACCTGAGCAATCACAGTTGCTTTGGGAAAAGAATTTTCCAAATTTCGCCAAACATAATCCAGCATTATGGTTGAGAATGGCTTACCCTAGAATAGGTGATGAGATTATTCTCTTCCTATCAAAGTCTATAGGGAGAGCCCCTAAGGACATGAGCATAGCATCCATGCTTGGTGGGTTTCTAGTGATTATAGTAGACCGGTAGAAATATGTGTATATGTTGGAGCATCATTTAATCATGGAGATCTCTTGTGTCTTGGATTATATTCCTGGAAGAGGGAAGAAACATTGGGAGAAGGTTCTGGTGCTGGATAGGGTGGTTGGAAATGTTGTTGTTCAGTCATTTCCTTCATGCCCTACTCTTCATGACCCCATTTAAGGTTTTCTTTACAAAGATACTGGCATCGTTTGCCATTTCCTTCTCTAGCTCATTGTACAAATGGAGAACTGAAGCCAATAGGGTAAAGTGACTTGCCCTGGGCCACACAGCTATTGTAAATGTCTGAGGCCAAATTTGAACTCATGAAGATGAGTCTTCTTGATTCCAAGCCCAGTGCCCTGTCCACTGTACCACCTAGCTGGCCTGTGGTTAGAAATACAGAAAAAAAGCTATTCTCCAAGTGGTGTTTTCCAACCTTTCTTCTTTCTCTCTTGCTCTCTCTCTCTCTCTCTCTCTCTCTCTCTCTCTCTCTCTCTCTCTCTCTCTCTCTCTCTCAATGTTTTATTAGTGTTTTTTACATTGAACATCAATTCAAACAATCAAACTTGTTCATGAACTACTTATGTTTAAATTAATTTCAATTCCTAAAGTATCATAACACTTTCAGTTACTCCCTTTAAGTTCTCATCAGTATTCTTTGTCTATTCTTGGTTGCTTGTCTACTTTTTTTCCTTTGTACAAAAGTTTTTTCCCAGATTTCATGTATTCCTCATATGTAATTATATTAGAGTATTCCATCTTACTAATGTATGAAATACTAAAAAAGATCAGCAAATTCATTGATGTGAATGTTTACTCCACTAAGGCAAATCATACTTCATTGATGCCTGCCCTTCCTGTGAGATTCTTGTTAGTATATGTCCATAAATCAAGGAAGCCAAAGACAGGTAGGTGGTACAGTGGATAGAACACTGGAATTGGAATTAGGAGGATTCAACTTCATGAGTTCAGATTTGACCTCAGGCAAATCATTTAATCTTGTTTGCTTTAGTTTCCTCATCTGTCAAATGAGCTGGAAAAGGAAATGGCAAACCATTCCATTATCTCTACTAAGAAAACTCCAAAAATGAGGTCATAAAGAGTCAGATGCTACTGAACAACACAAACCAAAGCCCATCCAACTTTCCAGAGGTTTTCTTCAATTTCTCCTAACATTGGGAGAATACTAGTAGAGCACAAAGGCTCATCCCTTGCACTTGCTCATCTTTCCTCCCCTTTCTCCCCTCATACATTTCTATAAAGACCTGTTATCAGAGTTTATTTAGTCATTGCCCTGTTCTAAGTTGTTTCTATTTATTTCCAACTACATATAATGCTACAAAGATTGGTATAAGGATATAGGGTGACCTACAGGACAGAGAATAGCTTTGAAATCAGGAACATCTGGGTCGTCCTGCTTGATAACTGGCTGGGTGGCTCTGGGCAGGATTCTAGGCAACTCACTAAAGTAATTTGCTGAGGAGGTGCCAGCATGGATTTATAGAAACTCTTTCCATGCCTAAGAGTTCCCCTTACTAGTACAATCATGGATTGAATCCTGATCTCTGTAATTCTGGGATGACAATCTCTATACAGCTTTTTAAAATAACACAGCCAACATATATTCCTGATGAGGAATTAGTGGACGTTCAGCCTTTTCCTGTATTCATCCATCCAGGGCTGAGTCCTTGGATGTTGTTCTTTTCCTATGACATAGTTAAGGCTACCCTGGCTTTTTTTTTTTAAATAGGAAAAAATTGGCTGGAGGAATGATGCATCCCATCTGCTGGTGTTCACCACTGATGCCAAGACCCACATCGCTCTGGATGGGAGGCTATCAGGAATCGTTCAGCCCAATGATGGGGAATGCCACATTGGTAGTGACAATCACTACTCTGCCTCCACCACTATGGTGAGTTCTCCCAAGCCCTGATGTTTTTCTATTTCTATTTCCCATTGTCAACACCACTCTCACCTCTTTTGATATCAGCACCGGGGTCATGCAAAAAGTCACATAAAACCCTGGAGTTAAGAGGTAAATCTTTCTTTTCTGCATCAACCAGTACCTAATTAGAACAATGTGCCTAGTCGGGATAATACAACAGAGAAATGGAAAGGGTTTACTGGAGCAGGACTAAGATGAACAAAGGGGTGGAGAACAGGTCCTCTGGGTAAAAATTAAGTGGATTGTTTACCTTGGGGAAGGGAAGGTTCAGGACATTGAACATTGAGCTAGGAAGGGGAAGGACTGAAAGAGAGGTCTGGGGGGCATTCTAGATTGGGGATGGGGTAAGTTATATGAGTCAGAGCATGATGGCAGGAATAGCTGGTTAGGGGTGAATAGTGGAGGACCTTGTAAGCCAGTCTAAGAAGTCACATATCATGGTGTAGTGGATAGTGATGGACATGCAGAGAGGAAGACCTAGTTCAAATCCTGCCTCTGATTCTTATTATCTGTATGATACTGAGTAAGTCACTTAAAATTTCAGAGTCCCAGTGACTTCAAGTGTAAAGCGAGGGGACCAGACTTCTTTCTATAAGTTCCCTTCCAGCTTGAAATCTATGATTCTATGAACTCTTTCATGAGGAAGATAGCAGAGGAATGAAGTGCGCACTTTGGGCAGCACTGATCCAGATTTCTTCACCTAGCTTTGTGCTTCCTTTTTGGCATTTGATCCAGGATAATTCTTTTTTTTTTCCATGTCCATGTCTCACCATTTCGGTCACAGAATGAAATGGCTTTTGGACCATTGGCTAAAATCAACTTACCTATCATCTGGGCTATAGGCATCTTAAAAAGATAGGATGCAGGGGCAGTTATCCAACTTTATCCAATGGATAGAGTGCCAGTCTTGGAGTCAGGATGACCTGGGTTCAAATTTGGCCTTAATACTTCTTAGCTGTGTGACCTTAGACAAGTCATTTAACCTTGTTTGCCATAGCTCTTGTCCTTCTTTCTTAAAGTTGTTACTAAGGCAAAAAGTTAAGGGCTTAAGAAAAGATAAGATCCTCTTAAACTCTAGGGGAACTCTCCACTAACCCACAAATCTTTTTTTTTTTTAATAGGACTATCCCTCTCTGGCACTGATGACTGAGAAGCTGTCCCAGAAGAACATCAACTTAATCTTTGCAGTGACTCGAAGTGTGGTCAGCCTCTATCAGGTAATACCCATTATCTCAGTTGATTCCCTCAACAAATCTGTGAAGTAGGTAGTGCAGGGTCTAGGATCCTTGTTTTGCAGAGAAGACACACGAGGCTTACAGTGTCAATGTTAGGATTCAAACGCAGGTCTCAAAAAGCATTTTATTTATTATAGTCCCTTCCCCTTATGTGTGACTGTGTAAACAGTTTGAGGACTATGATTGTCATTCTTATTAAGGAATGAGATATGGGATACCTTGTTTTTCCCTTGTAGACCCTCTGGCAGGTTTGGAGAGTACCTAGAAAATTTCCCCAGACCAGAAGTTTTTTACCATTTTTTGGCCATTTTTTGGCACTTTGATGAAGCCTATGAAGCCCTTCTTAGAATAATGTTTTTAATACATGAAATAAAATTCTTAAGAGTATAAGGGGGGAGGGGGAATCAAATACATTAAAATAACAATGGTCAAAAAAGAAATAAACCAATTTCCTGAACCCAGGTTAAGGACCCTTGACCTAGAAGGTCTATTTTACCTTGTTCATCTGCAGGGGCCTCTCAATGATTGCTGGGTATTTTCCTTCTAGAACTATAGTGAGCTCATCCCAGGGACCACAGTGGGTATGCTGTCTGGGGATTCCAGTAATGTCCTTCAGCTTATCATTGATGCCTATGGGGTGAGTGTATCATGTCCTTGGGAAGCCAAGGATTATTTACTCATTTATCCATTGAGTCAGCAAATGTACCAGGCATATGGGGACAAAGCTTGAACCAGAACCCAGAAATATCATGGTGCTTTCTGTCTGTCTCTCTCCCCTCCCTTTCTCTCTCCCTCCCGCTCTCTCTGTATCTTCTGTCTCTGTGTCTGTCTGTCTGTTTCTCTGTCTGTGTCTGTGTCTCTGTCTGGGTCAGTGTCTCTTTCCCTTTCCCCTTCCTTTCCCTTCCCTTCCCATTCCATAAGGGAATCAGGTTCTCAGCCTAGCAAGAAAGGAGTAATCTTTAAAACAGAAGGGTAGGAGCAGGGTCCATTGCAGTGAAGAAGAAACAAGATGTGAAGCTGAGCTGGAGAACCTCGAGTGTGTACAGAAGGGAAGGAGGAATAGATGATGAAGGAATTAATGAAAATTTGAAGAGGAGCACTGGAGAATGGAAGACAGATCATAGGGTGCTGAGTCCTCTAGCCCTTGCTGCTCTTCTGCCTTGGAATGATACTTAATATGGATTCTAAGACAGAAGATAAGGGTTTAAAAACAAAGCAAAAAAAAATTGAAGAGAGGAGAAGGCGGTTCAGAATAAAAAAAAGAAAAAAGAAAGATAAGAGTCAGATCGTGAAGTACTTTAAATGCCAAACAGAAGAATTTGGATTGATTCCAGGCACTATGCTCTACTGGGTTTCTGCTTTCCCCAGAGCTTAACAGTGCCCAAGAGAGGGATGCAGGAAGAGGGGACACGATCATGGGGATGGAGGTTCTAGCATTTCTCCCCCTCCTCTCCCAAATCCTCAACCTCACCTCATAGGCAGGCTGAGACCAATGCTGTCTTTATGTGGTCAGATCTGGGCACTTCTGATACCCATTTTTGCAGAACTGCAGGGGTGAGTCACTACTTTTCAATAGTCTCTTCCTTTTTTCTTTCCCTGAACTTGACTCAGAAAATCCGTTCTAAAGTGGAGCTGGAAGTCCGAGATCTTCCTGAGGAGCTGTCCTTGTCCTTCAATGCTACCTGCCTCAACAACGAGGTCATCCCAGGTCTCAAGTCCTGTGTTGGCCTCAAGATTGGAGACACGGTAAGAACCTATTGTTTCCATGGGTGCCATTTCTTCCTTCTCAATACTCTCCCTAATTCCTATTCTATAGTTGTAGGTTGCAAATTCTATAACAATAATGATAATAGTCAATATTAATATAGCATTTACTTTGTGCCTGATTCCTTGGGCAGCTAGGTAGCACAGTGGATAGAGCACTGGTCTTAGGATCAGGAAGATTCATTTTCCTGAGTTCAAATCTGGCCTCAGACATTTATTAGCTGTGTGGCTCTGGGTAAATCACTTGACCCTATTGGCTTCAGTTTTCTCATCTGTAAAATGAGCTGGAGAAGGCAATAACTAACCACTCCAGTATCTTTGCCAAGAAAACCCCAAATGGGGTCATGAGGAGTCAGACACTTACTGAAACACCAGAACAACTCCTTGACTCCAAGCCCAATTCCTCAGCACCACTATAATCTCATTTGATGAGTACATAAAAGCAATGTGAAGAAATTATTGGCCCTGCCCCTCCTTTTCCCCATTCCTTTTCCCTCTCTCTCCCTTGTCTGTCTCATCTCCATTGATATTCTGGATAACTTTTATGGTTATTATGGGATTTGGAGTTGGCAAAAACCTTAGAGATCATCTAGTAAAACTCCCTTCATTTTAATGATGAAGAAACTAAGACCATAGAGAGAGAAATGGTTTTTTAAAGGTCAAACAGGTAATTTGAGATTTGAATCCAGATCTTCTGACCCCAAATAGAGTTCTTCATCTCTCCATATCATATTTCTTTTTTTAATTTAATTTTTTATTTTTAGAAATATTTTTCCATGTTTACATGATACATTTTCCTTCTCTCCCCCTTCCTGGATCTGATAAGTAATTCCACTGGGATTATACATTATACATTTTATATTATATTTATACATATGCTATATACAATACATGAAATATGTATACACATATACACATATAATATATGTATACATTATATACAAATGTTATATTTCAACATAAGAAACTGTGAGAGAGAGAAAAGGAAGAGGAAGAAGGGAAAGGAAAAGAAGGAAAGGAGGAAGAGAAGGAAAGGAGGGGAAGGGAGAATCGAGGAGAGGAGAGAAAAGGAAAGGAGTAGAGAAGAATATTTGCTTAAAAATTTCAGTGCCTATAAGTGTGATGGTGTGTTGTTCTGAATTGAGTTGTACATCTTGTTTGGGGGAAGCATGAAGCATGGTGTGGGTGTGGAGTTGTGGTGTGAATCACAATATTAAGTTTGTGTACCATAATGGGTATATCATGGGTAGCTAGGGGGTACAGTGGATACAGTACTGGGTCTGGAGTCAGGAAGACTTGAGTTCAAATGCAGCCTCAGAAACTGTGTGACCCTGGGCAAGTCACTTAACTCTGTTTCCCTCAGTTTCTTCATTTATAAAATGAGCTGGAAATGGAAATGACAAACCGTTCCAGTGTCTTTGCCAAGAAAACCCCAAATGTCAGACACAACTGAAATGACTGAATAACAACATATAACAACAACAACAAGTTCTGCCTGTGGCCAATTAATTCAGTCAGTTAGAACATAATAATCATAAAAGCAAGGTCACAGATTCAGTCCCACTAAGGCCAGTTAGTGCCACACAGAGGAAAGACTGTTGCATGACTGTTGATTTGATCCCTGACCTCACTGTCTCATCTCCTGGATGCAGCTACGGCGGTGTCCTTGCCCAGGATTTCCTCACTAGGTTTTATTCTCTCTGTCCTATCCAGGTTGAGAAGCTCAGGGAAGGGGGAAGAAAAATGGGTAAAATTCTAGAGACAGGCTGGCATAAGAGAAACAGTCCTGGATCAGAATCTGTTCCCTTTGATGGGAGCCCAAAATCTACAGGTCCCTTCCTAGCTCTGGTTTGTACACTTTCGGGCAGGGCAGGGAGCTGACCATTCCTCAGTGGGTTCTAATTGAATGGGAGACGTGAGCCACAAGACAACCTAAGTACCAACCAGACCCTGTTTCCCTCCCAGGTGAGCTTCAGCATCGAGGCCAAAGTCCGTGGCTGTCCCGAAGAAATGGAGAAATCCTTCACCATTAAGCCTGTGGGGTTCAAGGACAGCCTCACCGTCTTCGTCACTTTTGACTGTGATTGTGCCTGTCAGGCCCAGGCTGAACCACACAGCAGCCGCTGCAACCAGGGCAATGGGACCTTTGAGTGTGGGGTGTGCCGCTGTGGCCCTGGCTGGCTGGGTGCCCAGTGCGAGTGCTCCGAGGAGGACTACAGCCCCTCCCAGCAGGATGAGTGCAGTCCCCAGGAGGGCCAGCCCGCCTGCAGCCAGCGCGGGGAGTGCCTGTGCGGCCAGTGCGTCTGCCACAGCAGCGACTTTGGCAAAGTCACCGGAAAGTACTGCGAGTGCGATGACTTCTCCTGTGTCCGATACAGAGGTGAAATGTGCTCTGGTAAGCAGGGAGGGCCCCAAGGATTTCTCTGGTGCCATTCCTTCCCCCTCTAATCCAATAGGGATTCACCACCTGCTTATTACATAGGCAAAGCTAAAAATAGGAGGAGAAATTCAAAACAGTCCCTGCCTTTGGGAAACTTCCATTCTATTTCTGGTGGCTACAGCATGCTCACATAGGAGTGAGTATGGAAGTAGAGAGAGCGTTAACTCCCAAAGGGAAGAGGAAACATTTTTGATAAGGGTAGCTGGGTGGTGCAATGGATAGAGGGCTGGACCTGGAGTCAGGAAGACTCATTTTCTTGAGTTAAAATCTGGTTTTGGTCACTTACCAGCTGGGTGACTTTGGACTGGTCACTTAACCCTGTTTGCCACAGTGCTTAAGCTGCAAAATGAGCTGGAGAAGGAGATGGCAAACCACTTTGGTATCCTCCCCAAGAAAATGCCAAATGGGATCACGAAGAGTCAGACAGCGGAACGGCAACAAACTGGAGAAGGAAATGGGCAAACCACTGTAGCATCTTTGCCAAGAAAACTCCAAATGGGATCATGAAGAGCCAGACACAAGTGAGGAGAAGGAAATGGCAAACTGCTCTGGTATCTTTGCCAAGAAAACGCCAAATGGGGTCATAAAGAGTCAGACACAACTGAATGACAACAAATTGGAGAGGAAAATGGCAAACCACTGCAGTATCTTTGCTAAGAAAACCCCATGGAGAGCCCTGGTGTGCTGGGGTCCAGGGATAACAGAGTCAGATATGACTGAACAACCACAAAGGAGATAGCATGTGAGATAAGTCTTGAAGGAAGTGAGGGATTCTAAGATGCAGAGATGTGGAAGAATTGCATTTTAGGCAATGGGGTACAGTCTATGCAAACTTATGGAGATGGGATATTGAATGTGCATGTTAGGAACAGCAAGATAACTGGCTGGGCTGCTATAGGATATGTGAAGGGGAGTAATGTATAGGAAGCCTGGCAAGGTAAATTGGAGCCATGTGGTAAAGGTTTTTCGATCCCTGACTGGAGAGTTTTAAAATTTTCTTTAAAAAAGAAATTTTTTTCTTTCAATTCCCCCTCTTCCTTCCCTTGCTCTACTCCTTCCCACATACACATATATTCACATATAGATGGATTTACACACACCACATATATTCTTCTGCCCTTCTCAACCTGTTGAGCACTTCTGGATATTTCATATATTTGCTCTTATCTGGACATTCAGCCTTATGGCTCAAGGCAGGAAGGAAAAAATTGGCAGGGTTCTAATTTTTTTTTTATTAGGAAACCCTTGCCTTCTGGCTGAGAATATCAGTTCCAAGGCAGGAGAGTGGTAAGGGCTAGGCAATTGGGGTTAAGTGACAGGGTCACTCAGCTAGGGTTTGGGGTCAGACTTGAACCAAGGACCCCTGTCTCTAGGGCTGCCTCTACATACTGAGCTGTGTAGCTGTCCTAGGTTCTACTGTTCTAATCTGAGGTTGGATGGAGCTTTTTAGGGACAGAAGGGAGTCAGGCATTGAAAGGAGGGCTAGGTAACCTTGGAGCCACAAGTGAGAAGGTAGAGGAGCAGCCCTGAAAATGACTCCCATCAGAGGTGCAAGTCCTCTCTGACCATTTTGTGCAACCCTGCCTCATTTAAATCCAATTTACAAACAAGTCAAGGTATCACCCCATGATGTCATTGATCCTCTTTGAAAACAAAGGACAAACAACAAGGTAACCTTGAGGATCACTTAGTCATGGTTTAGTGGATGTGTCCTCCAAAACTCTGAGTCTAGACAGCCCTTATTGGCTCTGTGATCTTGGGGAAGTTTCTCATCTGTAAAATGAAGGAGTTGAAGTCACTTATCCTTAAGATTCTAATAAGCTCTTAAAATGATTTGATTCTGTAAAGCAACCAGCTCTGATTCCTAGATTCTTTTTTTCCCTGCTTTCACTGGTACCCACACATCTCAAGATCATGTGAGTGTACAAGTAAACAAGCACAAAGACACAGAGTAGGTTGTTCTACAACACTCCCTAATATTAAAACTGTTTTTGCCCTAATTCTACCTTTAAGTTACTTAACCTCTCAGTGTCTAGACAATTTTCTAAGACTCTTTAAGTTTCAGAATACTTGCATATATTTGTATAGAGGGAGTTTCCTACCCTAATGCAATTACAGATCTAAGCCAAAAGAAAATTGTTAATTATTCCTTTATACTTAAGTCTTATTTTCCTGGCTCAACTAAAAATTTCTTAAAGAAAGGATCAATGTCATCTTAAGTTAAAAATAATTCTCTCCTTGAGATCATAAGTTGATTCTGCACTAACCATAATTCCAAGATATGTATTTTGAGAGTTTTTGTTTTTGTTTTTTAGCAGTGGGATGAGATTGCATTGAACCATTTTCAATGTGATCCCATCTTCCTTGTTGCCAGAATTAAAGACTGTTATGACTGTCATTAAAGGCATGAATGGTCTGCGGCCATAGAAAAAGAGAGAAGCTAACTGGCTCATTGGGGAATTGAACCCACAACTTTGTGCTCTCCCTAGCATTGTGATCTAATGAATGGAGCAAATTGGCTACAGATGTTCATGTCAATATTACCAAAAGCCTGAGGGAAGGAAAACATAACCCAAAAGGTAAATCAGTGGCAAACAAATGTTAAAGCACATCCCCAAACCAAATAGAAAGTATTTTTGGATTATTTCTGCAATTGCTTCCCCTTTGGGTACCTGCCAAATCTGACAAAGAAAGAATTGAGGGAGGGTAGAAATTTTTGTGTTTTGACATTACATGAATCACATGCCAATTATTTACAACATGTTAATGCAAATCAGTGGTTATTTTTGATAGAGAGAGAGGGAGAGAGAAAGAGAGAGAGAAAGAAAGAGAGAGAGAGAGAGAGAGAGAGAGAGAGAGAGAGAGAGAGAGAGAGAGAGAGAGAGAGAGAGAGAGAGAGAGAGAGAGAGAGAATCTTGAGATGAATGAAGAGATTCTGGGGGAGAATGGAAGGAAGAGAATTCACATGGAGAGGGGAATGAAATAGGGTGAGCCTCCTGAGAGAACATCACAGCAGAGGGAGCCCCTCAATTGATCCTAAGTGGGAGTCTGCCAAGGACAGGAGAGTTTTCTGCCAGAAGTTTTTATTTTTTCCTTTGGCAGATGGTTCTTCTGAAGCCATGATGCAGAGCTGCCTGAGTCAGCCACTCCTGATTCCTGCTTCCCTCTGGAGTGTCAACAGCTTGTTTTCATTGTACTCCAGTTGTATTAATTAGGGAAACTCAACTCAGTTCAAGTCTATATTTGCTTCTAGGTAATCATTTTGACTAGGATCCATCCCTACAGAGCTGATATGCCAACCTCCCAATGATGGCAGATGTCTGATCAATTTATTAATATTATTCCCAAAGCTCCTGACCCCCAGGTTGCGAGTAAAAGGATTTGACGCATGGAACTGACCAGGGATGGGGTGGAGTTGTTGTGTGTGTTGACTGTTTCTATGACTTCTGGTCCCTAAGCAAGAATGATGAAGGAATGTGGATGTCCTGGCTCCATTCACTGATGATTGAGACGACTTTCTCCTTTACCCGTGTTTAAAAACATAGATAGCTCTGGCTGTGGCTTCTGTCCTTGTAAATAGTCCTACCTCTTCTTCTGAACTGTCATAGAGAGAAAGAGAGCCCTTGACCTCAAGGGAATGCTCTATTTTTTTAAGCTCCTTACCTTCTGTCTAAGGCAGAAGAGTGGCAAGAGCTAGGCATTTGAAGTTAAGTGACTTGCCCAGGGTCACATAGTTAAGAAGTGTTTAAGATCAGTTTTAAACCTAGAACCTCCCTGTCTTAAGGTCTGACACACTATCTATTGTGCTACTTAGCTGCCTCCACTTCTCTACCAAATCAATAAATCAGCATTTTTATTAAGTACATCTTATGGAAAAAGTTTAAGCCTGAGCACTGATAGAAATTCAGAGAAATATGTGACATTGGCCATATCTACTTGAAAGGAATCAAGTCTTTTCCACTCAAGATGCTGGACTAGTAACCATTTTTAAGACTGCCTTATTAAATAATCAGTGAGCTAGGGAGACACAGAATAACTCGATAGAATACAAGTATTATGAGAGGCAGTGTAGTATAATGTAGAACATAGGAAGATGGCCTCAGATCCAGGAGGACCTGAGTTTAAGTACTTCCTCTGATACATACCAGCTATGTGACCCTGGCCAAGTCACTTACCTTTTCTTTGCCCTAGATGAATGGTGTCAAATTCAAATAAAAGGCATCCCTTCATGTAGCAGATTGACTTAAAAAAACCACAAATTAACAATATCTATATTGAATTGTGGGAAGCTAGGTGGTAGAATGGATAGAGTGCCAGGCCTGGAGTCAGGAAAACTCATTTCTTTAATTCAAATTTGGCCCCAGTCATTTACTAACTACATGACCCTGGGCAAGTTACCTCACACTTTGTGCTTTGGTTTCCTCATCTATCAAGAGTTGGAGAAGGAAATGGCAAACCCTTCTAGTATCCTTGCCAAGAAAACCCCAAATAGAGTCATGAAGAGTCAGATATAACTAGAAAAAATATTGTTGAAACATATTTTCATTTACTTTATTAAACATTTCCCAATTATATTTTAATCTGGCTCATGCCTAGAGGATTTTGAGACTTTGTTCTCACTAAAAGTTTGACAACTTTGCTCTTGAAAACTCTAAGGATATAAGTTTCAAAGTAGGTGCATCGGTAGAGGGAATTCCCTAGCAATGAAATTATAGGTCCAGTCTCTAGAGATAGAGATGCCCTATACTGTAGGTCCTAGAAGAGTGGTAGGTACAGTTAACAGAGTGCTATCTGATTTCAGAGTTGGAACAGATGGGGTTTGGGGGTTGCCAGGAAGTCTTCATAGAGACAATAGGATTTAATCAGATCATTTGAATGCCAACATACCCTCTGGTATTCTGGGATACCTATTCTTCCTTCCTTCCTTCCTTCCTTCCTTCCTTCCTTCCTTCCTTCCTTCCTTCCTTCCTTCCTTCCTTCCTTCCTTCCTTCCTTCCTTGCTTCCTTCCTTGCTTCCTTCCTTGCTTCCTTCCTTCCTTCCTTCCTTCCTTCCTTCCTTCCTTCCTTCCTTCCTTCCTTCCTTCCTTCCTTCCTTCCTTCCTTCCTTCCTTCCTTCCTTCCTTCCTTCCTTCCTTCCTTCCAGAATGGGCTAGTGCAGGGCAAAACAGACTAATGGTAGCTGAATTCTTTCTGCCCTATGCTCTGAGCTTCTGTCCTTACCATTTTCCTGTTAGAAGTGGGGCTATCTTCACAGAATTTATGCCAAACTATGCCAAACTAAGCCCTTCCAGGGCTTAGGGTTAGTCTGAAGTTCACCATCCACTGACTACTCTCTCCTGGTAAACCAGAAGATTAAAGGCTGGTTTTTTTTTTTTTGGCTTTGCAAGAGAAATTCTGTGAAATGAGAAGTTTCCAGGACTGACTTGAAGTTTTTGGGGAAACTGAGAAGTTAAAGAACTTGCTAGTTTTGCTCTGACATAAATATTTCTCCACCCTGGGAGCTACATCCAAAGAGAACCCAAAGGGAGCCTTTCTGTTTGCCTTGATTTTCCATTCTAACATCCATTCCCCAACTGGATTCCCAGGCTGACTCTTGTTTAGGAAGTAGAATTTCCCTGAACTGGATCCCAGGGGTAGGCAGTGTAGCTATGGGATGCCCAATGAGAGCCATGCTCTGTGGCCTCTTGGAGTAGTAGGTTTCTTCATCTGTAAAATGGGAATGAGATAATTGTAACAAGCCTAGCACCATGCCTGGCACACCGTAAGTACAATGTAAATGTTAGCTATTATTATTATTAGTAGTAGTAGTAGTTCTAAGTGCCAAGTCAGTTGTAATCATAACTTTTCCATTGTATCACCCTTTTCCCTTGACTTCCCAGGGCAAGTTTACCCTAACTGGTTTTAGTGGCACAGATTCCACACATGGCTTCAGGTCATGATTTTCCAGTCTGGTTTCTTCTGATTAACTCCAAGTTTTCCATTATTCACCAACTTCCTTTCTGATCTCAAAGGGATGATGCATGATTCATTGCCTTGCTGTTAATCCTGAGGGGCCATTGGGGGGCAGGGTGGGTCCTTTATAAAATAATTCCACGTAGTCTATGAACCAAATATTATGGTAATATGGCATTGCTAATACATTTCAACATTTTTCTGGCCTACATTTTCTCAGTCTCTTGACTGATCCCCACTGCTCTTCCTTTCACGATATATATGTATACACAGGAAATTACAAAATCATAATAGATTCTGGATCTTCTACTCTTTCTTGCTCCACTTATTTCTCTTTTTTAAAAAAAATCAATTTGCAACTCAGTGGTCTGCCTTAGCTCTTTGTACTATCAACCAGGGTAAACTCCAGGATTCACAAGCAAAGGGAATGAGGGAAGTGTTTCCACATATGTTTAAGATGGATGGGATCAAGTTTTTCCCATTTGTACTGGAGCTAGTACCTATTTCAAGGCTTTCATTATAGTTACTCAATTGACAAATAAAACACCTCCTTTTTTTAAATCCTTCTTAAATCCACTTTAATCCACTGCCTACTCTTTCCACTTAAAACTTCTCTTTTAGAATTGAAACTAAAGATCAGTTTTAAGGCAGAAGAGTAACAGGGGCTAGGCATTTGGGCATAAGTGACTTGTCCAGGATCACACAACTATAAAGTGTCTGAGGTGAACCCAAGGCCTCTCAACTTCATTCTTGGCACTCTGTCCACCTAGGTGCCCCATCTTCTATTAGCTCTTGCTTCCGTCTTTTTCTTTCTTCTTTCTATATCAATTTACACCTGTCTTTGAGCCACCAACCAGCGTAAGCAACAGGGTCTACCAGCAAAGATAATGAGGGTAGTGATCACATATATGTTTAAAATTAATGGGATCAAGGCTTTTCCACCTTCTCTGGAGCTAGTAGCTCATTTCAAGGTTCCCTTAATAATTATCCAATTAACAGGGGAAGTACTTCTTTTATGTGGGCTCTTGGAGAAATGTAATGTAAAACTGGTACCAAGATCCTTTTTGACCAACTCTCTTTTTTGAGGTTCAGTTCTTCATAGCAAACAATTTGTCTCAGTTCAATGACAATCAGCATTATCTTTATCTGGCAACAAAACCCCTTATGAAAGTTTGTTGTTCATTTGTGTCTACTCTTTCTGACCCCATTTGGGGTTTTCTTTGCAAAGATCCTAGAATGGTTTGCCATTTCCTTCTTCAACTCATTTTATAGATGAGGAAATGGAGGTAAATGGGATTACGTGATTCTAAGGTCACAGTGTCTAAAGCCAGATTTGCTTTTTAAAAAAATAATATTTTATTTTTCTCCAATTATATTAAAAACAAATTTTATCATTCTTTTTTATAGTTTTGACTTTCAAATTCCTCCTTCTTTCTTAATATTATTTTCTATTCCTTAATGCAGAAGTGAGGCACTGTGCCTCAGGTAACTAACCTGTGAAATGAGTGTCTTACAAGGGGTCTTTGCAACTTTGATACAGAGTCGATTCTTAATAACTGCTTATTTCCTTCCTAAACCAATCAGGAAACTGCTGAGGGTAACAGTTGGACAGGCAGTGAAGAGGGAATAATTTCACCATGTTTCATGGTGTTGGGAAATAGTGACATCCAGGCAAATAGCAAATTCTGTGCAGTTAATTTATCCCTTAAGTGGGTTAGTGAGTCAGACAGATTTCCAACTGCTTATGATTATATTCATTTTGGAGTAGAAGCACTACTTTAAGTTCTCTGATGAGAGCAAGAGTTCTCTAGTTTTCCTGCCCTGAGAGGCTCCTGCCTTTCATGATACTTGAGAGAAGGGGGAGAAATAGAACTGGGTAAATAGAAACATTGATTTATCATTGGAAGTAGGAGTTTGTTGGAAAAATGTTTAGCAACTGACTCTCTGAAAGAAAAATATTTGTAGTACACACATTAAAAATTTAATTGGGGGGCACGGAGGGAGGGTGTGGGCAATTAGGTGGCTGAGTGCATAGAGAGCAAGGTATGGAGAGGAGCTGCCCTGGGTTCAAACATTTCCTCAGACATTTCCTACCTGTGTGACCCTGGGCAAGTCACTTAGCCCCCATTGCCTAGTCCTTACTGCTCTTCTGCCTTGGAACCAATACACAATATTAATCCCAAGACAGAAGATAAGGGTTAAAAATAAAATTTAGTGGGAGAAAAAACAAAGTTTATGAGTCAACATTTATTAAGCACTTTATGTTAAACACTGACAGTAGAAAATATATACACGTATATAAAATATATATTCCTCATATTCATGTTTTCTAAATACAGGGTGCCCCAAAAGACAGTGCAATTAATTCATTAAAGCTTATTTAAGCTAGAATGCAATGTCCTTGCAAATAGGAATTGTTTCTTTGTCTTTGTATCCCCAGTACCTAGCAAACAATAGTTGCTTAATAAACGACTAATGATTGATCTTGTTTAGTCTGACAGTAACCCTACTAGGTATTCCTGGCATTATTATTCCCATTTTACTGAAAAGGAAATTGAGGCCCCGAGAAGTTAAAAAACAATTCTGTGGTCACACAACTTGCAAGTGTCAGAGGCAAGTTTCATAAATAGTCTTCCTTATGCCAAGTCCGCTGTCCACTCAACTATCATAGTGACTCTCCCTGATTTGGGATTTGGGAAGTAGGGTACTCTTAGAGTACTCTTAGTTGATCTAGACATAAAGGGAGATACCCTAAGCAAATTAGAAGAGCAGAAAACACATTACCTATCAGATTTATGTATAGGACAGGAATTTAGGAATAAACAATAGAGAGCATTGTGAGATTGTAAAATGGATACTTTTGAATACAAAAAGGTTTTGTACATATAAAACTAATGTAGCCAAGATTAGAAGGAAAACAAAATTTAGAAAAAAAAATTATAGGCAACTTCTCCAATAGAGATCTTGTATTTAAAATATAAAGAACTTTGTTAAATTTATAAGAATATGAGCCATTTTTCAATTAATAAATAGCCAAAGGATAAGAACAGATAATTTTAGGATGAAGACATCAAAGCCATATATAGTCATATGGAAATATGCTCTAAGTCATTACTGATTAGAGAAATGCACATCAAAACAACTGAGATATCTTTCCCATATATCAGATTGGCTAAAAATAAAAGGACAAAATAACAAATGTTGGAGGGGATGTAGAAAAATGGGGGCACTGATACACTGTTGGTGGAACTGTGAATTGATACAACCATTTTGTAAAGCAATCTGGAATTACACATATGTGTGTACACTTAGATTTAGTAATACCACTGTTGGGTCTGTATCCCAAGATGATCAGGGGAAAAGGCAAAAATCTACTTGTTCTAAAATATTTATATCAGATCTCTTTTGCAAGAAATAAAAAGGACTGGGCCAGCATCCTGAATCAAGGATCTGGTTTGTATTTTGTGGGCACAAAATATAGAAGTCAGAGGTCTGCAGCCATGCCATCTGTGACAAGAAACAATCTGATTACAAGACAGCAAGACTTGTATAGGTTTTGGACAATTGCTTAGCTGAGGTAATTAACAGGATGAAATATTTAGAACATGTTTCCAAAGTAAGATTTATAACATTTAATTAAAAGTATTAATACATTCCAGTAAAGGGATTATGACTGGATTATCCCTTTCCTCCCCTTCCCTCTTGAAGTCACTTGAATATGACTCTACCAGACTAGGGGCCCCATTTTCCTCCTGTCACATCCTCTAGAATGTATGGCCAAGAGAAGAAAGGGGAAGTGTACAAGCATTTTCATAATTGCAGAGGCTCCTAATACTATTCTATTATATATTATTTAAATCACACAATTACAGCTTATCAAACCATTATAAAGAAATCCTTATAAGCAATTAAAATTATTTAATTAAATTTCTTCTTATACTTTGTGATAGCAAAGAACTAGAAATTGAGAGGATATCTATCAATTGAGGAATGACTGAACAAGTTGTGGCATATAATTGTGGTAGAATACTACTGCACCATAAGAAATGATGAGCAAGTTAATTAAAAAAATGGAAAGACCTATATGAAATGAAGAAAAGCAACATGTGTAGAACTACATACATATTTTTTTGTCTAGTGATGCCTCCTTTAGTGTGAGGAGGGGAAGGAGGGAGGGAATTTTAATGTAACCAACAAACAAATTAAAAAAAAGACAGTACTCAGTTAAGTAGTCAAATGTCTAGCAGCCCTGATTAAGGGTGTCATAGAAGTTAGAAAAATATTGTTAGAAGAGGGCCAGGACAAGAAGAAAAAGATGTTTGTGAGGAGGGCGTGGGTGACTTTTAAATTTTTAAATTTATTTATTTAAAAAATTTTAAGTTCAAAATTCTCTCCCTTCTTTCCTTTTGCCTTTTCCTCCAGCCATTGAAAAGGCAAGAAATATGCTATCAATTATACATATGAAGTCATGTAAAACACATCCATATTAACTATGTTGTGAAAAAAGACAAAGAAAAGAAAACCCAACAAAAATAAAGTGAAAAAAGTATTCTTCAATCTGTTCTCAGTTCATCTTTTCTCTTTCTGCGGGTGGATAGCATTTTTTTTTTATCAAAGTCCTTTGGAATTATCTTGGATCATTATCTTGATCAGAGCAACTAAATTTTTCACAGTTGATAATTGTTACAATATTGCTGTTCCAGTGTACAATGTTTTCTGGGTTCTGCTTACTTTACTTTTCATCAGTTCATTCCCAGATTTTTCTGAAACCATATTGCTCATTATTTCTTAAAGCTCAATAGTACTCTATCACAATCATATACCACAGTTTGTTCACCCATTCCCCAATTAATGGTCATCTCCTCAATTTCCAACTCTTTGCCAATGGGTGAATGTTTTGAGAGGGAATGATATACTGAGAGGCTGAATCTTAAGTCTGGTCAGCAGCATTGACTCATTCAAACCCCTCTTTCGGCTCCCCTGAGTCTTATTGTGAAAGAAGGAAGCCCAAGACAAAACCTAATCCCTATTATTTAGCTGTTAGGAGCTCTGGGAGCAAAAGAAACTTCTTATTCCTAGGCTGGAAGCTGGCAGAGAAAGTGAGGGGTTCTATGGGAGA